>NC_136067.1:1860983192-1861583192 GCF_964261635.1 Lissotriton helveticus | reverse complement strand
ACAGGGACAGTCAAAAGACAAAGGCACCTCCTAAGAGCAGGGAGACTCCCAAGGACAGGCACACAACAGAGCAAGGTCCATCTCCCAAGGGCAGGGACACACACAGAGAGCAGGTGTCTACTGGAGACAGGTACACCACAGACGACAAGTCTGCTGGCAGGAACAGGGCACCGACTGAGGCACAGGCAAAATCCAGAGACAACACTCCACCTATGGATAAGGCACATCCTACAGACAAGGCTTCTACCATGGACAATGGCGCTCTCAAGGACAGGCATACATCACCCCTGGCTGCACTGCGGCTGATGTTTTCAAATGAACGCCAAACAGATGTCTCCGCGGCGGAGTCCCCCATACCTCCACTCCCATCCAGGCCAGTTAGAAGCAGAGGAGGGAGTCTCCTGTTGTTGCATCCCCCATTACACATGATTCTGAGTCCAGGCGGCAGGCACACAGCAAACGACAAGCAGGCTCCAGCACGTCCCCAGAAACCCGATCCCCGGCTGCAGATGCTCCACCTATGGTGGGTGATATTTGTTTAGAGTCACCACCACTTGCCAGTCCTGTCCTGTCCAGGGTGCACTCACATATCCCTAAGAAACGCAGACACACACCATTGACACCTGCCCACCCTGATGTCGCTCAAGGTCAGCTATCCCCAGCTCCCAGGGCCACCCTGCCTCCTGGCCCATACAGCCCTGTGGCTCATCATTTCAGTGGTCCCAGTGGCGCAGGTGCAGTTGACTCTCATGTATCAGATAGTGCCACTGTGTCTGTTGTTTGCTGTCATGCATCATGTAGTAGCACAGTCTCAGTTGTGCCCTCTCCTGTTGCAGGTCCTGGCAGTGTATCTGGGTCTATGGCTCATGTGTCAGTGAGTAGATCTGTGGCTGTGTCTCACACTCCTGTTTCTGGTGCTGGCAGTCTGTCTGGGTCAGTGGCTCACGTGTCAGTCACTACATCTGTGGCTGTGTCTCACATTCCTGTTGCTGGTGCTGGCAGTGTGTCTGGGTCTGTGGCCCATGTATCTGTCACTCGGGCTGTGGCTGTGTCTCACATTCCTGTTTCTGGTGCTGGCAGTGTGTCTGGGTCTGTGGCCCATGTGTCTGTCACTCGGGCTGTGGCTGTGTCTCACATTCCTGTTTCTGGTGCTGGCAGTGTGTCTGGGTCTGTGGCCCATGTGTCTGTCACTCGGGCTGTGGCTGTATCTCACACTCCTGTTTCTGATGCTGGCAGTGTGTCAGAGGCAGGTAGTTCACGCAGTCCACCTGATTCTGTGATGTGAGGTGCTGATCACTTCACTCACATGTTATTTCACATGGTGTGTCCATTGTCCATTGAGAACAGCCTTGCACTGTTGTGGTCCCTGGGACGGGTTGGTTGGGACACGTACTTGTGCTGCCTCTGATGTACCTGCTCTGTAGTCCACAATGCCCTGTTGCTGTTCTGATACTGCATTCTGCCCTCTCACGTGCTGCCAATGATGCACCTGCTGTGTTGTCCACAATGCCCTGTTGCTGTTCTGATACTGCATTCTGCCCTCTGATGTGCTGCCTCTGATGTACCTGCTCTGTTGTCCACAATGCCCTGTTGCTGTTCTGATACTGCATTCTGCCCTCTGATGTGCTGCCTCTGATGGACATGTTCAGTGCTATGGACTGTTGATGCACTTAGCCCCTCTCACATGCTGCCTCTGATGGATATGTTCAGTGCTATGAACTGTTGATGCACTTAGCCCCTCTCATGTGCTGCCTCTGATGGACATGTTCAGTGCTATGGACTGTTGATGCACTTAGCCCCTCTCACGTGCTGCCTCTGATGTACCTGCTCTGTTGTCCACAATGCCCTGTTGCTGTTCTGATACTGCATTCTGCCCTCTCACGTGCTGCCAACGATGTACCTGCTGTGTTGTCCACAATGCCCTGTTGCTGTTCTGATACTGCATTCTGCCCTCTGATGTGCTGCCTCTGATGGACATGTTCAGTGCTATGGACTGTTGATGCACTTAGCCCCTCTCACGTGCTGCCTCTGATGTACCTGCTCTGTAGTCCACAATGCCCTGTTGCTGTTCTGATACTGTATTCTGCCCTCTCACGTGCTGCCAATGATGTACCTGCTCTGTTGTCCACAATGCCCTGTTGCTGTTCTGAGACTGCATTCTGCCCTCTGATGTGCTGCCTCTGATGGACATGTTCAGTGCTATGGACTGTTGATGCACTTAGCCCCTCTCACGTGCTGCCTCTGATGGACATGTTCAGTGCTATGGACTGTTGATGCATTTAGCACCTCTCACGTGCTGCCTCTGATGGACATGTTCAGTGCTATGGACTGTTGATGCACTTAGCCCCTCTAACGTGCTGCCTCTGATGGACATGTTCAGTGCTATGGACTGTTGATGCACTTAGCCCCTCTCACGTGCTGCCTCTGATGGACATGTTCAGTGCTATGGACTGTTGATGCACTCAGCCCCTCTCACTTGCTGCCTCTGATGGACATGTTCAGTGCTATGGACTGTTGATGCACTTAGCCCCTCTCACGTGCTGCCTCTGATGTACCTGCTCTGTAGTCCACAATGCCCTGTTGTTGTTCTGATACTGCATTGTGCCCTCTCACGTGCTGCCTCTGATGTACCTGCTCTGTTGGGCACAATGCCCTGTTGCTGTTCTGATACTGCATTCTGCCCTCTGATGTGCTGCCTCTGATGTACCTGCTCTGTAGTCCACAATGCCCTGTTGCTGTTCTGATACTGCATTCTGCCCTCTCACGTGCTGCCTCTGATGTACCTGCTCTGTTGGGCACAATGCCCTGTTGCTGTTCTGATACTGCATTCTGCCCTCTGATGTGCTGCCTCTGATGTACCTGCTCTGTAGTCCACAATGCCCTGTTGATGTTCTGATACTGCATTCTGCCCTCTGATCTGCTGCCTCTGATGTTCATGCTCTGGTGCCCACTTTGCCCATGCTCACGTATACACTGTAATTATACCCCTATTATGTGCAATAAAGGTAGTCAATCATGTCTCGTGGTTTGTCGTTGTCATTCATGCTTGCGTACTACAAATGTGTATTTCTATTAGCTTCTCATCAGTGGTTTCGGTAACATGACACTCCCCCTCCCTACGTCACGACCCTTGCAGGTATTCCCCTCCATGCAGCCAATGGTTTGTGCCTTACCTGCGTCGGCGTCCATGGTGGGCCAAGACTAGGACGTGGTGGATCGCGAAGAGCATCGGGAAAGCGTGTAGCGCTGGGTCCATGGTGGCGAGCAGCTTGTGGTGGGTATCTCTGCTATGTATCTTTTCTTCGCTGTGGGGAATCCGCCGTGTTCAGACAGGTTGTTTTTCCGCTGCGGTTTTATGTGTATTTTCCGCCATCTTGATTTGGGGGACGGTCTTAGATGTCAGTACGTACGGCGGAGTCTCAGGATTTGTTCCGTCCGCCGCGTGGTTGGGTGTAGTTGGGCGGCGGTGCGTGCTTTTCCTTCGCGGACGGAAATTTGACACTGTTTCCTATCCTGATATGGCAGACGGAGTGTCCGCGGCTGGCGGACACGGAAAAGGCATTTTCCGTGTACTCCAGGGCTGCGGTCGCTCTTCCGTCCGCCATCCTAATGAGCCCCTAAGTGTTTGGATAATTACTCCCTTTACAAAAATTAAAGGCAGCATTGTTGTTTTCAGTCCACTTGGTTGTGTTCTGTGTTGTGCCCTTAGATATTGGTAAGTTGTAGGCTTTATATTTTTTCCCTTCCGAGAACCAATTTATTAAACTGATAGGGTAAATTATTTATAATTTTCCATATATTTTTTTAAAAGTGTATGGAAGAAGTACTGTGGTACTTAAAGCAAAAAAATCAAAAATTAAACAATGCATTATACTACATTATATTTCACAAATGTGGGGGATATTCTCAAGAGCGTGTGATAATTACCAAAAAATTAGCTCAACACAACTCTTCAAATCTATCGCGAGGAAATAACGCTGTGTTAAAGTAGCATTCACAACACGGCGGTACCATGCGATAGGCCCACGACAACGCGTCAAATGTCTGCGATAAACTCAAAGCGATGCCGCAAAAATGCGAAAAAAGATCGCAAAAAAGTTGAGATGAGGCAAATCGCAATTCAAAAATCTGATAAAACCAGCGACAGGCCTGCAATTCACACACGTCAGGTGGGAAAAATCACCATAAAAGTAGAAAAAACAGACAAACAGAGGTCAAACAACAGCGAAGCACAATAAATGTTGCCGGAGCAAGTACGGAGGACAACCAGAACCCCACAAGCCCCCCGGAGGACCAGCCTGGGACCTCGTGGGTCAGGAAAGGGCAAGGAGAAGAGTAGGAAGACGCGATTCAGTGGACAGGAAAACAGGTTCCTGATAACAGAGGTGGTAGAACACCATCAACAACCATTCGTCACCTCCACTGTGTTATTGGCAACAAAAAATGGACTATGGCAGTCCATCGTGGACAAGGTGAATGCAGTCAGACTGCTGAAGAGGACAATGGAAGAGGTCAAGAGGCCCTGGAATGATGTCAAGCGCAAAACCAAGCTGAAACTAGCCAACAACCAGAAGGCAGCAATGGAGACTGGAGGTGGAAGTCCTGCGCCACAGGAGGAATTAGACGAGATGGAGGAAATGGTGTCTGGAGAGACGGTGGCAGGAGTTGGGGGACAGGACACTGCTTAACATGACCGATCACAACAACATCAGGGAGAGTAACGACCAGGGACTGGGGGGAAGGGGGAGATGGGCACAATAGCACAAGTGTACAATTATGTAGAGTACATCTGCGGACAAACCATGCCCCAGCCCCCAACTCCCACCAAGAGACCAATGTACCCAAGTATGTAACAACTCAGCACTGTACAAGCACAGAAGTCAAAGGCACACCGCATGAAAGGGATAAGGGGCAGCAAAACCAGAGCTGCAGGGATGACTCCCCCAAAATGCAGCACACACACACATAACATGCAGAGCACATCAACATTGACTACAATGTGGTACAAAGCACAACACGTCCACAACTGGTGCCGCTTTTGTGTAGGAACTGGCCAATCACATTTGGGATTGCAGGGAAATGTGAGTTGATAATGTAGGAGTACAAACACACATCCGTCATGTTGTCAAAGTGTCCACTGTCCCCCATCAAATTGGCAGCTCCTCCCAATCAGCCACAAGGTACACAGTCATGCAGTCTGTATGAAAACATGTACCATGCGACAACCTACATGTGAACATATTGTTAAACTGCATCTCCCCTTCACATTGCAGAGGGAAATACAACACCTCCTGCAGCCATAACCTCTCTTCTCTGGTGATGAGGAGGACCACCACAGCTTCGACTCCGGCGTCCTCCAACAGCTCATGGAGAGCCTCCGTACCCCACCTCCAGGAGCAGGGCAGCCCAGCTGCTATGAGGAGACCCCACCCCCTACACAAACCACACAGCAGGCAGCACCCACCACTAGGGCTGCCTCCCAGGACCCCCATGAAGTACACATGGCCTTCCAATGCCATGTGTGGGGGTGCCAGGAGAAGCTCACTGAACAGGTGCGGTGGGGTTCGACCACATGGCAGCCGAACTAGATGCCATACGTGGGTGTCTATGTCCCATCAGGGACCACTCACAGTCCCTAACAGACACCCACAGTCCGCCCCATGCTCTCCAACGGACCATGGCTGGCATCGCTGGAGCCCTGACTCATAGACTAGAACCCCTCTCCAGTCAAAGAGTGGCTCTAGAGATGTCACACAGGAGTTGGGACACATGCAGAGGTTAATGGAGGCCATGGAGCGGATGCAGGTGGAAAGAGCAGCTGCCATGGCTGCACACCAGCGAGGGGTAGCTGGGTTCGTCAATGATCTCAGGACAATCCTCATGGCATTGCTGCCACAAGGCCTGGCGCTGATGCATGCTGCTGATACCACTACATCCACCTCTCTGCCCCCTGAAGTGTCAGTGGCACACAGTTCGGTAGGCATTCCAACTCCGGCCACTGATGTGTCACTGCCACACAGTCCTAGAGACAGAACACCACCACCCACACATGTGGCACATGAAACAGCAGTGGACGAAGATGCAGATGAACCTGCATTCGTGGTACGAAGGACGCAGTAGCATGCATCTCTGCCATAGGGCCTGTTTCTGATTGGTTCTGCCCTCTGCATCATCACCTTCCACTGACCCCCGATACACTCTGCGACACTCACCGTGGACCTCGACATGGACTGCCATATTCTATTTGATCGATAATGACACTGCAATCAGACTGCGGACTAAACTCTTCCTCATCTTTGGACTTGTCATTCCCTGAAGAACTCTGGCTGGCCCTCCACGGGCCGACTACAACAGAGACACACGCATTAGTTACTGCCTTGTCCAGCCCAGAACGGAACCACGCCCAGAGCCCAGGGGTCATTGTTCAAACCCTTACGCTGGACTGGCATATGCCAGGCCAGCCCACTCCGCTTATGCTCACATGGGGGGACAACAACGCTACATGTCCTAGGGCTACCCTGTATTGTTCTGTAGATCACGGGTCTAGTTTTCAGCATGCCACGGCCACTCCCTCACGGCTGGTTTACACCCACACCACACCCATCCAGCACACGCGTCACAGGACATGTGACCCTGCCAATAAAATGGGCCGGGCGTATGTGCTCAACGCCACTTCCACTGTCTCTCTGGGTGTATTTGTGTGGTTCTCATTTATGCATGAGGGCCTAGGGCCCTGCAACATCACATTCCCCAGGGACGGAGGTGACATGATGGCATCCGCACCACAATACTCAATCATAGAGGGTCCATGACTTTTAGGGCACAGACTTGGTGGCACCGGATACACTGCATCTTTCACAGGTACACCGCCACGGGACAGTGACTTTCGGTGCACTGGGGTAGGGGCACCTTAAGTGCTGAGCGGGTGTGCACTCTGCGATGATGCCCCGTCCTGGTGGTCCTGACTGGTGACAATAGTTGTGAGCCCTGCTGGACCGCAGTGTAGGCCAGAGGGTAGTGCGGGCCTACCGCCATGTGACGTTGCCTCAGGGGTCACAGAGTTGCTGGCACCTCAAGGGCTGAGAGGGTGTGCAGGCTGTGATGATGCCGTGTGCACTGGTATGTCCTCTGCCTTAGCGAAATCAAGACCCAAAATCAAGTGTGAGACCTGGTGGCCCGCGGAGCAGGCTGCATGATGTGGAGAGTGCTTGTTCGTAGGCCCCGGGCTTGGGGCTTGTACTGGCACAGGGTCGGCCCTCTTTGCAACACGCCAGTAGCAGAAGGAGAGCAGTGAGGCCTGGGTGCGCAGGGGTGGGCATGAACCGCTGCGTGGCGGGAGGGGTTGGGTTGCAGCTGCCTGGGTGCGCAGGGGTGGGCATGCACAGCTGAGTGACAGGAGGGGCTGGGGAGCAGCTGCCTGGGTGCGCAGGGGCGGGCAGGTGATGATGGCATGTGTAATTGTATGTACTGTGCCATTCATGTATCTGGACTCTGTTTCAGATGAGGGATCTGTTTCAGATGAGGGACCTGGTTAAATGCAGTACATACCGGCACGTGGTTGGAGACACACCGGTGGCAGCAGGTGAGCAGTGAAGCCTGGGTGCGCAGCGTCGGTGCTCTCTCTCCCTGTCCCTTTCTTCTTTTCTCCTTGTCTCTCTCTCCCTCTCTTTCTGTCTTCCTCCCTCTCTCCCTCTCTTTCTGTCTTCCTCTTTCTCTCCTTCTCTTTCCGTCTTCCTCTCTCTCTACCTCTCTTTCTGTCTTCCTCTCTCTCCCCCTCTCTTTTCGTCTTCCTCTCTCTCTCCCTCTCTTTCTGTCTTCCTCTCTCTCCCCTTCTCTTTTCGTCTTCCTCTCTCTCTCCCTCTCTTTCCATCTTTCTCTCTCTCTCCCTCTCTTTCTCTCTCTCTGTATCTCTCTCTCTCCTTTGCTCTCTCGCTATCCTTTGATGAGCGCATGACACATTCTTATCTGGATTTTTGTCTTGCAGGCTGTGACCTACAGATTGTCCCGAGGAGACCCACCATGAGTCTTCATTATTGTTCTTTTAAGTGTTTTTGAATACATTTCTGTTTGGTTGTTCGAAGGTGAATGTGTGATGCTTATTTGTGACGACACATCCATGTTACCTGTTGTGATTGTGCAACAAATGTTTTTGTGCATGATTTTGTGAAGATCATGTGACACGTCTTAGCCCAGGAGGTGTGCCCGGGGGGGGGGCCTGGGGGTGATGGCTCTGTTGGGGCTCCCAGCTGCATGAACAGTGGCTCCATGGCATTGTTGCCCTTCAGGTGTGGCTCTGGGCTGGGATCCCTTTTCTGGTGCAGGCTGTTGTCCGACTTTACACCAGGTCAGATCAGGTGTTCATTTCCTGCTGCTAACATGCCTTATTGCATGTTTTGGGATCTTATCGCCGATCTGTCTGGTGGTGTTGTTGCGGCTTTTTGTACGGTAACGCCTACTCTGCATCTCATTAGCGATAGTTGCGGGGTCATCTGTGGCGATGTTTTTTGTGGCTTCTATCGCAGGTAAACTGGTGATATTGGCTGTTGGCTGTTATCACAAGCTTGTGAATGGGGCAATAGTTTTATCACCACTTTGGCTGTGATAAAGTCCTGCCAACTCGCCAATAATTCCTTGAGAATATGCCCCATAAAGTACTGCAGTGTATTTTCATTTTTTTAACATATTTAATCCTTTACAAAAATGTCTACGGAGTACCAGGGTTATATCCAAAAATTCCCACACTACTTACAATTTTTTTTTTTAAAACACGGTTCTCTCTAAATTGCTGTAAAAAATACATAAAAATATAAATTCATTTCTCTACCTATTACCACTTTAACAAAGTAGTAATAGGTAGGGAGCAACAATACAAACTACTACTATATCTAAGACCCTAATCCAGAATGCAGTGAAAGTGTGCCGAAAATGACATGGCTGCCTTTTACTTTTTGCAAAGACATCCATTACCCAATCAGATACTGCCTTCTTAAAAGCATGTACCGCGGTATACCGCAGCACAATATATATAAATATTTTAACACTTATAACTTTAACATTGCTTACACTATTTATATATACTGCAAAATTTAACATTTACGCCTCACAATCTACATTCCTGTCGCATAACATCTACAATTTTTCACCTACTTTCACACTACAACTGCTTCAAGTACTACACTACACTCCATGCCACTCTACTCCATGCCCCTCCACTCTTATCTACTCCACTCTACGCTACTGCATGCTACTCCACTCCTCTGTATGCTACTAAATTGTGCGTTAATCCTCTGTAAGCCAGTCAACTCCATGGCACAACACTTTAGCCCACTATATGGCACTGTACAACACTTCACTCTACACTGCTCCACTCTACCACACTCTACTCCACTCTACAATACTCTACTATAATCTAGGTCACTAAACACCATTGTACTCCACTCTACACCTTTACACTATACTGTACAAAACTCTACTCTATTCTATGCCCCTACACTCCCCTTTACAACACTCTACTCCACCCTTGCAGCACTCTACAACACACCACTCCACTTTACTGTACAATACGCCACTCCAATTTATAACACTATACAAGATACATTATTGACCCTGTCCACTCTTGTGCATTCCACACCATTGTACTATACAACAATCTGAGCAGCCCTTGTCCCCAAACCTAAAAAGGCCCTGGGGATCCCATCCCCCGAGTTCACGTGGCTCCCTCCCCATACCTTACATGGCCCTGGTGACTCCATCCCTCTACCCGGCTCTATTACTCTGTCCCGGGAGCCCACTTCTGAGACAGAGTAGTTTCCCTGCTGCCATCAGTGCGGGCAGAGAAACATATGTTTGCTTCTGCCTGGTGGGAGGATAGTTAAATCGCCTGTCAGATGGGAGCAAACAAGCCTTTCTTGTCTGAGGCAAGGATAAGGAAGGCATGTGAGCATGGGTGTCATTTAGAGGTAGTCAGGGGATGCAGATATGACTTTTATGTTGCGCCCTGCTACTCCTGGCACTTCCTTTGCGACCTCTGGCCTCAGATCGGGCAAAACCTTTTTTGGGGGATTGGGATCCCTAAGTACTAATAAGGCTTGGGGAGGAGAGATGAGCAGTCCTCCTCCCGTTAAATTATGGAATTGTGCCCTGTGGCTCCAGGAGGGGGACTGTGTGCCCCCTCCCCTTTCATTATGGATTTTGGCACTGGAGATAGGGTCCCTGCAGCCTACTAAGTCTTGGCTGGGGGAAGCAATTTGTCCCCCTTCTTTTTTATTATGGTTTTATCCGGGGGGAGCGGCAAGCTTCCACCTCCCCATTTTAATGTCTTGTGGCCCCAGGGGATGGTGCCCCTGGGGCCTCTTTGGATCAGCAAAGTTTGCTGCCTACGAGGGAGGTGTGACCAGCCCTGTGACCAACCCCCTAGGACTGAAGGCCGTGTGAGTATGGCGTTAGCTGCCTGCGGAGGGTTGGACTCAGGCCCTGTCGCCAACCCCCTGCAATGCATTGCCAAAGGCTATGTGCCGTGTAGGGTTGACTGCCTACAAGGGGTTGGACGCATGACTGAGGTGTGCGGCAGGGGTTGGTTTTACACACTCTACTCTATACTACAGCATTTTGCTTTACATTAAAAAAACACTAGAAATTCAGTGAAAACACAAAGGCTAAAGTAATGTTATAGTTAGGCGAGAATTTTAGTGACAATGTAAATTTTTAAACTTTCAAAAACACTGAAATTCACGAGGTATAGCTAACACTGGTGACTATAACTCTTGCCCTAAGGTAACTGTGACACATAATTTTACCATGCACCACTAATTACCCCACATATTACAACACTCATGATATCTTCTATGACATATCACTGCAACATTTCAATTAAATTATTGATGAGAAAACTGGACATGGCTAAAGCTCAAGTCATAGTTACCTTAGGGCATGAGTTACAGTTACCAGAGCCACAATAACTGATGAATTTCAGTGGTTTGGTAGTTTAAAATGTTATGTTGTCACTGGACTTCTTACCTAACAATGTTTTTTTTGGGGTGAATATACACACAGACAGGCAAGCAGGCACATGTTGTTTTTATAGATATTATATTTCATCGTTCACAATGACAGACCCCTCCAAACCACTCTCTAGGTCTTTAGGGTTGTCACTAATACAATTCTGCAGTATTGGGTAATAGAAATTATCTGGACGAAAAAAAGGGAGGGTCCCAAAATACATTGGGGCAGATTTACAATAAGTAGCGCATCCCTGCATATCAGCAGGGATGCGCCACTTATTGTGCGCCATGCCTCCGCCACCATTGATGCGCCGCATTTACAATGCGGCGCACCATGGGGCAAAAACGGCACAGATGCGTGATGCATCTATGCCGTAAAGGCGGTGCATTGCTGGAGTTGCGTCGCAAGCGCGTTGCAGCTCCAGCAATGCTATTGGGGGCACTATTCTCACAATGCTGCGTCAATACTTGCACCTGCTTTAAGCAGGCGCAGGGTTTTGACGCAGCATGGGCCCCAAAGTGACTGAGTGAAATCTTGTAGATTTCACTCAGCCACTTTTAGGAGGTGTTCCTGCGCCGGAACGCCCCCCCTGCGCCGGAACGCCTCCTTCTGGTGCAGGGCTTTACAACGTGACGCCTCTCCGAGATGCGTCACGTTGTAAATACACCGCATCATGGTGCATCTTTTGCGTCACCGCTGTGTCACAAAAGTGATGCAACGGTGGCGTAAAAGAGGCGCAAGGGGCTTGTAAATCTGCCCCGTAGTCTCCATATTGTACTCATTTATTATTCATTGCTTCTAGCAGGGAGCACAGCATAATTCCCTTCATGTGCTAATTTACATATATTGTTCTGCTGGTTGTGCCTCCAATCTGTGCAATGGTACCACTGACATATGTCTTAGCGTTGTGGGTGACTGCAGGCAGTCCAGCAGCCTCCCACAAATACTGAAAAACAATTACCCTGTTTCTGGGGCTATAGAATATGACCCCAGGAAAGTGTACTGATATTTTTGCAAAAAGAACAGATGATGGATGGAATGCTAAACAAATCAATCATTCACCCCCAGTCACATATCTGGGTTAAATCCATCATTTATTTGCGTGTCACCCCAGTTTGGACCAAGCCAAGCCCAGACATGGTTCCCATACTCACCATGCCACTGGAGTCAAGCTAGCCTGGCTGATATGGGGTGATACCCTGAGACCTGGCCCTGGATGCTTGTTTCTGGTCCAGGGAAGACCTGACCTGGCAGTTTGGGCTGGACTGTTCCCATGGGGAACAGGGTCAGGACTAATTTGCATATGGCTGTGTCCAGACTGGAATGGCATCTTGTTCTTTTTGCAATTGTCAACTAAGTGAGACTGGTATTCCCAGACGTGGGTCTGAGCTCACTACACCACTGGAAAAAAGCTATTCTGGCTGACGAGGAGTAATACTCCAACACCGGTCCCAGAATTGTTGTTTCTGGTCCATGGAGGACCTGGCATGTTTGGGCTGGACTTTTTTCATAGGGAGCAGGATGAAGACTGATTTGCACATGGCTGGGTCCACACTGGAATGGCGCGGTGAACAAAATAAACAATGGATTTAGGCCTAGATGTCTGTCCTGGGGGTGACTGTTTAATATTGTTCACCATTCCGTCCATCATTTGTTCTTTTTGCGTTGATATTTTTTAAGCTATCCCTGAATTGGAGCTTTTACTTTTCAGCTTGGGAAAGCAGGGGCCCCATGTGGTTGGTTTTATGGCAACATAATTTGGCCTGAGGAGTGTAAAACATACTGACACATGTTTAATGTTTTTCTAGTACAAAAGCTTTATTGCAGTGCTTATCATTAGAACCAATAGGCTTGCCTTTAATCAATTATAGGTAACTTATAATAAAAAAACTGAAAAATACAGAAATAAACAAGATTAATGTGACAATTATAGTTCGGTATTCAAAAAACCTTAAAAAGCCACAGAGACACCTAAATGAAAATATACCATTTTAAACTGAAAAACACTGAAATTCACCAGGTATATAAACTATAATTTGTGCCCTAAAGTAAATATAACCAGCACCTTCAACATGGACTGCCTATTACCTCCCTTATTACATCACTCATGACATGCTCCATGACATCATTGATAATATCACTGCAACATCTGAAATGTCATCATGGTGGGGTGCAAATATAAATAATAAAGTATGGCTATATAAATTGAAGATGTTTATTTTTTCAAAGTACAATGAAAATTCTGAGACATATTTTGCTTTAGAAAGGAATAGATAACTCACTTGTAAATAACTCAAACCACAGACTTGTAAACATTTCTAAAATGTGTATACCATTCTCCCCAGGAAAATGTGTAAGATATTCTTACATACAATAAAGCGTTGTCCATAGGGCCTGGAATTGCATGCCTTAAAACTGGATAGCATATAGAAGTGAAGTCATTGACTTAAAACTTCTGTGTTAGATAGGATATTTAACAGACACATCTCATTAAAGTAAACAATAGCTAAACCCTGTTTTTTAACAGTATTCAAGGTTTAGTAAATTTCTGATGTAATTTATGTCTACAGAGCTATTAGGTTTAAGAAGCTTGTCAATATCAGGAGAAAAAGACAATAAAATCTACTTAATGTGGGTGATTTCACAGATATGCTTCATGTTCTACTTGTTGCTAAAGGATACATCCATTACATCTGCACATTTTCTTGAACACTGAACTGTATGCACCTTCCTGAATACCTTCCACTACGAAAAGCATAAAGCAGTAATGTGATCAGTGATGCCACAAATGATGTCATTTGAGGTGTTATTAGTGAGGCCATCAATGATGCCTTTTAACATGTCTTAATTGATGTAATATGTGAGGTAATAAGCAGTGCATATTAAGGTGCAAGATATAGTTAGGCCAGTAAAGTAAAACTGGTGAATTTGAGTATTTTTCTGTTTTTAAACATTAGTTGATATATTACAAGACCTAACTACAAAGTCACTTTAACCTTTGTTTTTTTCACTGAATTTCTAGTTTTTTTAATGTAAAGTAAAATCTTATTACCATAGCTATCTATAATGTCATCTTAACCTTTGATTTTTTTCATTTAATTTTGATCATATTCTTACAACTCCCTCACTGAGCACAGCTTTCTGTTGTATGTGATGTGGAGGTTGATTGCAGGTCCTTGCTTGTGGCAAGGAACCGCATCTAATCCTCCATGCGAGCCAACCCCCCACAGGATCCCAACCGTCCATGGAACCCCATCCCTTTTCCTTCTTAATTTTATTTTTTGCAGTACCGTGACAAACCTGGCTTGTTGGTGCTTGGCTGTTCTTATGCTACCATGGCTCCTATGAGAGTCCTGCAGTCCTGAAATGGTTCCCCTCTTTCTTCCAAAACCGTTCTCCACAAATCAAAATAAATAACACAATCTCCGATACCTCCACTATTACCAGAGGTGTCCCTCAGGGTTCAGTCCTCTCACCCACTCTCTTCAATATTTACATGGAACCCCTCACTACCATAATCAATCAAGCCAGCATCACCTACCACCTATACGCTGACGACATCCAGATCTACCTAGAATTCTCCTCCCCAGAAGACATACGCCATCTCAACTATACCCTAAAAAAATTCAAAACTGGCTATCACACAACCACATAAAACTTAATCAAGATAAGACAGAAATCCTTCTCCTCTCTAACAACGAACAAACCCACCAGGTCCAAGAATGGATTAGGCTCATGGGCTCCCAAAAATTTGACTGTTCCCTAACCGGCTCCACCAAGTGGCTGAGCATCTTACTGGACCCTAACCTGAACATGAGCTTGCATACAAAAGCTACTGCTAGGAGTGCTCACTACAAACTACAACTACTCAACAAAATCAAGCCCTGCCTCCCGCCTAATGATCTCAAGATCGCAACACAAGCCCTGATTCTATCCAGACTAGACTACGGAAACACTACCCTCACAGGCACAGCAAAATCTCACCGAGCCCCTATGAGAACAACTCTAACGCAGCAGCAAGGATGGTCACTGGAGCAAAAAGGCACAATCATATCTCACCCTCTCTGAAAAACATCAGATGGCTCCCCATTGAAGCTCAATGCCAGTTTAAAACTGCCTGTCTCACCCACAAAGTCCTTCACACTGGCAAACTAGTCTACCTTGCAGCCAAGTTCACCAAGGCAGACCAGGTAAGAAACCTGAGGAGCACCAACAACCAAACCCTCATTCCCCGAAAGAGACACAAACAAAAAGCCCTGACTTGCTCCTTTTCGGGAAATGCCCCTGAAATCTGGAACTCCCTGCCAGCAGATCTCAGAACCAACCCCTCCTTCGTGACCTTAAAAAAAAAACTTAAGGACCTCCTCCTCCCCCGACACCTTTAACCTTTGGACCATACACCATAATACCTTCCCGAAGACTCTCAATTTTTGCTCTGTCTGTCTGCTCTCTTGCTTATCTGTGTACATGTTGTAAAGCGCTCTGATACCCTCCGGTCTTGTAGGTGCTATATAAAACTCTCTACATTGATAAATACCGCATGAGGGGCCTTGCTTGGTCCTATGGAAGTACTGCAGGACCCACAACACATTTTGTTTTATTCTGGACCCAGGGTGGGTCTCTCTCGAACCTGCCCACAAGGGCTAGGAGTCAGTATTCCCTTACCCTGCCCCCTTTTATTTGTATTATTAACTTGGACACAGGGAGTGAATCCCCGAGTCCTGAAAGAGAGGTGCAACATTTTTGTTCATGCTGCGGCCAGACAATCAGGTTGTTCCGTACTGTGTAATGATACCAGTCCATCTTGACTGAAGGGACAGATAGAAAAAAGCCTTCTCAACTAAACTAATCAGAATGCTTTATTTTTTCATTTCTGGCACTGCAGGAGTAACAAAGGACTCCTGCTGGACCAACCTTCTAGGAGTTACTATACTTTAAACCTTAATGTCTCAAAAACTGCTGAACAGATTTACACCAAATCACAAAAAGCATACTTTCTAAGTAGCTTGTGGAGTTTCACTCCGTGGAATTCACTCAGAGTACAAAAAAACTGCAACATTCCGCAAAATTTTGCGAACGGATGAAAATGTTCATGTTGCACTGCTGTGATTTAGAACCGGGAGATTGTTCAGTGCTGAAAAATCAGTGCAAACAACACCATAAGGTGCACCAGAGGATGCAGCTTCTCAAGTTGTTTTACTATAGCTCGAGTAGATTTTCTACTAGACCTGCTGATTTCTGACCTTGAAGAGTCGCGAATGCCCACCTTTAAGAAATATCACCAGGGCAATCGAAAACTCCACTTGGGGACACCAAATCTTGGGAGCTCTTGCCAACTTACTGTTTTTGATGCCACAAAAAAATCTCCAAACTAAAAGCTTAACACAGGCAGTTCAAAATCTTGCCAATTCTGCTGGCGGAGCATAACATATTGCCAACCTAGATTTCTAAATAAATATCTAGTTTTCTGTGAAATGTAACTCTCTTCAGCTTTTTTTTGTATTGATTCCCAAAATTCCTATGGGAATTCACATGGAAAAAACAAGATTTGGGACCCCCTTTTTCTCAGCCCTCTCTTTACAGATCACCCACAAAACTTTACAGGAAGGAGCTGAGGTAGAACTTAAAAAATAAAAAAAGGTTTTGTGAAAATTCATCAAACTGAGCCAAAATGATTACCAAAACAAAGACACTCTTCCTATGAAAACTGTGCGCTACCGTATAACTACACAGTGGCAACCGCCATTTTGTATTTTAATCAGAGAAAAAAAGCATAGGTAAATGTGATGTTATGGTTCAATATAGTATTAGGATTGCAGCTTATGTTAAAAAAAGTCACTTTACTCTTACTAATCATAGGCCCAGGTTGTCCAGGTTAGTTCCTGTGACAACCCTTCTGTGCCTGTCCAACCACTGCTGGACACAGCCTTGTCTATGTATGGCTGCAGGGCCTGCTTTCAACCCTCCCACACAGGCTGCTGGCAGCATCCTGTGCGCAACTTTATTACTTTAACATCTTATTATAATGTCTAACTATAATGTAATTTTAACTGTTGGTTTGTGAAGTGGATTTCTGTGGTGTTTTGATCATATGCTAAGTTGAGCATATGCCCAACCTCCTGGGCAATCTGTGACTAACCCCCCTACTGCATATATACTTTGGCTGTGCTCAGAAGATGGTTTGCTTTTGGGGTGGCCTCTGTCCAGAACCTTCACCCAACCCCACGACTACCCAAACATTGATACACATGACCTTTGGCTGTGCGTGGTGTGGGTAGGCCAAAGGCCCTGTGCCAAATCCACAGGGAGGAGCTGAAACCCCAGTGGGACAACATAAAAGCATTTGCAAGCAGGAGGTTTTATGGATCATATACAAAGTTGAGCACAATCCCCTTTGGAAACCTGCAACCAACCCTGTGTGCAAGGAAGGACTGGCTGCAGGAGGTGGCCTCAGGTAGCCCCTGCACCAAGCCCCCTGTGGATGCCTGAACCCCATTAGTCAAAGGTCTTGCGTCAGTTCCCCCACAGATGCCCAACTCCTGCTGTGCATAGTTGAAGGCAATGCACAAGTGGGGGATGGCCTTAGGGCCGGTAATCCTGCCAGGCCGTGCTTCCAAAACCCATGGGTGCCTAATCTCACTCTGCGCATGACCTTCAGCTGGATGTCGTGGGAGGTTGGGCCCTCACCTGAGAGTTTGGCGCTGGGCCTTTGGTCAATAGGGTGTAGGCATCAAAAGGAATATCACAGGCTAGGTCCTGTATCCACTCCTCTGTGGCCAACAAAATCCTTGATGCAGACGGCCTTTGGCTATGCACAACAAGGGATTGGCTGCATGTCCTGGCCTGGCCTTTTCCAGTTTGTTGGGCATTGTGACCAATTGCCTGTGGGCATCCGGCCTACCTGCTGCACCTAATCTTCTGCCTCGCACACCAGGGGGGTTGGCCACAGGATCTGGGCTCTAGCCAGGCCCGTACCAAACTCCCTGTGGGAAGAGTATGCATTTGGCCAGTTGCAGTTAGATGCCCAACCTACCACTGATAAGATATTCAGACCTACACTCAATCCCTCGTGGGCAGCAAACTCTGCATTGCACCTGCCAGGCTCCGCATCCAACCACTCAAAGGTGCCCATATACAATATAAAATAATTAATATTTTTAAGAAATTCCCAGCCTAATCCTCTGCAAAGCAAACAACCCACTGCTAAATTACAAATTAGCACTTAAAGTGCAGAAAAGTAAAATGCAGACTAAAAATCACAAAATCCATTTAAATAATTAAATATCTATATAACTTAAACATTACTTTGCAATAGTAACAATAATTTATCATTTAAATAACTTCCCATCCTATTCACCTACAAACCAAACAACTCACTACTAGATTATGATTCATTAATAAAACTTTAGAAACATTACACCTCAAAAATCATAATATAGGCTACGAAATTTTGGAATACCAATTAATCAATTATATAATATAAATAATTATCACCAAATAAAAACCTAAAAGAATTAACCCAAAAAAATAATTAAAATGACTTCCCACCCTAACCCCCTACAAACCCAGCAACCTGATACTAAATTATGAATAACTAACTAAACTTTAACAAAATTAAATTATACTTTGAAAATCGAAAAATGCAACTAAATAAATTAAGTACAAATTAATCAAACAATGAGTTTAGATAATAAATTAACAGTTAAGTATTTAATTAACATAAACAGTCACTTTTGCATTCAAAACTATATTTTAAAATTGTAATAACTTTGCATCCTATTGCCATGCAAACAAAATTATGAATTGCTAATTAACTTAAAAATAATGTTATTTACATCTTAAAACTTACAAACTATACTAAAATAAATGCTAAAAATATATAAAATATGTATATATTGAATTAATTATGATAATTTATACAACAGTATTAAAACATGCCATAATATATACAAACATATTTTGAAAAACGATTTCTATGTCAAATATTACATTCCTACCTTCTAAATTCTGTTCCTTGATATTTTATAATTGATATTTTTTCACAATAATGTTGCACAAGTTATATATCTTTTTTAAATTTAAAAGCTTTTATTCAATCAATTGGAAACAAGTATAGTTCACAACAAACAGAATAACCATTATAACAACGTACAACGCAATAAATTAGCAAGAGAAGAAAAACATAATGAATGAAATTGGGAAAACATTATAGGGTCAGCATCTTGAAAATGGTCATATACCAAAATAATGCCTTTGTCCCTCCAAAGCATCACATATAGAGGCCTGTTTTTAAAATGAATGAGATTATTATGCCACAAAGTTAATTTAACAAATTCTTTGCGAGAAGGAGAGGACGGGGTGAGATGAAATGATAATGACAAATAGGTAGGGTTAATAACCTCCAAAGTAAGACTCAAGGGGTGTGAGGAAAAATAAAGAACCTCCAGAAAAGAGAAAGACTGAATAACGTTTGCTCAATGCTCAACTATAGTGAGGAAAAAGTGGAAGCTGATTTTTGTAACCAAGATAAACCTGACAAAGACAAAAGGCCTTATGATATTGCCGAAAATCGGGGAAGTGAACCCCACCCTCCCATTTGTGTTTCTTAATTTTGCTCAAAGAAAATTCAAGATTTCTTTTTCTGCCATAATAAAAGTCAAAAGAGGAGAATCATGCTTCTTAAAATAAGTGACGGGACATTTAACCTGTATCATCAAACTAATATCATCATTTTGATAGAACCCGAACGACCCCACCAGGATAGAAAAAAAGAGGGTCCCAACTCGAAGTTAGGAAATTTGATTTAGACAGTACTTCCTGAAGATATATTGTCACTGTCATGTTAATAGAAGCAGTAAACCAAAGACCCAAATATTTTATTTTGGAAGAATTCAATATAAATCCTGGTGGTTCAAATGAGGTTTTAATAGAAAACTTGTTTAAGGGAAGGATATCAGTTTTGTCAGTTTTAACGTTATAAACAGAGATAAATGAGGAAAAAGAGAATTCCTGTAGTAATGCTGGCATGGACAAATCTGGATTTGACACACAAAAAAAATTTCATCTACGGAAAGTGCTGATTTCAATTGAAAATCTCCACAATAGAAGCCAGAAATTAAGGAATTGTTATGAATGTGAGAAAAAAATGGCTCCATGGACAGAAGGAACAGAAGAAGGGCTAGTGGGCAACATTGATGCCCACCTCTATGAAGTATAAAATAAGGGTAACTCATCCCATTCAATACCAATGAACCCCTACATGAATTACATAATAATGAAATATAATAGAAAACCATGCCAATGTAAGGACTAAAACATAAAATTTCACCCTAATCTATCAAAGCCTTTCTCAGCATCGATGGTAATTGTCACTGGGGGCTAGGGTAAATGAGAGGTTTTACTTTAGATGTTAAAGAATAATCTGGCATTATCTGAGCCAAGTCTACCTTTAATTAAACCTGACTGCTCCTTACCAATAAGATGAAGCAAAAATAAATTAAGACATAAGGCTAAAAGTTTTGCAAATATATTGTAATCAACATTAACAAAGGAGACTGGTTGATAGTTTTTACAAGCAGTTGGAGCCTTACCCTGTTTATGAATGAGGCAAACGATAACCTCCTGGAATCTACCAGTAGTAGTAGCAAGGAAGTAAAGAAACAAAATAATTGTAGTAATCTTGGCATCAATATGTCAGACCAATGCTGCACAAATTCCACAAAAGCTCAATGGGCGTAACTCACAAAGGGCCTTCACACTCATGGCGGAGACCCCGTCGTCATGGTGGAGGGGGCCCACATCCGTGGCAGGACCACCGCAATTGGTAACTGTAGTACGGATGTCCCTCCATGACGGCAGGACCCCCACCATAATGGAAGGACTTCCTCCACAAGTGCGGATTCCCTTTGTGAATCAGACCTATGTCTTTAAGTAAGAAATTATTGAATTTCCATCTGCCCAAAGTAGATCTAGCTGGGATTAAGTCTCAATTAGTGATGATTAAAGTATGGTCCCAAATCAGAAGGGACACATTTTCAGCGCCAATGACATTTTGAAATAATTTTTTACTGAAGAATATGTGATCTAATCGGGTAAGCACAACATGTGCTAGGGAATAAAAATATTATTCACAAACAATGGGATTACGGAGTCTCAAAGAGTCAATCATAGCTCTTTGAGAAATAACAGAATGAAATTGTTTATGCGTTTTATGAGGGATAAATTTGACTTATGCTTGGTGATTTAAAAAAGGGTCCATAAACTGATTGCAATCACCTTCCAATATAAAATAATCATCTACATCATGAGTATTTTTTTTGCTAGATTAGGACTCTCAATAATGTCATTCTGCATAGCATTGAGTACTGTAAAAGGTATCTTGCTAATAAAAAATGAAATGGAAATCCATTTACCTTCATCATCAATTTCCTGAGATAAAACTGTACAATCTAGGTTTTTGTTGCAATTTATTTAGTTATTTATTTTTTGCATTTGTAAGGCGCACAGATACCCACAAAGGGTTTCCCGGCGCCAGGCCTATGGAACCAGAGCTGTACAAAAGCAGAAACGACTAGAGACCAGGGGGTATATTACCAACAACTAGCGATAATTTTTGTCTCTAACTTGTTTAGAGACAAAAATTATCGCCGCACATCGGCGATTTTTATCGCAGATAAACCTTGCTATTAGCAAGGTTTATCGCAAATGCGATAAAAAACGGCCGCAATGCATGAATATCGCTGAAAAGTCAGCGATATTCATGCATTATCGAGCAAATGCTCTTAGCCATGTTATCCACCTCCCATTGGATAACATGGTGAAGAACTGCTCAGGGCAGGTGTTAGCTTTTGGAGATATTCGCGCTTAGCGCGAATATCTCCAAAAGTTGGTAATAGGAGATAGCGATGTTAGCGACTGTTTCCAGTCGCTAACATCTTTGCACGCCCACTTTGCATGTCATTAGTGATAAATATCACTGACATGCAAAGCGGGGCCCAAGATGGTCGCTATCTCCTATTAGCTGTCACTAACTGGTGTTAGCGACAGCTTGGTAATAGGGAGATAATTTTATCTCCGCTTTCTTGGCTTTTAAAGCCAAAAAAGCGGAGATAAACCCCTTGATAATATACCCCCAGATTATTTATTGAAAAGCCAGGTCTTAATGCTTTTCCTGAAGTTGGCGTTTTCCTCCTTTCGTATAACAAGAGGAAGGGAGTTCCAAAGGGTCGGTCCCAAAAAGGAAAAGGACCTCCTTCCGACTCTAGCCAGTCTAAATCTGGGCACTGCAAAATTCGCTGCATTTAAGGAGCGGAGATTGCGTGTGGAGAGATAAGGCCTAACCAGTTTTTGCAGATACTTTGGTGCGGTACCTGCCTTTATTTTAAACATATAACTCAGGGCCTTGAACCGTACCCGGTTTTCCACCCTGAGCCAATGTAAGTCCTTAAGGTGTTTAGAAATCCTCGCTGTTCTAGGGATTTTGCACAACAACCTGGCTGCAGAATTCTGGACAAGCTGGAGACGTCTAATAACCGCTTGGTTGGAACCCAGGTAAAGGATGTTACCGTAGTCAAGCCGTGATGTAATGAGGGCATTGACTACGGTCTTCTGGGTGACCGAGGGCAGCATCCATATAATCTTGCGCAGCCATTTAAGAATTGTGAAGCAGATGCCAGCTACTTTATTGGCCTGTTGTTTCATCGATAATGTGTCATCGATGTGCACCCCTAAGTTTCTAACCTGGGTAGCTGGTGTAGGAAAAGCACCCAGGGATGGCGGCCAATGAGTGTCCTTCCAGAGGTCCCTATTTTTACCTAAGAGAAGAATCTCAGTCTTTTCCCCATTGAGCTTCAGCTGGTTATTTGACATCCAGCTGAAGACTTCATGAAGGCCAAGTTTAAGCACAGATGGAGATGAAGGGTCAGATTCTGAGAGAGAAAAAATAATCTGCGAATCATCCGCATAAGTCATTAATTCTAAGCCAACTCGCTCCGCTAAGTCAGCGAGGGGACGAAGGTACAGATTAAAAAATAGCGGACTCAGAATTGAACCCTGAGGCACGCCATGGGGCGAGCTGAAAATGTCCGACTGAGCCTGAGATGACGCGATCTGGAAGGTACGGTTGCAAAGATAGGATTCAATCCAATCCAGCGCTGCCCCTCCGACACCATCCTCACCCAGCCTGGCAAGCAGTCTGGAGTGAGAGATGGTATCGAAGGCCGCACTAAGATCGAGCAGGACAAGTGCAACCGTTTGCCCATCGTCCAAGAGCTCCCTAATCTTCTCAGTGACTCCCAGAAGGGCGGACTCGGTGGAATGTCCAGCCCTGAAGCCTGACTGGGAGAAATGGAGCAAGCCGTTTTTTTCCGTTAATGTGCTGAGAGCACTGTGATTATGCTTCTCCAAGATTTTTGAGAAGACAGGAAGTAGGGAGATAGGACGGTAATTGGCTAACAGCTCAGGGTCGGCAGTAGGCTTCTTCAGCAAAGGGCTCACCATGGCGTGTTTCCATGCCGCTGGAACCTTCGCGAGTCGAATAGAGGCATTAAGTGTCTCAGAAACGATAGTCAGGGCGGGGTCATCCAACTGGCTCAGAATACTGATAGGAAGAGGATCACATGGGGAACCTGACTTGATGGAGGTAGCTAGAGATTTCAAAGTGTCCAGCGTAATAAGAGGCCAAGACTCAAGCCGACACCCTCCAGTTGTGATCGGAGGAAAGTCCTCTCTGTCATCCGTAGTAGGAGGATTAATGTTAATGATGATGGTCTCAATCTTTTCCACAAAGTAAGTGGCCAAGTCTTGACATTTCTGGGTAGTAAGAGGACACGCAGCAGCCATTGAATTAGCTCCAGCTAGTTCTTTCACCGTATTAAAAAGGGTACGTGATCTATTTGCAGCAGTATTGATGGTTTCCCTTGCAATGAATAATAACACCATTATTCTTATTATTCTCAAGTGATAAAGAACCGTACCCACCCACGAATGCTCGAGTTTCAATGTTTCAACAGCAGTGAGGTGACTCTTTTGCAATAAAACCAATGCAGGAATAAAATGATGCAAATGGGTATGCTCCACCTCTTTAAATGGTTGTTTATGCCTTTAACATTCCATGAGATAACTCTGAAAGATAATAACAATAAAAAGCTAAGAAACTTACTTGGTCTTTGAGGATAGAAATATGTAACAATTAAATAAAATACAAACAAATACAGATAGGACTGGGACAAGAAATTGGATATCGCAGGACAATAACAAAAGACAAAGAAAAAGTCCAAGAGGGTGCGGGAGAGAGGTAAGAAAGAAGGGAAATAAGATAGAGATAGAACAAACAGTATATATCGAAGGTATTATGACTGAAAAAACATACCTTAGTAAGAGGAACAAAGAGGGGATGGGGTGGTGACAATATCATTTTTTTTATATATAGTTTTTTATTCACAGCAAACAAGTTCAGGAAATCCAAATTCAAGTACTGTTACAAAATTCATTACAACAATGAGAGTTCAAATAATAACCCAGTTTCTCATCCTACCCACTATGCTTGTACCCCTTTCTTACATTAGCCCATCAGTGTTTCTGTACCTTTCGGCGTCCACTATCCGTCCTCAAAATAATCCCGAAACGCGCTCCAGATTTTTATACCCAATTTCTTTTTCGTCAAACCCCTAATAGAAAAGAGACCCCACTCCAACTTAAACAAACTATACATTTTAACACGCCATTGATGAAAATCAGGTGTTTTTTTCCTGAAGCCTCTCAGTTGCTACACATAGCTGTGCAACAGTCATAGAAAAAAAATGAAATGCCGATGTTGATACAATGGCTCCACGGGCCGATCCTTCGGTATTTTCCCCAACAGCATCATAGCAGGGGTTATATCAACAGGCATTTTAGTTACATAAGCCAGAAAATGTTCCATTCCTGTTATAAAACATTGAAGTTTTACACAACTAAAAAAAATATGTATACTATCTGCATCATCAGCCTTACAACGAAAACATTTACCATCATTCCCATCTCCCCATTTTGCCATTCGGAGCGGAGTATAATATAAGTCAAACAAAGTTTTAAAAAATTGGGCTTTTAAATTTGCAGACATTAACGCTACCTTAGATAACAAAAGCAAATCTTCTATAGCTATTTCGGGGTCCTCTAATACAGTTACCCATTTCAATCTGACTTTCTCAAGATCATCACTTTTCCCAGTAAGCAGTAGCTGATATAGTATTCCTATTTTTACCTGCTTCCTGACTCCTTCAACTACTTTATTTTTCTGAAAAACCACCCTACGCCGATGTAAATAATCCCGTATTTGTAAAAATTTGAAGAAAAAAATACCTGGGTAAAAGAAATTGGTCCCTTAACTCATCAAATGTTTTACAAATCCCATCCTCATTGTACATGTCACCTAGCATTCTCACCCCCATTCTCTGCCACTTTATTGCCATGTCATCCGAAAATATACCGGGAAGAAGCCGGAAAGTTTTAAAAGGTGTATAATAGGAGATTTTCCCAATTGCCATTGAATTGGCAAACCATTTCCGAACCTTAAGTGCAGCAATAACTACCTTAAAACGAGTCCGTTTATAATAGCTCCCATCTGGCTCAATAAATAATGATTGTTTCGCGATAGAACCCAACTGCATTTTAAAAATAGAGGGTGCAGAAGCCACATCCTCAACGGGCTCCCCCGAAATTAAAACCCTCATCTTAAGTAGAACGCAAACTACATAATATAAAAAAAAGTCAGCCACCCCCATCCCTCCCCTGGCAGATGGTAGTATCATATGTTTCATTGCCCGTCTAGGTCGTCCTGGACTCCAAATAAATTTGCCACACATCGACTGTAAAGCCTGTACCCTAGCTTTGCTGATTTCTAGAGGTATTGACCTAAACAGGTAAAGTACCTCTGGTAACACATTCCTTTTTATAATATTTGAACGCCCAATAATGGTAAGATGTAGACGTTCCCACCTATCCAAGGAGTTCTTAATTTTAGCCATTAATGTGTTCCAATTACTATCCACTAACTCAGTCATATTAACCTTTAACTGAATGCCTAGATAAGTAACCTCTTTCACCACTCTCTCGCCCTGCCAAGCTAATGAGTCTGAGCATAAAATCTGAGTTTTTGACTCATTTAATTTATATCCTGCTACACTTCCGAACTCCTTCGCCAACCGCTCAATCTCTTTAATGGCAGTGGCTGGGTTGATTGTTACCACAGCAATATCATCCGCGTACGCGAAAACAGAAAAAGCATATTCAGACACACGATAAGGTGGGATCAAATTGCTTCGACTCAGTAACTCAATAAAGGGATTAATATATAAGGCAAACAAAAGGGTGGTTAAACAACAAGAGAGGAGTGCCAATATCGATATCTGATTTCTAAGAGCTATCTAGTAAGCAATGTAAGGATAACAATTCAATACACTTTGATGCTAATTAATAGCTGTTTATTTTGAACATTTTTTGGGGGTTTATGCAATTTTTTAAGTTCAATGCAATGATTCAAAATACATTTTATAACGCAAAATTCAATATAAGGACACAACAAGTGAGATAAAAAATCTCATACATACCATCATTCATAAAATCTCAAAGCGTATCACAGTCAACCTCTTCCATTCCAACATTCACTCAGTGAACTCCACCAGTACTGGAGTGTCGGTTTGACCAGTAGGTGAAGTATTTAGTCTGCTTTTGTAATTTGAAAAAAATCTCTATTCTACAACTCACAACAATACACTATACATAATGCATTTGTTAAATGAAATGGGATTGATAATACATTTTTAAATTTTAAGGTGTAATAGTGTTAGTCTAAGTGCAAGACCAATAAGCACCAAGACTTTGCCAAGCAGACCAACAAGCCTACGCGTTTCGAATCCTTGGTTGTGACAGGATTCTCATCGGGGCCAGGGAAAGCTCTGTAAAAAAGGAAAGCAAGTGTCTAATCTCTAATTGGAGAAATTCAAGAAAACAACGGGCGCTACTGCACCGGAGTCCCCAATCAGCTTACCGCTAAATGCTTTATCCAGGGGTGTCCTGCTTAAGTGGAAGATTTCCTGCAAAGATAGTGTAAGAAAAGAACAGAAAAGAGAAAACTGGGGGATAATGAGGGTTAATCAAGAACTATTCGATACCTAATCTCAAAGACTCGTGGACACAGCGATGAAGCCAAAGCCTTACCTTTCACGGTATGAACCGGCTTTTGCAATACATGCTGTCTGTTCTTAACAGGTGTAGGGTCGTTGTGAATTCGAACCTATCAACACAAAAAGGGCGAATACCCTTAGCTTGGTAATCGCATAAGGACCTGTACACACAGAAAGGATGAAATATCATGGATGCTATTCTTACCGGTGTGGACGGCGAACACCACCGCAGGTCAAGACCGGGGAAATTGGCTTTAGTCCAAAAAACGGGTCACATAGTCGACGGACTGGAAGGGGGACAAAAACGGAACGGAGTGCCGTTAGCGGGGTCCAAGTAACCGCTAAACACTGCAGATGGGGGGGGTCAATAAACTGGGTGGGAGCACAGCGTTTACCTGAATCAAACGGTGCGGCGTCCAGAAAACAATCAAGATCTAAAGTGCTGCGCATGCGCGCTCGCATGTGAGGCTGGGTAATGTAGTCTGGGGCGCGTCGTGAATAACGCGCCATTGATTGTATATATAATTAAATATGCTCCGTTTTGAATGTAATATTCTTAGGGACATAGTGGGCATGAGCCACTGTCTACATATCATGGGGGGACAAAAATGAATTAATGAAATGATCCTCACTTTCCACATATCGTGGAGATACAGGATTGAGCGGTCCCCAGTTTAGCGCTGGCGTGGATCACATAAATGGACATTGTGTTGGCAAAGGGGCACTCAGGTTGGAGCCAACAAGTTTAACAGGGGCAGGGGTAATGCGGTGGATCACTCAAGTGAAGAAAAAATATAAACTGCAATTATTTTGGGAGGGAAGGGGCATGGTAGCTATTGGAGGTTGATTATAGAAAGCAGGCAGGAAAGCTCATCGAATAGCAGAAATGAAGCCCTTGTGGTTTTCAGGGGGGGGACAGAACGGACAAATAGAAAAAATAGAAAAAATCCAGTATTCCAAGGTTTATAGTTTGTAGATCTCCGATAATTCATTTAAGCCCGATACAGCCGTATCAAACTTGACAATGAATAGTGCCTCTCTTTTTGACAATTTTAAGTCTTGGTCACCTACACGTGGATCTTTCTCAACTTTGGAGATGACTGTCCATTTAAGATCACTAATTTGATGTTTTAATCTTGTCCAATGGTTCACCAGTGGTGCCGTTTCAACTTTATTTTTAATTCTAGATTTATGTTGTGAAATACGTTGTCGGACTTCCTGATTCGTCTTGCCGATATACAGTAGTCCGCAAGGACACAGTACTCCATATACAACAAATTTTGATTTGCAGTTGCTGAAGGCATCATCTTTCCATGAGGTTCCTTTATGTTGAAACAACGATCCTTCGATGGTTTGATCACAACTTACACATGTGCCACATTTGTGGTGGCCAACTACAGGATTAAGGCCCATTAGATTTCTTAATGTAGGTTGGGCTCCTCTTGGGGTTGCAGCTCGGACTACATGATTAGCAATATTGTTCTCTTTTTTAAAGGCAAAAAGCGGAGGTTCGTGCGGGCTTTCCTCCAGGTTTTTTATGAGATGCCAGTTTTGTCCAATAAACAAAAGGGTGGAGCACGGGCATCCTTGTCGAGTTCCCCGTGCAATATTTAAGGAATCCGAAAGAAGGCCCATAGCTGAGATCTTAGCCATGGGAGTTGAATAAAGGGTCTGTAAGGCACAAATAAATTTTGATCCAAATCCCATTTTCTCCATAAGTTTCCACATATAACTCCACTGAACCCGATCGAACGCTTTCTCAGCGTCGAGTAGGTTAAGCGCTAAATCGTTTTTATTCACTGCTGCCATATCAAATAGCGTGATAACTTTACTAACATGATCTACCGTTCCTCTTTTTGATATAAAACCATGCTGTTGTTTTGATACTAAAGACACCATACATTCTGATAGTCGGCTGGCAAGGATTTTAGAATAGATTTTGTTGTCTGCATTTAATAAAGATATTGGACGGTAGGATCCTACCTGATCCGGCGGCTTACCCTTTTTACAAAATACGGCTATCGTAGCGTCTGACCATGACCTTGGAGGGAGGCCCGCCTGGGCCATCTGCAAAACAACTAGCAACTCATTCTTAATAGTTTTATAAAACTGTCTATAAACTTCACTAGGTATTCTATCAGGGCCAGATGCTTTTCCAAACGCAAGACTACTTACAGCTATTTCCATCTCCTCCTCAGTTATTAAAGATTCAAGTTCCTGAGCTAATATAGGATGTAGTGTTTTTAAGCTCGCTGCCAGCATTTCCACCCAATCTAATCCATCCGCTATACCACTTTTCTGTGCATATAGTTCAGAATAAAATTGCTGAAAAATCTTAAGGATCTGCTGGGGATCAGAATGAGACACACCCATAACATCTTTCATCACCTGAATGTTTCTGGCCGACTCCATCATCCGTAGCTGAACAGCTAACCTCTTCCCAACTGTTTCACCATACTCATGTTTTTCCATTCTAGATGTCAAATACTTTCTTGCATTCTCTGCGCTCCAAAAACCCACCACTTTAGCTCTATCTATTGCCACCTTGTTCTCTAAGTCTGCCAAATCATTCGAACCTCTAACAACAGCATTGGTTAATAATATTTCAGACTGAGTTAAATGTCCATATAACATAGCTAGTTCTTGTTTAAATTTATGTTGCTGCCAGAAATTGAAGCTCATTCATTCCCCACGAAAGCCCGCTTTAAAGGTGTCCCAGACTATACCCACAGTCGCCGTTCCTTTATTGTTCTGAAAAAAAGACCGAATCCACCTTTCCATATGAACCTTGAACTCATTGTTTAGCCCCAGCTTGCGGTCAAACGTAAAATTTGAACAGTTAGGTCTATTTGAACCTCCTTGTATCTTCAGTACCATGGGAGCATGATCCGATGAGACCCTAGGATAAACGCTCACTGTAGCTCCAGCCAGTAGTGATACTGGGGTAAAAAAGTAGTCCAATCTAACTAACTTTTTGTGGGGATAAGAATAAAAAGTGTACCTATTATCCTGTGTCCTCAAATTACCCCACACATCCACCAACCCTTGATCACAGACTAAGTTATGCAAAGCCCTATATACTTTTGGTTTACGTCCTTTATATTTATCAGCCCCATCTTGTAATGCTCTATTCGTCAGATTGATATTAATATCTCCACATAGCACTACTGGTTGTCGCCAAGTGGCCAATTCCAAATTAACTTCATTTAATACTCCCGGATCGTCCACATTAGCACCATACACTGTGCAAAGCGTCAGATTCTTTCCTTCAAAACTACATTCTGCAATCGCCCACCGTCCATTTTTGTCCATTAGTGTCCGCCCGGTTTCAACAAAGTTTTGTTTAACCAAAATAGTCACCCCCTTATCATGCTGGTTTGCCCTGTAGCTACTACCAATGAATATCCCAAATCTTTTAACAGCTCCCTTTTAGCCCAGGGAATATGTGTTTCCTGTATGCAGAGTATGTCCGGGGAAATGTATCTCAGTTCAGCTGCCACCTTTTGTCTTTTAGTAAAATCGTTAAGACCAGAAACATTCAATGAACAAATTCTTAGCCCTCTATCTGCCATTTTTTAATCATAATCCCATTACACAAACACTTCTTAAGGACCATTGCCCTTTCAAGACCGAAAGATATTCTAAAAACTCTCACTTCAAACTGACAGTTTCTGCTGTATAATGATTTCTGCTTTATTTGCTGTGAACAATGTTTACCCTTTTTTCTACACCCCCCTCGTGCTTCCCACCCCCCACTACCCGTTTCCCCCCAGCCCTACCGCCCCCCGTAACCCCCCCACCCTTAATAGAGGCTTTAGGACTTATGGTCCTGTTGATGCGAGCTTGCCCCATCCCCCTGCCTTCACCCGCGGGGCATATATCATCGTACAAAACATAAAGGAAAAAAGAAGAACAATGCTACTCAGTAAAGGTGGTACTCAACCAAAAAAAAGAAAAAACAAAGAACATGCACACCTAGTAATTTCAATTCCACATAGTACAAATATAACAAATTTCTTACATTGTACCCAAAAATTCCTTAGCCGAAGCAGCAGTAGTGAAAAAATGGGTGCGCTCCCTGAAAATTATTTTCATCTTCGCCGGAAACAGCAAATAAGCCTGTGCACCCTTGGCTTGAAATTCCGGTATTAACTGACGATATTGCCAGCGTAACTCAACTGACTGCTTGCATAGATCAGGGCGAACAAAAAATTCACAGTCCAACCCACATCTCATTTTATCAGGTCGAGCCTTCAGAAAAATCTCATCGCGAGCCAAGAAGCTGTTAAACGCTACCAATATAGCTCTCGGCTTCTGATCTCTTTGGTTTGCTCTGATGGAAAAAGGGAAACGGTGCACCCGCTCCACCTCCCTCTCCCAATCCCATCTTGTTATTTCAGGCAACGCTTTCTTTAATAGTTCTATAATAAACCCCCGAGGGTCTGACCCCTCCTTGCCCTCGGGAATTTGCAAAATCCTCAAGTTGTTTCTGCAGGATCGATTTTCCAAATCAACCAATTTCCAGTTGATGTCCTCCTTAGTAGTCAGTTGGGTTTCAATGATCTTCTTCTGCTGAACTAGTTCATCTTCTAAAGTAGATATGCGTGCTTCCGTTTCATTTACTTTTGCCACAAACTCCGAGTGCGACTTAACCAGGCGTCTAACCGAGTTCTGAAGTTTCCTGCAAGAATTCTGAACTCTCAAACTGTCTTCACGGGTTTCATCCCTGTGCAGCATAATAGTCTTATAAATCAAGACCAATGATATATCTTCTGGCTTTGGCTCAGTCTCTGACCCAGAAGGGGCCGTTCTGTTATCTGCCACTCCTTCAGTATCTCCCACTGCCACTTCACCAGTTTGATTCAGTTGTAATTTCCATATAGTATGAGAGCCGGAGCTCAGATCCTCCCGATCAAAACTGCTATGGATGCCTCTGTCCTCAATACTCATATAAGTTGCATACTGTTGCACGAGATCCTCTGAAGAGGACATAGAATGTTCTGATAAAGAGTAAAAATATGCAGAGTCTAACTCAGTAATATGAGAAATCCCCGGTTGAATACTAGAGCTGCTTGCACTAGGAGCACTCTCCAGATTATCCACAAGAGCAGGTATAGTATCTGAAGTTGGGGCTGAGACAGCGAGCGGTTCTACATTATCTCGCAAGCTTTCTTTATTAATCCCCTCATTGTTATTTGTATTTAATTCAGCTGTTAGAACTACCTCCGGTAAGTTCGCTGCCCCACGCCCCTGTATCTCCTGTGTCTCCTGTTGCAAAATACCTCCGTCTTCCCCTAGCACAGCCTCTCCATTTACTTATGAAGCCGAGGCCGGGGATAAGTCAAAGTGAATAGAATCCTCCCCTCCGCCATTCTGCCGCTGCTGCTGCTTAGGCATTCCCTTATGTTTGGAGGCAAAAAAGTCCGGTATTTTTCTCTCAGTATTCCCAGTATTAGACTCTCCTACATTTTTACCTTCTGAAACAATAGTCACAGATACAGTCTCCGCTTCTTTGCTCCTAATCCCGGAGCGGAGAGCACCTTTTATAGCTGTAGGGGTTGCAGAGGTCGCCAAGTCCGACCTGTCCTGTGTTTCTGCAGCAGCATTCCCCTGCCCTCGTCCTCTCCGTCCCTTCGGCGCCATTCCTCCTCCCAGAGCGCTCTGCCTCTGCTTCGTAGAGCCAGCAGCCTCACCGCTTACTACTATCTAGGTGAGCCGAGTAAGCCGAGTGAGCCGCCTCCAAAGGAACGCCCACCGGCCCCACGGGAAACGCTGTGTCCCAGCCCCAGCGGCGGATACCAACTGCAACCACAGCATTCACTGATGAAAATCGCAACAAGAAAATAGTAAACCGTCCAAGATGCCTCAAGATGCCTCAGCGCACTCGCATAGTTCTCTCCCCTCACGAGTAGCTCCAAACTCCAAGTAGCGCTCTAAGCCCCGCAAGATCCGGCAGGAGCCGCTTGCTCACGCGTCCATCGCGGACGCCATCTTGCCTCCTAGGCTGGTACCTCTATTCTAGGCTGGTACCTATATCAAATGAAGGCAGCACAATTAAGGAGCAAAGCAGGTCTATATTGAATTGGATGAGAAACACACATGCCTGAAACAAGGACTCCATGTTATTAAAAGGCTTGAAAAGAAATGAAACAGAAAAATAGGGCACAAGTAGAGTAAACCATGTCTTCTAAGGAAGTAATTTACAAGAAACACCACCAAATTGAACTATGCACAATGAGAAGGTCCAGATGTTTCCATTACTTCATTGGCTTGGGTGTGAAGGAATTTCCTAAGGACCTTGAGATCATTAAACGTAGTTGTCTTGTCTTTATAAGTTACTTTGAAGATCATGGATGAAACTGTCTACATAGGATTCCAAGAGAATGAAGTGATGGATGCAGATCATAGAATTCTTTCTGTTCATTAGCTGTAACTCTGGCAACACATCAGTACGAAAAATCTTGCTGCCTGACCTCAACAACTGACTCTTGGTTTTAGCTGCATTAAATACTCGATGAGGGCTCTAAATTCCCAAAGTAATTAAATGACACCTCATAGTTTGGAGAATGAGGTGTTGGTGGTATGGTGCTGGTCAAGTCTAAGGGAATTATTATGACTTTGGCAGTGTGGGAGCGGGGCTGGCCCCAAGCATATTTTGGCCTCAAGACTAATGAGCCACCGCAAGGGATCTCTGATCCCTGGCAGATGCGGTGGTCCAAGGGCGGCCTGACTTATCAGGAGAAGGAGGGTCACTCTTAAGCCTCTTAATGTCGGGAGAGGTATCCTGAGGTTTCAATGAGGACAAAGGCATTGAAATTGGTCTAAGCAAAGAAGATGATATTGTGTCTTGAGGGGTAGGGGCAGTAGCCATTGAGCTCAAATCAATCAATCAATCATTTTGTAAAGCGCACTACATACCCGCGAGGGTCTCAAGGAGCAGGGGCGCTACTGATCAAACAGCCAGGTCTTGAGTATCCCCCTGAAGGTCAACAGGTCTTGAGTCTGTCGTAGGCTCAGTGGGAGGGTGTTCCATTTCATGGTGGCAAGGTGGGAGAAGGATCTCCAACCGGTGGTTGTTCTTCAGATGCGCGGGACAGTGGCGAGTGAGAGGTCAGTGGAGCGGAGCTGGCGGTTGGGGATGTAGAAGGAGAGCCATCTGTTGAGGTAGGCTGGGCCAGTCTTGTGGAGTGCCTTGTGTGCATGGGTGAGGAGCTTGAAGGATATCCTCTTGTTGATGGGGAGCCAGTGCAGGTTACTCAGGTGGAGGGTAGTGTGGTCGTGGTATGGTATGTCGAGGATCAGTCGTGCCGAGGTGTTTTGGATGCGTTGTAGTCGTTTGATGAGTTTGGTCGGGGACCCCACGTAGAGGGCATTTCCGTAGTCGAGTCTGCTGCTGACGAGGGCCTGGGTGACTGTCTTTCTTGTATCTGTCGGAATCCATCTGTAGATCTTGCAGAGCATGCGGAGGGCGTTGAAGCAGGAGGAGGAGATGGCGTTGACTTGCTTGGTCATTGAGAGCGTTGAGTCGAGGATGATTCCCAGGTTGCGTGCGTGGTCGGTGTGTGTCGGGGCTGCCCCCAGTGCCATCGGCCACCAGGAGTCGTTCCAGGCTGAAGGGTTGGAGCCGAGAATGAGGACCTCCGTCTTGTCCGAGTTCAGCTTCAGACGGCTGGTCTTCATCCAGTCGGCGACGGCCTTCATTCCTTCATGGAGGTTGGCTTTAGCGATAATGGGGTCCTTGGTGAGGGAGAGGATCAGCTGAGTGTCATTGGCGTAGGAGAATATGTTGAGGTCGTGCTGTCAGGCTACGTGTGCGAGTGGGGCCATGTAAATGTTGAACAGCGTCGTGCTGAGGGAGGATCCCTGGGGTACACCGCAGATGATTTCGGAGTCTTTGGAACTGAATGGGGGAGGCAGACGCTCTGGGTTCTGCCGGAGAGGAAGGAGGTGGTCCAATCCAGAGCCTTGTCTCGGATCCCTGCGGCGTGGAGGCTTGCGCGTAGTGTACGGTGGTAGGCGGTGTCGAACGCAGCAAAGAGGTCTGGGAGGATGAGTGCTGCAGTCTCGCCGTTGTCCAGCAGGGTGCTGATGTTATCGGTGGCGGCGATGAGGGCAGTCTCGGTGCTGTGGTTGCTGCGGAACCCTGACTGGGAAGGGTCCAGGATTCTGTTTTCTTCGAGATATCAGGTTAGCTGTCTGTTGACGGTTTTCTCGATGACCGTGGCCGGGAAGGGGAGCAGAGAGATGGGCCGGAATTTCTTGAGGTCTCTTGGGTCTGCCTTAGGTTTTTTGAGTAGGGCGTTGATCTCAGCGTGTTTCCAGATCTCTGGGAAGGTTGCGGTCTCGAGGGAGAGATTGATGACGTTGCGCAGGTGGGGTGCGATGGAGCTGCTTGCTCTGTTGAAGACGTGGTGCGGGAATGGGTCTGACGGAGAGCCGGAGTTGATTGTGCGCATGGTCTTGATGGTGTCATCAATGCTCATGCTGGCCCAGGCTAGCAGGGGATCGTGGTCGATGGTGTGCGGAGGGTCTGTTGTGTTGCTGTCTGTTGGGGCTGTCTGGGTGTTGAAGCTGTCGTGGACTTCTGATATCTTGCGGTGGAAGAAGGTGGCGAAGGAGTCGCACAGGGCTTGCGACGGCGGGATGTCATTGGTGTTGGAGCTGGGGTTGGAGAGTTCCTTCACGATGTTGAAGAGCTCCTTGCTATTGTGTGTGTTGTTGTCGAGGCGGTCTTTGAAGGAGGTCCTCTTGGCCGCCCTGATGAGGTGGTGGTGGTTGCGGATGGTGTCCTTGTGTGCTGCGTGGCTGTCTGGAGTTTGCACACTGTGCCATTTCTTCTCTAGTTTCCGGCAGGCTTGCTTGGAGGCTAGGAGTTCTGGGGTGAACCAGCTGGCCCTCTTGCTGGTGTCTCTGTGGGGGGGTTTCTTCAGCGGGGCGAGGGTGTTGGCGCAGTCCTCGATCCAGCGTCTGAGGCTGTGGGCAGCGTCGTCGATGTTGGAGGGTTCGGTGGGTGGGCTGAGAGCGAGGTTTGCGTGTAGTTGGTCTTCGGTGATTTTGCTCCAGCAGCGGCGGGGGATCTGTTGGGGGCGGTTGTGTGTGGTGGGCTTCTGGAAGGCGAAGTGGATGCAGCGGTGGTCGGTCCAGAGGAGTTCGGTGGTGTGGCTGATGGAGACGTGCGGGCTTGAGGAGAAGACGGGATCGAGCGTGTGGCCGGCAGAGTGGGTGGGAGTTGTGACGAGTTGCTTCAGTCCGAGGTTGGTGAGGTTATCGATCAGGGTTGTGGAGTTGTTGTCATTGTTGTTCTCAAGGTGAAAGTTCAGGTCTCCGAGGAGGATGTAGTCGGTGGAGGTCAGAGCGCGCGTGCTAATCAAGTCGACGATGGAGTCGCTGAACTGGGGGTGGGGTCCGAGGGGTCGGTATTCAAGGGTGCCTTTGAGGGTGGAGTTAGGGTCTGTGTGGATCTGGAAATGCATGTGTTCAGCGGTGATGAGTGCGTCGACGATGCTAGTCGAGACCCTGATGCTGTCTTTGTGGACGATGGCGATTCCTCCTCTGACTCCGTTGGTGTGGTCTCTGTGGGTGATCTTGTAGCCGTCTGGGATGGCTATGGCGATGTCGGGTGCAGAGGAGTCGTTAAACCAGGTCTCTGTCAGGAAGGCGACGTCCGGGGATGTTGTTTCGAGCAGGTCCCAGAGCAGGTCCCAGAGCTCGACGGCACATGTTCAGTAGTATGCATCGGAGGTGGTTGGGGTATTTCTTGGCGGGTGGCTTGTCATCTCTGAGGCTGGTATAGCTGCAGTTCCGGCAGGTGAAGGAGCCGTGTGTGCGTTTCAGGGCGGCCTTGGAGCAGGTGTGGCTCCGTCCGGAGTTGAGAGCATGCAGAGTGCTGGCGTCGTAGTGGCGGCAGTCGTCGTGGCGGGTGCGGGGGCCAGGGGTTCTGGTGCTGGGCGCAGTCCAGGTGCGGACGGGTGCAGACGGGCTTGCCTTAGGCACACCTTCGGCGCGCCAGCGGCACGCCCGTGCAGCGGCCGGCATGGGGAGGTGAGAGGGAGGAGCAGCTGGGAGGTGGGAGGCGGAGGCAGGGAATGGGCAGTGGGCCATCAGGGGGCGGGGCCGCAGGGGATGCAGCAGCGAGGGCAGTGAGGGACAACGAAGGTAACAGAAGGAAAAAGGGGCACGAAATTGAGGGGAAAACGAGTTGCACAGAAGGCAAGAGGGCACAAAAAACGAGTGGAACAGAAGGAAAAAGGGGCACAGAAACGAGGGAAAAACAAGTGGCATAGAGGGCAGAAGGGTACAAAAAACGAGTGGAACAGAGGGCAGAAGGGCACAAAAAACGAGTGGAACAGAAGGCAAAAGGGGCACAATAACAAGGGCAAAACAAGTGGCACAGAGAGCAGAAGGGCACAAAAAATGAGTGGAACAGAAGGCAAAAGGGGCACAAAAACGAGGGAACATCGAGTGGCACAGAGGGCAGAAGGGCATAAAAAACTTAGTCGAATGAAGGGCAGAAGGGCACAAAAAACGAGACGAACAGAAGGCAAAAGGGGCACAAAAACGGGGGAAAAAACGAACGGCACAGAAGGCAGATGGGCACAACAAAATAGTGGAACAGAAGGCAAAAAGGGTACAAAAACGAGGGGAAAACGAGTGGCAAGGGGGGCAAAAGGATTCAGAAAAGGGGGTGGTGATGGACAGAGCATCTGAGTTAAACAGAACACTCATACCCAGTCAAAAGATCAGGGCTTGATCCATCACCGTTTTTTAGCTCACTGCACCATCCCAGTTCAGAACCTGGCTACATGCAAATTAGTCTGTCCCTGGCCCAGTGCATCATGGGAACAGGGCAGACCAAACTACCAAGCCAATTCTTTACTGGAAAGAAAATTGCACCATCAGGATTCAAGCAAGCCGGGCCGAAGACGCCTGCAATGCCAGAAACCGGTCCCCGGAAGCTTGTTTCCTTTCCAGTAAAGAATTGGCTTGGTAGTTTGGTCTGCCCTGTTCCCATGATGCACTGGGCCAGGGACAGACTAATTTGCATGTAGCCAGGTTCTGAACTGGGATGGTGCAGTGAGCTAAAAAATGGTGATGGATCAAGCCCTGATCTTTTGACTGGGTATGAGTGTTCTGTTTAACTCAGATGCTTTGTCCATCACCACCCCCTTTTCTGAATCGTTTTGGCCACTATAGGAGTGGCAGGGTATGCTCAGACATGAGTCCCTTGCTCATTGCACCATCAGGATTCAAGCAAGCCGGGCCGAAGACGGCTGCAATGCCAGAAACCGGTCCCCGGAAGCTTGTTTCCTTTCCAGTAAAGAATTGGCTTGGTAGTTTGGTCTTCCCTGTTCCCATGATGCACTGGGCCAGGGACAGACTAATTTGCATGTAGCCAGGTTCTGAACTGGGATGGTGCAGTGAGCTAAAAAACGGTGATGGATCAAGCCCTGATCTTTTGACTGGGTATGAGTGTTCTGTTTAACTCAGATGCTCTGTCCATCACCACCCCCTTTTCTGAATCGTTTTGGCCACTATAGGAGTGGCAGGGTATGCTCAGACATGAGTCCCTTGCTCATTGCACCATCAGGATTCAAGCAAGCCGGGCCGAAGACGGCTGCAATGCCAGAAACCGGTCCCCGGAAGCTTGTTTCCTTTCCAGTAAAGAATTGGCTTGGTAGTTTGGTCTTCCCTGTTCCCATGATGCACTGGGCCAGGGACAGACTAATTTGCATGTAGCCAGGTTCTGAACTGGGATGGTGCAGTGAGCTAAAAAACGGTGATGGATCAAGCCCTGATCTTTTGACTGGGTATGAGTGTTCTGTTTAACTCAGATGCTCTGTCCATCACCACCCCCTTTTCTGAATCGTTTTGGCCACTATAGGAGTGGCAGGGTATGCTCAGACATGAGTCCCTTGCTCATTGCACCATCAGGATTCAAGCAAGCTGGGCCGAAGACGGCTGCAATGCCAGAAACCGGTCCCCGGAAGCTTGTTTCCTTTCCAGTAAAGAATTGGCTTGGTAGTTTGGTCTGCCCTGTTCCCATGATGCACTGGGCGAGGGACAGACTAATTTGCATGTAGCCAGGTTCTGAACTGGGATGGTGCAGTGAGCTAAAAAACGGTGATGGATCAAGCCCTGATCTTTTGACTGGGTATGAGTGTTCTGTTTAACTCAGATGCTCTGTCCATCACCACCCCCTTTTCTGAATCGTTTTGGCCACTATAGGAGTGGCAGGGTATGCTCAGACATGAGTCCCTTGCTCATTGCACCATCAGGATTCAAGCAAGCCGGGCCGAAGACGGCTGCAATGCCAGAAACCGGTCCCCGGAAGCTTGTTTCCTTTCCAGTAAAGAATTGGCTTGGTAGTTTGGTCTGCCCTGTTCCCATGATGCACTGGGCCAGGGACAGACTAATTTGCATGTAGCCAGGTTCTGAACTGGGATGGTGCAGTGAGCTAAAAAATGGTGATGGATCAAGCCCTGATCTTTTGACTGGGTATGAGTGTTCTGTTTAACTCAGATGCTCTGTCCATCACCACCCCCTTTTCTGAACAGAGGCAAAAGGGCACAGAAATACCGGAAAAACGAGTGGCACAGAGGCAAAATACAGAACACAGAAATACAGGGGCAGCTAAGAACAGAAGGCAGAATGGGCAGAGAGGCACGGGGGCAGCAAGGGGTACAGAAGGAAAGACCGGGCTGAGGTGGGAGGTGCTATTCCATTTTCCTTCCATTATTCTAGAGGGAGTTTTTCCTGTTATAGGAATAAATCTGCAACCATTACTGTCCCAGTTGCCTCTGCTAACCCACATAATTATGTTTACTCACAAGGAAACATCTGTATTAGTAAATCCATTTCCAAATGCACAACTAGCTTTTCTGTAGTCAAAACGTGTTTTTGCATTTGTAAACGAACCTGTTTGAGCATGTGAGTCTGATTTACAGCATTAGGAATGTGGGTAGAAGGTTGGAGAGGGGAAACAACAGCAAATCTTTGTTAACAGAACAGAATAGCAAAAAAGGTTTGCACGAGCCACGTTTTCTTCGTGTACTTTGACATTTCCGCAGTCCCTCACAAACAGGAGGATGTTGAGGAGCCAGGGGTTTTGCAAGCAATCATACCTATGATACCACTGGGGGACAAAGTGTGCACAATGTCACTTCTACTACCATTACATTTAATTGTGGCTTTTGACACAGTTCTACATTCTATTTTACTGGACAGATTGGAGGCACTATGCATTGTGGACTTGGCACTAAGATGGATGTCCTCATCCTTGAAAGATCTTACTTTTCAGGTCTCATCAATTGATAACACATCCAAAACCCATCTTGCTCAACCTCGAGATCACAAAACCTGGTACAAGCTCAGTTACAACAAGCACTGAGTTTCGGACGGATGAAGCAAGAATCAAACTGTCTCATATAAGCTCACATTATTACAAAATACCTTAGTGACCTTTCAGTTGCTTAGTCTCCAAGATGACAAAAATGCTGACGGGGTGCCACTCCGAGAAATATTAGTACACCCTATCCTGGTTTTGAAACTAGTCTGCCAATGCTTGTTTACAGTAGTAGTTATGGGGAAGTCACAAAAGACACCAAAGGACAAGGATAATTTGGCACAAAAGCAACAATAGAAATCATTCTAAAGGAGCCGTGGGCACTTGGACCACCAATCTCCTCAATAGAGAAAAAGTCTTCTAAAACTTCAACAGAAATTGCCTCCATAAGATCAAACCTAAAAGACTTCAATTCACTCCTGACTGTGACTGAGGATAGGCTGGTGATCAACGAACAAAAGCTAATGTCCACACCAGGTTGGGAACAGTACCACTGGCACATGCTGATGAAGATTGCAGATTTGGAGGACAGAAATAGGCGGGATAACTTATGCTTCTCAAGCATTCCTCAGTGGGTGAAGGGGACAACATCATGGCTTTCCTGCTGTGATTCATTCCAGAAGTAACTAAATCAGAATTTCACTGCCTTTAGAGTTGCAAAGGGCCCAAAGAATTCGAACTCAGGCTAGACCAGGTAAAGACACTTTAAGGCACGTTAAGTGTCTGCTTTCTATGCCATCAGCAAGCATGGGAGGTAAATAACAGAGCCAAACAGCAAAGTCCTTTCATATATTAGAGGCACGAAATACATGTTCATCAAGACTTCTCCTGTGACACTATGGGCCTGATTACGAGTGGGTCAGTAAATTCTGACCCATGCGTAAACACCTGTATATGAATGAGTCAGAATTATGAATTTGAAGGTATTTAATGCATCCAATAATTATCAGGACAAGCATTTATCATATATTGTGGATTATGGTACATTAAACACCAAAATATGCATGTTATTCCCCACAAACTCATAGTATGTGGAATTTATTGTACATCATAAATAATGTATCCCTTGGTATCTTTATCTATCAGGTGTATTAAATAACACCTACACTCATAATCAAGCCATAAGACATAAATCATAATCTGGCCTTAAATCCTGTCCTGGAGACCACAGCTGAAACAATTGGATATCCATTTTTTCTTCTGGACCCAGTAATAATGCTTATCACTAAGGATGGCCATAAAAAAGAGTTTGATAACCCTGGCCATGTTGAACTATTTCTAGACACTTTGGACCATACTAAAAAGAATATGAACCAACCAGAAGGGAACACTACACAAACTAAGAAACTGAATGTAGAAATTATGAGCCAATCTACTTCAAACTAGGGAGAGGCTACTAAGAGGTCACCAGTAAGTAGTCGACAGGTCTCAAATCTAAACAGAAAGACTTGCCACCTTTGGCGAGGATAAGTCGAGGTCCTCCTTGAAGTCTGAGTGGGGAGGATTTTCCTATTAACTTTGACATAGAGCCCTGCTGAAAGACAGAGAGTGAGTGTGCAAGAAACACTATAGACCCAGATAATTCAAAGGAATCCAGTAACAATGACCACCATCCATGAATTGCTAACGTTTGGTAATGGCCCTGGGTTTGATTGTCTTACCAGTGAAAAATAACATTGTGTTTAGTATCTTGATTTGCTACATTTTGGGGTGTCATGGACCTGTAACAAGAAGCACAATAACTTTACAACAACCCAGGTATAACAACCACCTACTTACACATGCACCATTACAGTCATATACCATCTCAAATCACCACACGTTTTGTACATACATGGTTATACCTTGCAGCAGTTGAGAACAGTAGATTTACCAACAAGAGTTAAGGTTATCTCCCAAAAAGAAGATGTCTTACAGAAGAGACTACTTTCTGAACAAGGGAGGGGAATCCTTACATAGAGTTAATAAATTAGATCTGCTTCTTAAGTGGATCTTCCTAATAAGAACACATTAGTTCAGTATCTTTCAGTACAGTACCATTTTTCAGTTACATCAGAATTAGGGGCAAATGTACAAGGAGTTAAAGCTGCTGTAGCAGCAATTTTTTAACATTGCGGCAGCTGTTTTTTATCGCCTTATTTACAAGTTGCCGCTAACCTCAGTTAGCGGCAGTTTTCTAGCGAAAACTTGAATTTTTAAGATTGTCACTCTTGTTAACGGGAGTTAACGAAAAGGAGATGCAAGGTAGGCGTTCCCATGCAAAAACTATCTCTAACCCCACTTCGCGATATAGACAAGGAATTTCCTGTATGGTGCAAAACAAAAAAACTGCCTCTAACTGCAGTTAGAGGCAGTTTTTTTAAGACCAGACTATTGCTGGTCTTAAAAATTTTGCAAACATTTGGGGCCTCATTTCAGATGGTTTTGGTGCTGGACAGCGCTGCAAGGAATGTTCCTGCACTGCCCTGCAACAAAACTACAGTGCAGAAATGTGCAACATCAATAAGATAGGGCACATTCCTGGGCCTTATTCATGAAAGTGTAGCATCGCTGCGACAAAACAGCATTTTCTATGTTATCCCTTCTTGCAACAACATGGATGCGCTGTATTCACTGTACGACACTCCATGTAGCAATTAATTATGGATACGTCTGGAATTCTGATGTACCTGTCAGCGCTAAAGTCACGCATTGCTGCAGTTGTGTCACAACCATGACACAACTCCAGCAATGCATGGGGCCAATCTATCCCTGTGGCACGGTGTCACCCTTACGCCTGCCGTGAGGCAGGTGTGAGGTAGTGACGCAGTGGCATCCTACAATTGTTGCAGTGAAATCTGATGATTTTGCTGCACCACTCCTGTGAGGCTTTGTTGTGTGGGAAGGCCCACCCTGCATACATCACACCTGGTGGAGGTATAATGTGGCACAGGGCTTCACAAGGTCACGCATATGCCTAGATTCATCACCTTGCAAATAGGGCGCAACATGGTGCAAGAGTCATGTTGCAAGTACTTCAAGGAAATGACGCACTGGCGGGGTGAAACTGTCATAAGAAAGAAGAGGCTCATGAATAAACCCCCCTGTATTTTCCCCCCATGCAGGGGTACAATGGCTGCCATGCGCCAACACAGGCACCCTAGCGCTATGTGCAAGGGTGACTGTGTTGCAGAGTTAATTGATGCTGTGGCTCCATCACTTCTCGAGACGTCTGAAGGTGCGTCTGGACTAGTGGAGGGCGGGAGTGAACCAGTTGACCATCTTAGGGTGTTGTTTGCCTGGTCTTTTCTTGAGAGGTGCTAGGATGTCAGCGCCGTTGGAGATCCATTGGTGGAGGTTACGCGCTGCAGTGTTGGTGTCTGTAAGCTTTGGCAGAGTGGTGATGCTGAGGGAGTTGATGAGAAGTTCTTTGGTGGCCTTAATCCAGCTGCCAGGGGGGGCAATGATGGCAGTGGTGTACGGTGGGCATGGTGAAGACGTGATATATACAATGATGGTCGGTCCAGTGGTGTGGCTGTAGTTGAAGTTCCTGCTGGCGGAGAAGACATGTTTGAGTGTGTGGCCGGCTATGTGGGTTTGTGCGGTGACTAGCTGCTTGAGTCTGATGTTGGCGAGGTTCCCCAGGAGGGCACTGGTGTTATGGTCACTGGAGTTGTCCAGGTGGAACTTGGGGTCTCCCGGTAGGATGTAGTTGGTGGATGGGAGAACCTGGGGTGCAATGAGGCCTACAATGGCATCGGTGAATGGTGGTCTAGAGCTCGGGAGGGGCCTGTAGATGAGGGTGGCGCAGAGGATGGTGTTGGGGTTGGTCCGGATCTGAAAGTGGCGGTGTTCCATGGTCACCGTTGGGTAATTAGAGTGTGTGTCCAGTCGGAGTGTGCTTTTGTAGACAATGGCAATGCCTCCTCCTGAATGGTCGGGGTGCTCCTTGCGGGTGATTTAGTAGCCATCAGGGATGGCGATGGCGATGTCTGGTCCGGAGCAGAGGTTTGTCCAGGTTTCGTGAAGAAGGCGATGTCTGAAGAGGTGGCCTAGGGGAGGTCCCAGGTGTCTGTGGCGTATTTGTGTAGGGACTGCAAGTTGAAGAGGATGGAGTTGAGGCGGTCGGGTGCGCTGCTGTTCGGCTGTGCGGCAAAAGGTGCTGGTGTGCTGATGTGGCAGAAGATGCTTTTGCAGTTTCGACAGGCGTAGGGTGCAAGGGTATTCTTCAGTGATGCTAGGTGACATGCGGTGTAGTGTCCATGGTTGAGGGCGGGAAGGGTGCTGGCATCATAGCAGTGGAGTGTCCGAGAGGCTGGGTCCCTGGTGCTGGGCACAGTACAGGGCCGGACGGACACATACGGGCTTACCTTTAGCTTCTCTTCGGTATACCAGTGGCACGCACGTTGCACATGGCCACACAGCATACGCCATTAAGTAGTGCTGCAGATGTGCTGGACAGCTGTGAGGCGGAAAATGTTGGAAAGGACACTGGAGGGGGCAGGGTTGTGGATGATCACAGTGGCAATGAGGGAGAGAATAGGGAAAAAGGAACTGCTAAAAAGCACAAGAAAAAGAAAACAAAACACAGCAAATATAAAAAATAAAGAAAAAGGTAGGAAAGCAATAGAGAAGAGCATAAAGATGAACAGGAACAGCAGACGAAAGGGACAGGAGGGCAGTCAAGCTGCAGAGCAGTGACGCTCTACCACTGGACCACCAGGGATGAGGCGAGGCGCAGGCAGGAGCCTGCGGGTGGAGGACGGATTCAAACACCTGACCTCTGTGTCAGAGGAACAAGCAGTAGCAGATGGGGGCAGCAGCAGCAGCAACCAGCCGGGCCCAGCGCTGTGGAAAGAGGAAGTCCACAATGAGTTAGTCCTCCATACACCCAAAAGCAAACTAACAGGGAGCAAGGAAAGGCAGCACCAGATTCTGTGTTCCCCAGTTCCCCAGCAAGTAACAGGAAATCAAGCTGCATGCCAAAGGGCCTGGGCCAGAACTGGCCGGTGCCCCTGGCAACTACTGCCACCAATGGCCGTTACCAGTGAATTGAGTGAGTTAGTGAGGTCCCCCACCAGTCTTGTGCAGGGTCCCCAGTGATGTAGGACAGCCGTAGCACAGGATTTGCTCAGGGCATTGGTATGCATCACCCACATGCACTAGGCCTGGGACCTTCTCCTCATCTGAACATTGACACAGGGGGCTCAATGCGCTGCACTATCTCCAAATCTGTGACTCAGCCAGAAAGAGCCTCATCCAGGTGGGATTTCACAAGCCTGGGTACAGCAGTCGCCGCCAAGTCCTCTGGGCAACCTTCTGATGCAAGTGTGGCAACAGTGCCCTCTAAGGTGCAAAGTTGCAGCCCTCCCGCCACACAAGTTTGGTACAGCTCAGGGCCCTCACCCTTCACAGCGTCTGGCCAGTACAACATCCTACGTCCTGTGATGCAGAGAGGTGCAGCACACCATTGATAATCTCCTCCGTGCACCCTGTGGTAGTGGTGGATCATAGTATGTGATGCAGACCTCCCTACGTTGGTGCTCAGGAGAGTGTCTACCGTTCACATTTCCAAGGGTCGCAACGCGGTCTTCTCACACAGGTCAGCAAGGTGTCTCCATGTGACCTGCAAGATGTCACCACCAGGTAAGGGCGATCATCGCGCCTCAATATCTACCACCATGGCCCAGCAACTCAACAGCACGTCCGCTTCCCACTCCGTATTCCAGACGCAGGCCCAGCAGGGTCTCCGGTCACCCAGGACTGTCTGTGCTTTCAAGGTTTTGGATGCCATGGTGTTGCAGGGAGTGCCCAATGAAAAGTGATGCATCACTGGTTTGGCACAGCGATGCACCTCTTTTCATATATGTAGCCCTGATTTTCCTCTTCCAATGGAACTCTGGCTGGTCATCCTGGCTGTTGGGGGGTTTGTGGGGGCATGTTGATCTGTGCTGCTCCATTCTGCATGCCTTTTTCTTTATTTCCAAATTTTTTTGGGAGGTGAGCTTATAGGCTATTTTTTCCCCTAGAGGCAAAAAAAAGTCACGTTGGGCTTACTAAAATGAGTCTTTTTGCCGTTAATGGGCCTTTTGTCAGTTTTCACCCGCTAACGTCAGCATTTGTATTGCCTTCAGGCTAGTGTTACCTGCAGTTTTCACCGTGGCTACCTGAAACTATTGCCATGTAGCGACGTATCGTAAATACATCACTAACAGGGCGATAGTTTTTGGTGATAGGTCGTGTTAAGAAAACTGTTGCTAACTAACATTAGCGTTAGTTAGCGGCAGTTCTTGTACATATGTCCCTTAGTTTGTTAACTGGTAGCTCCTATATTCACTGCTATCACCATACCTAGTATATTAGTCCTAGTCCTTGTATATTGTCTCAAATAACTCTCAGATGTACATTAGAAAAGACCTAGTGGTCCTCTCATGAAATGTGAATGGCCTCATCCACTACATTAAATGTACAGAAATATTGTTGTTCCTTCATAGATCCTGCTCACATGTAGACCTAATCAGGAAACTCATCACTCACAGGTCAAAAATGAGAAACCACGTAGAGACTGTGTTGGAGGAGAACACCATGTCTGCCTCTAACCTAGGCCTAAGGAGGAGACCTCATCAACAAAACTCTATCACAAATGGGGAGTGGCTATTCTGATTCATAAAGAATTGCTAACGGAAATTAGGTTATTGGTTGAGGGGGTGGAAGCCTCACTCAGGCAACAACCACAATCCTTGTCAGGGACAACCACAAAAGTCACAAAATTATACTATGCTTAACTCTATGGTAGCTTGGCACAAATGCAGTCAGGCTTAACATAGAGGCAAAGTGTGAAGTATTTATGCAGCACTCAAACAGTAATTTTTAGAATTCGGGGTCTCTGATTGGCACAGGTGGGTACTTGTGACAAGCAGGGACCCTCTCCTCTAGTAAGGGCAAGGGAATTACCCTCTTAAAATAACCCCTACTCACCCTCTAGGCGGCAAGGCGCGGGCAGTCAAGGCTAGTTCAAAGGCGATGTAAGTTAAGCATTTGTGACCACATACAGTAACCCAGTGACAACACTACAAATGAACACCACACAAGGTTTTATATAAAAAAATAAGTATACTTTATATAGAATTACCACAAGACCAATAAACGACAAAAATAATCCACTGTATTATTATATTTCAAGAGTTCCCGTTAAAAAGGTGCAAATCAAAGTTCTGTGCAAGTCGGTAGCCTTGTCCGGCTACGGCGTGCTGAAAGAATACAGAGTCAAACAAATCCAGCGGAGCGTGACGGTCCGGGCCCACTCAAGTGTCGACAGACTCAACTACAGTACCTTTTCCTTGGGGCGGCCGGCACGGATGTGCGAGCCGGTTCGGTGATCGTCGCGGTGCAGGGAAAGAAAGCGTTGCAGGCCACGGTGTCCCTTCCGTCGCGGTGCAGGCTACGGCTCGTTAACGGCGTCGGTGAGCTCAGAGCTTGCGGTATTCGAGCAGACGTTGCTCGTTGCGGTGCTTCTAGCTTTACGGTGCGGCGTTCGAGCCGGAGTTCGGGAGCTGGCATCGGTCAGTCCAGACAGCGGTGCGAGTCGGGCGGTGCGTCGCAAAGTGTGTGTGGCGGTGCCCAACTCCGGTGCGGTCACAGGACTCGAAGTCAGCAGCAGTGACCGCGTCAGTCAGACCAATTCGATTCGCTGTAGCGAGGCGTTGCACGTTGTGGTGTCCTTCCATTCGTGGTGCCGGCTACAGCTCATTGACGGCATCGAGACGGAGTCGTGAGCGCAGAGCTTGCGTTGTTCGAGGCAGACATTGCTCAGTGTGGTGTCAACAGGACACCGGGCCGGTCGTGAGACTCGGTTACAGCTCCCTGCCTCTGTAGCCACTGGAACAGTAGCAATTCACAAAGGCTGGTGAAGTCCACTGGTCCTTGGACTTCGGTCAGGGGGCAAGCTCTCTTCCAAGCCCTTGGAGATCTTTTTAGCACAAGTTGAAAAGCAAAGGTCAATTCCACAAAGTCCTTTCTCCTCTCTAGGCAGCCAGGCAACCACTGCAGGCCAATCCCCCAAGCAGCACTTCAGCTTGGGAATAGTCTCTCCTCAGTTTCTTCAGGTTCCTTCTCCTCAGCAGAGGTTTCTTCTTGTCAGTTCCAGGAGTGATCTAATTTCATGGGATCAAGCTCCCAATACTTATACCCCAAAATCCTTTGTTCTCTGAGGGGAGAGGGGCCTGTGCCCAGTTCAAGCCAGTTTTGAAGCACCTTGTCTACCAGACTTCTCCTTCCCTTTCACAGCACAGGGCAGGCACATCAGACGCCCTACAGGAGGTGGAGCCAGCATTGTGGAAGGCAAGAACAGTCCAGGAGCACTTTGTTGACAGTCTTCCTTCCCTTCTTTCAGTGTGCAGGGCAGAGACATCAGACGCACCACAGGGGGTGGAGCCAGCACTGTGGGGGGCGGGCACAGTCCTATTCAGGTCCCAGGTACAACTCCTCCCTCCCATCTGGTTGCAGATCTCCCTATCCACCACCGGGCTGCCCTAGCCTGTCTCCTGGAATTCCCCAGTCCTGTCACAAACAAACCCAGCCAAGGAATACACAACCTAGCAGAGGCGGGCTCAAATGGTTAGGCAAGCAAATACCTACTTTCTAAAAGTGGTATTTGCAAACACAGAATATTAAAATAAACTTTACTAAAAGATGTATTTTATTATTTTGAGTCCAGGCATACTAAACTCGAATTTCCACCATGTTCTCTGAGTCTGCTAGGATTATAAACATGTAACAATCCAGCAGCCCATTCTAGCCTATGGAGAACAGGTAGCCTTACAATAGTGAAAAACGAAAATGGCTGTAATTCACTATTAGGACATGCCACACACATCAGGGCTTGTCCTACCTTATACTTACAATGCACCCTGCCCTTGGGCCTACAATAGGGGTGACTAATATGAAGAAAAGGGAAGGTTTTGGGACTGGCAAGTGAGTGCACTTGCCCAGTCAGCATGACAGTACCAGACTGCACACAGGCTCTACAATGTCAGACCTTATGCATGTTTTACAAGGTCGCTTCTGTGGGTGGCACAACCAGTGCTGCAAGCCCACTAGCAGCATTTGGATTTACACGCCCTGGGCACACTCAGTGCACTGTACTGTACTAGGGTCTGACAAGTAAACCAAATATCCAATCATGGAACCACTAATCAATACATCAATGTACAGTAGGGAGCACTCGCACTGTGGCACTGGACAGCAGTGGCACAGTGCCCAAAGCATCTAACACCAGAAAACACATGAGGCAACAGCAAAAATGGAAGGGAGACCCATGCCAATGGTGCCAGGTCTAACAGTAATAAAGTGAAAGCACAAGAAAATCCCAAACCAATTTAGTTTAGAGTGCATTTTAATAAATAAAACAAAACCTGAGTCAGTAGAACCTGAGATATGCATTTTCAAAGTTTTAGGTAGACAAAGCGCCACTCGCGGTCATCTGGTCGTTCTATACCGAGGGAAACTGAGGCATTCAGGAAAACTGTGATGAAAGGTCCAGGTTAATCCTGCTCAAAGTCTGGCAAGAGGAATTCAACTTACAACGAGGATAAGTGAGAGTGTCAGAACTGTTTAATTCTGCTCAAAGTCTAGTGAGAAGAATTCCACTCGTTACGAAAAGGGAGAGTGTCCGTAATGGTCATCCATGTAGCACGAAGAACAGGCCTGGTGTCATAGACAGTCATCGCTTTACTGCGGAGATCCAGTTGGACGTTGCAGAGAGTTATTGCTGAAGATGCTTGCTGGTGGTCACTGTGGGCTGTCGCTGCTGTAGTGCAAAGTGCAGATCTCGCATTTCCGATGGTGCTGGCAGTCACTGTAGCACGAAGAGTTCACTGGAGCTTTGCATTGGCAGTCATCGAAGGTGGTAGAGTCTCAGAACAAACTGGACATTTCATGGTTGAGAATAGCTCAAAACATCAGGATTTCACCCTTCTTTACAGGTGGAGCTCAGCTGATCCCAGCAATGGGTCCAGGACCAGGGAAGGCACCTCTAGAGGATCAGGAATTTCCCCCATCTGACATGAGGTCAGTCGACTAATCCTTGGAGTCACTCAGCTAGCCTGGGATCAAGGGAATAGGGCCATTTTTCCTTCTCGGACAACAGGGCAGTCCTCAAACAGTAGGACAGCCCTCTGGGGTCCGGCAGTTTTCAAGCAACAGGGTAGTCCTCTGTTAGCAGCAGGGCAGTCATCATAGGAGCAAGGGAAGCCTCAAGCAGCAGGGCAGTCCTCGAGGGTGCAAGGCAGTCCTTCTTCTATAATGCACACAGGTCCAGGAGTATACTGATTAGTAGCTCTGGAGAATTGAAGATTTATACCTGGTGCCAGCCTTTGAAGTGCAGGATTCCTTATACTATCCCCCCCACATCTGGTTCTGGAAAGTTCTTTCCTTTTCCTGTCAAGGCTCCAAGAAGTCGGGGTAAACAAAAACTAGTGTCAGCCTCTTTTGTGTGTGCAGGAGACAATGTAAGCAGGGCTGGATTGAGCACCAACCCCAGCCATTCAGGCAGGATTGCCCATTCTGTCCACATAATCCCCTTTGTGTCACTGTCTGGAAGGAATGTGTCACGATCATGGGTCTCCTCGGGATCATGATGACGCTCAAAGGGGTCCACCTCCTGACTTCCCCACACTCTGACTAAAACGTACACGGAGTGTAAAGGTGATCAAGCAAGGGAAAGGGCTAGGGTAGGTACAGCGTTGGATAAGGGAGACCTGAAACAAAATAAGCATACAATTAATATGATAAACAGTTCTAACTACACTCATTAAATTTTCACTAGTGCCATAGCAATACCTTAGTAGGATCGTCCCTGGTGTGAACCCTTCCTCAAGACTAGTAAGATACCTCTTTCACTGCCTGGAAAGCAGAAACACCTAGAAGTCAAACACATTTGATTAATGCCAAAACATAGTTACCATAAATGTATCTAGCAGTTATATTCCACATACATAACCTCTACCACACACCCTTGTATCCAAAAAAGAAAAACCAACTCCAGAATCAGGTAGTAACTTAGTATCAAAGTTTTAAAAAAAATAAAGCATTGCCAAGATAGGAAACTCTTATGCAGAATTGTTCCTGAAGACTTCAAACAACTAAGGGTCTCCTAAGGAAAAACAAAAGTCACGCAAGAGATTTCTTCCCAGATAGATTTGGCAAAACCACTGTTCGTATCCCCAAGGAAAGTTAGTTAAATCAAGAAGTACACAATCCAAATAAAGAATACCAGGGCAAAAAAAATAGATGAGAGAAACACTTGGTTACCGGTCCTCTGCTCAGGAGCTACAAGGAGAGACAACCGCTGCTGAGGAAATCCAAGATTGCAAATACCCTTGAAGTACCAACTTTCGCAGGGGTCCCGATTCCTCACGGCAGCCGCGGGAAGGATCCAGATGGAAAAACACAAGCAGGCCGGGAGAACAGGCACCACGGAGGGAACCTCCCGCCGCAGCCACGTACGGGGAAATCCCAAGAGTTACCAGCGTTCCCGCTCGGCCGAGCGGAACGATTCCACAGGTTCAGAGTGAGCCCAGATGTCGATAGCGAGGCAAAAACACCCTCCACGTCTCGGCAGAGAATGCGAGGGCAAAGGTACAACCGGAAGAAAGCAGAGCAGCCACTCTGCCCTCACGGAAAGTCAAAATCCAATCCAGAATCACGTACAAAGCTCCGTGCGGAGTACGTCATGAAATAGGTTAAATCCCTCCCAGAAGCACGGCCTTCGGGGAGATGAAGTATTTCCTGCCTGCATTCCGGCATGAGGTAGGTGCCTCGAGTCACATTTTGACAGAATGCGCAAACTCCAACAGCAGAGCCCTCGCAGTCTTCTGACCCAGGACACTACAGCAGGCACCCAATATTTAGGGCAATAAAATACCTTTCTAAAAGTCATACCAACCAACAATGCCAGTACCTAATCAAATAATAATTACTTTGACAAACCATAGAAAGAAATCTATGACAGCCTTAAGTACTCATTACATTCTTCAAATTTAATTTTAGAATCCTTTTTTCTTTTTCCTTTAGTGAAACTTGTTTTTTAGATTCAGGACAACCTAAACATAAATACAATATACAAAATCTACATACATTTTGAATACACAGACACCATACTCTCACTTCAACAACCATTTATCACATCCATAAGTCTACATTCAAACCCATTTATCACCCATACTACACTCCAGCCACACATTACACACTGTTCCTTGTTAACCAGCTCTATTTCATGTTTTGAAAATCAGAGGGGACTACCAAACAACCGAACCAATTCTAAACCAGTCTTTCTAGTGCACTATAAGATAACATTTACAAAAAAAATCATAAAGTGACAAACTAATCACAGTGCACAAAAGCAAAATTATTACTAAACGTTTGTTTGGGGAACAAAGCAAGGTCGACGCGTTGCGAACCCATTTCCTTTAGAGGGTTCTCTTCAGGACCAAAATGGCATTACTTATTGCAAAGCGACCTACTGCTCTCAAGATCATTAGGGACAAGTGGCAAATAGTGTGTGTCCAAGTCTTATCGATGTCCTGTACGTAGTATATATCTATGACACACAGGGGCTCATAAGGTAGAAACATACCAAACAGCACTTCAGATCTTCGTGTAGTGCAATATATATATGTAGCAACAGGGAATGCTGGCGTGGTGCGAGAAGCAGGCCGGGTGTCGCAGACAGGTGGGCGATGTCTCACGTTGGCAATCCTCCGAGAGTGATCAATGTTTGCTGTGTAACAGATGGGCTGGCAGCGACTGGCACTGAATTTTGGGGGGAGATTCCAGTGTGAATGGGTCTGTTCGTGTAGAGACCAAAAACTTGATTTACAGAGCCTGTCAGCCACACCAAGGCTCCAGGAATTCAGAGGCACCACTTGGGGGTCAGTAACTTGCTGTAGCTGGGTCCAGGAGCTGGTTGGTGAGCCTTTTATGTCAATAAGACTCAGATCAGGAGGCCAGCAGATAAGCCCTTTGAGTTACTCTGGGATCCTGAGTTCAGACAAAGTTTAAGGTCCACTCTTTCTTCCCCACGCAAGACGGCAACAGGTCAGCACATCAGAGCAGGAGTTCCATCAGAGCAGCAGTCCAGCAGAGTAGCAGTCACTGTAGCAGCACAGCAGTCTTCCTTCCTGGCAGAAAATCATGTATACCTTAAAAGTACATGTCCAACTGTTAGAAAACATTGCACCCTGCTCTCTGGGCTGTCCAGACCCTACTCTAGGTATTAACTTATTTATTAAAAAGATGGTATGGGATTGGCAAAAGGTTTATTTTGCCAGGTCGAAAAGGCAGTTCAAAACTACACACACAGGATCTGCAGTGGCAGGCCTGAGACATATTTAAAGGGCTACTTAAGTGGGTGGCACAATCAGTGCTGCAAGTCCACTTGTAGAATTTAATTTGCAGGTCCTGGGTACATGTAGTACACCTTTACTAGGGACTTATAAGTAAATTCAATATGCCAATTGAGGATACACCAATATAACCATGTTTTAAGGAGTGGACACATGTACTTGAGCACTGGTTAGCAATGGCAAAGTGTACAGAGTATTAATTCCACTATAAATGAGTTTCAGAAACAATGGAGGGGGAAGGCAAAAATGTTGGAGTGAAGACCACCCTAATTGTGACAGGTCTAAAAACCGCTTACTAGTGTAACAATGATGTCTAGCACATCACACAGCCCACCATTACACATTCACCGCTTTTGTGCATGCTACAAGAACTAGAATAGATTTTTACCTGGTAACAGCCTATCTCTTGCAAAGAGGTAGAAATATACCAAACAGCACTTCAGATCTTCGTGTAGTGGAGTTATGATGAGCGTTTCATACTCTCCCCAATCCCCTTTTTGGACAATGGCAATTCAATAGCTCTAGATTTAAACTGCTCGAAGTCAAACGTAAAATGTATGGAATTGTAAAGAGCTGCCCAGAGGAGAACCACACTCAGGGACCTCACCTCACATCCTATGGAAAGTAGGCAAATCCTGTGTAAGAGTCTAATTAATGTGTGATTTTACCTATACAAAATGATAAGCACTTGCTTCTGAGAAAGCATTAGAAAAACGAGCATGTCTTGCATGGCTTTATTTCTAATTTACAATGGCTCTTCAAAATATACCACAGGCATCATAGCCTAAAAGACTATACTCAGCAGCCATTCAGGATCAGCAGGGGAACACAACAAGGGTGCCCACTCTTCCCACTACGCTTCAGTTTTGCCCTCGAACCCCCCCAATATCGATCAGAGGGAATACAACCCTTCAAGGAATTCTCACCCCTGCTGGAAAACCCAAGGCACTGCTATATGCTGATGACCATATTGACCTTATCTCATCCAGCGACCTGCCTCACACATCCAACAAAATTAATTCTGAACTTTCAGCATTCTCCAGGTACCACAGTAATTAGGGGAAATATTAAGCCATGCTTATAACCAGGACTCCCAGGACTCCCACGGCAGCCACACTGAGATCCCACTCATTCAAGTAGAAAATATCGAACCTTACATACGTAAAGATCCTTATGAATGTGGGACCACACAATATGGTGGAAGATAGTCTGAAACCCTTAATCCACAAACTAAATTGTTCCGCTTGGGAGAGGCATCCCCTTTGTCAGGTATCTGGAGGAAGCGAGAAGCTTATCGGGAGCCCCCCGGCTGCGAAAGGCACAGAAACGATGTGTGTGATGGAAGGGCTACTGATGGCGGCCCGCCTCGAAACGGAGTAACTGAACTTCTCAGCAGCCAGGATCTGTGGAGGTATTTTACCGAAACACGGCGTACTGAAGACTTTTTCTGCTAAAGTGGTAGTGAATTACTAACCTGAGCATCAGGACTGGGAAACGGAACTTTCCTTTTTATGGCATGAATTGCACCCAGTTCTTGAAGCACAAGGTGAGATTTCACCGAGATCAGCATTGAAGACCAGTAAAGGAATAACGGAGCGGTTGTGGTGCACTGTGGGTATTGGAGTCCCGGCATTAAAAAGAGAACCAGTAAGTTACCAACATGGGTTCTATAAATTGCAAAAGTAAATGGATGTTAAAAAGACTTTGCCACTGAGGTTGAAATAACGAACTTTAATGAATGAAAGAAAGAAAAAGTGCAACTGTCTCCTTTAAAATCTGGATGTAATGGACTGAGTCCTCCTTCAATGTCTACAGAGTCACGTTGTATAAATCTAACGAACCCACCTGTATGCAGAAAGCGGCATTTGAGAAAGAGTCCTGCACTCGAAACGCGTCATGCCCACTTTAAATCCTTTTAAATAAAGAATTAATTTCTTTGCAGTAACGCTGGTGTGGTCTGGCTTACGTGACTGTATGTGCACGTGTTTTCTGCATAAAACTGAAGTGTCTGACACACTTCGAGATCCAGCCCCGTTCCGCTTGGGAGAGGCATCCCCTTTGTCAGGTATCTGGAGGAAGCGAGAAGCTTATCGGGAGCCCCCCGGCTGCGAAAGGCACAGAAACGATGTGTGTGATGGAAGGGCTACTGATGGCGGCCCGCCTCGAAACGGAGTAACTGAACTTCTCAGCAGCCAGGATCTGTGGAGGTATTTTACCGAAACACGGCGTACTGAAGACTTTTTCTGCTAAAGTGGTAGTGAATTACTAACCTGAGCATCAGGACTGGGAAACGGAACTTTCCTTTTTATGGCATGAATTGCACCCAGTTCTTGAAGCACAAGGTGAGATTTCACCGAGATCAGCATTGAAGACCAGTAAAGGATTAACGGAGCGGTTGTGGTGCACTGTGGGTATTGGAGTCCCGGCATTAAAAAGAGAACCAGTAAGTTACCAACATGGGTTCTATAAATTGCAAAAGTAAATGGATGTTAAAAAGACTTTGCCACTGAGGTTGAAATAACGAACTTTAATGAATGAAAGAAAGAAAAAGTGCAACTGTCTCCTTTAAAATCTGGATGTAATGGACTGAGTCCTCCTTCAATGTCTACAGAGTCACGTTGTATAAATCTAACGAACCCACCTGTATGCAGAAAGCGGCATTTGAGAAAGAGTCCTGCACTCGAAACGCGTCATGCCCACTTTAAATCCTTTTAAATAAAGAATTAATTTCTTTGCAGTAACGCTGGTGTGGTCTGGCTTACGTGACTGTATGTGCACGTGTTTTCTGCATAAAACTGAAGTGTCTGACACACTTCGAGATCCAGCCCCGTTCCGCTTGGGAGAGGCATCCCCTTTGTCAGGTATCTGGAGGAAGCGAGAAGCTTATCGGGAGCCCCCCGGCTGCGAAAGGCACAGAAACGATGTGTGTGATGGAAGGGCTACTGATGGCGGCCCGCCTCGAAACGGAGTAACTGAACTTCTCAGCAGCCAGGATCTGTGGAGGTATTTTACCGAAACACGGCGTACTGAAGACTTTTTCTGCTAAAGTGGTAGTGAATTACTAACCTGAGCATCAGGACTGGGAAATGGAACTTTCCTTTTTATGGCATGAATTGCACCCAGTTCTTGAAGCACAAGGTGAGATTTCACCGAGATCAGCATTGAAGACCAGTAAAGGATTAACGGAGCGGTTGTGGTGCACTGTGGGTATTGGAGTCCCGGCATTAAAAAGAGAACCAGTAAGTTACCAACATGGGTTCTATAAATTGCAAAAGTAAATGGATGTTAAAAAGACTTTGCCACTGAGGTTGAAATAACGAACTTTAATGAATGAAAGAAAGAAAAAGTGCAACTGTCTCCTTTAAAATCTGGATGTAATGGACTGAGTCCTCCTTCAATGTCTACAGAGTCACGTTGTATAAATCTAACGAACCCACCTGTATGCAGAAAGCGGCATTTGAGAAAGAGTCCTGCACTCGAAACGCGTCATGCCCACTTTAAATCCTTTTAAATAAAGAATTAATTTCTTTGCAGTAACGCTGGTGTGGTCTGGCTTACGTGACTGTATGTGCACGTGTTTTATGCATATATATATATATATAGATGATAAGCCTTAATTTGTCTTTTTTGGGTAAGACACATGTAATCAAGATTGTTGTTGCACCAAGAGTGAACTACATCTTGGCGATGTTTCGCCTCATAATATCTGAAGCAATGTCAACTGAAATACCTGCATGATAAAACTGTCAATGTGAGGGGGGACCCGGACTTAAAATAGCTAAATTATATGCAAGACAGAAAGAAGGAGGCTGAGATTCCCACATCTAGAAATATATTGGGCGTCATTCCAATTAACACAACTCCACTCCTTGATACATGATAATCTAGAAAAACTGAAATGGATACACATAGAGAATACAATCCTGGGAGGTAGAGGTGGTATAATCAGATAGTGCTGAAGGGAATAAACATCATATTATTCAAGCTCACCCGGTCCTACAGCATAGAGGAAGGCACACTGCCTTCTGCACACACATTGGGGCCGATTCCGATTCGGGAAAAAACACTCCGAATAGCCGTTCGGAGTGTTTTTTCCGTACAAATCGTACCCTGCAACACCCCCCGTACGTACGACGAAGTACGATTCGTACCAGGAGCCGTACTCCGTACGAGTCGTACAGAGACCGTACGACTCTAGTCTCCGTACAATTCTCCCTCGGAACCCGCTGTACGCGACATCTGTACGGTTCGCGGCTGGTTTTTACGACCCAGCAAGTACGATACGTGTCGGGTACGCACCGTACGACCCTTTCTCTACGGGAGTTGAAAACAGCCGTAAAAGCAGAGTTCGCGCCTAAACAGGTACGGAACAGCCCCCCCGGGTACGGCTCGTACACCCCATGATCGCAGGGGTACGGTGCGTACCCCTGCGATCATGGGGGGCACGGACTGTACGGTGTGTATGTGTTTGTGTGCTTTTCCGTACGACTCTCCCTTACCTGACGTGGACCGTACGAATTGCGTCCTCATACCCCGGTCCGGATCGTACTCGTCGGGTCGTATGGCAGGTGTACGAGTCGTACGGCATGTGTACAAGTCGTACGGTTCACGGTTTCAGCCTTGCAATACGTACAGATCGCGATGACTCGGACAGATTCACGGAATACGGATCGTACTACGCGACTCGGACGGACGGGTACGATTCGTTCGGAGAGGGCTCCGGATACAAATCGTACGGACGTTTTTTTCCCCGAATCGAAATCGACCCCATTATGTATTGATGCATAGGATCCTGTTTGGAGTAATGGTCAAATTCAGAATGGAAACAGGAAACCACTGTGAGCAGAATTAAAAAATAATGGTATTCATACGATAGACCAATTACTAATAGATGAGAGACGTATGAGATTTGCTGAGACCAAGAATACCTGTACATTCATTAGGATTTATACCTGGAAATACACATCATCTCCACTCATTTGTAGGTTCCCAAACCATTTATCATCAGAAGGTCCAATTATTCAAATGCTTACAAGTCTGGGGATCCTCAAAAAGGGGATCTCCAGTCTGTATAAAACCCTTATAAACAATGCCTGCTCACACTCATTACTGTCCCAACTTAAAAGTTGGTGGTCAATAAACAACGGAGAAAGAGATTATTCTGAGCTTTTCCAGAACCATGAAAAACATTAACAAGAAACTAGTCGGAAACTTGGCTATTACAAACTCACACATGGATGGCACTGTTCCCCTTGTTGGCTGGCAAAAGCTGGAATCTCACCCATCTCAGCAGATTGAGAATACTAACATTTGGAGAGAGTTATATCCCATATAGTCGGGGAATATTCAACACTAAGATCATATTGGGTTGACATTTGGATGGTAATGACAAACACCTAAAATGTTATAGGAGTCAGTCGGATCAGCAGTACTCTTGCATAACTCATCGTCATATCCAGAAAATGCTCCAAAGATGGGTAGTTGTTTCCCCACATCATTATCAGTGGCAAATATGGATGTATTACACCAATGGAAAATATCACAAATACCGACTGTTGATGATGATTCTGTGAAATTTACTAAGCAGCATCTTATGAACAAATTTTATATAAATAAAATGACCATTTACCTGTTTTTGATAAAACTGGAGGAGGTGTCCTTCAGAGATGACATTGCTTTCGAGGGCATAGACATCTGAAATACATAGGTAGGTGTTGTGGGCGTTTTTGTAAGCTAAGGACCAGCCTCACAGTATGGTATATTACCACTACAGGTCTTTTTGAAGCTTGGAAGGGAATAATAGGAGATTGCCTTAAAAGTGTGGATTGTAAGTTGGAATATTAAAATATACTATCTGTTAAGGTTTACATGTTGGTCATACAATCCTGCGAGGGAGAGGTGGTATAATCGGATAGTGCTGAAGGGAATAAACATCATATTATTCAAGCTCAAGTTGGGAGGAGGGGGAAGGGAGAGGGGAAGGAGAGTGAATGGGAAGGGGACAATATAAGAAAGATTAAGATTTCTATTAACCAAGAGTGGATTGGGAAGAGCACCAGATGAGCATCACAGGTTCAATATCAAAACGCAGTACTGATCACTAAATCCTCTGGAAAAGATCTCTTTAATCCCTACTTTTGCTTTTTCATAATTCCCTTTTCCTTATATCTAACAGTTATTGTTCTTAGGTTGTAGACCTCACGCATGCAAGATTGCTGTTGACCCATTGACCAGCATATGATAAACATTGTTGGACATGGACCTTCTTAGTGGGATTTCCCTAAAACTTTTTGATTATTGTCCTCCTAGTTTTTGTCTTCTCTCTTTTCCTGACCTTAGGACTCTGGACACTTTGCCACTGTACTGCATTTCTGCACATGCCAGGATGCTTACTTGTTTGGTTTTGATGTCATCCCTGTGAGTACCCTGTAAGAGGGTCCACCATATACCCGGGCGGGTATTACACTGGTTAATAGGGGGACTCAACACATATTGTGCCACCCACCTGAATAGCCTGTCCAAAATGTCTCATACTCAAAGTTGGCCAGTCTCACTCCATAGCCAACCCTGAGTGGGTCATTCATTACCACCAAACCGGAGGGTGAATGACCGGGTAGGTACATATGCATGTGCACTGCCCAGGTAGGGATGAATCCCCATGTGGGGTTTCCCTACCTAGGGGGTCGGCACTCACTATGGGACAGTTCCCGGGTGTGGTCAATTCCCTTGTTAGGGTCTTCGGGCATGGGCCACTTTCCCACTGTAAGTGCAATTGGAAAGCGGGCCCACCCTTCCTACACATGTTAGGAAGTGGTGCTCACCTGAGGTTTTTAAAGTGTTGGTCATATCTACCATGGCTGGTCGGTGGCTGCATACTCACACCTATGACGTTTTAAGACCAGGGTCCAGCCTGCCAGTGCAGGCTGGTGTGTACACTTGCGCAGATTGTGTATTTGAATACATGTCCAGCATGCCATTGCTGGCTTATGTGCGCTCAGCACAGCCGGTGTGCTAAACATGTGTCCAGCCTGCCATTGCAAGCTGGTAGGTGCTTTGCCCTGATGGTGCTCCTAAATACATAGTTAAACAAAAGGAGAGGTGGGGAAAGTAGAGTGACACTCTTAGACCCCAGTAGTAACAAATAAACAATAGAAGAGTGTCCAATGCTATAGGTTCAAGCACGACCACAAAAGGGGAGCAAAAACAACGGCTTTAATTTAAGATGTTTCGGTGGTTATTAGAAAGCCCTCACTCACCACCTAGTGATGACATGCTTCATCATTGGGCCCACCAAAGAGACCGAGTGTCTCTTCGGTGTGCTGCGACGCCAGATCTACTGCGGAGCAGGTTAGTGAGTTCAGGCAGTGTTGTGCGAAACTAAAAGTAACTAGTGAGTGTTGTATGATAAAAAAACAGTCCGTAGTGTATCAATAATAATAACTTTATTGGAATGATCACTAGGGAAAGACTTAAAATTATGTGTCTGGAAATTGCGTCCACAATTAATAGAGTGGGAATTTCTTAGGTATCAGTCGACATGTTTCAGCCATGAAACGGTGTGATTTTACCTGGCATTCATCAGGACTATAGTGAAATAAACCCTGGTGGAAATGGACGCGCTAAGGCCCACCCCAACCTAGGGACGTGAAAGTGAAAATTAATAAAATAGTGAAAAAGTGCAAATATAATTAGGAAGAAGAATTCATTCTCCCTAATAACTCCTGGTTTAGGAGGCTTCCGACTTTGAGCGTTTCTGCACCTGAGGGTAAGAAGGACAAGACATACAGATAGGACAAGACATACATTCAGTGATGATGTTAAACACTGTACATCAGTAATGCTCCAACATGTGATTCAGTGGACAACAGTGATGGGAATATCGGTATCGTTATCACCACCATAGTCCCTGGGTTGTTAGATAATACACACTGGGAAGTGCTGTGTACTATTCGTGCTAAATGAAACAGGTTAATTAAAACAGAAGGTGTGGAACCTTATATCTATCAAGTTAAAATGCCGGCACAGCCGTGCTAGCAAAATGCGAATTATTAAGTAAAATATATCTCACTTTTCTGGTGTTCGAAATTCTCACCATGGGTCTCAGGAGGGGGGTGGCAACGTAATTGGCACACCCTACGATTTTGTCAAAATAAGGAAAAACGGCACAATCAATCGTGTAGCGTTTTCGTAATACTTAGCTCAATGCACACGAAGTTAGAGAGGGATACTATTTACTCACGCCCTCGACGTTCGGCACCCGCTCGGCACCTATGTCTTCCCTCTACCGGACCCCGAAGATGTGAACACGGGGCCGGGAGAGCATTAAGTTGGAAAGTTACCGGAAAACCACTTCCGGGTGGGCGTGGTCGGGCGCTTGCACTGCCACGTTGTAAACCAATCGGAACGAACCATCGTCATCCGAAGAGGTCGTCACCTGACCAGGAAGTGCAGCGCGGGCGTCTGTTGCCATGGTACTATATTTTCCTCCGATGCCGTTTCCCAAATGTTGTGGGTATCTGGGACAGCCCTCCGTTTTAGTATCGAAGCGGCATTTACAAGGTATTCCTATGTGGGCATCGGATATGGCTAGTGTGGCTTAAATACTAAAAGTATTGGTCGTGGTCGTGCTTGAACCTATAGCTCCTAAATACATGTCTGGTCTGCCATTGCAGGTTGGTGTGCTCTTTGCACCGATGGTGCACTTAAATAAGTGCCCAGCCTGCCATTGCAGGCTGATGCACGCAGTTGCACGTTTTCTCAGACTGGCCTGTTGAGTAACTAGCCGTCCTGAGAGGACCTTTTACTTCCACCGAGTTCCCCGAGGGTACGTCTTAAAAGGGAAAATTAGTGATATGTAAAAGGCAGGACAGGTACATCCATTTATCTCCCACCCAGATAGTGAGGAATACCCATGGGTGTTTTCACTACCTATGAGGTTTGCTCTTTCCATAGGCTAACATGGGGGAATGGGGGAAATTCCTTCAGGCTGCAATAGTGGATTGCAGTGGAGCAGCCTCATGATGTTTCCTGTCATTGGATTTGCAGTAACATACTCTTGCCAGTGGTAAAGGTGGCTTTGTCGTAATTCATGTACAAATGCCACTACTAGAATGTGAAAGCAACAAAGCCCGGATATATAGCCAAGACTACTGAGTGCACTACTACAAGACAATTAAAAAAGTGTACATAAATTCAGAACAACAGTTAAACTGAGTTTTTTACGAATGAAATAGTTCTTAATACAAATGAATCATAAATGAGTTGATGTGTCCATACTTCCAAACATGTAATCAGTCGTGAAGAGTCATTCAATCTGCTTTTATTTCCATGAGTCGCAGAAGAAATCAAATTCATAAGGGAAACTCAAAAGATTAATGTCAGCAAGATGGTTGAAAATGTGATTTCTTCCAATGCATTTCGGGCTTTTTCACTAGCCCTTCGTCAGGGGAATCTGAAAACATTGACACAATTAAATAGCAATAGTTACTGACAGATATTGCAAATACACAAAATCTATATGAAAGAAAGGCTCAGAACGAGGCCAGTGCAAATGTGCGTAATGGTAACATGCAGGGTATCACTAGACAATGGCCACAGGTAGTGACAAAGTAAAAGAACAAAAAGTGAGAAAAAGATCACAAACAAAATTCTACACGCTGATACCGTAATGACTGATGTGACTGCTGCATCAGAGTAAACCGCGCGTGCCGTTTCATACTCAAGATATGCGCAACATTCGAGTGACTTAATAGTTGGTGTGACTCCGAGGTTAACAGAGGAAAACCATGCATGTTGTTATATGCTCACAAAAGTACTTCTCAAATAAAACAAAAGTGTCAAAACAACCAAAAATGCAATCGTGGTAAGCAGAATAGGCTCAAAAGTGCACCTTTAACGATAGCGCCGGACTAAGGGCCACATGTATCAAAGCATTTCCCCATAGACACAGTATGAGCAAAACCCTTTGATACATCTGGCGTTAAAACCCGGTAACAGAGCCACATGCTGAAAAGCAGTAAAAATATCAGAGCGGGAAATGCAAATCGTTGCATCAAAAAAAGGAATAAATAGCCTCAACTAAATCAGTGTCTTGCCAAGTCGTGGATTTGCATGAAACCGAATCCAAATCTCCAACTAGCCCAAGCGTGATGAATGCAAAGAAGCGAGGGAGTGCGAGTACATTACTTACAACTATTTCAAACGCATCCGGCCATGGTGTACCCAACCTCCGTGATGGTCATAAAAATAGGACTGTGAGTGAAGTGTTGTACGAGATAGGTGCGGTTAAATAAAGTTAACACAACAAAATACGGTAAGTGAAAAAAAACTGAGACTGCAGAGTATTGCAAAATGTATACTCACCCTGAAAACGAAACGGTGAGAGTGACCAAGTAAAGAAAATAAAATCTCATGCTCAGTGAAAGGAGAAATCACAACCACTATAGTACTCAGGAATAGCAGTTGATGGTTACACTCGTAAACCAACCATATGTCTCTACAAGAGGTAATTATACACCTATGCTAATACAATGCCAAAACCTATCTAGTGATAAAAAATGCAGTAAATGAGGCAAAAGCATATCTAAAAGAGAACCTGTGCTCATACAATAATGAAGCCTTTCTGATGTATGACAAGTATAACACAGGGAGCTGATAACAATCTATGCTAATAGAGTATAAAAACCTATCTGAGTGTGGCACAGCGATCTACAAAACATGTGTGAAAGTGGATAACAAAAGGTACAAGATACATAAGCACCAACTTCTGATAATGAGCAAAGCAAAACAGTAATAAGCACCCAGTTGATGAAAACCACCCCATTTTAAGATCACAAAAAAACAGGAAAGTTTGAATTTATCATTAAGCACTTTTGGTGAAAGGGGATCCATGAACCATATCCAATGTGTCTCACGTTGAGATAACAATCTAAACATATCTCTGTCTGGTTGAATGTTAGCCAATTCTAGCACACTGAATCTTAATTGTGCAATAGAGTGATGGTGTTACAACCAATGTTGTGTTAATGGAGAGCGCAAAGTTTTGGTCCTGATGTTGCTTTTGTGTACAGTGATCCTCTCTGGGAGTTGTTTGCCTCCTTTGGGTGTTTTTTAAAAGATAATTTCTATCAAGATCTTGGGCGCGAGTTTCAGCTTGATTGCTACCTCTCTAGGGTAACCCCTGGCCAAGAAGTTTGTACTCCTGAAGTGTCTTAAAACAAATGATAGTCTGAGGTTCTGCACCTGATCCTAGAAAACCAACTGACAGCAACAACTCCCTGTTGTATGACAGTTTCCATCCCTGGTCTTTAAAGCGCCATCTCTCATTTTCACAATTCTCTAGGATCAGGTGCATAACCTCAGACTCTGACTTATGTTTTAAGACACTTCAGGAGTACAAACAAAAATTCTTGGCCAACCCCCAACTTTAAACAAGCACTCCAGTATAACTACTGGTGCCATACTTTAGCACTGGGAGAGATACTCTTGTGGAGACGTGGGACCAGCGAACCTGGAACTACATGGTGCACATTGACAGAGGACTCTGTTGTGCACAAGGAGGATTACTGCCATTGAAAGGGACAGCGTGCCCTTCCTGAATAGAGGCTGGCCTGGGCTGACTACCTGCTGCTGTGTGGCACCCTGCAGTGTGCTCTCCAAGGGCTTGTTGGGCTTGCTCCCTGTTCTTTATGAAGTCTCAGGGACATCAAAGATGTCCTAAGAGGGAATTACACCATCTACCTGTGACACCTGAAGCACAGTGCCCTCTCAAGTGCCCACATTATCTGCTAGGTTACAACTGGTAGCGTGGTGTGGAACTAAGATCTGTGCCTGAAGCCTTGTGTGGAGCCCTGAAGTCTGACCTACATCTAAGGTGAGTGGCCCCTGCATCTGGGGGGCCTTGGCACTCATAAGCGTCTCTTTGGTGGTGAGTGGATTCATCGGTTGTGAGACTCAGTGTGGCCTTCTTTGTTGAGGGTGCTGCAAGTGTCTTGTGCGATATACTGACTGCATGCTCATTGAATGAGGTGTCTGATTCACTGGTTGTGACTCTCGGAGGTAGGGGCTTAACCGTAGTAGTGCCTCATTCTACCTTGTGAGGCATTGCTGAAGTTGTGCCTGTGTGTGTGATCAGAGCTTTCTGGTGTGACAATTATCTAAGTACACCCGACGTTGTGACTCATTTCCAGGGAGTTATGAAATTGTCAACTTTTCGCTATGTGTGACCGGAACAGTCTGATGCGACCTGTATCATTGCGCACCAGATTGCCTGGGTGCAACTCTAATCAACGCGTATCTGATGTGGTGCCTCCTCCTTCTGAGAGGCCCCCCCTGCTTCATTCTTCATTCATCTACTGGTCCCTTATTTGGCCCTCAGCATGACAGACCAACTGCCCTCTCCTCACCCGGCCATCCCCGATGACACTGCATTGCCAGGTAGTATTACCAGGCACAGGCTTGGGTGGTGAGAGTGACTGACTGGGCTGGAGGAAAGGCTTCTAAGAACAATTAGAAGCGGGTCAAGAACTTATGAAATTCCCCCTGTGCTTCACAGAACAGGCTGGTGCCGGAAGGCCCTTTGGTGTAACCGTCAATGGCCCTCTGCCGTGTCTGCTCTGCATCCTGTGGGTGAACTTGTCGTGTGGCTGCCAAACCCCTTTTGCTAACTGCCTCCTAATTGAACTTGCTGCCTACCCCCACCTGCTTCTCTGGCAGCCTGAAGTAGAGTGACTTCAGCTGTGTGTGGCCTAGTGCCAAGGGGAGAATGAGATGTCTAAAATACATGGGTGTAGGATAGTCGTGATGAGTTGGAAGGTGGAGGGAGGCTTGAGGCCACAGGGTCTGCAGTGTGTAACCAATTAACCTGCTGGGTATCAGTTGCACCCCATATGTGTGCAAGCGCTTCCATGCGAACTTGTCTGATATTCGTTGCACCGTGTAACAGTGTGGAGTGAGTGAGTGAGTGTTGCGAAGTGACAGTGGAGAACCACCTGTGATTCCTAACAAGGGACTTTGGTTTGTCTGATATGTTGATTTCTTGCCAAAAGAGCATTACATTTGACATTGGTTTTACCGTGCGTGGCCTCTGCCCTGTGTGCTGCTAAAAAGTGGTAGAATTCTGTGTATGTACATATTTCTGATATGGTTGTGACCCAGGGTGAACCCTCTAACTGTGTGGTATTGTTTTGTAATAAATACTAGGGTGGGCCTGGAGTTGACAATATGTTGGTTGCATCACATAAGGGTGCTTGGGGGTGTAGAATAGGATTTTTCCCAAGTGTTCACATTGAGTATGTCATTTAAACACGGTTTGGCCTAGAACTGGTAGTAATAAGTCTGAATGTGATTGATGCCCAGAAATACATGATGTTCAAGGTGTGTCAATTGATATTTGTACTGAATGCAAACATTATTTAAATACATTAGCAGTTAAGTCTCTTTTGTTACATTCAAGATATTTATCGTGAGTGAGTGCTGTGCCAGTACTTTACACATTGCCTCTGTGGTCAGCCTGGCTGATCATTGCGAAGCTACCCAAAGGTGAGCGCAGGTTATACAATGTGTGTAATCACCGGCCTCTGCCAGGAGTGGTAGGTTCTGCCTGGCTGGGGTACTGCCTCAGCCAACCAGAACATGCCAGATCCAACAAACATGATAAATAGCTTAGATACTAGAGAAATAATATACTGATATCCTTAATTATGGGCTGGAAATGGTGAACAGCCTAGTTCCTTCCAAGATTTATCAAACAGGAAAGTCATGAAATAATGCATGTTTAAAATGACAAGACTGCATATGTATAGGCTTATCACTCTGCAGCTGAGGCTGAGACGTGAAACTGTAATTGGTATTTTGCTATTGTTGCCAATGAATACAAGCCCTGCTGTAACTGAAAAGCTTGTCATGGAGCTGCATCACCTAACCAACACCAATGAATACAAAAACATCAACTTTTAAAGAAAAGTCCCATTCACAGGAATGTTGAAAGTGGAAATCATCCAATGCGTGTTACCAGTGGGCACAGCAACAAAGGGATTGAATGCTAGTTTTGCATTTTAGGTGAACACCTGTGAGTCTCTAACCATTTCCAGGAGTACCATGTCATGAGGTCTATAAAATGTTGCATGGTGCTCCCAACAGAGTATTAGAGTTTTTGTGGGTTGGACTTGGTCCTCTCAAAAACATCACACTAAAACTTCATGCCTTCTCCTCTCGTGTTTGGTGGAGTATGATTTTTCTGGCCATCGGGCGCTGCTTATTGTACCACTGCTAATCAGTGATAAATGTGGTAAAATTGGCTTACACTTAATTGCCACATTTAATTTACATACAAGTTCCCAGTAAAGTGGTATTGCATGTACCCAGAGGCTGTAAATTACATGCGACTAGTGGGCCTGCGGCACTAATTGTGCCATCCACTTAAGTAGCCTTTTTAAACATGTCCCTTTTTAATATATATACATTACCCCCGTGGTAATCCCTAAACAGCCCACAGGACAAGGCCCATTATATTTAAAAGGTTGGACATGCACTTTTAATTGTTCATGTCCTAGTAATGAAAACATCCCACATAAATTGTTCACTACTGTGAGGCCTGTCTCTCCCATAATAACTTTGGGTTACCTTATTACATTTAATAATCAATAACTTTTATTTTGAAATAGGTACTAATGTCATGTTTGGTGTCTAAGGAATTGTCATTTAAAACCCTATTTGATGGTAAAGTTGGATTTTAAGTCACATTTCTGAATATGCCACTTTTGGAAGGTTGGCATTTTCATGGTTTAAGCATTTGGTGCCTGCAGCCTGTTTCCTGGGGCACATGGTGTAGTTTGCAGATGCATCAATCAATAGGGGAGGCAGAGGCAAAGATAGTGTTTCACTTCACCTCCAAACGTAAATGTAAATAATCAAAGAAAGTGAACCTCAGATGTAAAGATTAAAAAAACGTGTGCATGGGTGCTGAAAAATTTGTGGAGGACTCAATTGAAAGCCCTCATCCACGTATTCAGCCACAGAAGCAGTATATTTATTCTCCACTAAGGTGATTTTGTGGGCATCATAGGTCTTATTCCACCTGATTGTCCCATTCTCCAAGTTGAAAAAAACCCTTCCTGGGGGTAAACCGTCTTTGCTAGGACAGAAGTGTTTTGTGAGTGAATTAAAATTATCTCCAGTCCCAAAAGGTATGTTTAATAAAAAATAAAAGGAGGATGAGATAAGGTTAAAAAGAAAGTGATGTTATAGGATGAGTTAGTAGTCCTACACATCTTGTGGTTTTGGTTAAAATATTTCAGTTGTTAGTTGCCCAGACGAGTTAGCAGCTTTTATCAGGACTCGAAATGAGAGAAGTCTAAGTAAGTAATTCACCTACATATAAGTCGTCCAAATGATAATGCTAACAGGCACAATCAAGTAGCCTTGTTGTATAGGAAACATAGCATCATAGGATAGAAAGAACCCCCACGACTAAACACATTTTTTTGCTGATGAATGGAGCAGTTCTCCGCGTCTCTCTCTTCCCTGTGTGTTGGCTGTTGGCCTTTGTGTATTCCTCCCAGACAGCCACAAAATAGAGAGACTGGGTGTTGGAGGATGGGCCATACTAGCAGGATGAGAGGATGGAGCTGTGCGCAGCCCACTTGAACTCTAAAGACCCTGCCTCAGGTCTAACACAGAGAACCTGACCCCAGGGTATTGTCAACTCAGAAATCTTGGGACCTGAGCACGGAGAAAATGATTTCCAGAACCATCTGTGGGGGGAAGCTACAAAGTTTCTTCCACTTCAAAGCAGGCACCAGGTATAATACTAGGACACTCAGACCCACTCTTCAGTTCACTTCTGCACCTGATGTGCTCTTGAGAAAACTGCCCTGGCTGCTTGAAGAGTCTGCCTTGTGCCCTCAGAGGACTGACCTGCTGTTTGAGACATGCTTTCCTACTTGAACTAAGACCTCCAGAGTGACTAGAAGGGCTAGTTGGCTAGCCTCCAGATCAGAGCCTCAGGGACAGAAAAGGTTCCAACCATCTTGAACCCACACCTGGACCCAGCCGGAGTGAGTTCTGACCCTCAAAATGGTGCTCCTTCAATCCTGGAACCTTGGTGGTGGTGCTAAATGTGCCTAGTTAGCCCAAATCCAAAACTTGGTACTTCAAAATGTTCTGCCATAAAGTGCTCTGAGAAATGAGAGGACATCAGGACCTCCCTGCTCTCTGATCCACCCAAAGTGCATTGCCAGTCAGCCTTACTTAACAGCAGCACCCACTATGTTCTTCTCTGCAGCTGCAAACCCTGTTCAGCTGCTTCTCGCAGAAGGGGTTTCCGGCTTGCAGCTTTGTCCCTCTGGTGATTTTCGACTTCCATAAAGGAGAATAAGTCTGAACGTAGAAATCTTCACCATGACCTTGTCCAGTGGTTGCCGAATGATTACATCTCCTCCTCCTAGGACTCTGCAGGCTGACTTGCCCTTCTGAACTTTAGCTTCTCAGGCATTTTTGTTCAAAATGTAATCAAATTCTGAAGGTAAGCAGAGACCAGGCCCAATCCACTCTGTGTATCCAAACGAGGCTCCATAGTTGCCGGTCCTAACTTTCTTCTTTGCCCCAGACTTATGTAACTAGATGTTGGCACTTTGATCTTTTAGGCACTATTTTTCATTTAAAAAATCATAACTCCAATTCTACTGATTGGATTTTTGTTGCTTTGGTGACAAATGATTTATTAAAATGTACTCCATTGTTCTAAATTGGTGTGGTTTTTTTCTTGATTACATTACACATTGCCTCTTTGATAAACCTGACCTCTTTTGTGCAAAGCTACTGGAGAGTTAAGCACAGGTTAATTTAGAGACTTTTTGTGATTCACTCTGACAAGAATTGTGGTTGTTGATTGAGTTGGGTTCCACCTCAAACAACAGTCAATTTCCCACTGTGTTATAGGGGTTCTTCCAAACACGTTGTTCGTTTATAAGGGTTCACCCAAAATAAAACCCTTTTTTTCTCTGACTATCATCCCCATTATCATCAGGCCATAGTACAATTAATGGTTGGTTACAGCTGATTAATCGTGTTAGGGTACAGGACCTTTCTTCTCTATCCTAGTACGAAGACCGTCAACCATCTTTCCTTGTGTAAATCTTTTCAGTGCCCCATGACTGGGCCCCTCAATTTTCCTTGATTCTGTGTCGTATACACAAAGTTGTTTGTGTACATGAGAGGTGTTCGGGCCTTCTTTGTATGTAGCAGCAAATAGGTGCAGAGTACTATGGTTTAGTCGCATTTAGGACTTCTGTGCTCCCTGCTCCCTTACACTTAACTTCTACTGCTTCCTGTAGAAACTATTGTACAGCCAAGTGCACATGTTTGAGTTTGAATTCACCTCAACAGAATTAAGATCCTTTGTGCTTACAAACCAGGACAAATGCAGTTCAAGCAGGTTTTTCACAAGAGAGGACCAACACTTGAACAGTAATAATGGTCAGGGACATTGACAAATCTGCACCCCTTCTACAGAGAGATGTACTATGTGTCATCACTGACATCTTGTACTTTGTTCTGTGAGAGGCATGAACCTAACAACTGATTGCAAGATCCCAATCCACAAAAGCAGAGTACCCCTCCCTTGTAGCCTGGTTGTCATGGAGCTGCAGTACACCTAATGATGATGCTGTTGCACGTTTTATTGTCCAAACGGTGCTGACAAGCAGTAATAGGGTCTCTGCCGGTGCTGCAGAACCTAAGATACCACTACCAACGATGACAATGCTAGCAGGAGGTCTATGTGCTTCTGCTATTCATCCTTGTAACCACCATTCACTTGAAAGAGCTCAAACTTGATCATTGAAATACAAACACCTTTTGCTTTATCTTCCTAAGGAGGAAACACTTGATTAGAGCCCGGTTAACACCGATGGAGTTATGGTAAAACGTACTTGCTGTAAATAAAACCTTATAAATTTTACAAAAACACTGACACTTCTACACCAATATTATACTGAGTGGTACATCTGGTAAATGAACTAAACTTCCTACTCCACACTACTCTCAAAGAGTAAGCCAGACTCTTGGACCTCGCTACCCTTTTAAAGTTTACTCCAAAGAAGGAAGTACTTGTCAAGTCAGAGAGCTTGCAGTATGATTTGGTACTTGTGGACTGCCTAACTATCCTTACGCCCCACAGGATGGGGAGAACTGGCCAAGCAACCAGCAACATGTGCTCAACAACAACTCCTTTGTCTGAAGAACAAAGTGCTGTGAAATAGCTACACAATGGAAGGTGTTTTGGTACAATAGAAAACATCTAAAACAAATAGATTTGTGGAATACTACATTACAACATATTGAGAATTATAGACAGAATTGTACAGTTGTAGAAGGCCCCACAATTCACCAACAACTAAACAGAAGAAACCACATGCAACTGGTCAACTGGCCTTTCCACTTTGGATAACTCGTAGACTCAGATAAGATTGGAATGAAGGGCAGGGAGAAAAGGGGTGCACATAACTGTACAGGAAGGCAGATGTAAGAAATTCCTTTATGAAAGGGATAACAATGTGTCTTGCAATGCAGGGTTCTGTGGTGGAATGGACAACTGGAGGGTAGGGAGTGGTAACCAATCTCTACAGAGCACAGCTCCCTCCCAGAAGCACAGCTGTGTTTAACTGATTGCTTGCAAAGAGTTTTAACTCACTATGACAATATTGAAAGGTGCAATTTTCCATACTGCTGAACACTTTAGAATTATAAGTGCAGAGGAAAGCGTTTTTCTCCCCGCGCAGCTACAATAAAACCCAAAGAAAAGAACGCTTTTAATTTTCCTGACAGCCTGTCATTAATTACGTTTTTCGCTCACTTGAGCCTTGGTATCGAGGGCATCGCCAGGACTGTAATTTATAGCTTTCAATTGCAAGATTGTTATCCCCTTGTCGGGAATCAACTTTATTGGCCTGGAAATCTCACCCCTTTACTATTTATTAATATAGTTTTAAGGGAATTCTCCGATTTTTGGTCGGTTAAGGGCTCACTTGGGCCGAAAAGCGTTGCACTCGTTGGCCAAAGCCGTCCCACAGGGACTGCAGCCAGACAGACTTACTCAAGCTTCACTCGAACACAGAAATGAAAATCAATAAACAATTTGAACTTCTCAGAAGAGAATTTTTCTACTCTAATGAATATACAAGCTTGGTTACAGCTTAATTTAAAGATTGAATTTACTGTGTGTGTATTCCCTGCACCATAAGCATGACAAACACACGCTTCAAGCGACATGTCCCAGAGGGGGACTTATTGTAAAAGAAAAAAACATTCAATGGAGAGGTAACTTCAAAATAAGATTTTATAAAATGTCGAGCCCGCCGAAAGGAGCATGTCTGCAGACACCCGTGCTGATTCTAATCTGGCATCACAATGTTTCACAGCCTAAACCCTTTTCCATTTACTCAAGAGGCAAATTATCTGTTTATATAACAGCTGAACGCTATCTAAATTAGTACCCTCCACCTTGTCTTATTATTCTAATTTCAGTCTTTGATCTCTTAATATTGACACAGAAATGGCTTGCTTCTACCTGCCACCAAACATTCTTATTTGCAGCAAACTTCAAAAAACAGATATGAACAATCCATCTCTTTCAAACTAAAACTAGAATGACACAAATATACTTTTGGAGAATATAGCATTTGCATACGATTTTGGTACCCTCTTTGGTCTTTTAGGGCACCATAATATTCAGAGGATAATGTTCTAAAGTGGTGAATGATTGTCTTTTATTCATGCAACGATATGCAACAAAAACTCTGAACTATGCGGATCAGGTGCACTGCGAACCCAAAGTATTGTCATTCCAGGTAAATACCGCAAGGAATGAGCAAGCAAGCCTGGACTTCTTATAAGAGAACGTTTTTGCGGAGCTCTGAGCTCCAAGAACATTTTGAAACAAATTTAGAACACATTGTACATTTTACAGTACAATTTCCCACCTACATTGTTTGGAAAGCTATGGGGTAGATTTTAATAGGATGCTAATGAAATGTTCCAGTATTTCAGCATTTGTAACGGCTTGGAAAGTACCTCCAGTAGTAGCCCTGCCCTGCATGATGTTGCTTGTGGCCATCTTTTTTTGTTGTGCATTTATGTCGGTGCACTGGGAATAATACTCTCCAGCTTTTTTATGTTCCTTGAGTCTCCAGGGGATCAACCTCATGATTCTTGGAGATCTTTCTGTTCAAGTGAAAACTGGTCCAACCTACTTAGGTCCTTCTTATAGGTCACACATGCAAAGTGCAGCAAGTTCAGTTCACCTGGTATCCTCTCATAAGTCCAGCAGTGTGCTGATGGTGTTCCTTGGGGTGACAAATGTATGCCTGTACTAGCTAATGGGTGGAGGTGACTTCTGATACTCCCTAACCAATGGAGTAGAAGTTCCCAGAGGCAACTCTACCCACTTTTATAGTAGTTCTTGTTCGCCTTGCTGCAAACAGGCACAAAATGCCAAGTGCTGGGGCATTTTCAAAAATAAAAAAAGTCTTTGGCCACACTAAACTTGGGCTTTGAAGGCTGGGGTTGGGTTTGGGACTGTCACGAAAATCACCAATGTCCTCCCACATCTTACACTAAATTCAGTTTGAAGCAGGCACTGTACTCACATCAAATCCAGAGACAGAAGACTGGTAGGACAAAAGCAGGGTCCTTCAGCAACAAGCTTTGGGATACACAAGAAATTGTGTTGGCATCCGGTTTGCACTTTTTGAAGGGAGCAAAACGTTTGCATGTGCTTCAAACAGACATGTTATACAGGATTTGACAGTATGATATCAACAGAATGCCCACAGCCCCTACCCTGCATATTCTATTGAGGGCAGAGAAGTCACAACTACCCATTTAGGTCAGCCTGCTGATTGCTCCTAGGAGGCATTTCATACTTCTTCCACACCTATTCTTGGGCATGAGTACTGGCTAGGAATTGCCAGAGGCTTATGCTAATAAGCCTTCTAACAGTTCAGGCAGATAGAGCGTAGCTTACTAAGCGCTATATTCCTTAATATTTATGAGAATTCCCACTTCACCATTGAATTGATGTTTAATAACTATTACACATAGTGGCTTAGTTATTTTTCTAGTTTGTCCTATTCCTGAGATAGCAAAATTTGTATTTTAATACATACTCTGGGTTTCTGCATAGGACAGGGAAAAGAGCATTTAGGGACTTGTCACTGTAGGAATATGGCAACATTAATGTTTTACCTGTCCTACTTTTAAATACCAAGCACCTGACCTTGTGAGATACAAGGTTTATATAGGCTGACATCCTAATATTGAAAAGGGAGGTATTTTTACCTGCTAAAAGGTTTATATTTACAGGTCACACCACAAGTTTTTCATTGTAGCTGTCAGGCTACAATAGTAGGCCTGTAGCCATGTTTTCCTTTGTCAGACTAGTGGATGGTACAATAAATGCTGTGGTCCATAGGTGACATTTAACTATTCATGCCATAGCTGAATTTCCATAACATATATTATGGCCTTATAAAAAGTTAAATAATACAGAGTGGGATTAGCCAATTTATACATGTTTTAGTGGTCAGAGCACATATTCCCGGCACTGGATAGCAGTGCTCCAGTGTGCAGAGTCTAACACCAGCAATAAAACTCAGCAAAATATTAAGTGTGACCACGCAAAAAGGGACATTTTCTCACACAATCTTTGAAAAGTACATTATCATCTCTATTCAAACTATCAAACCTTAATGTATTCTAGTAATTATTTGCTAAATTTATACACACTTGGCAATTTCATATTCATCCAACCAAATGCCCTATGATTGCAGGTGGATAAACAGTCCCTAAATATTGGCCCTTCCTTATCGAGGCTCCACCTTTGAAATACAGAAAGTAAAATGACTGAACACAGTGGCATCTGTAGTGAACAGTTTGAGATGTCTGACTCCTCTATAAAAATGTTCTGGTTACTAATATTTCTACTGAGGAATCCAGAACCAAATTCAATTGAGCACTATGGTGTAATTTGGGGGCTTATACTATGAAACACCCTTATCAATGTTTGAAATCAAGGTGGAAAAAACATACACAGTGGGCAAATCGAACATATTATATGCATGCACTCAAAATATATAACAAAAACAATCAAGGCATTCACTACAATTTATTAGACTATGCAATCTCTGAAGCTGCTAACCAGAATAATGGCTTCTTCTCCTAGTTACATCCAGCACTACACAATCACAATGTTATCCCTCAATAACCCCCATTATACTGTTCAAGGCTCTCACTTTACTAACAAAATGTAAATTATTATAGCAGGCAACCATGACTACTAAGTGACCAGACATTGCTGCCTCTCCTTCTCTTCCTGATCCTTTAATTAAATGTTTCAGTTTACATCACTGTAAGAAATTATGTTGCTGGTTTTGGGGTGGAGGGTAAAACATTACTCAAGCAGAAACCACAATCCTTGTGAGGATGAAGTGACAAGTAACCCCTAAATTAACCTGTCCTCAACACCAAGGTATCTTGGCATGGGCTCAGGCTTAACGTACAGGCAATGTGTAAAGTATTTGTGAAATTCTTCAACCAATGACACAGTGAAAACACACCACGAGGAGATACCACACCAGTCTAGAAAAAAGAGCAATTTTTAATAATTAAAACAAGACCAAAACTAAAATAATCCAATAAATGGAACTGGAGATATGCAATTTTAAAGATTTCAGTGAAAATAGTGCCAAAAAGCACAAAATGCCAACTGTGGATATCTGGCTGCACCGGACTGGGGCACAGTCACAAGCTTAGGCCAACTGCGATGGATTGTGGGCTGGCTACAAGGACCCAGTTTGGCCCGCTGAACAGAGCTTCTTAAATCCTATTTTGCAGAGCATTGCAAGGTCCCTCACCTAGGATGCATGGCACAGCCGAGGCAATGCATTAGTTCTGAGAAGCTACAATGCGAGAACCTGCATCATCATTCGCACAGGTGGCAGTTCCGATGTGGGCTAAAAGGTCAATGTGGAGTCCTTTGAGTCAGAAGAACCGTCATAGAAGAGGCAATAAGTTGGTTCCGAAGGCAATGCATCGAACAACAAATGTGATGCACTGGTTCTGCTGATTATGTACCACATCGCAGATTAGATGCTTCAGTTCTGCTGGATCCACAGATGTACTGACAGAGCACATTCTGGTCCACTTTCAAAGGTCCAGGACTGGGGTGGCACCACTTGGCAGGGTAGTACTCACAGGGGCACAGTCCATGTGCTGGGGTGAAGCTTGTTGGAGCCTTCTGTCTCTGAGGTTCATCAGCAGGCTAGTCAACTAACATTTTGAGTCTCTTTGGGGTCCTGGGTTCAACAGATGCTGTTCCAGTTCTTCTCACCCAGGCAAGAGGGCAGCAGGTCAGCACATTAGGGCAGCAGTTTCTTCTGGGCAGCTGTCCTACAGTGTGGCAGTCCTCTTAGTAGCACAGCAGTAATTCTTCTTGGTAGAAGAAGGACTGATTGGTAGAGTATCAACAGGTCCAGAAGTGTACTGAAGAGGTGGTGTCTGAGATTTAATATTTATACCTGACTATCTATTATGTGAGGCTCTCTAGGAGGAATACACAAAGCCCAACTGTCAGCTACACCCTCGCATGTGACCTACAGACAGGCAACATGTCCTAAATGTTAAGACAGTAAAATGCGAACTTTCTAAAAGTAGCATTTTGAAAATTATAATGTCAAGTCCGACTTTACCATGAAGGAGGGTTTTTCCTCACAATACTAAAGACACCAAACATGAACGTGTTATCTGCTCCCATTTGGAAATGATCGCTTACTAAATATAATAAGGTAACTCCAATGTTAGCCTAAAGGAGAGGCAAGCCTTGCAGTAGTGAAAAATGAATTTAAGAATTTTTCACCACCAGGACATTGAAGACCCTATATAACACATCTCCTTTCTTTAGGGAGATAACAAAAGTGAAATTAGAGTAAACAACATCAACATCAGTGTACACATCAACATCAATGTACACCATACTTTCTGAAAATAAAGCATTTACATTGCAAATGAAAATATGACAGTACATTCACAGATAATTAGTCCCATCCCCCTCCCTTGGGAAACACAACACAACATAACCACCTTGAGGACTAATATTGGGACATAGAATGCCCCACAAGCTATGCGTAACAGGGTACCAACCACCCCGTGAACCAAAATGTAGTACTTTCTTCTCCATCACCACATATGTAACAGGGCACACACCACCCCGTGAACTAAAACCGGAGTACATTCTGCTCCGCCACCAAACATGTAACAGGGTACATACCACCCCGTGAACTAAAATTGGAGAACTTTCTGCTCCGTCACCACATATGTAACAGGGTACTCACCACCCCATGAACTAAAACCGGAGTACATTCTGCACCGCCACCAAACATGTAACAGGGTACACACCACCCTGTGAACTAAAATTGTAGTACATTTTGCTCCACCACCAAACATGTAACAGGGTACACACCACCCTGTGAATTAAAATCGGAGTACTTTCTGCTCCGTCAGCACACATGTAACAGGGATGTATGTTGTTACAATGCATGCTTTTTCCATGCATGCCTTTACAACGCAGGTATTACAACGCAAGTCGTTACAACGACTTGCGTTGGGGGGCGCTGGATAGTGGAGTAGTTTAATTTACTATTCCAACTCCAGTCCCCGTCGATAGTAGGGAAGGTTTTGGATAGTAAATTATACTATTCCCTATCCTACAGCGCCCTCCAGCGCAAGTCGTTGTAACGACTTGCGTTGTAATACCTGTGTTGTGCAGCAAGTTCAGTTCACCTGGTATCCTCTCATAAGTCCAGCAGTGTGCTGATGGTGTTCCTTGGGGTGACAAATGTATGCCTGTACTAGCTAATGGGTGGAGGTGACTTCTGATACTCCCTAACCAATGGAGTAGAAGTTCCCAGAGGCAACTCTACCCACTTTTATAGTAGTTCTTGTTCGCCTTGCTGCAAACAGGCACAAAATGCCAAGTGCTGGGGCATTTTCAAAAATAAAAAAAGTCTTTGGCCACACTAAACTTGGGCTTTGAAGGCTGGGGTTGGGTTTGGGACTGTCACGAAAATCACCAATGTCCTCCCACATCTTACACTAAATTCAGTTTGAAGCAGGCACTGTACTCACATCAAATCCAGAGACAGAAGACTGGTAGGACAAAAGCAGGGTCCTTCAGCAACAAGCTTTGGGATACACAAGAAATTGTGTTGGCATCCGGTTTGCACTTTTTGAAGGGAGCAAAACGTTTGCATGTGCTTCAAACAGACATGTTATACAGGATTTGACAGTATGATATCAACAGAATGCCCACAGCCCCTACCCTGCATATTCTATTGATCGCTTACTAAATATAATAAGGTAACTCCAATGTTAGCCTAAAGGAGAGGCAAGCCTTGCAGTAGTGAAAAATGAATTTAAGAATTTTTCACCACCAGGACATTGAAGACCTAAAAGTGCATGTCCAATGTTTTAAATACACTGTACCCTTCCTTCTGGGTGGTCCAGGACCTACCCTAGGGGTGATTTATATGTATTAAAAAGGAAGGTTTGGGTCTGGCATGAAGTTTATTTTGCCAGGGCAAAATAGCAGTTTAAAAGCTGCCACGCAATTTGCAATGGCAGACCTGAGGCATGTTTAAAGGGCTACTGAAGTGGGAAGTACAATTAGTGCTGCTGGCCCACTACTAGCACTTAATATACAGGCCTTGGGTACATGTAGTACCACTTTACTAGCGTCCGACAATGACATTAAATTTGCTACTTGGGGATAAGTCAAATATTACCATGTTTTAAGGAGTGATCACATACACTTTAGCACTGGTTAGCAGTGGTAAATTGTGCAGAGGTATAAGGCCATCAAAAACGAGATCAGCAAAAATAAGGGGAGGAAGGCAAAATGTTTGGGGGAAGACCACCCCAAGGTTGACATGTCAGTCAGTCAGTAATAACTTTATTCGATTCAAAAGAAAGAATCTTAAAAGTATACAGTTTTAAACATGCAAATTCACAAATTGTATTTCATATCCCAAGATTCAAACACAAGACACTGGCACAGTATATCAAGAAGCACAATACATATAGACATTATCTTCATATACTTTAAACATAAAAATTACATTAAAAACAATTTATAAAATCTCAGTTGCGCCAGACTTCCTTATGTAATCTCAATCACATATCCCTCGCAAGCTAATAAGCAAATATAAATTGCACTGTGCATTATCAAAAACTTCATCCTCACGTTATGTAAAAGCGGTTAGCCTCTCACGCCAACCCACTTGAATTTATTTTTAAATTTAAATCAAAGAAGATTTCTGTTGGAATTGGTGACCTTTGGACACGTGATGAACGAATTTGAATAAGAACTTTCTTTTGATTTGCAATTAAACACGATTGTATTTACAATGATTCTGGATATTTGAGAAAACATATTTCGATGTAGGACTTTGCTGTACCTATAACTGTAACATTTGGACTTATTGGAGAATCAGTTTATTTACACATACTATTTACTCTAATATTATCGTGCTCAGGGAGGAATTGTTGTTTAAGTTTTGGTTGTACCCACCTAGTGGGTATTTGTAGGATTGTTTGGTAACCGATCCCTCCACCCTTTGGAGCAATATCTACCTTTGGTGATTTCAATCCTTGCCCGGATACCTAGTAGTGCGCCCAAGTCTAGACCTGGTCACCAATAGTGTGTGTTAAGTTTTGGAGAATGTTTTAGATGTATATATGAAGATCAAGCATAAGGTGTTCGTGGACTAGCATGCTTATACAAATTGCCAAGGCTAGAGAACAGAATAATTACACCATTATTTAACTTGCAATTCTTCAGAAACAAATCCAAAACTATCACTCATCTTCCACAAGCGAGTGCATAGTGATGAATTTAGAAGCTGTTATTCATGGAGAAGTGCTAATGTATATATTATTGAGGTATTCATTGTTTGGGTGTTTCGTTTTCATGAATTACAAACTTTACATCAAGTTACAGAGAGATGGCTTTACAGTGATTTTGCTAAAGATATATCTATTCACTGTGACAGTTAGGCATAGAACCTTCTATAACAAGTTACTTAGATTTTCCACTATATCCTACAAACACCACTGATTAACACAAATGCTTAATACAAGTGGTGGAGTCCTGTATCTCTTTTTCTCTTTTATCCAACTCCTTGTCCCTTTTCATTCAAGAGGCCCTCTTATGCCTGTGTATGTGGTTTTTGGTGGAAGTGGTAAGCGACAGAAAGTGCATCATACCCATTTGATTCTAAGCACAAATTAAGTGCAGCCTGACAGGTTGAGGACAAACTCCCTGAGAAGTGTCCCCTTCGCTTCTGTTCATGCAATTGACCATGTTAAATACTGCTGACCTGTCAAGAAGATTTAAGGACAGGGTTCACCTTTGTAAATTTGCATAAATCGTCATTGATTATTTGAAGGATTACGGTTTTCATGCTACATCCAAGCCTGAAGCCAGATTAGAAGTCATCCATTGTTTAATTGCCCTCCACTCAGCATTCAAGTGCAATAGCTAGATTGTGCATATCCTTCAGGTCAGCTCCTGGGTTTTTAATAGTGATGAAATCCAGCCTACTTTTATTCAGACAGGAACTTCTTTTATGGTTAGGGAGGCATTGATCAAGTTAGTTCAGAACTAAACAAGAGAGAGGCTGATGTCGTCCAGTAAATGGATGGATAGAGTATCCAGGAGGTGGGCGGAGGATGTGAGCTTGACTATGGCATGAAACATATCAGATTTGGTGATTTGTATGATGGATTCTTCACAGCGTTCTCTAACAAATCTGGACGGTAAGTGATTTTAAATGAGTAGGGACTCTCTTTTGTATGTTGGTTATGAGCTTCTCATTGTTGCAGGCATGGTAACTGTTATACACAAATGATCCTCTGTACCAGGTGTATAAATAGGATAGCATTATTCAAGTTGAGTGCAGGTTAAGTTCTTAAGATGTAAAGATAAAATCCCACTAGGAGTGACCTCCCTGTCGCTCAGCCTGCCTGCCACCAACTGCCAGTTAACACACAGGCCAAGCCCCCAACATTCTTCGATGTCACCAAGCATTCTAGCAGTGACACCATGTGAGCCACAGGGAAATCCCAGCCAGGGAAAAGAGACATAGATCAAATATAACACATCTCCTTTCTTTAGGGAGATAACAAAAGTGAAATTAGAGTAAACAACATCAACATCAGTGTACACATCAACATCAATGTACACCATACTTTCTGAAAATAAAGCATTTACATTGCAAATGAAAATATGACAGTACATTCACAGATAATTAGTCCCATCCCCCTCCCTTGGGAAACACAACACAACATAACCACCTTGAGGACTAATATTGGGACATAGAATGCCCCACAAGCTATGTGTAACAGGGTACCAACCACCCTGTGAACCAAAATGTAGTACTTTCTTCTCCATCACCACATATGTAACAGGGCACACACCACCCCGTGAACTAAAACCGGAGTACATTCTGCTCCGCCACCAAACATGTAACAGGGTACATACCACCCCGTGAACTAAAATTGGAGAACTTTCTGCTCCGTCACCACACATGTAACAGGGTACTCACCACCCCGTGAACTAAAACCGGAGTACATTCTGCACCGCCACCAAACATGTAACAGGGTACACACCACCCTGTGAACTAAAATTGTAGTACATTTTGCTCCACCACCAAACATGTAACAGGGTACACACCACCCTGTGAATTAAAATCGGAGTACTTTCTGCTCCGTCAGCACACATGTAACAGGGATGTATGTCGTTACAACGCATGCTTTTTCCATGCATGCCTTTACAACGCAGGTATTACAACGCAAGTCGTTACAACGACTTGCGTTGGGGGGCGCTGGATAGTGGAGTAGTTTAATTTACTATTCCAACTCCAGTCCCCGTCGATAGTAGGGAAGGTTTTGGATAGTAAATTATACTATTCCCTATCCTACAGCGCCCTCCAGCGCAAGTCGTTGTAACGACTTGCGTTGTAATACCTGTGTTGTAAAGGTACTGCGTGGTAAAAGTTATGTTGTAAAGGATGTTTCCCATGTAACAGGGTACACACCACCCTGTGAACTAAAATCGGAGTACACTCTGCTCCGCCACCAAACATGTAACAGGGTGCACACCACCCTGTGAACTAAAATTAGAGTACTTTATGCTCCATCGCCAAACACGCAACAGGGTGCACACCACCCGTGAACTAAAATTGGAGTACTTTGCGCTCCACCGCCAAACACATAACATAGTACACACCACCCTGTGAACTAAAATTGGGGAACACATTGCCCCACAAGCAAACATGTAACAGGGTACACATCACCCTGTGAACAAACATCGGAGCACTTATTACTACATAACCAATATGTAACAGGATACATATCATCTTGTGAACCAATATTGGGACAAAAACTGCCCCATAACCTATATATAACATGGAATCACCACTCGATGAAACATATTATCATGCAACAACTAGGGAAACTTAGCACCCACCAGCCCAACATAACCATACCAGGTTACCAGAAAGCAGACACAATTTGAGTATGGAAAGCGTAGAATACATATAATGAGTGCGTAATACCTCTCTAATAACAAAAACTCACTACCCTGCTGCCACGCCACAACACAATGTCACAACAAAGGAATGGGTAATAAATAAGAAATAAGAAATAAAACGTGTCTTGCTCCGGCGAGCGATCTCTCACCCGAGTTACTTGACGTGACTTGAAACTCTTGTGAATCACACCCGATACTTCAGTAAAGCTCAATGTTCAATGTTTTAAATGAGGATAACACGACCTTCCAAAGTTTCTAGCTGACATGAAGCTCTCGTTGCTGGCACTCGATCCGTTAGCAAAATCAATTTTTGTCTTTAATGTAGGCAATCCCCAGCACTCTTCAATGAAATAACAGCATGTTCATTGACTATCGGCACAGAAGAGACGATGCGTGTTTGGCAACGTAAAAAAAACCTGATACTTAGTTTAGTAATATCATCCACAACCAACCACAAAATGGCTGCAAGTAAAGTACGCCGTGCCGGCTGGCTCACGGCATGTTTAAGCGGCAGAACATGACTCAGCAGCATCAGATACCAAATCGCCTCCATGAGACTATGCGTCGTCACAGTAACAGTATGGGAACGCAGTATCAGGTAAGACAGCACACGCAGTGTCCTTCACGCGCAGTCCGCTGGCATCTCGTGACGAGCCGTTTAAAAATCACGCACCTCAACGGCCAACTGACATAGTCAAATCCTAGGCATGGCGTTTCAGAATAAAAATAAAACCTTCTCAGCCAAACGGGTGCCTCACTAAATGGAAGTCATTTACGCACTCTCTGCCCTGTGCTGCACGGGCTTCCAGTAAGCTCAAAACACTCACCAATCCAATGGCGTGTACTGCGCGATGCTCTCCGTGGGTCCGTTAAAAGTCCTCTAATAAAAGTTGCTCACCGCAAGATGTCACAGTTCTCACTGATGGCAATCTGCACGCATGAACCGTGGCTCTTCTGCCCCCTCTGTGTGCTACAGACACACCAATGGCCATTCATCCTTGGGAAATCGCCGTCTCGCTGTACTTACACCTTAAAGGCCAATCCAGGTCAAATACAATAAATATTCAAAATGCCCTAGGCTGCAGGCTGTCATGATGGCAATGGACACTGGTGGGGTTTGAGCAAGGCGTTTCTTTTCGGTAGTTCCAGTTTCTTTTCTCTTTTGTAGGTTCCTTATTTCTTTCTGTTTAGTGCACGCTGTAGGTTCTCTTGTCTATAGGCTCTTTCCTGTAGGTTATAGGTTTCTCCAAGCGTCGCCAAAATGTTATACACATAAAGTCCTTGAGCCAGGTGTATAAATAAGTTAGCTTAATTCAAGTTGAGTTGCAGGTTAAGTTCTTAAGATGTAAAGATAAAATCACACAAGGAGAGACCTCCCTGTCGCTCAGCCTGCCTGCCACCAACTGCCAAATAACACACAGGCCAAGCCCCCAACATTCTACGATGTCATCAAGCATTCTAGCAGTGACACCATGTGAGCCACATGGAAATCCCAGCCAGGGAAAAGAGACATAGATCAAATATAACAGTAACAAAGAGAACAGCTGGTGAATATGTAAGGGATAAGGCGATCCCTTAGTATGGCAGGTTTGTCTGTTTATGTTTCAGATGTTACATTATGGTGCATTAACAAGAGAAAGTGTTTTATGGCCTAGACCTCTTCAATGACTAGGAGAAGATTGAAGCATGTCTCTGTATTAAGCCATAAATAGGAGGCATCTCTGATCTCAATAACATGGTATTGCTATCTGTAAGTAATTATGCATGGGATCAGACAGAGTCTAAGAAGGACAGACAACACAACAGGAGAAGACTGTGACACATTGGTAAGATATTGATGTTTTGGTAATTCTAAGGGGATACTACTAATTATATGCATGTATTTTTTATGTCATGAAGACAATCTTCTACTAAGGTGCCAGCAGTTTCCCCATTTTTAATTGGCCTGTCAAGGACTGAATGCTGAGAAGTTCTGCAGAGGCCTCTTCTTGATTGACCCTAGGAAGGTCGACCCCTCCTAGTATATATAGTGCTGCCTTGCACCCAACTGTATAAAGGAAATGTATCAAGTGTATCCTTAATAGGGCCTCAGTTAGGAAGAAAAATATACAAAGGGTTAAAACCTCCTTGGCAAATGTGCAGCTATTTATTTCACATGAAAATAAACAGTGGAGGGATTAGCAAGGGACCAGACTACTCCTAGAATTAAGAAGGAGAAAAGAGCATGGCATAATATCCAGAACTGGAATCCAGTAGAAGTGTCAAATGCAAGAAGACAAAGATCAAGGAGAAACACAGTAGCAAGGGGCAAACAACATGCCAAAAAATCTAGGTTCAAACGCGTTGTAACAAATCTTCCTCTCTGAATGCTTCCTCGGATATACTTCAGGCAGGACCTGCCATCACAGGAAAAGTTTCTACTTCAATTTGGATTGAGAACTCCTAATTGCATTCTGTGGACTGACCACCATCTTGTAATGCTAAGTGTATTAATGTATAAGCCCTTAGTGTCCCACCAGGCAGCCATGTTGGGTAAGGAGAGGTAAACTGTACATGTTCCTGAGGATAATTTGAGTCTTAATACAGTAATGACCTTACTCAGAGTAGTGTTTTCCTCTTATTCATTTGATGAAGTGCATAGAAATTCTATAAATGTTAGGTAGAGTCAAACTTTCAAATGGCCAGTAAATCCTGCTGTACAGTCATATTTTTAAATACAATTGGTACCCTAGACAATAGCTATAGGAGAGAAGGGAATACAGTTTTATGAAGCATTTGAACATATATACATGTTTGTATATAGCACCATATTTTCAGCATTTGAAAACAAGAGAATAATACACTATCCCCCAGATGCATCGTTCATCCATTTTGCGATTCCTTATTAGCGAAAAATAAGGAATAGCTAATAAGGAAGAGCAAAATGGTTTGCAAGAAGAAATCACTTTAAAAATAGCGATTTCTTAAAATTCCTTAATTGCGATTCGCAAATTGCGAGTCGCAATTAAGGAATACCTCCCCATTCATTCCTATGAGCCTAGAGGCCCATAGGAATGAATGGGAAGAATTTCCAATTTGCGAATCGCAATTAGCGAATCGCAAAATGAGAATGCAATTTCAAGGGTGCAGGGGTGTCCAAAGCACACCCTGTTGCACCCTTGAAATTGATCTGTGCACATATGTTGTGCACACACATGCACTTAGGGCATGTGTGTGCGCAACATGAAACTTAAAAAAATACACTTTACTGCATTTTTCAAAGTTTTTGCAAATTACCATGAAGTTGTACTTCATGGTAATTTGCGAGCCCTATTAGCGAAATCGCTATTTTTTAAACTTTAATGCATTGCATTTAAGGAATCTCAATTTGAGATTCCTTCAATGCAAGTAATCGCAATTTAGCGAATTCTCAATTTGCGATTTTTGCATTTGGGATGATGCATCCCAAATGCAAAAATACCGATCACAAAGGGGCAGATTCTGAGAATCTGCCCCTTTGCGAGCGGTTTTTAGCTTCATGCATCTGGGCCTATGTCAATTGCACTGTGAGTATAGGTCTTTTCCCGCCTGAAAGGTAGTTTTTTCATTACAATGCTGTGTCAAAGACCCATAGGTCCCAACATGCATGGGGTGCTGCAATAAATTGTCGGCTTTCTTCCTGAAATATAATGTGCTGTGTCAGAGGTGTGTTTCCTGTTATCGAAAAATTGCTCGACAAAAAAATCATACAGGAAAGGAAGAACGTTGGCAAGGAACTGTTATCTTCTGTAAGGGGCACATTCAGTGAGAAATACTAAACAATCTTAATATAACTGTTCAACTGTTTTGGGATAGCATAATCCTGTAAAGTATGTAAGCATTGTGGGCAGACTTACATACACCAATACTGTTTTATGGTATTTCATACCTGTGTTAAACATATGGTTGTGTGAGGAACAGTACAGAGGATTACTTCCTAAGTTAGGTTCTCCAGAGAGCTACATTTTAGCAGCAGTAGCAGAAAGGGGTGATCAGGAGCAGATTCAAGGATACCAGACAGGGATGTTCTATAATATTAATATGCAAATGTTGTGTGTGTCTGGTATGTAAAACGTATGTTTTAGGTCTTGCTTCCTGAGTGAGTTGCAAGAAGTGTGTTTTATGCATGTTAAAGGGTGTTCATGCCTATAGTTGATCTACTGGGGTTCAGGTCAGATAATTATCATTAATTATTTGATTTTCAATATTTTACGTCCAACATCCTAGGTCCCCCCTGCTCAACAGAACCCCCAAAGCAACACTAAGGTCTTATGCACTTAACATTGCATACACACATCAACAAAAATCCACCAAGACCCATGTGCAACTAACTGTCTGGATCTAGATCAAACTGAGGCACAGAGACAGCTCCCTTACACATCCTATACAATGCACTCATGACCAAAGATGAACATGACATCTGTCTCTTGATATTTCTGGGCCTCTCCGCTGCATTTGACACAGTCAACCAAGCCACCTTCATAAACACACTGGAGTCTCAAATGGGATTCCCTGCCAATGTCCTTCACTAGTTTTCCTCCTGCTTTTCCAAATGACACCAGTTTGTTCACATGGACTCCTCCAGGTCACAAAAGATATCTAACACCACTAGAGTCTCCCAGGGTATCCATACTGTTTCCTGTCTTTTCCATCCTCTACATGGAGCCGCTTAATGCTCTACTCACAGATGACAGCAACATGGTTCAACAACATGCCAATGACACACAACTATACTTGAAAGTCTCTTCTGCTTCTCATATCCAATGCATCAACCACTTTGTGCACATCATCTAGACCTGGATGTCTAGCACCTACCAGAAGCTCAACCTAACCAAGACAGAATTGCTGGTATTTGCCAAGAAAAGCAAAGAAGATACAGTACAACTCTGGTTCAATGACATGAACCTCAACGGCTTCAAACCCCAACTTGCATGAAATGCCAAGTCATTTGCTTCACTCTGGAAACCAACCTCACCCCCAAGAAACACACTGCCCAAATAAAGAAGAGCCCTATTAACAAAGACAAAAAGTCTAACTTTATGACTTTTGGTATTCACAAAGGGCATTTACGAGTCATAAAGGTAGACTTTCGTTTCAGCTTAACTTACATTTAGTCTCAGTTAGCTTTAAGACCAAAACTTAAGTTAAACGGACACAAAAGTTTAACTTTACTATCCATAAATTCCCTTTGTGAATACCGAAAGTCATAAAGTTAGACTTTTGTTTCAGTTTACCTTTGTGAATCGGGTCCAAAAACTGCCTGTGCCAGCCCTTTCTTCAAAATAAAGTCTAACTGTTTCTTCTAGAAAGTGATTTCAAAACTGCTGTTCAATCCTACATGCTCTTGCACCTGGATAGTGCAATTGCTCCACTCTTTGTCCCCCCAAGACTCCACACTGGCATCCATTAGGCATATCCTACGTGCCACAGCATGTGTCAACCATGTCTAATGTCTTATCCAGGGCCTGAAGAAATATGATAGCATCATCCCCCATCCTGGTGAAACTCCAATATCTCCCCTTGCTGGCCTGCACCATCTTGAAGAGTAGCTACATCATTTACTGGGCCATTATGACCAACAAACCCTTCGTTTATCTTGCAGGCAAAGTCCCCATCTCTGATGGTTCTCAGCACACTCTCAGCCAGGACACAATCAAACTGCACATTAAGAAGTGTTAAAAGAAAATAAGACAATAGGCCTTTTCCATCCATCCTGCCACAACTCAGCTTCCTCTTCTATTACTTGTTAACTTCACTCTTCTTTTTGACCATTTCAGTGCAATGTTATCTTTTAGCTGGTTTTACTCTATAGAAATAGCATGTATATACATACAAACATGCAATACTGTGTAGATAAGACAAATCTAGCACAAGACTTACATCCCAAACAAACTGCCTGATTGAAATAACCTGGTCCCCTGTTACAAGATTGCTGCAATTTTCCTATAATTAACATTACTTAATGTGCTTACACTTCTCCTACCAAATATGGCTGCCATGAGGTTTCTTACTCACACCAAACACTGTGAAATAAATGCACAGAAGATGTTCACAAGCAATATTGCGAGTAAGGAAAACAGAGTACCAGAATGGCAGGACCAATTAAAAACACAGGAGAGATGACAAAAAGCCCATGAGATGAGTCGCCACTCTTCTAGACCATATTAAATCAAGTACTCACACTGGTACGCACATCACTGACAGAGTGCCAATGACATAACTTTTGTATGTTGACAATGCTCTAACCTATCGCATTGCCTTGTACTGTGTGTATGCTGTTCACTGTAAGCTTCCTTACTTTTGTACCATGCTCTATATTGCATGTTCCTAATCATAGTCACTTACATCTGTCACAACTGGCAATTTCCCTTATCTTCCTCCTCTTTACGTTTTTATTCACAAAACAGCATGATAGATAACATGTTCTAACTTTTGCTTATCTCCACCACATAGCCATTGAATGGAGCCATTATTTGCACACACAAAGATAACACCGACTACAGGTCCTTCAGGACAATACTGAACTGAATTTATATAGTAATACATTGCATAGGGCCTTACAATATATTATTGTAGGAAAATGCCCCTTTATGCATCGTCACCCCAATTTTTTGCTGGATTTTTGGTTGTTTTTTTACGCTGGACATTGGGACACTGCTGTCCAGTGCCCAGTGTGTGTGCTCTGACTCCTAAAACTTGTTCGGTTTGGTATATTTAATGTCCCTGTAAGTTCCTAGTTTAAGGTATAACACATCCTTAGGGCCTGTAAGTTAAATGTCACTATTGGACAGCAGCACCAATTGTGCCACCACTAAAGTGACAATGCAAAATATAACTACAGGCCTGTCACCAGTAACTTGGATGTGCAGGTTTAAACCGCAAATTTGACCTGTCAAAATAATCCCTTTGGAGAGGCCTAAATACTCCTTTTCAATATTAATGAGACACAGTAGGCACTAAGTGACCATAGGCAGGGTGCATGATATTTAAAAATAGGACCTATAAAAGTTTGATCTTAAGCATGTTTCTACCATGGAAATGTCCTAAAAGCAATTTTCACTATGGCAGGGTTAGCTCTTCTATATGGAAACCTTGGGATACTTCATTAAACTTAAAGAACTATCTTTACTTAGGAACTAGATACAATGTACATTCTTGTACTTTTTAAAATATTTATTACAAATCCAATTAATTGATGAAGTCGGATTTGTAAAAAAATATTATACAAAAGGTATACTTTTAAAAATGTACCTTTTACCTGCCCAAAGCCTCTAGATGCCCATTTGCATGAGCTTCAAACTGTCCCCCATGAGCTGAATTGCTTCTTGATGAAGTATGAATTCCTTCCCAGAGCTGAGACCAAGGGTTTGGATGTGGGAAGGGTTCTGTTCCTCTGACAGAATGATCATCTGGGCAGTACCCAGGAACTTTATTATCTTCAAAGCGGCCTGTCCTGTCACATGCAAATGTAGTTCACACCTGAGCCTGCCCCCTCTATTGTCCTCCTAGCCTGCCAGACACCGATCCCAGTGGGAGATGAGTTGCCCCATACAACTCATTTCGAGTGACCATGGGAAAAAGTTTGCTCACTTTCTTGGCCACCTCTAGACCTGGCATAGGATCTCTGCAGAGGGGAAGAAAGGATGTGTCATGTTGTTTCTAGATACAGAGGCACTGTTGGGTTGCTTGCAGTAGGTCACACTGGACTGCTGCAAAAGTGGGCAGTATTAACCTGGGGAACTTTTTCCTTATTGGTTACAGAGGGACCCAGTGTCTCCCCCACCTACAGGCTAGTGAGAGTCATAAATGTGACCCCTCCGGGAATGTTCTCCAGAACGGTACTGGACCTGTAGAAGACAGAAGAAGGACTTCACCTGCTGTTGTGATTAGTGAGGAGAAATCTATGTTTTGGGCCTGCACCCACTTGAATCCAGGACTAAGAAGTGCACTTCAAGAGTCAGTTGGCTGACATACTGTTAAGCTACAGGGACACACACTTGGCAAGACACTCAATTTCCTGACAGAGCCCTGCTGACCAGTTCCAACTCGACTTGCTCTGGGCCCTGGTGGTAGCTGCTGTTGGGGTGAGTCCTGACCCCCAAGTTCTGTTCCTGAGATCCTCTAACCCTTGGCTGGTGTCATAGTGTACTCCTCCCACCTTGCCCTAAAAGCTGGGACTTAGGAATGTTTTCAAGACTTTTTGCCTGGAAAGCCAACAGAAGACCAGGGCAAACATGCTAAGTCAATTCGACGGTGTGCTGCAGTTGGGCCAAAGATTCAGATTGCTTTCTCTCTAAGCAGTAAATCATTTTCAGAAGGACATTGTGGAAAATATATCTGGCTTCATGGAGCTCAATTCGGTGATTACATTAAGCCTTGTCCCACTACAGGAGTCCAAGATCCAAAATAGTGACTAAGTCCAAATGCAGAAACCTTCACCAGACAAAAGCACCAATAGAATCCGACCAGCAAGGAACCATCATTGGGTGTGAGTTTTACATTTCTCCCATTCACAGCTTTCCCAACAAAAGTCAACAGTTTCACTAGGACTTCATCCAACAGCTGTCTGGCTTTATGAAACCCATCTTAGCCACAGCTTCTGCCTTGCCCCTGAGCACTTTTTACTTCTATTTCAGAGACTAATGGCTTGATTTAGAGTTTGTCAGATGGGTTTTTACTCTGTCAGGGTGATGAAGTAAATGACTTAGTCACTCTGAGGGAGTATCCACCCGCCAAAGTTTGAGATGTCCGCTGGCCCAGCAGACATCTCTTGCAGTTACGAGAACTGTAAGACTGTAAGTGCATTATAAGTTGCATTTACAGTTCTTGGCATTGCTGCGTTGCGTGAAAGGTAAGTAAATCTGCCCCTTTGTTCTAATCACATCTACTTAAAAGCAAATGTTAAAAAAAATGTTCAAGTAGAAATCAATTATAGAGAAGAAGACTAGGTTAGAGGACAGAAACATAGGATACGAGTTTGAGTTTATGGGAAAGGGTTAGAGGTAATAGGTTGAGTAGTTTATTTAGTGGTTAGTGCCGGAGTTAGAGCGAAGGGATTGGGAATAAGGGAATATGGGAATCACATAGGGCTAGAGTTAAAGTTTTAGGGTGGTGATACAGGTCTGGGGGTTAGTCAGTATTTGTTAGATGTAAAAGGTTAAAGGAGTTATGTTTTAAGTGGTTAAATGTTTACATGTAAGGGTCTAGAAGTTGGAGTTGGGGATAGTAATTGGGGGAAAGGTTTTGAGCTTAAGGATATAATTAGGAGTGTTTAGGGGAGGAGCTCTGTGAGGAAGAGGATTACGTTCAGGGTACAGTTTAGATGAGGGATGTAAGAAACATACTGGCAGATGCATCAACGTAGCCTTTTGCTATTCCTAAATAGCGATTTTTAAGGAATCGCTATTTAGGAATAGCAAAAGCCTGTGCATGTAGGAATCGCTATTAAAATAGCCATTCCTAAACATTCCTTAATTGTTACTCACAAATTGCTAGTCACAATTAAGGAATGCTGTACCATTCATTCCTTTGGGCCTATAGGCCCAAAGGATGAATTGGAGATTGCATGAGCAATTTGCGACCGGTATTTACTTCGATGCATATGCCTGATAATGTGTTATTGAAAAGATGATCTAAACTAATGACAATGAGCATGGACATATTTGAACCTTTTGGTTACAAAATATTTCATTTAAACTAAATGCTATTCATATTTATTTACATATCTTCATATAGAATTACAAAGGACATTTTGTGGGCACGTATATTTTGCTGTCTTATTTTCCCCTTCTTGATTATTAATTCTTTCTCTTTTTTTGAACATTTATTTTACTGAAGAGATACTCCCTATGTCTCCTTCTGACAAAAAAAACCTTCAACTAGGCCTTCATGAGTTGCTCTCCAGAGAAAATACAATGAGAAATCTAACCAAAGGGTTCAGGATCAATTAATTTCATTTAAAGGGGACTAAATGTACAGATTACTTGAGAGATAAACAGAAAATGAAACAAACAAATTACATACAATTACTAAATTAGAACATAAATGGATTGCCAAATGGGAGTGAAAAGACAAATATATTAAAGATTAAAAGGAATTAGATGAAACCATTTGGCAACATTTTAATTCACAAGAGAAGCATCCACATAGAATTAGGGTAGTATTTGGCAGTGCTTCGATATTAAGGTTGCAGTTTTTTGTACATAGATTAGCTATAATGTGGACAAATAAAAAGTACAGAGAATGTCTTTGGAACAATATATTTGTTTGAAGAGAATAATCTATTCTTACAAGTAGAGGCATTACTATGACTAAATAGAGCAATATGTATAACAAAAGTAATATAAAAAAAGAATTAAAACCTACATCATTTATGAAAGATACCACATCTACCGCATTTTTTAAACTTAGGAATTTACAACTGCAAGCTCTTGAGATAATTTTATGTTTAAAGGGTAACATGTAGGCACTGCAAGTCCGCCTCTATAAATCGTTGTGTATTTTCAATGAAGAAAAACTAGGATGTGAAAGTCAGTATAATAACGACTTCAAATTTAGACCAGAGATTAAATGAAATGGAAATCCTCACGTTTGCAACATTTCTACATTGACATAAAGGATGGTGGATGTTGGCTGGTCATTACTTTAGATATTCTTTATGCAGTGTTTATAAAAAGGCAACTGTAACTGTTTTAATTATTGAGCAGTAGGACCCTTAGCCCCGGCAATTATTTTAACATCCTGGAAGCTTTCATAAAGGACAAATAGCAATTTTTATTGTGAGCTGCTCCTTAAGTCAAAGGGAGTTCCAGGAATTTGGAAAAAGCATGAGACAGTGATCCCTTTGTAAAGATCCATTGCATAGAGATTTGTTCAAATTCCTACACCTCGCTTTAATTAATTCAAGTGTAATATATCTATATCTTGTAGAAGGGAAAATGCTAACAAACCTTCCATGGTCCACTGGTATCAACAACCATTTTAAAACCAGGGTGCACAGATATTACCTCAACAAATTATAAAGTTAAAAATAGCAAACTAAAAATTAAGGTGATCATAGTTAACATTTTTAAAAAGCATTGAAGTAAATTATCTAGGAAAGAAATAGACATACCACAAAATAAAAAGAGCAGTATTTGAAACATACACTTGTGGTCAAACTCCATACATAATAATATTAAATTGCTACAAATATTTAGCGAAGAATGTGTTAGCCCCTATGCAGTGGTCAAACTCCACACATAATAATATTAGATTGCTACAAATAATTAGCAAAGAAGGGGTTAGCCCCTATGCAATGGGGCGAATTTCTCTGTCTATGTGGCCTGTCGATGAGTTTTACAAAACCTTAAGTAAATATTTAATCTCAATATGTACATGGCTAGATGGATGTATTTGGGATCAAAGAAAAGTCCATTAATAGCTGGGTAAAGCAATAATAGTAACATTTGTAAAAGATGAGCAGAACTGCAATAAATGTCAGGTACATTACTCAAGATTATTTTTAAACTCATAGGGGCCTATTGCGATCTCGGTTGGAAAGCCTCCTACCTGAGGTCGGAGGTTTTCTGACCGAGATCGTCAGTTTCAATTCTGACCTCCTAATTACAATCCAGGCGGTCGGAGTTGAAACTGGCCGATCATTCCAGCTGGATTCCAATGGCCCGTTGTCCAGTAAGAGACTGGCCTGTAATCTCAATGAATGACATGTCCGTCATTGGGATTACGATGCTCAGTAAACCATAGGCTTTCCAAAATAGAAAGCCTGTCAGAAAGCAAGTTTGGGGACCCTTAGCACACTGAAAATAACTGATGAAACCAGATATACTGCTTTAGGGGAGAATGTTAAGAAGGCCTTGCATACCTTTTTAAGGAATGACCAGTGGCGGTGGGTCCATTGGGGGCGTTGGGGCGTTGCCCCACTAGCCACCGTCGTCACGTCACACATTTAATTAGATATGGTAATGTGAGAAGAATCAAAAATAAATTATGTTATCCTTAGCGCACTCACAGTCTAATGAGAGCCAGCTGTACCGGGACAACAAGCCCCAGAATCGGACATTGCGGAAGGGTGGGGTCGGGGCTGTGGGAGTGACTGACAGCGCAGCCAGCTGAGCAGAAATAGCGCAGCAGGCAGCACTGTGTGTGCGCATTTTGGACTAGTCATTTTTTACGACTGGCCCACGCATGCGCACACACAGTAGTCCCTTCCCTCCTCCTCCTCTCCTGTAGCTCGCAAACAGGCAGGGACCCGGGTGCCCCGGGTCTCAAATGGGCAGTTTTAACCCTGCTCTTTATCCAATCCTGGCGCAGCGGGCGCTGTTAAACTGCGCCAGGATTGGCTGAGTATATACTGGCAGAGAGTTCAGCACTGGTGCCGCGCGTGGGTGGTGGCTGTGCTAAGTATGGCCAATCACATGTGGCTTCGCACGTGACATCACTGCGCCTGGCGTGCCACAACAACACGACGAGGCAGAGTCACGAGGAGAGTGTTATACACTACAGACTCTGTAGTAGACCTGTCGTGACTCTGTGACCTGACCACTGCTTGTCGTGAGTCGTGCGGTGTGCCTGCCTGCTATAGTCATCATCAGTATAGTGAGTGTCTTCATCTTCTTGTCTGTGACTGTGAAGTGCGTGGTGGCACAGGCACAGCATAATTTTCCCCAATCCGTTTGCATAATGCCTGTTAAAGTAGCTTGTAGTGCGCTGTGACATCATGGAGATAAACCGTATTTAGTAATAAAGTAAAACAACCAGTATAGAAGAAAACGTAGATGTAAATAATTTGTTATGGTTAGTACATTTGCTCCACTTTCCCAGCTTACTCCGGCCCATCCCAAAATAAGTGGGGCATCTCTCGTCTCGTGTCTGCCACTGGGGCCCTTGCAGCACTGCTACTCTACGGCAGCAGCCGCTCCTCCTCCATAGGGTAGCAGCACTGCTGCTCACCAACTCCCCAACCTGGCTGCCAGCACTACCCCCTACAACCACTTACTTAGCCTGCCAGTGCCTCTAGCGCAATATGAAGGGGGAGATGTTCAAACAGTGCAGCAGGCACCTTCCCTAAAGTACAGCAAGCCCCGTGGCACTGACCCAAAAGCCTGCCCAATTAACTGCATTGGCAGCCAGTAAACCCTGATGTGGCAGCCACCCCTCCCCCCTCTCAGGAGCGAGGAGTAGGGGGACAAGAAGAGGCGAGGACCCATCTTCCCAAATACCGCAGACCACGTGGCAACGAGCCGAAGGTGATGTGCAGTCGGCCCTCGCCTCCATATTGACATTCTGGCCTGTGCAGAAGCCACCCATAGAAGTTTTATCCCGCGCCAAGGCACTCACTGGCACACGCTAGCTGGACAATGCACCTGTACTGTCTTCAAGCGCATGGCACCCGAACGCATGGCAGTTGCACCTTCTCTGCGTGTCTGGTGCGGTACGCAGACATAATATCGAACTTTTAATATCGAAGTGACATAATATCGAAGTTTAAATATCGATGATGAAAAATATCGGAATCACAAATATCGATTACAAAAATATCGTAATAAGTATGTGTGCTGAAATATCGATAACAAAAGTATCTAAGTAAAAATATCGTTGTAAAGAAATATCGATAAATAGTAAAAATATCGAAATAAAATATATAGTAATAATTATGTAGTAATATGTGTTATTGTTGTGTAATAATTAATAATATTTACAATTTATTAATAGTAATGTGTACCTATAAAATATAATAAATAAAAAAAATAAAACATATATATATTTAGGAGCGGGATGTTGGGTTAATAGGGGATAAGGGTGGGGAGTGTATTAAAAATGTATATATTATAAATATTAAATTGCAGATTTTTTATGTTAATTAGAAAATATATAAAATAAAAAAATTTAAATATACATTTTATATTAAAATTAATTAATTGATATATAAATTTAGGAGCGGGATGTTGGGTTTATAGGGGATAAGGGTGGGGAGTGTTTTAAAAAAAATTATATATTTTTTTTATTTAATTGAAAAAATATAATAAATTTAAAAAAACATTTAAAAATTAAAAATTTAATATTTTTTAAAATTATTCAAAATTTTAAAAATATGTTTTCAAATATATTTTTTTAGAAATTTGATATTTGAAATAGATGTTATTTTATAATAATTATTTTAAAATAATATAATATAAAAAATGTTTATAAATAAATATATTTAAATAAGAGAAAAAATTTAAAATGGTTAAATAATTCTACATAAAAAAAGTGTTTTAAATTTTAAATTTATTGGGAAAATTTAAAAAAAAAATACCAAAATATTTTATAATTTAAAAATATATATTTAAAAAATTTTTGTTAAAATATGTCAAAACATTTATAAAACCAATATGTACATTAAATACAAATTTAACATTTCGAATTTCGCTAAAATTTTAAAATAAATTGCGAAATTTTTTTTATAACATTTTACAATATTGTTCTACTTTAAAATATGTTTAACAATTTATTTTATATAAATAATCGGAATATTTTTTTACATTTATTTGATATTTACACATTCGGAATAAGTATATTTGTTTGTTGAGTGTATGGAGTGAGTAAAATTGTTAACAATCTATATTGCTGTACAGTTTTGTATATTATACTACATTTGAATAGTGAAAATATAAATTATTAATTAGAAAAGATTATTCTTTAAACATTATTATTGTATATAGTGTTTAAGGTATGTATTTTTATTTAACTAAACATATATATACATGCATTTTATGTACCTTGGAGTGGGAATTTAAAAGTATATGTAAATAGTGTGCTAAAGTATTCCTAATTAATGTAGAATGGAGTAGGAATAGTAAATTATATATAATTAGTGTCCACCATCTATCTCTAATTAATGTAGACTGGAGTGAGAAAATTAAATTATATTTAATTAGTGTCCAGCACCTACCCCAAATTAATGGTGACTGGAGTGGGAATAGTAAATTATATTTAATTAGTGTCCAGCACCTACACCAAATTAATGTAGACTGGAGTGGGAATAGTAAAGTTATGTAGATTGAAATGTCATTAAATAAATATTTTAGTGAAGTAAAATATTAAATACTGTATTTTTTTTTGGAACAAATTAATTTTTTTATTAACATGAGAAAGAACAACAATAAACATTAGTATAACATATATTTTTTACATTTATATTTAATAATATATTAGTGGAATTTGTGTAAATTTTATTAAACATTTCAAACAATATTGGTAATATTACTTAATTCAAAGAGTACATATTTAATAAACATAAGTATTGTTAGAAGTAAATAAAATGGGAAACAACCATTACAATGCAACTTTTACAACGCACTACCATTACAACGAAATTTTTACAACGCAAAAACTATTACAACGCATGTATTTACAACGCATTTTTTTACAACGCAGGTACCTTTACAACGCATACCATTACAACGTAAGTATTGGTAAGTATATAATTATATTTTACATTTTATATGTTTGGTTTTTTTTTTAAGGGATATTTTTAAGGGTCCAGGGTCAGTTTTCAGTTTTGGGGTAAAGGGGTATTTTTAGGGTTCAGGGTAAGTTTTGGTTTTTTGGGTAAAGGGGTATTTTTAGGGTTCAGGGTCAGTGTTGGGTTTTTGGGTAAAAGGGTATTTTTAGGGTTCAGGGTCAGTTTTCAGTTTTTGGGTAAAGGGGTATTTTTAGGGTTCAGGGTCAGTTTTCAGTTTTTGGGTAAAGGGGTATTTTTAGGGTTCAGGGTCAGTTTGCAGTTTTTGGGTAAAAGGGTATTTTTAGGGTTCAGGGTCAGTTTTGGGTTTTTGGGTAAAGGGGTATTTTTAGGGTTCAGGGTTAGTTTTGGGTTTTTGGGTAAAGGGGTATTTTTAGGGTTCAGGGTCAGTTTTCAGTTTTTGGGTAAAGGGGTATTTTTAGGGTTCACGGTCAGTTTTCAGTTTTTGGGTAAAAGGGTATTTTTACGGTTCAGGGTTAGTTTTGGGTTTTTGGGTAAAGGGGTATTTTTAGGGTTCAGGGTCAGTTTTCAGTTTTTGGGTAAAGGGGTATTTTTAGGGTTCAGGGTCAGTTTTCAGTTTTTGGGTAAAAGGGTATTTTTCGGGTTCAGGGTCAGTTTTGGGTTTTTGGGTAAAGGGGTCTTTTTAGGGTTCAGGGTCAGTTTTCAGTTTTTGGGTAAAGGGGTATTTTTAGGGTTCAGGGTCAGTTTTCAGTTTTTGGGTAAAGGGGTATTTTTTGTGTTCAGGGTCAGTTTTGGGTTTTTGGGTAAAGGGGTATTTTTAGGGTTCAGGGTCAGTTTTCAGTTTTTGGGTAAAGGGGTATTTTTAGGGTTCAGGGTCAGTTTTCAGTTTTTGGGTAAAAGGGTATTTTTCGGGTTCAGGGTCAGTTTTGGGTTTTTGGGTAAAGGGGTCTTTTTAGGGTTCAGGGTCAGTTTTCAGTTTTTGGGTAAAGGGGTATTTTTAGGGTTCAGGGTCAGTTTTCAGTTTTTGGGTAAAGGGGTATTTTTTGTGTTCAGGGTCAGTTTTGGGTTTTTGGGTAAAGGGGTATTTTTAGGGTTCAGGCTCAGTTTTGGGTTTTTGGGTAAAGGGGTATTTTTAGGGTTCAGGGTCAGTTTTGGGTTTTTGGGTAAAAGGGTATTTTTAGGGTTCAGGGTCAGTTTTGGGTTTTTGGGGTACAGGGGTAAAATAAATTTAAATTTAAATTAATTTAATTAAATGAAATGAAATTACATTAAATTAAATTAAATTATATTATTTTTAATTTTTAAAATTTAAATTTAATTAATTAAATGATATTGAATTACGTTAAATTATATTACATTTAATTAAATTATATTATTTTCTATTAATTTAAATTAACAAAATTATTATATACTTACCAATACTTACGTTGTAATAATAATAATAATAATAATAGGCATTCTTGTAGAGCGCAATGGTGACGCACAACGGCGTGTCCCCGCGCTTAGATGCGAGCGTGTTCAGAGGAAGATCAGAGGGGAGGCCCGCTATCTGGCAAAGAGAAATGTTTTCAGCTCAGCCCTGAAGATAGACTCTGATGGTTCCAGGCGCAGCGCTACCGGGAGTTTATTCCAGCAGGAAGCGGCGAGGTACCTGAAGGATCTGCCACCCATCCTCGCTCTGGACACCTTTGGAATAGTTAGGCGCCCTGAGCCAGAGGATCTTAGCGTACGGGATGGCTCGTATTGTGTCAAGAGATCCTGAAGTGGAGAGGGTGCCCTGCCGTTGATGATCCTATGGCAGGTGCAGAGGGCCTTGAATTCTATCCTGCTCCTGACAGGAAGCCAGTGCAAGGCTTGGAGCGCGGCTTTGGAGGCTGATCTTCTCGGTAGTCTGAGGACTAGCCGAGCAGCAGCGTTTTGCAAGACCTGAAGGCGGCTCAGATTCTTCTCAGGGATTCCCAGGTAGAGAAGGTTGCCATAGTCCAACTTGGACGTGACTAGAGCATGCACTAGTGTTCGGCGGGCTTTGGTGGGAAGGAACTCCAGAACCTTCCTGAGGGTCTTGAGGATCCCGAAACAGGTGCCAACCACCCGGTTGACCTGGGTGCCAAAGGTTAAATCGGAGTCGAACCAGACACCTAGATTCCTCGCCTCCAGGCAAGGGGTGGGTGCCATTCCCAAGCAAGGAGGCCACCACACTGACGTCCACGCCGCTCGGTCTCCCCCTACCACCAGCACCTCGGTCTTGTTGCCGTTAAATTTAAGGCAGTTGGCAGACATCCAGGCAGCAAGATCTTGCATGCATGCTCTGAAGATGTCTGCCGCAAGGCCGGGTGCACGCGATAGGGAGATGACCAGCTGCGTGTCGTCAGCGTATGACACCAAGCGCAGACCGTAGCTCTCCACTATAGAGGCGACTGGGGCCACATATAGATTAAAAAGTGTTGGGCTTAGGGACGAGCCCTGTGGTACCCCTTGGTCCAATGCCATTCGCCTGGAATAGCAGTCGCCCTGCCTGACTTGGAAGCCACGGCCCGATAGGAACGACTGGATCCATTTTAGCGCTGCATCACCCAGCCCTGCCTTGTTCAGACACTGTAGCAAGATGGGATGTGCTACAGTGTCGAACGCGGCGCTGAGGTCCAGCAGGATCAGGGCCATAGTGTGGCCCTCGTCGACCCCCTGCCTGATGGATTCGGAAGCCATGAGGAGTGCCGACTCAGTCGAATGTCGAGGTCTGAATCCGAATTGGGTGGGGTGAAGGAGATTAGACTCTTCCACAAACTGCATTAGCTGCCGATTCACCAACTTCTCAGCCACTTTCGAGAAGTAAGGAAGGAGGGAAATGGGGCGCAGGTTCTCCAGCTTTTCGAAGCTAATATTAGGCTTCTTGCGAAGGGGGAGCACAACTGCTTGTTTCCATTCCCAAGGCACAGTGCTGGACCTAAAGGAAATGTCCAGCAGGTGCCTGATATATGGCTCTAATGTTGTCAGGCTGTCCCCCAGCCGTTTAGAAGATGCCGGGTCCCGTGGGGAACCTGATTTCACTGATCTACATATGTTGATCAGGTCTTCAGCTGGTGGGGTGAAGAAATTGCGCAGCAGATTGTGACCATCTACCTCTCTAACTGATGCCTCAACCTTTCCATCTATCGCTGGTTGGGCAGGGAAGGCGGAGTATATTTTGGACACTTTGTCGCTGAAGTAGTCGGCAATACGATTACAGGCAGCCAAAGAGCAGTCCTCTGGTCCTGCTGTGGATTCGGAGACAGCAAGAGATTTGTATACACAGAACAGTTCTTTTGCTGAGTTCTCTGCATCCAAAATTCTCTCTGCGTAGTGGGCAGTTTTTGTTATCCTGATAAGATTATGATATGCTCGTCGGTGGGTGAGATATTTCTCTCTCGCCTGACTGTCATAGGCTACCCTCCACTGCCTCTCCGCTCGCTTACACTCCCTCTTGGCACCACGCAATTCTTCATTAAACCATGGTGCCGATCTCTGTTTACGACCACCCTTCTTAAGATGGTTTAAAGGGGCCGTTTGGTCCAGCGCAGCCGTGATTCGTTCGTTAAGTAGTTTATTTACCGAATCTGCATCATCGCCTCCTGGGGGGCCATAGGCTGTAAGAGCCTCATTAAATTTGGGCAGGGAGAACCTAGCCCATTTGCGCCTGAGATAGTTAAGGGGAGTGGGAGCGGTGACCTTATTCTTAGAAAGAGAGATTTCAAAAGGCACCAAGAAATGGTCAGTCCACGGGAGAGGCACTGGAGGAGCCACCCTAACATCCTCCCAGTTAGCAAAGACTGGGTCAAGCAAATGACCATGTTGGTGTGTTGGAAGGTGGCCCTTCATCTCTAATTGTAGTGCTTGGAGATCCTGCCGGAACTCCATCACTCCCTTGTCTAGTGAATCTTCGAGGTGCATGTTAAGGTCTCCGAGTAGCAGAAACTTATCCCTCCGCAGCGCCATCTCAGTGGCACACTCTATGAGGGTGCCCTTAAACCTTGCCAAGGGGCCCGGGGGGCGGTAGACTAAATAACCTTTCACAGTTGTACCCCCATTGATTTTTATCGTGAACATCCCCACCTCACTTGCCGCCAGCTGGACTGATTCAATTTGACAGGCGAGGTTGTGTTTAAATGCAAGCGCTATGCCTCCTCCTCTGCCCTCAGGTCTATCCAGTCTTACCATCAGATAGTCATCCGGTAATGCCTGAATGATGTCAGGGTCAGAGTGTGTGTCCAGCCATGTTTCTGTTAAAAATAGCAGATCCAATTGTCTGTCCACGAGGAGGTCGTGGATGTCGAACTTATGGCAGCGCAGCGACCTCACATTAAGCAGGCCGCGCAACAGGGTGGGGCTGTTCCGATTATCTGCCATTACCGTACGGAACCGATATTGGCAGAATATGCAGCCTGTGTCCCCCCCTGCATGCATAGTGTGGAGGCCGTGACTGCATGTGACGGAGGCCAGATTCAACAGTTCGTCCCTACTCCACTGGATCCGGTTGACAGGACCAGGGGGTTTGGCCCCTGGCCGTGTCCGGTCGCGGACGGGCGCAGACGGGCTTGGCTTTGGCGCGGCTTCGGCGCGCGCCCAGCGTGCCCGCTGCGCTCGTCCGCTGCGCTTCCTAGGCCAGGGTACCATTTTGTAGAGACAGGGGCGGGCGGGTCTGAGCACTAGAGTGCTCGCCCAGCTCGTCCCCCTCACCCAAGATGGCGGGACCGGTGAGGAGGGATCGGGGGTTCGCGCCCTGCTAGCTACAATATAAGTTTAAAAACACAATGGGGCAGTATTATACACGCAGTCTGTATAAACACAAGGCAACAATTTAAAAATATTTTTAAAATAATAGCAGCAATTCCGAGCCTAAAACCGTCCCGGCTTTCCGCCTCAGGACATCACTCTTACCGCGCTCACAATCAGCGAGGCATGAGAGTGAAGAGCTTTTGTAGAGATGGTCTGCGTTGTAAAAACATGCGTTGTAAATACATGCGTTGTAATAGTTTTTGCGTTGTAAAAATTTCGTTGTAATGGTATGCGTTCTAAACGTATGAGTTGTAACGTCATACATCCAAATAAAATATACTGTTTGAAAAATACATATACAATGTATATATTCAAATACATGTTGTTAGTAAACAATAGTTTAGTATTTATATTAATATAAATATATTAATATTACATTTTGTAACAAACATTTTATTGAAGAAAATATTGTAGAATAGATTTATTTTTATACATTTTGTTAAACATTTTGTTAATTTTTTTAACACCATTTCAACATTTTTACAATTATAATAATAAATATTATGTATTTTATAATATTTATTTTTATAATTTTACAAATTGTGTACATTTTTTTAAGTAATTTAATACAAATAAAAAATTACTATTTTTTCATAGTATTCCTTGGTTTATTAAATTAACAAATACTTTGCTTGCATTAAATAGTAAAGTGTGTAATTTCTATCATTTTCTTTAGTTTTGGGTCCTTCATTTTGTAACCGCTTTAGGCCGTTTTGTGTCATTTTGAGGAAGTTCAGCTAGCGGTTGGGAAACACTTCACGTCTCTGAAGGTAAGGTTTATTTAATATTTTTTAACTGTGTTTTGAATTAATTTTGAGAGTAGTTTGGTCGTATTTAGTGTTGTTAGAAGTAAATGTGTTGTATTGGCGATTATGATATGTTGTGTTTGCGGATGCACATTTAACGTACTTTTTAGTTTTGTATTGCCTTGTGTGTAGAGTTAGTGTTTCGATGTTTAAGTTTATTATTCGAAATATTATGTTGCTATTACTTTTAGTAGGAGTGTATGTGTTATTTTATGTGGGTGGGAATATTTCTTTTATGTCTTTCACTTGCAGGAGTTCCTGATGTCCGAAGGAAGCGTTTTTTTTGGGGAGAAGTGTTCGTTAGTTTTATTAACTAATAGTTTGTAGACACTTCTTCAAATTTTTCGGCTTTCCTGGAGCGTTTTTGCAACATTTTTACATTTTTCGGGTTTTTTAACGTATTTCGAAAGAGCTTCGTGGAATGGATTTATCTATTTTGGGACAGTTGTATTTTTTCATTTTTTTTTGGGTAACTGGTATTCGAAACTGGATTATTTTGGTGGAAATGGATTCTACATCATTTGGAATATCTTTGGTAAGTTTTTTTACATTTTTATAATTGTGGGTGGGTAATGTTTTAATGAATATTGTTTAGTTTTATTTATTTCAAACATAATTAATGTGTGTATATATATTTAATTATATAATATATATTCCATACATTAATTTTTTTTGAGATAAATTATATGAATGTAATATTATTGTATTAGAACATTTTTCTATTGAGATTGTTTGTGGCTTAGAGTAGTTTACAGTAGTGTTTTGGCTATTATATTGAGGTATTCCATGCCTGTTGTGCTAGGGTACAGCTTTACTTGTTGCTCTAGGAATTTGTGCATTTGTTTTGTTTGTTTGGATGTTTTTGGAGTTAGTTCAGTAATGGATTGTTCCATTCTGAATTCCTGATAACTTTGCTCTTTTTGGAGGCATGTAATGAATTTTTCTAATGTTGGTTTAGTTCGGCCTGTTGATTGGAGGAAGGCATTGTGCCAACCTTCAACTGCGTTGTTTGTTTTATATTCTCCATTTAAGGTGCTTCTGTAAACATTCCACCAGGGTATTAAGAATTTAGGATTTCTCCTGTGGCCAGATCTATGGAGTCTACCTATCCAAGTGTCCTCAAAGTAGTCTAAGAGAGGAGTTAACTTTGCCTCATTTTGTTTGTAAAATTGGCTGTCTATTAAAAGGTTGTAGTGTTCGGCCACATCTGTTTCAGGGACGTAAGCTAGTGCTATCAGTTTTTTTATTTGATATGCAAAAGATGAGCTTGTAGCATATTCTATGCTTAGAGTAGTTTTTTGTAAATGCCTCCAAAGACACTGATTAAAATGATAATAGCAGCCTTGGATACAGGTATGGGGGTGTATTTTTAAAATAGCTGAGAGCATTGCTTGTTCAAAATCCAGTATAATTTTTTCAGGGGAATAGTCATTTGTTTTTTGTTTGATAATGTTTAATAAATCCATATATGTTGAATTAGTTTTATTTGGAAGCAGTGCATATAGTAGAGGTATGTTACAGTTTTGATATAAGCCATGTATTGTGTAAAGTTGGTAGAAAGGTATGGGACAGATGTTAAAAGTACCGTCCATCATCCAAAATTGGCATTGTTGGAGTTTTGTTAAATTTATAGCAGTACCAAAGATTATTATTCTTTTCTCATTGTTTTTATTGTCGTAAATAATAAAAGGTATTTTGTTTAAAGTTATAGTTTGGTCATGAGTTAAATTTATATCACTATATGTTTTAGGAGGTGGAGTGGTAGTAGTAGTTGCTTTTTTGGTACGTGATATTGTTCTTTTGAGAGAAATTATATTAGGCATTTGGGTAGTGGCTGTTTTTGGGATTTGTGGAATTTGTTCTTTTAAAATTAGGCTTGTAGGTTTTTGGGAACATGTACTAGCTTCTTTAATGTTTTCTAATGCTGTTCTGACTTCTATTTCTGTTACATTTGGAGGGTGGTTGTGTTCCCTGGTGTAAAGGACAGTTGCTTCTCTAGTTGTTGCTCTTCCATAACATTTGTTAGAGTAATATTTGCAACATTTCCAATTTACTTTCATCCCAAATTGTTTCTCTTGGGTATAAGTATAACCCATGTAGCAGAGTAATAGTTTCCCTTTTTGACTGGTAACAAATTCAGCTCCTTCTGTCATTTTCTCCTTTTTAAATCTATTAGAAATATATGGTATAGTTATTATAGTTATAGTTATATGTATTTTAAGTGGGAATTATAAATATTTATATTCTGCATGCTTACCTTTGGTTGAAGTTTAGTCTGTGATTTTGATGTTCTTTACTCTTTTCCTTGTGGTCTGTCTTTTCTGGTGTTTCTTTGCTTGAAAAAAAACATTTATTTGTGTTAATTGTTTAGTTACATTTTTTTGGGTAGCTTTTAAATGTTTTGCTATAAGTTAAAGCTTTTACTTATTTTATCTTTTTGAAAAGTGTTTGGATATACTTACTTTGGTAGTTGTATCTTTGTTTGTTGAATTCTGTTCTTTGATATTTGTTGTTAGTGGATGTTGTAGTGGTGCTAGAAAAAAAGAAGGATATATGCATAAATTATTACAATATGTTAGCAATTTTTCATTCTTTAGGAGTTACTGTTTGTCACATCATTTAATTGACTTACTTTGTATTAGTTGCTTGTTATGCAGAGTTTTAATGCTGTTGTAGGTGTAAGGCAATCTGTTCAATTTTCAGTTGTGGCCTGTATTTTCTTTGATGTCTTTATCTGTAAAAAAAAAAAATATTCATTAAAATCCATATTTAGAAACATATTTTTGGAAGCAGGTCTGTTTGCTGTTTTAATGTTAAAGCTTCAATTAATTAATGTTGTTCGAGAAAAAATATAAAATGATTACTTTGTTAGTAGTTTCGTAGTTTTCTTCTTAGTTTTTTCTGTTCTTTAGTAGTGAAGTTTTCTGTAGTGGTAGGAGATAATATACAATACATATGTATGAGTAATTTGTCCTTTTTACTAAATGTGTAATTTTAGCAGTTCCTGTAATTAAGTTACATTTTGTTACTTACTTTCAATCCTCTTAATGGTAGGTTGAATCTTAGTTTTCTTGTAGGCGTCGTCAAATGTATCCACAGTATTCTTTCCTGTCTTCTACTTTTCTCAGGTAATTTGTTTGTTGGATGTAATTGTTTATATAGTGTTTTGGAGTTAGTAATTAGTTAGCTATTGGTGAGTTTATGTTTGTACTGTTTTGATTCGTTGGTTTGTATTTTTGAAAAACTGTTGGTGTAATTAATTACCATATATGGTAAACGCTAATTAATGTTGAGCATACATACCTTTATATAATATGTTAAAGAAATAATTTATACATGTGTAAATCATTTATTTTTAAATGTGAAAATTTATGTATTTATAAATTGTTGTAAAATGTGAATTGTAGTGCTAATAGTATTTTTTTAATGTTTAAAAGTGTTATAGAATAATAATAAAATTGTTTGATATTGCTTAAATAACGATATTATTGTAGCCGATATTTTTTCTCTCGATATTTTTAACGTACTGTTTATAAATTTTAATTATCGATATTTAAATATTGCGATATATATGGGGTCGATATAATTGATATCGATGTTTATGTATTGCGATATTTTAATTTCGATATTTGTGTATGTGATTAAATAAGTATAGGATGACGATATATTTGATGTCGATATTTTTGTGTCGATAATTTTGTACTACGATAATGTGTGTTTCGATATTATGTCATAGATTCGTCTGGTGCAACCTAGTAGCATCCGGCCCGGCCCTAAACACACACGCGCTGCACTGTTCGTTGTGGGACTGTGTGTGGAGCGCTATGTCTAGTGCAGGCTTCTCCAAGGAGAAGCTCACCAGCTACCTATAATAAGTAGCTCTCCTGTGTGCAACCATGCCTGTTAACGAAGCTATTGCTTTGTTAATTTAATATATGTGTACCAAAATCGAAAAGGGTGCATTCGAGATGAAAAGTGAACGTATATTTTCATAAGTTGATATTTGGAGAACATGGTGGAATTTAAAATGCCTCAAGTCGGTACACTACAAATCGAACTAGTGCTTGGAAACTTGTAATTTGAAAATAATTGAATAAGACCACCAACCACACTACAGTACAACTCACATGACGACATAAACATCACCAACGAACAATCTATCTCAAGGCCACACACCAAAGCGCCACGAAGTAGGCATTTGCTGCTTGCAGCGCTCTTTGCTTTCCATACTCAAAGCATATATGAGACAAGCATTGGCATAGCCAATAGGTTTCGCTAGGTCTCTCTCGGAGGAGGCGCCCCTTAGGCTGGCACTTGACAGATTGATTTTGCCAGTTAGCTGCTAGCTAGGCCTCGGAGGGAGGCGCCCCGGCACCCCCCCCTCATTTTCATTTCACCCCGACCAGATATATGCACGGTGCACGCACATATTTATTTATTTAATGCGATTTTATACGCAAACTTTACCCAAAGGTGTCAGAACGCTTAACATAAGAACCAGTTGCAAAACATAGGACTAAGAAGGATTACATGCGTTACATAAAAGATACAAACAGAAAAAATTGCAAATGTACAAGATGTAGTCATCCTGCTGAGATATTGCAGGCCAGGCGCAGCCTTTCACTGAATGTCAGCGCCGACAGCGCGGCTGTCCTGCCTGGGCATCTGACCCGGACTAACAAGGGAGTGGACCCAGTTACTGGCAGCAGGTGAAGGAGAGCGCCAGGTCGGACAACGGGAGGGAAGGAGACGAGAGAGAGGTTGGTACAGTGACAACTGTGTTTAATTCTGAATATTAAAGATAACGGGGGGAGATGGCGCTCCCTCTGAGGAGGTCGTGCCGGCGCGAGCAGGTCTTTGCTGTCACCTCAGTCCAGGCTGACAAAAAGGCCTTTTCAGCACGTTTTGCAATTCTTGAATACTGAATAGGCTTGTTTCATTCTTAAGATATTTGCTGGACGATCCCTTCTGCTCGAGGGTGGAGAAACGCACGCTGCAGTTTTCAGTTTCACAAACTAATTTCAATAACACATTGATAATGGCATGCTGCTGTGTAGCAATATAGTATGTAACAATTGCATTGTGTTTTTATCTTGATGACTGTTTTATTCTTTGTATTAATCCAAATAAAGGTTATTTGAACTAGCAGATAGACTTCACCTTTATGTAAATGTTGAGAACGTCATGTCCTATTTGCAGGGTCGATGTCTGTCACTCTCAGTGCTGTGTTTTAAGCTGACGTAGCACATGGCTTTGATTAGTATATTGGTCTTGGAAAAACCTTTCAGTGTTTTTTTGCTATGACATTGAATGACTTTATTCTGGAAGGGTAGGTTGGTAATAGGCCTGAGAATCTGTGTCCCGTACTCTGCTGTCTGCTAATCATCTACCATTAATTTAGGCTTATTGTCAGTCAGTTTCCAAATATTATTTTGCCGTTTTACAGGTGCAGTCTAATTTTATATGTTTTACTCATTACTATTGAGTAGAGGTGTTCGTTTTCCTCGTTGCATTACTGTCCGCACTTCATCTCAGTAAATGGAATGTTTACTTGTATGGTTCGTTAACTCCAATCAGGCTGCATGGGGCTGACTCTGGGCCTTTCTTGTGTATTAATTTTGTTCATTTTTTTTTCTTCTGAGTTGTTGTGTTGACATAAGATCTGGCACTTCTAAAGCTGCCATCTGCAGAGGGGCCGGCGCAGTCCAAAGTCCAAAGTAAACTTCAGAACCCCAGGTTTTGCTGCCCTTTGTTGCAAGCGTCTTCCCTGGCGCCATTGCGACCCAATGCGACCCCCATGTTGGCAAAAGCTTTCCTTACAGTGTGACTTACAGTACCGCGATAACTTTACACCCCACCACTTTCAAATGTCACCAGCCGCCACTGGGAATGACCATGGATAAGGTTGGTTCTAGTCCATCTCAGGAAAAAGTGGTTTATGACCAGCAGCACTTATTTATGTGGACACTGCAAACTGTAGCTGCAATGTAGCTAGTGTCTCCATAAAGATCATGTTCTGTGTAGTGGGTTTCTGTGAGATAGATCAAATGATGGAATTGATGGAAGTATATATTTAACATGAATGAACATCCCAACAAACTATAGAATATCACCAGACAGCAAATTTGAAAGGGATGCAAAGCTGTTCACATATGATGATTTGGCATACATATTAGTACCTGGATCAATATGATGATGTCCGATGTTGTCAGTGATAGTGAATCATAGTGAATCAGAGGACTAGCTTTAGAAACCACTTGATTATAGATAGAATTAAATAATCAGTAGAGGTTTCATTTCAGGTATCAAAATTGCAAATAAGAAATTCAGCTCAAAGATTATGTGATATGTAGATCTAAGCCAAGCTCATACAAAAGACAAAACAAATGAAAATGTTATGAAAGGAAATAAGGGAAATAGATTTAACCATTCATGCAAGTCAATTTGCATCATGTTATCATGGAAGCTTACAGAAATCAAAGTTAATATACTGTAAACGGTAAAAAGTAAAACATGTGGTAAGTGCTATTATTCATGTTTAGTGGGACTGGAGGCAAAATTGATGTGATTTGTAAGTGCACGTGAATGGATGCGTTGTAGAAGTTCACCACAGCCAAATAAGTTATTATTGGACTTTGTCACTTACATAAAAAAAACCTCACCAGTGTATGAGGAGCTAAAGCCTAACATTGCAGGGGCCTCATGGGGTCAAAGAGCAATGGTCAGTAAATAAAAGGACATTCTAAGGGCGGTGGACGGTGTCTCTTGATGACCAATGATAAGTGCAAGCCTAGCAAATTGTACTGCCTAGAACGCTAGCTGAATGACACTCGAGCAAACTGACCAGTATTATTTTTTAAAACTGTAACTAAAATTTGTTTGAACTGCTGAATCAATAGCATTTTAAAACAATTTTCCTTTATTTTGCGCCATCATTGTATTCTTGTTTCACTGTGATTGCCACGACTTGCTAATACCTGCTGCTTTACACTGAGCCCCGCCCCGGCATTTCCCCGGCCCACCGTGGGTTAATTTGCACGACTGAAGTGGAGGGAAAGGCTGTTCCGGGTAGGCGGTGGCCGAGTGGTGCTGCTGGTTATAAATCTCCCACACAAGGCAGAGCGCGCAGCGGATGCGCGCAGCGGTGCGCCTGAGTTGCGCCAGAGTTAAAGCCCGTCTGCGCCCGTCCGCGCCAGACCAGTGCCAGCCGCCACCTCCCTTGCATCTTGAGGCAACACCGCGCCATGGCCATCATCAGGTATACCCGGTCTGAGCTCCTCTCTCTAAATACTTCCCACTCCCCGCCCCACAGCCCTGCCCAACAGCCTCTATTTACGCCATGTCCCAAACATCTTAGCTGTATGTATGGCAATGTACGCTCACTCCCGAAAAATGCCCTAGCAGTATGGGCTTTACTTGACCTAGAACAGCCAGATCTGTTCTTCATTACGGAGACATGGCTAAAAGATTCATCCCTCCCTGACCTTGCAACAGCCCTACCCACGGGCTATAGTATCATAAGACTAGATAGGACTGAAAAAAGGGGAGGTGGAACAGCTATAGTATTTAAATCTCACATAAATATTGCCATCATTGATACGCAAATGACAGAGAGAGGTGAATTTCTAGTTTTCTCCCTAAAAGTAAACAATAATGAATCATGGAAAGGAGCACTTGTCTATAGACCACCAGTCGGCAAAACACATTTCACCACCCAGTTATTAGAGATTCTGGCCCCGCATGTCCTTGCCTGCCATAATTTCTTGCTAATAGGTGATTTTAACTATCATATAGAATTAAAACAAGACACGCATACCATGGAACTCATTGATAGCATCAATTCTCTTGGCATGACGCTACTAGAAACTGGTCCTACACACAAGGCTGGCCACACTCTTGACTTCTTATGTACTAACTCCCAGAATATACAAATGGTGGAACTCTGCCCAGTCCTATGGTCAGACCATACGATAATAAAGTTTAACATTTGTATGAAGGTGGCTAAACCTGTCCATACAAAGAAGGCGAAATTAAGCAGGCCTTGGAACAAAATCACTCCTGACTCCTTTGCCAGTGCAATTGCACTCTCTCCTGTGACTCCCAACATTAATCCAGATATAGCTGTAATAAATTTGGACATAGCTATCACTAAGGCATTAGACCACATTGCCCCAAAACAACAAACCAAATGTCCTAATACTAGGTCTCCCTGGTTTACTCCTGAGTTGAAACTTGCCAAACAGGCTGCCAGGAGCGCAGAGCGCAAATGGCGTAAAACTAATGACTTTACCGATAAACAAAAATACAAGTCCGCTCATAAAGAATACATGTGCCAGATAGCTGCAGCAAAAAAAAGTTACCTGGGAAATAGAATTGAAAAAGCAGGCAATTCCCATAAAGAGCTTTATTCCATACTAAAAGAATTCACCAACCCTACTTCCTGCCAACCTCCCACCATTGAGTCCCAGGAGTGGGCTGACAGGCTCTCAAGCTACTTTAAAGACAAAATAGATATCATACACGAAACCTTTCCTAAAGAAACTCAACTCACTGACGCTAAGGAAAAAAACATCAGTACATCCAAACTGCCTGCCGCCCAATTAACATCTCTGCCTATATCCCTCTCAGAATTTAATACCTTTACAGAGGAAGAAGTTAATGATAAACTTAGGAAAATGAAATCAGGTTCCCCAAGTGATCCAGCATCGGCCCAGATCCTTGCAAAAGTCTCACCTGTCATGACAACTCAAATCACAGAAATCTTTAATCTGTCGATTACCCAAGCCATCTTCCCTGCAACATGGAAAAAAGCAACAGTGAAACCCATCCTTAAAAAGAATAATGCTGATCCTAAACTGTCTATTAACTACCGCCCTATTTCCCTTTTACCATTTTTTGGCAAAGTCATGGAGTCCTTAATAAATAACCAACTGACTAAATATCTAGAAGACAACATGATCTTAGACACCTCCCAATCGGGCTTTAGAGCCTGCCACAGCACTGAGACCGCGCTTTTAGAGGTGGTAGACAACATCCGGCTGGCCCTGGATGCCAAACAATCGGCCATCCTGATCCTATTGGATCTGTCAGCGGCCTTCGACACCATTTCCCATAGCGTCTTGTTGAGACGGCTGGCGGAGATCGGTGTCGGAGGCCGCGCACACAGTTGGATCCAGAGCTATCTTGCCGGAAGACAATCTCAGATTAAGATCGGTCCATTCTCGTCCCCCTTTGTGGAAAATGATAAAGGAGTACCGCAGGGCTCCATATTGAGCCCCACTCTATTTAATGTTTATCTATCCCCACTAGCAAAGGTAATCAAAGCACACGGCTTTGATACGATATCCTATGCTGATGACACTCAGATTCTGATAACCTTAGGCCCCAATCCGGCAGATGCCAAAATCAGATTCCAACAGTGCATGATCGACATTCAAAAATGGATGAACAACACTTATTTAATGCTGAATGCTGCAAAAACAGAGATCATGCTATTTGGCATGGCCAATAAAATCTGGTCCGACGAATGGTGGCCTACGGCCTTAGGCCCCTGCCCTGTCCCTAAAAACACAGTCAGAAACCTGGGAGTCATCATTGATGATAAACTATCCCTGACCCCACACATAAACAAAATTGTTCATTCAAGTATCGGATTAATGAGAAGTCTTAGAAAATTTTTTAAGTGGCTCCCACTTGCTTCTCGAAAACCCCTCATTCAAGGCCTCATAATCAGTCGTCTTGATTATGGAAATGCGCTATTGGCCGATGTGAACGACAGTGCCCTCACCAAACTCCAGACTCTGCAGAATTCAGCTGCAAGGCTGACTCTAGACCTCCCACCCCGCACACCTTCAGCCCCATGTCTGAAGGCGCTCCATTGGCTCCCCATAAGAAAACGTATTTCATTTAAAATCTGCTGCTTGGTGCATAAATCCATCAACGGACACGGACCAAAATACCTGCGGCGGAAACTCCAAGGTTACTGTCCCGGGAGAACCCTGCGCTCTTCTACTAAACATCTTTTAAAGGTCCCCAAGGTCAGGACCGTAAGAAACGGAGACAGGAGCTTCTCCAAAATAGGCCCCACCATCTGGAACACACTACCACTAACCATCAGACTGAACCCCAACCTTAAAACTTTCCGCAAAAACCTTAAAACATGGCTTTTTAGTCGGTAATTAATCTCCTTTGGGTTCTCTTCTCTCCAGTTGTCTCGCAAGCGCTCTGAGACCTATTGGTGAATTATGCGCTATATAAAAATAAATACATAGACACATAGCATCTCCCTGAGTGACTTCTTTTGCTTGTTTCTCCCATTGCAATACTTGCAAAAGGCACTCTTAACTAGACCACGCAAACTCCAGTCCTATATCTTTGTTGAAGGCTCCAACCCTCCAACTCTTCATAATCATTTAGAAATCTCTCAATAATTGTCTGCAAATACATATTAATCAGGTTTAGTAGCAGTGAATATGTGGGTATAACATGAGAATATTATTTGGGTGAAATAACATGAAACAAAATCAAATGTTAAGTTCCAAAATATTGTGGAGGTAGGTACATAGAGATGAGTATATGAAATATATCTTCACGTGATGTGGTTGTGGATTTAGTAATAGTAAATATATACTTACATAAGCAGTGGCCCAGTGTGCAGAGTCCAAAAACCATCTATTAAATTCAGCAATAAATGGGGGGACAAGCCAAAAGGGGCATTTTCTTACATAGTCTTCATGCTTGGTCACCCCTTATCTCTCCTCAACACACTTACCTCACAAAAAGAGACAAGAGAAAAGAAAAGATAACAATGTTTCAGCGCAATGGTTGAGTATAATGTAGAGGACGTTTATGGATGGGAATTCTAGAGACAACTATATCTGATGGTAAGATGTGTCACCTGCATATTTAAATATCAAGTAGTACAATAATTAAGTTATTCTATGATGAGATAAAAGCCCCTGAAGTAAACAATGGCATTAATTTCAGCACACGAGGCCATCAGATTGATAATATTAAACTGAAGGTTGGCCGGCTGCAATATATTTAATATTTATTACATACGTGTTGCTTATAGAACACTGCGAAAAAATCTACTATGTAAATAAAGAGAAAATATCAGTCGAATAGGAAAAGGGGAGCAGTTCTAAAATCCTCACTGTATACAGTCCTTTCACTGTTATCGATTTATGAATCGGCCATTTTATGCTCTTTGCTATTGTTCGCAATAGGATGTGGCAGAAATTTCAATTAGGGGTGGAATTTATGGAAAATTGAGAGATGTGGTCAAGCTTGCTGTGACCCTCTCCGGATTCTCACCTCGATCGCCCTGATCAATAGATCTGGGTCAAAGGTGCCGTGGTTGGATCAGAGCCGTATTCCCCAATTCACCTTGTCATTTTCTGCTCGGATTTGGTTAAGCCTTGTGAAGCTGTTAGTGAGTCTTCGTAACATATGGTGGCGTGCATCGAAGCCCGCTAAGTGTTCAGGTGCGGCGCGTTGGTGAGACAGCGTATCGTTTGCATTTTAGGCCAGCAAACTATCAAGTGGGACAAAAGTACCTGTCTGGTCTTTAATCGCTGTATTTATTATCTTTCCAGAAGTTTGCATATATTTTTTAAAGCACCTGTTTTTTGGTTTTTACTCATTCCAGAATCCATGCAGTGGCATTTCTGATCAAGTGTCAGTATAATACGAGCGGGGTTCCTTGGCAGTGCATAATCTTGCCTATTCATCCGGCCCCGATTGCATATAGATTTATGTCGGCAAGAGAATCCGTCTCTAAAGCTTAGGCACTCTGTACAGACTTCTTGAAAGAAAATGCATTCATTGTATTTGCGTGTACTGTTACCTGCAACACAAGTGACTGCAAAGAATGAATGTCTATCCTGCTCCTGCGTTGCATTGATAATTGCAAAAGCTCAATCACAGCAAGCAGAATTGAAGAAATATAAAGTGGCTGCCAACCAATGATGCAAAAACAAGTTCTCCGCCAACAGAAACTTGTTTGTTCCATGCGATTTTGGAAATGATGCATTGCATCAAAACCACTCCTTTTCTCATCCTCCTGAACTGAAGGTCATTGATTGGCTAGATCTTTGCTCATTCTTGTATCATTGTTTTCGTGAGTGTGCAAAGGCAGCCTGGCATTGCTTATGTATCACCCTGTGGTGTAACGTAATATGAGGGGGCTCCTCTGCAGAATATGACCACCACCACATCTCACAGTTATTCAGGGACCTGGAGCTGAAGAGGGCCCCTCCCTTGAAGCGTGGGCTTGCCTGGGTGGGCCGTCCTCTGCGTCAGGGGCTGCAGGGACGTGTGGTATGCCACAGGTTATGCGTGTGCTTCCTGGGTGCATAAAATCCTTCCTATGTACTATAAATCTGTGAAACAGAAAACCATGTGACACTTTGTAATACTTCTTTACGAAATTGGGACAGTGAATTTCCTTTGAAGATGCCAGTCTGTTCCACAGCCCTGGTTATAGTGACACTCCTTCCAGTTAAAGGGCACGGTGAAACCCATCTTTGTATGTACGTATGTGTATGATATTTCTATAGTCAAACCTAGCCAAAAGGCAGTGGAGCACTACACAGGTTCAAAGGTAAGAATAAAGTCAAAAAGTGATAGAAGAAGTTGCCAGGTTCTGGATGGTTAATGCATTTCAGTGGCGCAGGAAGGGGGGGCAGTCCGCGCAAGACAGCATGGGTTTTGAGGGTTCGTCCCTCTCTTACATGCGGGTGTGGTTATCGCAGGAATCGCCCCCCGGCTCTAAACTGCAGATGTCGCTGGAATCGGCGGCATCCCCCCCTTCTTACATGCCACAGGTGGCAAATGCAGGGACCGCCACGGCTGCACATGGTCTAGCTATGCCACTGATGCACTGTGATATGGTGTTATAAAAGTTGTGGTTCTTCAACTCTTTCCTATATTGGAGCAGGGTTGGAGCCATGGAAAAGGCCTTGTTTTTTCTTTTTCACACATAGGGTCCGATTACGAGTTTAGCTGTTATTTAATGCACCTGAGAAATAAGGATACCTGAAGATATGTTATAAATCGGGTGCTGGTGCGATAAAAAAAACACCTATTATGATTTTTTTGGAACAACATGCAGATTTTGGTGTTTAGCCTAACAAATATCTGCATGATACAGTAAATACTGTATGTTTTTACCCTATCAAAGTCTGGTAGGTTTGACCTGCCAAAAAGTCAGTTAAATACTTTCAGACTTGTAATTCTAACCCATGCATAAACAAGAGTTTATTCATGGGTCAGAATTAACGGAACCGCTTGTAATCAGGCCCTTAGTCTGCAGTCTGATGGTCTCCTGGCTGTGGGTATAGAGAACCACAAGATATGGAGAAATGTCTGCAAGAAAATGGGTAGTGCTCGCTGAAGTGGTTCTAACAATGGCAGGGAACAAACAAATGCTAATAAAATGTAATTTCAGGAATATTGAGGTAGAAGCATACATACACAATATGTGTGCCTTTTTACTTGGATTTTGTACCTCCAGGGGGTATTGGCTGAGATGGCTGTGTGTCTTTATTGTTACTAGAACCTACTGTGTCACTCTCTAATGCTGACACCCACATCTCTGCCTTTAGTACACGGTTTAGTGTGAGTGTTTGATTAATACCTATCCCCTCTCTTACTATTAGGCATACTGCTGCTAGAATGTTTATCGGGGTTTATGTTTGGTGCTTTAATAATGACAATGACTATGACTTTTCACGTTTGACTCTGTATATGTAGGTTGAATCAATATGAATAGAGTTTAACCAAACTTTATATGATGCATAGAACTGAGTTTATTAATGTATTATAAATATGCCACACTTTTCTGTTAAACTCCATCTTGTACAAGATGGAAGTTATCTCTGTCATTCACTCTGTCTTTTCCCCCTGCATGCAATCTCTCTTCACAGGCCTTGCTGCGCATAAACAGACTGATGTGTGATGGTTTAATTCCAGTGTTATGGTTACATTGCTTTTGAGGAACTTTCATCTGTTCCCTATGATTTGAAACGTTATCAAAGTCTCTTCCTCTGCCTTCCTTTTGGAATACTAGTCCATTAATTTACTGAAAGTTCCATTGTTTAAATGTTTCGTATTAGTTAGAAAAACTGTGGATGATGTTAACATGGAGGATGCTGAATATGTTTTTGAAATTGGATGGAGCTTATGTGTTTAGGTAATGCGTGCATTTTTCCCCTGTATTCGGATTTGTCAAAGAGATTATCTTTTTCACTCAGACCATTATGATTCTGCAGGTTTACTATTTTGTTATGTGAGAATTGTATATCAGTATTCCAGGATTTGGGCGTGAGCCAGAAGACTTTCCTGTTCTACTAGGTATGCTGTCCGACCTGTTTTTTATGTTACTGCTCATTTGGGACTTAGAATGATTCTGATTCTGCCTACTCTGTATGAGTTTGCATATCAGAGATTTTATTTCTGTACAGCTTTCTTTTGAATTTTGTAACAAAAGACTACGGGCCAGATGTAGGTGGCCAAATACCGGTCGGAAACGGCCGAAAATACAGATTTTCGGCCGTTTCCGACCGGTATTTGGACATTGGTATGTAGGGGCATGTAAAATTACAGAATCGGTCATTTTACCGAATCTGTAATTTTACCGATTCGGTAAAATACCGAATTGGTAAAATTACCGATTCTGTAATTTCAGATGTAGGTAGCACTGTTTTCAGTGCTACAAGGGTTTAAGAATTCTTAATTTACCACCAACTAGTAGTTGGTGGTAAATTAAGAAAACCATTTAAAAACATTTTTTTTTCTTTTTAAACAGTGCCATGTGGCACACATACATGCCCTAAGGGCATGTATGTGTGTCACATTGCACACAAGGCAAAAACTGGGGTGCTACAGGGTGTCAAAGTGACACCCTGTCCCCCTTGGCAATTCGGTATTTTTACCGATTCTGTAATTACAGAATCGGTATTTGCCAGTGATTCCTATGGGCTTCAAGGCCCATAGGAATTAATGGCAAATACCGATTCTGTAATTACAGAATCGGTAAATACCGACTCTTACAGATTCGGTAATTATTTACCTACATCTGCCTCCTTCCTATTTACCGACTCTTAAATACCGATTCGGTATGAGTCGGTATTTAAGAGTCGGTAAATAGGAATTACCTACATCTAGCCCTTTAACTTTTTACTGATCTAGAACTCAATTACTGAGGGGGGGGCGTATTATTATTTGAACTGATTAACTTAGCTAATTGATAAGGGGTGTCCTAATGCGCAATTCAACCTGTTGGAGAACAGTATTAGGTAAAAAGTTCGGGGTGTCAATATTTTAGGGTGCCCACATTTTGGGGTGCGGTTTTGCTCCCACACCGCCAAATTCCTTCCTATTTAGCATATGGTGGGAAAATGTAACTGAAGCTTCTGGAACAATCCTTATCATCACCCTTCTTGTGGTTTCTATTCTGAAGGAGTAGCTTATGAAATCCTTGCATCTACCACATCAGACATATTCCTGAGTGGCGGCCCATTCCTACATTTGCTCATTTAAGCCGAAGCTTAGACTCTTGCTGCCACTATTAGTATAGCCACTCATTCCTAGGATATCCTTAATTCCTCTGTCTTTCTCACTGTCACTGTAACTACAAAAGCCATTAAGGGCCTGATATACAGGGCCGTTTCTACCATTAGGCAAGACTAGGCGGCTGCCTAGGGTGGCAAAAGGGGGAGGGCGGCAAAAAACATGAGTTTGGGAATATCTACTGCATTAATTCTTCCAGCCTGGATGACAGGGGGAGAGAGTGATGGTTGTAAAAGGGAGGGGCTACATTTTTCAATTCTAGCCTAGGGTGGCAAAACACCTAGAAACGGCCCTGCTGATATATATGATCTTGGCATTAACAGTCCTGCCTTTGATTTACCGTCAGATTTCCCATCCATCGACTTGGCTGTCCACCTGCCTAATTTAAATGTTGGCGATCCCATAGAGGAAAGACCACAAGGCAAACAGCCATCACTGCCATGAATCACCACCCGCGTCAACGGCACTTTATAAAAAAGGGGCTGGCGGTGACTCTGCAGCCCCTTTACTGCCAATCAAGATGTGCCTTCCCGCCAACCTAATTGTGGCCTGAGTTGGCGGAATACGAGGGATATGAGCACAAAACTTACCTTTTCATTATTTTTTCCCTTTCCTGCCGACATGAATCCGATCGTAGAAGTCCTTTCGTTATTGCAGCTCCAGAACCAAGCGGAAAGTCAACCCTGTTGTCACCACAGAAGGTAAGTCACTGTTTAACCTGTCATCCTTGCAATTGTAGCTGCATATTAGCACTGGACTTGAGCATATTTAAGAAAAACTTGCAAGCAATACTACAATGATGTGCAATGCATGTCTGTAATGGTATACTTAGAAAAATGTGTAAAGAACACCTTAAGATATTAGTAACTCCCCCAATCTGGTACTTATTGCCGTCATGGCAATGGACACCTACATAAAAAGTCACAGCAATCACAAAAAGAAACGTGTCCTTACAGGTGTGTGCAAAACTTTTCTCTAAACTACCTTCTCATTGACATAAACAGTATACCAATAGGAACTACTCAAATCCATGATAATGCAGCAATTCCACTACAAAATGCTTCAAGTCGGTGTACAAAGAATATACACACAATCTGACCTCTAAACTGCAAACATTTCAGAGATGTATGAAGATCACATGTCTTCTCAGCCTGGGCAATTAATGACAAACATTAGATGTCTTTTAACTGTAAAGTGTCAGGTTACCTGTGTAATGCATCAGTACATATTATGGACACATCATGTTAAAATAAACACGCATGCATTCTCCGGTCACAACATCAGAAATACATATACATTTTATGTAATTGTCCAGTATGCTTTTCATGAATCTTAGAAAAGGTAGAGAGGAGAGAGATAGGCCGAAAATTAGCCCAACAAGGGAGGTCAAGACCATCCTTCTTGAGCAGACGATGCATATTTGCAATTCTGGGGGACAAGGCCCATACACAGAGAGGAGTTGAGAAGATCAAGAATTCTTTATTTTGAGGGTAGCATCTTCAATCAATCTAAGTTTAGACAGGGGAAGGGGGTCTAGCGGAGAGCCAGACTTAATGGTGTCTAATAAAGTATTCAACGATGCTAGTTCCAACGGGAGCCAGGCTTCGATTTCCAAGGTTTCTTCAGGCTTGTCTCTGGCCTCTATCACACTTAACTTAAAAATCCAGTTTCCAATATGAGTAATCAATTGTTATCACTAGAGCAATGGGTAAGTGGGTGAACTAATTAGATGTCCTACTCTCATCATGAAATGTTTATTTTTATTCAGAAACGTGGCCATTTTATTGGAGCATTTACCCATATCTCTGAGATATGATGAGACTTTTTAGAGATGTTGATAAAGCCTCTCATTTAGTACTCATTTTCTAAGACAAGCCTTCTCAAAATGGCTTCCTTTATGTATGTGTGTGTTTATGTGTGTGTGTAATGTTCTCTTCCCTTGCTGTAGGATTAACACTGATTGGACCATTTCTCATTCAATCCACTCACCACAACTGCTCCTGGTTTATTCCAATCATGTGGTGCAGTGGTGCCTTGTACAACTAAGATAAAGAGCAGGTAAATCATGTGACTTGTCTTATTTCTGCTTTTGAGGCACCTCAAACCATACATTATTTGTGTTTCTTCTATTATTTACCCATATTTTACAATGCATGAATTTGTTTATTATTTCATTTCTATGGATTCAAAGCATAACCATCAATCAGGATTTGTAAAGTGTGACGAATCACCCGTGAGGTTATCCAGACGCTGAGACTGCTGCTGCTGACGCTCAGTAGAACATGCAGGTCTTGGGTCCTTTTCTGAATTTCAGTAGAGAGGATGTGGTCTGTAGGTGAAGAGGGAGGTTGTTTCACGACTTCACAAAAAGGTAGTAGAAGGAGAATCCTGCCATGTTGCAGTGGCAGATGCAAGGGGTGTGGGCGAGGCAGAGGGAGGCAGAGCACACTTGTCTGGAAGGTTGGTGAACATTCAGTCGGTGCTTGAGCACACTGGATCCTAGTTGTGGAGGGCTTTGAAGACATGGGTCAGCATCTTGCACTGGCATGTCTTCAGAATGGGGCGATAGTGGAGCTTCTTGAGGTAGGGGGGTGATGTGGGTCCTCTTGGGCAGGTCTAGGAGTGTGTTGCTGTAGCCCAGTTGGCTGATGAGCAGGGTTTGTGTGACTGTGGCCCTAGTGTCAATGGAGAGCCATCTGAAAATCTTGCGGAGCTTGAGGATAGTGGGGAAGCAGGCCGATTACACTGTGTTGATCTTATTTTTCATAGTAATCTTGCTGTCCAGAATGATGCCGAGGTTTCCTGCATGGTTAGTCGGCGTTGGTGCGAGTCCTAGTTTGGGGTGCCACCAAGCGTAATTCCATCGAGAGGTCTTTCCGAAGATCAGCACTTCCGTCTTGTCAGTGTTGACTTGTAGGCAGTTGTTCCACATCCAGTCAGCGATGTTCGTCAAGCATCTGAGGATGTTAGTCCGTGTTGTGGAGGGGTCTCATGAAAAGGAGATGAGGAGATGAGCATTGGCCAAGGGAGTCTTGTAGGTGTTGTACAGGGTCGGGCAGAAGAACACATTTTGAGCGACGCCGCAGATGCTGTCCATACGTTCTGAGATGAAGGCTGTGAAGCTTATTCTCTGTGTTCTTTCTGTGAGGAAGGAGGTGATCCACTTGATGGCGTCTCCTTGGATTCCGAAGTTGTGAACCCTCATGATCAGGATGTGGTGTTGTCGTGTATTTCTATAGGTTCTGAATCGATCCCCCTATTCCTGACCCTATTCTGGTTAAACTACCTAGCTAGTTAACTAACAGTCAGCCCATGAGGCAAGAAATTCCCCATGATGCAGATACCGTTATCTGACGCAGTCACACTACGGCACAGGAACGTGTTATCTGATTAGGTCATAACGCTTGAGATCTAATTAGACAAGCGATATTCCTCCAGCCCCTGATAAGGCATACGACGTTCTCATAACAAATCAAACCTATGACAACCTGGATAATCCGTGCGGCCATTGTTTTGATTTCACAGAGAACTTTAGTAAAGAATGTGCTAACGAGCAAGTCGTATGACATCTTTATTGACGTACCTATGTCCATCCTTACGTCAATCCCGGCACCTTTAAGGTATAAATATTGCCGATCTTGCCCTATGCAAAACACACGCGTGGTGACAAGACGGAGCAGCCATACTTGCCGAAGCCGAGAGCAGAAGCAGACCCCGCAGGCAGCAGCCCCGCCTTCCTGACGCGCTGAGAGACGCGCTGCTATCTCAAGCCGAGAGACCCAGCACCGGCGCTTCCGGGTAGCCCTCGCAGGCAGCCTGGAATATCGAGAGCAGAGAAAGAGATACCATTCCTCATTCATCCTAAATTCCAGGTACAGAACTGAATAACCCCTCCTAGAGAATTCTTTAGTTATTCACTTGGCAAAAACAAACTTAACTTAAACTGTAACTTTCTATTCCCGCCCACGCATTAGACTTAGGTCAGGTACACGGGGTAGGCGTATTTAGAAACACCAGTTGAGTACGTTTAGTCAAATGTATATGTGTATGTAAATATATTTTAATCATTTTAAACATCATATGGCTCAGAAACCATATCAATGTTTTTACAGTATTATTTTATACTATTGCTTCTAATGTATGCACTTTACTTAACTATAAGTATTGCAATAATATCGATCCATTTCTCTTGTACGAGAAAAGAGACTGATCAATAAATAACATCTTTTTATTGAACACGCCCGTCTCTTCCTTTTCTCTACATTCTGATGAGACTAAGAATGCACGTACTGACTGAGTAAAATAATTGCCTTGTGCTCACACGACTCTTGAGATTGACTCTTGATTAGGGGAGAGCAAAGTTGTCATGTTCTATGGTTGTCAGAAACTAAATCCCTTCTTGTCTAATCAGGGGAGTTAATCCTTCCTTGAACATTCGAGAAAGTTTCTAGCGAACTCTGAGCTTAGCTGGCAAACCCAAAAATTAAGTCTAGTATCGACAGTAGTAGACCTAGTTAACGTCTGGCCTAGGCCTTTACTGCTGTAGGTACTATTCCAATGCGCAGAGCCTATTGGGAAAATAGGAACTACACTACATGGCGCCCAACGCGTTTGGAAAGGGCGATAAAACTAACGTAAGACATTTAGAGTAACTCAGTCGTGCTTTCTCACTCAGACCCCTTTTCCCAAATACTCCAAAGACGTCTGGAGTGGGTGAAAGGTTATAAAATCCTCCAAAACCTCGCAGGAGGGAACTCCTATGTATGGTTCTTGGTATAGTCAACGTTGAAGGATAAAACTGTTCCAAAATATTGTGCACCTAATCTCTGTTTCCATAAAGAAACCTGATCTGCAAATAAACATAATACCATCCTGTCTGTAAAATGGGAGACAGTGATGGAGAAAGAGAAGCAGTTAGATTAGCGGCTGAAATAGCAGCAGCTGATAATGCTGCACTAGATGCGGACGCGGATATAATACTCATTCCGGTCGCCAAAAGGAGATCTATAACCTTAAAACTTATAGAAAATGGACTGACACCTAGAGGTGGCACAGTCATATTCGTAATCGAGGCACACGAATATCGGCAGACAGAGGTATACTATACATGGATACATTTTCCAGCAGCAAATGCTGTAACAAAGTACTTCCACTATTACAAAATAGAGGTTCCTCCAGAAACGTACACTCCTTTCGAGGAGGTGGAAGTACCACTCAAATTCCAAGAGCATTTGCTCTTATTTGATGGCGCCCTAAAACATAATAATCACATTACAAGGCTCGGTCCTTTAGGAAGACCAGGAGCAACGTGGCCGGTCTTAGCCGGATACACACCACATCCAGACATCGACGAGATGCCTGCACCAGAGCTATTAATACAGCTAAAACAACTACTAAAAATTCACAGACAATTAGTTCAGTATGTAATGCGGACTTCTACAATTCAGCCAGCGATTAAACTACCACAGCTGACCTCTCACCAGGGGAACACAAATAAAATTACACCACAGAACATCCAATCCTGCCTAGGTAAGGTTCCAGCTAAACGGGAACAGATACCATTCTGGTTGGCACAGAAAATCACCCAAATAGAGGCGGTGTTTCCTGACACCACCCCGCTAGAAAAACACAGGATTCTGACTATATGTCTCCCAATGGGAATCGCACCACACATTGAGGACTGTGACACTTGGGGTACAGTCTTTGCTTCCATCTACACAAAAACGCACGGTGTCCCATCCATTTCGGTGATACCAGATGTGCTAAAACAAATTCAAGATGAATACGGTCCAGAACCTGCTTTAACTCTTGGTATGAAATTACTGAAAGACTTCAAGCAGGTCTCGGCTATATTACTAGCCAACATAAAAGGTGAAGCAGCAAACGTGGCGATCCGCCAGAGGTTAAAAGAGACAGATATAGCAGACCAACCAGCTGAAATTGCCAGAATCATAGAAAAATCCTATGAAGAACTAGGCAGAGATAGTCTAGGTGGAATACCAGTAAAACCGCAACTGACTACAAGTCCAGAAAAAATATTTTTTAATAATAATAATTCACCAAAAAAGAACTGGGATGGAAACAAACAATCCAATCCAAAAGAAAAGAAATTCCAGTCCAGAGGAAGGTCTCCTAGGCGAAGAGAGAAATCTCCAAACCCGAGACAAAGGTCACCTCAGAGTGAACCCTCTGGGAATAGATATAACCTTAGAAATAGGGATAATATTAAAAAACCTGATAGATATCAAGACATTGATACACGTCCCTCTCAATCTTTTCAGAATTCCTCGCAGAAATCGGAAAGAAGAGGACGATCAGAAGAGCACGCCAAGTCCAAAGACAAGGAACCTGCTCAACTGAAAAAGAAATCACAATTTCCAAAAAAGAAGGTAGCCAGTATCAAGGTAGTTAACAATGCCGAGAATACTGAGGACACAATTGAAAAACGGAGAGTGGGCTCAGACAATGCTAGACAGCGCAGCAGAGGTGAGCATAGCTCGCAAAGTCCTTATGAATCATCTGGAGACAGTGGACACGAATGAATACCTTCAAGTGGAAACTGCAGATACCAGAGTTAGCAAGCCCCACAAAATATACGAGATAACATTACGTATAGAGGGAGATAAGACTAGGAAAATAAGGGGACTATTTTGGGATAACCTATCCAAAGGCTATGACATCCTTCTAGCTGAAAAAGACTGGCCACCGGAGTTTGTCAGCGAGTGCCCTCATGGCGAAGAAGTAATTATGCCTGCCTTCTCGAATCAAATACCAATTCATAAAAAATACACACTTGCTAGAAAGTGGGCAGTGGCCTTAGCACCTGCTTTATATAAAAATCATGTAGGATGGGATGAGGATTCTCCTCCTCACAAAGTCCAGTTAAAATCACAACCAACTGCACAAAGGCAGTACCCAATTAAGCAAGAAGCTAAAAAACAAGTAAATGAAATACTAGATCAGCTAGAATACCAAGGGGTGATTGAAACTTGCACCTCACAAATGAACAATCCTTTGTTTCCGGTCTCCAAACCAGACAATTCGTACCGTCTAGTTTTGGATTACCGACACCTTAACACATGTTGCAAAACTTTTGCAGTACAAAACTCACACAGTGCTGCACTAATGAATAACATAGTGCGCAAAAAATACAAAACAACCTTGGACATCTCCAACGGATTCTTTTGTCAAAACATAGCACCAGAGAGCAGATATTTAACTGCATTCTCAGTAAATGGCACTCAAAAACAATTCTGTCGGTTAGCCCAGGAGTACAAGAACAGCCCGGGGGTATTCTCAGCGAGAGTAACAGAATTACTACAACTATATGATGATGAAGCATTATCTTATGTTGATGACATTTACTTAACAGATGATGACTTGGAGACTCACTTGAAAAGAGTGAACCCCATAATACTTGGTTTCGCTGCAGAGGGTTATAAATTCAACTTCAAAAAGTCCAGAATTGCCCATCTGACGGTCCTATTCTTAGGATATGAGCTATCAAGTGAAGGTAAAAGCCTGGCAGACAATTTCCTAGAGAAATGTGCCGTAATCCAAGCTCCTAAAACACTAAAAAACCTACAGTCAATTCTAGGCTTCCTAAATTTCGGAAGAACTTACATTGCTAATTACGCAGAAAGGGTCAAGCCCCTTTACGATCTAATTAAACCAGACTTTAAAAGATCCAGTTGGACTCAAACACACACAGAAATTTTGAGATCCTTACAAACAGACATGCTAATTAAAACAAAATTAGAAACCCGTGATAATACACGCAACCTTGTGATCCGAGTCATCCCAGGGAAATGCGGATACACATACCTGACCTCTAATGAGGGAGAAAAGGTACCAATTGCATTCAAATCACATTTGTACACAAAAGCTGAACAGAGATTCAGCAACAAAGGAAAAATGGTTCAAGCAGTTCAAACCGCAATAGCTAGAGAGAAAGACATAGCTGATGGTAGACATATCACAGTCAGAACAGCTGAATCAGCCTTCGAGGCATTAACAACACCGTGTAATTTACCAACAACAACATTGGATCCAGATTGGTTGCAATGGGTAAATTCAATCACAACGGACAAAGTATACTACTTCTTTGATCCAGAACTAGAAGAATTAAAAAATCTAAAATATGAAAAAACGTATCCTCTGCCAATCGACATTCTGCCTCTAAGACATTACGCCTGTGTAATCTATACAGACGGACATGCTCAACCCTCCGTTTGGGGAGAACATGCATACAATCCCACATGTGAGATTGCAAAAGAAGTGTGGCACGGAGGTAAACTAAGACCTCTATTAACAAAATCACACTCAGTAGAAACTAATTCAGAACTACAAACTGAAATATTAGCTTTGAAAATGGCGCTAGATAATGCGGATCGCGAATTCCCGACACTTATAGTGTCAGATTCATATTTCTGCGTCAAAGCATATAACAAGGATTTGCAGACATGGATTCAGAACGGTTACAAAGATGACACAGGTGCACCAATAAAGCAGAGACTTCTCTGGGAACAAGTAGCTCTTTTGAAGAAAGAACTACCAAAGACTCACGTGACTCACTCACTGAGTCATCAACGTGATGGCGTTCACGTTGTAGGGAATTCATTGGCTGAGACAGCCGCAGCGGCAGCCACTAAATCGGCTCCCGTAGATCGAAAAAAGCGTACATTAAAATACATTGACGGCGAAACATTGCTGGCGGTGAAAACGTCATCAAAAGGCGACTGCTCAGCGTTACCGATCAACTATCCACTCAATTATACATACATAATCGATGCAAACTCCGTCCCTTTTGCTCGAATCCCTGGAGTGGGGGATAGAGTGATTCCAAACATGGACAGGAGAAACTTGTTAATCGCAGACGCACACATGGGCGAGGGTCACAGACACCTTAAATTAAAAGATTCTCTGGAAGAATTACAATCACGGTACTGGTGGCCAGGCATGAGCCTGCACTACACCATGTTTGTAAAAAACTGCCCAAACTGTAACAGAGATCGCAGTGGGGAGAGAAGCAGTTTAATACCTCGTCGTATCAAGGCAGATAATATTACCAGCAATAAGAATGGCTTGCGATTAACATACACAGGCTAGTTCCACTTATAATGTAGATCCACAGCACTCGGCTGACGTCCGGACTGTTATACAAGATTTGCGAGTCTAAATGGCATATACGCTAAGAGCATGCTACGTTCGACCAATTTTTCTTTTTCTCAGGCAATCCAGCCTGGGGGGGGGAGGAATGGCCAAATGAGCACAGCCCAGCGGGAATCTTCTCACTTCCTTCCTGAGGGTATGGGATGGTGTAAAGAAAAAACCAAGACAGAAAGCAATCTATAATAGAAAGGATATTAGGTTCGGGAGCTGGGTGGGTCAAACATCTAATAAGTGTCCAACGTAGTCTAAATAACTTGCCAAGAAATTCTCTGAAGGGATTCAGTCCGTACGAATTATTATTCGGAACTAGGATGTTGATCTCTGACCTTGATAGTCAGACTTCAGTGGTAACAGAAAAAACCTTTGATGTCAAAGACCGTTTGGCTATTTTGCAGGACTTAAACAAAACAAGAAAAGACCTGAGCAACATACAGTTGAAACAACAGCCAACAACCACTGAAGATTCACCACCTGTCCCAGCAAGACCTGTCTGGATTCCAAAAGTCGGGGATCTAGTCAGGGAAAAGATCGCGGTAAAGAAGGAATTTGGGCCTTCTTACAGAAAAGCAGTTCCTGTCTTGTCTGTCAACGGGACAAGATCAGTTGTACTACCGCCACTTGCTGGAAAAAAGGAGAACCGAGTTGTATCCATCGACCTGGTAAAACCACAACATGTGGCCGATAACAAACAGTAGGCCAAGTGGACTCCCAATAAGTAGCAGAACACCAAGGTTTGCTACCAGTACAGAGGTCCTAACAAAGAGGCTCATCACATTCGAAACGCCTACAGAAGAACAACAAGGACTATGCAACAATGCAATAGAACTTAGACCTCTGAAAACCCAAATAAAGACATTTAGCAGAGACACACCAATCTATACTGAAGTACCAAGTGAAAATGCAAAAAACAGAAATCCTGAACCAATTGGAACAATTGACAGAACTGCATCCGGTTACTTCATCAACTTCGATGATTCCTCTGAAGGCTTCAGCGAACAAAAGACACAGCCATCATCAAAATCCTTTAAAGACAAAGCAAAGGAGCTTTTGAAACAACTAAAAGAAACATATCTGATTTCTACATGGATTGAATTTTGGGTGGGTTTTGGTGCATTTATCCTCATACTTTGGCTCATCATGGTATTTACCTTGGGACGCTTCATTGAGGGAAAATATGCTAAAATGGACACAGCAAGTCAGAACATCAACTTGGTCCTCAAACCACACACATCTTCACACGTCGAGAAACGAGAACTTTCTTCAGAACTTTCTTCAGCCAACTTCACAGCAATTCCAATACCTGGTGGGGTAGCCTGGGACAACACTGACTATGAAATTTATGGTCCGGTCGAGATCCTGAAATATCCACACCAAATCAAGATCTCTTTGAGTGACTTTGCAAAACCAAACTCATTTGCTGATGATTGGGACTTTGAAAGTATTAACAATATGATGTCTGACTTAGTAATGTCTGCTAAATTTACAAAACATGATTATTTGCAGGGTTCTACAAATTATGATAGTATGTATTGCTATAACCACTATGGTAACCATTTCTTGCATAAATCTGCACAACCTAGAAATGTTTTAAGTTATAATCAATGGGAACATTGTGCTACACCTCCAAAAGGGAGCTCTAGAACCGTATATGACAAATATTCATATTTTTTCAGGTTTTAACATAACTAATGCTGAAACATTTTATTACAAATTGTCAAACAAGACAGGGATGAAAACCATGATAACCAACACAAAATTGATATATTCAGATTCTTTCTTTGAAAAAATGAATACTTTTGGATTTGATTATTGGGACAAACATGTTGATTTGAAAAGTGTTTGGGGTACAAAAGAATGGCAAGTACAGGGTTTAGAAGCTTTGTTTAGAGCCTGCATGATCCCAGAACAAATGATATTTTTAAATGACACCGTCCAACAAACGACCTGTCTTGGCCTAGCAAAAATCAAAGATTTAAATAACCTGTCTATTCCAAAGCCAACAATGTTTAGCAATAACTCTGATACAGATGGAGAAATAGACATAAACCATATACTTAACCAAAACAGAACACATCCTGATTGGAAACAATGGTTGATCTGGCCCACAGATACAAATAACTGTCAAGATAGATTCCTGAATAAAACACAGGGTTTCAAAATGACCAGGCCAGACCCTAGATATCCTCAAAGACATCACCCAGGGATAATAACAACCTACAGTGTGGGCAAATTATGCCTCCAATGGCTACAGTATTCCACACTGCCTGAAATTAAGCAACACCTAACTTTACTTACTGATGGTGCTGACTTGCGTGATTTCATACTGGGACCACGCAAACAGCGTCAAAAGCGTTTCATAGCAGCCTCTGTATATGCAGCATACAATGAGGCCTGGAAGGTTACTCAAATTGAGACAGCAGAAAGAATACGGGAAATTGACCGTATTAATTTGGAAAAATCACTTTCTGTAGTGGACAATGGGTTAATGACTCTGTCCTCCAGAATTTTTTCATTGGACAGCATTGTGTCTTCAGCAATCGATATATTATCGCAAGACTTACTATTATTACAACATGGTCAGTCACAATTGCGTTCTATTGTACAGCTTGGTTGGACGTTACAAAATCTGCGTTCAGGCTATGTGCCTTGGCGTTTAATCAACACAACGTCACTATTCCAAATCTTTAACCTTACTGATAGACAAATCGGTATGGCGCAGAAGGGTGCTGATTATACAATCTTGAGCATTGAAAAACTAGAAAGATTACCGTTGACAATGTCAGAACGACCTGTCAGTGAATGGATAATACACGGAATCATAAATATTCCAATCTCAACCTTCAGGTTTCAATACTGCCAAAAATATATACAGGCTGGCATGTACGAGAAATTGGGAAAAGGGTACCTTAAAACAACTTGGAACCTGCCCTATTCACATGCATGTGTCAGTAACAAAGGACAGAAAGTGTTTCTTAGTGGCAACAATTGTGCTATGTCACTGAGCGGCACGCTTCTGTGTAACGGTATTAGTCTGCACGGAGCCTGTGAAGGGAATTCATACAACCTTTCATGTCACCAGCAAGGCGCACCTGCAACTGAAATAGAACCATTCTTTCAAAGACTCTATAATGGGAGTTACATTCTTATTGTAGACCGCAGATGCTGTAGTCTTATGCCCGGGACTCCTTATCTCGTCACTACGACGGCGAAGGTCAAGTGCTGTGGACGTTCTTTGTTCCCCAGCTCCTTTCCAGACAGGGAGGCAAGGGCATGGCCCGGTCTGAAAATTACTTCTATTCGAATAGACACTTTAAGCAGAATGAAAACAGTGCTTCTTCAGACGCCTACAAGGCTCACGTCATCTAAAGAAACGTATGATCTACAAGTCGCAAGGACGACTGCAGAGATACATACATTATTATCAACCAATTCCCCCGTACATTTCGCGGAAATCCTGAGCGAAATCTTAAATATTTCTGATACCACAGGGGTCTCAAAGGTATTTAAGACAGTATTTTCGATGGCATTAACACCATTCAAAGCCATACTGGGTATTTTTCCAGACTTCGTCCATTCGATTTTTGGCGGACTTCCCCTGATCCTAGGACTAATTGCAGGAATCCTATTCCTGGTCCTGATTTTTCGTTATGGCAACCCATGTCACAGAACAAAATCTCACGACAATGGAAGATACGATCCTAGCCATTGGATACCGGGACCGGATATCAAAAATCCTGGGACTCTCCCGGCTTAGAGACCTAAACATGACTTGGTTTCTATCATTTCGACCAATGTGGCAAAGGTGTGTTTTACCTGTACTAAGGTGTCTGCTATGCGGAGAAGAATGCGTGTTAGACACCTGTCTGACGCTACAATCGGATGCGCCAGTGGATGCAGATACACTGTTGGTTCCTACCAAGGTTCACGCACTGTGCTGCCCTCAAAGGCTGCCAATTCTGATGACGGCATTCCTGGAATCTTCACCACTGCGATTGAAGAGTAGTGAAGTTCAAGATGAAAGCAGCATCGAAGAGGTACGACCTTCTGTCAGCAATGCAAATCAGAATGTCAATGGAGACAATCATGCGCACGAATGCATGGTTACCCCTATTTCCGACTTAGTGGAACTTTCCCATGAAGCTGTTGACAGTTTTTTCGAAAGCCTTAATGATATGATGTTCTCTCCGGAACAGAAATAGAGACTTTTGAGTAAACTCGCACGCGGCGTTCCCTGAATTCGGCCTTCAACTTTAATAATAAAGTCACATGAACAATTACAATCCAGTTCACGGACAGCAACTTTTTTCAGCAAGCCCCTAAAATATTCTTCTATATATTTTTTCCCGGGACACTGATCTTCTGCTTAAAGTAAGAAACTATTCCTAGAGAACTAAGATTTCTATTTTTTTAGATTCTTTATAGACTTTATATAGACTTTAGCTGCCCACTGGTATGTTCACAATATATTTTATGTGATGAAATGGTTTCGACTTTTTTTCTGTATAGCCATATTAAGAGCCATTTCATGTGTATTTCTCATATACCAACAAACAATAATGCATAACAATGCGTGTTTACTTTTGCATTTGATTCATAGCTTAAGTGCATACGATATATATGACTGCAAATTTTCAGTATATTTGAAAATTTCAAAATGCATTTATGTATTTTGGGGTGGTAAGGTATACACTATACTCTATAGTATGTTGTACTATGTTATACTATGCATAGATTAGTAGATATGACCATAGTTAGCGTGGAGTGGGTGTCGTGTATTTCTATAGGTTCTGAATCGATCCCTCTATTCCTGACCCTATTCTGGTTAAACTACCTAGCTAGTTAACTAACAGTCAGCCCATGAGGCAAGAAATTCCCCATGATGCAGATACCGTTATCTGACGCAGTCACACTACGGCACAGGAACGTGTTATCTGATTAGGTCATAACGCTTGAGATCTAATTAGACAAGCGATATTCCTCCAGCCCCTGATAAGGCATACGACGTTCTCATAACAAATCAAACCTATGACAACCTGGATAATCTGTGCGGCCATTGTTTTGATTTCACAGAGAACTTTAGTAAAGAATGTGCTAACGAGCAAGTCGTATGACATCTTTATTGACGTACCTATGTCCATCCTTACGTCAATCCCGGCACCTTTAAGGTATAAATATTGCCGATCTTGCCCTATGCAAAACACACGCGTGGTGACAAGACGGAGCAGCCATACTTGCCGAAGCCGAGAGCAGAAGCAGACCCCGCAGGCAGCAGCCCCGCCTTCCTGACGCGCTGAGAGACGCGCTGCTATCTCAAGCCGAGAGACCCAGCACCGGCGCTTCCGGGTAGCCCTCGCAGGCAGCCTGGAATATCGAGAGCAGAGAAAGAGATACCATTCCTCATTCATCCTAAATTCCAGGTACAGAACTGAATAACCCCTCCTAGAGAATTCTTTAGTTATTCACTTGGCAAAAACAAACTTAACTTAAACTGTAACTTTCTATTCCCGCCCACGCAGTAGACTTAGGTCAGGTACACGGGGTAGGCGTATTTAGAAACACCAGTTGAGTACGTTTAGTCAAATGTATATGTGTATGTAAATATATTTTAATCATTTTAAACATCATATGGCTCAGAAACCATATCAATGTTTTTACAGTATTATTTTATACTATTGCTTCTAATGTATGCACTTTACTTAACTATAAGTATTGCAATAATATCGATCCATTTCTCTTGTACGAGAAAAGAGACTGATCAATAAATAACATCTTTTTATTGAACACGCCCGTCTCTTCCTTTTCTCTACATTCTGATGAGACTAAGAATGCACGTACTGACTGAGTAAAATAATTGCCTTGTGCTCACACGACTCTTGAGATTGACTCTTGATTAGGGGAGAGCAAAGTTGTCATGTTCTATGGTTGTCAGAAACTAAATCCCTTCTTGTCTAATCAGGGGAGTTAATCCTTCCTTGAACATTCGAGAAAGTTTCTAGCGAACTCTGAGCTTAGCTGGCAAACCCAAAAATTAAGTCTAGTATCGACAGTAGTAGACCTAGTTAACGTCTGGCCTAGGCCTTTACTGCTGTAGGTACTATTCCAATGCGCAGAGCCTATTGGGAAAATAGGAACTACACTACAGTGTGATGCCATGTTGAACCCTGCTGAGAGGTCGAGGATGATCAGGGACGCTGTTTTTCCTTGAACGAGGATGGATCTGATGTCATCTCTGGCTGCAATCAGGGTGGTTTTGGTGCTGTGGTTGGTGCGGAACCTGGATTGAGAAGTATCCAGAAGATCGTGGTTCTCCATGTATTTTGTAAGTTGGCGGCTGATGGCCTTCTCAAGGACTTTGGCTGGGAAGGGGAGCAAAGAGATGGGACCGTAGTTCTTGAGAACGTTTGAGTCGCAGATAGTTTCTTCAGTAGAAGCTTGATTTCTGCTTGATTCCATTCATCAGGGAAAGTGGCCATGGTGATTGATGCATTGAGGATGGCAGTGGGCTCACTGCTGATCATCTTGCTCCTGAGATTGAAAATGCGATGGGGGCAGGGGTCCATGGGTGCTCCTTAGTGGATGTAGATCATGATGGTTGTGGTGTCTTGCATGTTGAGCTGGTTCCAGATGGTGAGCAGGTGGTCATGCTTTTCATTCATAAGGTTTATATGGATGAGGAGGTCAATGTCTTGGGGTTTGAAGTTTCTGTATATGGTGGAGTTCTTGTTGTGGAAGAAATTCACAAGGGAGTCACAGAGTTCCTGTGAAGGAACAATGACTTTTTTGGTAGTGGAGGGGCTGGAAACTGTCTGACGGCGTTGAAGAGCTCCTTGTTGTGATGGAGCTTGCTTCGACGCTATCGGCAAGGGTGCTTCTCTTCGTCTTTTTTAGGAGTTGGTGGCATTGGTTGAGAGCTGATTTGCCCTCAGTATCACACCACACCCTGATCAGAAGCTTCTCAACATCGGAATCCAAGGAGACACCTTCAAGTGGATCGCCTCCTTCCTCACAGGCAGAACACAGAGAACAATATTTTCTTATAAGTTGATAGTGTAGCAATATGTTCTTATGTCACATACAAACATATAGTATGATACTTAGAGAGAAACACAGTAGTCCTAGACAGATGTGCAAGGACATTCATATCTTTCTTGTCAATCCTCCATCACAAATCAAATTTTTCTCAAGATAATACTGAGAAGTAGCATTTAAAGCCAGATCGAGCCCCTCTTGAGGAAAATGAAGCTTCAGTCATTCAAGATGGTTGTGGTGTCTTGCATGGGAAGCTGGTTCCAGGTGTCAAACAGGTGGTTGTGTTCTTCATTCGTGGGGTCGATATTGCTGAGGATTGTCAGTGTCTTGGGGTTTGAAGTTTCTGTATATTATGGAGATCTTTTTGTGGAGTTCCTGTGAAGGAGTGATTACGTTTATGGTAGTGGAGGGGCTGGGGAAGTGACTGACGATGTTGAGGAGCTCCTTGTTGTGGCTGGAGCTTGCTTCAATGCGGAAGCCAGAGAGTTGCTATTCTTCATCATCCCTGTTGAAAATAATTTGGCTCCATCCTTTTTAAGGGAAACACATTCTGACGAAGAGGTGATATTTGAAGCATTTTCCATCTGGTGCCTGAGGATATATGTTCTTTGAGCATGCTTTAATACTGTATTTATATCAAATGAGGTGGAATAAAAATTCTGTGCCACATGTGATTCAACTACTAGTGAGCCAAAGGTACAGGTTCAATATCCAATAAAGCCATTAGCAAAGCACAATATAAAGAAGGGTTGTGTAAAATTTGCGTATTTTGCTTTCACTTACTGATACAAAATGTCAACAAAATTACGCAGAATTATGCAAAATGCATATTTGGCATTCTGTACTATATTTTAGCTTGCAATGTGTCTTTTTGGCAAATTTTGGCAGAAGGGCATATTTAAACAAAAGCACAAAGAACAACAGCTTCTTGTGTTCCGTTGTTCCCATGTGTTTTCTGTGAATTGTTACAGTGAATGGTGTCATTCACTGTATATTTTACCGCAAATGGCAGATAATTACTCTTAGTTGCATAATGCTGGGATTTCAGGAATTTCATGTAACAAGCATACACAAAATTCCCACTATCATCCACAATATGGCTGCATAATATTAATTTTGCCCAAGCCAAATATAAAGGCCATCCATGATCAACTACAGTATCAGGGTGTGATAATGCCTGCCACCCAACCATGAGCACTCTTCTTTTTTCAGTGTTGGAACCACACAACTCATTATAGAAATCAGATCTCACACACACATGCACACATGTGGTGCAAAACTTTCACAGTACTTGACTGATGATGATCTTAGTTAGAAAAAAGGATATAATAACATTGGACATTATTAATAGATTCAATGGGCAAAATATAGTCCCTGAATCACAATATTTAACTGCCTTTAGATTGAGTGATATTTAATATGGTTATACAAGATTGCCCAGGTGTATAGGAATAAACCTGGGCTATTCTCAGTAAGTATAATGTAATACCTACAAGATGATCTGGAAACGATTTTGTACATTGATGAGATATAGATTACTGATGCTGATTTAAATGAACATCTTGACAGAGTGGACTGGATGGTCACTACGATAGCTATTTGTGAATATAAAGCAAATCAAATGGTCCTGAAAATTAACAGATAAATATAAAAAGGTAACGTCTTTTAAATGGAGATAGGAAGAACAAAATGCATTCAATTTTAAAATGTTGTTTATGCAAAAAGTTGGTTAAAATAAGGTATTTTTTCCCTTGGGTGGTACCCACATTTCTTGTAAGAACCAACTGTTTTCCACACTTAATAGGAAGACTCCCATGTGGAAAACCAGGATTTTCATGATGCTTTTTATGGTGAGCTCGATTCATAAAGGGGGTGGTGATGGGCAGAGCATCTGAATTAAGCAGAACACTCCTGCCCAGTCAAAAGATTAGGGCTTGATCCATCACCGTTTTTTAGCTCACTGCACCATCCCAGCTCAGAACTTGGCTACATGCAAATTAGTCTCACCCTGGCCCAGTGCATCATGGGAACAGGGCAGACCAAACTACCAAGCCAATTCTTTACTGGAAAGGAAACAAGCTTCCAGGGACCGGTTTCTGGCATTACCATCAGGATTCAAGCAAGCCGGGCCGAAGACGGCTGCAATGCCAGAAACCGGTCCCCGGAAGCTTGTTTCCTTTCCAGTAAAGAATTGGCTTGGTAGTTTGGTCTGCCCTGTTCCCATGATGCACTGGGCCAGGGACAGACTAATTTGCATATAGCCAGGTTCTGAGCTGGGATGGTGCAGTGAGCTAAAAAACGGTGATGGATGAAGCCCTGATCTTTGGACTGGGTAAGAGTGGTCTGCTTAATTCAGACACTCTGTTCATCACCACCCCCTTTTCTGTATCGTTTTTGGCCACTATAGGTGTGGCAGGGTATACTCAGACATGAGTCCCTTTCTCACTGCTCCATCAGGATTCAAGCAAGCCGGGCCGAAGAGGCTGAAATGCCAGAAACCGGTCCCCGGTAGCTTGTCTCCTTTCTGGTGAAGAATTGGCTTGGTAGTTTGGTCTGCCCTGTTCCCATGATGCACTGGGCCAGGGACAGACTAATTTGCATATAGCCAGGTTCTGAGCTGGGATGGGGCAGTGAGATAAATAACGGTGATGGATCAAGCCCTGATCTTTGGACTGGGTAAGAGTGGTCTGCTTAATTCAGACACTCTGTTCATCACCACCCCCTTTTCTGTATCGTTTTTGGCCACTATAGGTGTGGCAGGGTATACTCAGACATGAGTCCCTTTCTCACTGCTCCATCAGGATTCAAGCAAGCCGGGCCGAAGAGGCTGAAATGCCAGAAACCGGTCCCCGGTAGCTTGTCTCCTTTCTGGTGAAGAATTGGCTTGGTAGTTTGGTCTGCCCTGTTCCCATGATGCACTGGGCCAGGGACAGACTCATTTGCATATAGCCAGGTTCTGAGCTGGGATGGGGCAGTGAGATAAATAACGGTGATGGATCAAGCCCTGATCTTTGGACTGGGTAAGAGTGGTCTGCTTAATTCAGACACTCTGTTCATCACCACCCCCTTTTCTGTATCGTTTTTGGCCACTATAGGTGTGGCAGGGTATACTCAGACATGAGTCCCTTTCTCACTGCTCCATCAGGATTCAAGCAAGCCGGGCCGAAGAGGCTGAAATGCCAGAAACCGGTCCCCGGTAGCTTGTCTCCTTTCTGGTGAAGAATTGGCTTGGTAGTTTGGTCTGCCCTGTTCCCATGATGCACTGGGCCAGGGACAGACTAATTTGCATATAGCCAGGTTCTGAGCTGGGATGGGGCAGTGAGATAAATAACGGTGATGGATCAAGCCCTGATCTTTGGACTGGGTAAGAGTGGTCTGCTTAATTCAGACACTCTGTTCATCACCACCCCCTTTTCTGTATCGTTTTTGGCCACTATAGGTGTGGCAGGGTATACTCAGACATGAGTCCCTTTCTCACTGCTCCATCAGGATTCAAGCAAGCCGGGCCGAAGAGGCTGAAATGCCAGAAACCGGTCCCCGGTAGCTTGTCTCCTTTCTGGTGAAGAATTGGCTTGGTAGTTTGGTCTGCCCTGTTCCCATGATGCACTGGGCCAGGGACAGACTAATTTGCATATAGCCAGGTTCTGAGCTGGGATGGGGCAGTGAGATAAATAACGGTGATGGATCAAGCCCTGATCTTTGGACTGGGTAAGAGTGGTCTGCTTAATTCAGACACTCTGTTCATCACCACCCCCTTTTCTGTATCGTTTTTGGCCACTATAGGTGTGGCAGGGTATACTCAGACATGAGTCCCTTTCTCACTGCTCCATCAGGATTCAAGCAAGCCGGGCCGAAGAGGCTGAAATGCCAGAAACCGGTCCCCGGTAGCTTGTCTCCTTTCTGGTGAAGAATTGGCTTGGTAGTTTGGTCTGCCCTGTTCCCATGATGCACTGGGCCAGGGACAGACTAATTTGCATATAGCCAGGTTCTGAGCTGGGATGGGGCAGTGAGATAAATAACGGTGATGGATCAAGCCCTGATCTTTGGACTGGGTAAGAGTGGTCTGCTTAATTCAGACACTCTGTTCATCACCACCCCCTTTTCTGTATCACTTTTAGAAAGTAAGCATTGTCTTATTTAACCATTCTGTGTGCCTCTGCTGGTTTGTGTATTGACTGTCTGGTTTAGGATTGACAGGGGCAGGTGATGTGCATTCACCGTAGACGGCCACAGAAGGAGGCTGGGGGGGTTGAGGTGTGTCCTGCTTTTCCTGAGAGGCTCATAGATGGGCTGAATATATCTATAGATCTCTGCTGCGTTTAGAGTGGTGGGAGGAGTTTCCCTTGCACCGGAATAGGCTGTGTCTCCTCTGCATAATGGTGTCTCCACCCTCTGTGGTCATACTGTACCAGAGAGGACAGAACGTGTTTGGACTGGGCTCAAAGACCCTTGCCACAAAGAGAACAAAGACAAAAAGGGGTATGGGTAGTGGACCTTAAACCTCAAAGAATTATATCACTTCTGGACTCAAGAGGAACCTTTTGCCAAGGCGAAGAAATGGAGAGCTGAAAGGAGGAGCACTGCCCTTTGCTGTGTGCTTTGCTGGGATGGTCTGCAGTTGCTGCTTCTGCCAAGGAAGAAGACAAAGCCTGGAGCTTTGCTGAGAACCTGCTTGAAGAAGAATCTCCAAGGGATTGTGTGTGCTGGTCTCCTGTTCTGAAGTCTCAGGGATACCAAGACAACGCCAGCGGTTCCCCTGACATCCACTACTGGGAGTTCTGACCTGCCAGGTGATGCCAATTCCAGTTTTGGGCCTCTGGAGGTTACTTCTGCTGTTGGGAGCTGGAAAAAACGTAAAGAAAGCAAAAAAAAACAACTCTGTCTGTTTCCTTAGATCATAAGAGTGGAGGCTTCACCTTTGGCTTGAGTTAAGTGTTGATGTTGCTCTCAGAATGGCTTCATTTTTATTAAACATTTTGTAGTTGAATGATGACCGTTTACAGAGTAAATTGCATAAAATAGTCACATCGATCTGGTGGTGTAGTCCGTACTTACATCACAACGTCAGATAGCAACCTAACTAGAGCAGAAGACTGTCTGGTAGACAGGAATGTATATTCATACATAACAATGGAAAGCCTATAACAGCATGGTCCTGGGTGTGCAGCAAAAAGATATTGTTATTCAGAATGGCAAAAGTGAAAAAACAGCCTGCACCCATACCTAATGCAGGGAAAAGAAACCTCAGCAATAGAGCACAGAAATGTTAACCATGTGGCCTGAAGGGGGGCACAGGACCTAAAACACAACATGCTAGGCAAGCAGAGGGAGGGGCTTAGTTAGGGAGTGGGCAGAGGTGCATTTAAGAGGTGTCAATGTCTTTGAGGACAGACTGGAATTCAGCCAGTAAAGTGTCCTAGCTGGTGGAGATGGGGTACTTGCGTAGGCCTCTGGTGTCCTCTCGGAGTGAGTTCACACTCCTGGCCTGAGCTCAGACCCCCATGGAGTATGCCCAGTGAGAGATCAAAGAGGAGGTGAAATACCTCCACTCACTTGTGATGAAGCGCCTGGCAAGCAGGGGGAGCCAGATCAATAACTCGGGGGTGACCCTGTTTCTCTTGGTCCAGTGAAGCATACCCAGCAGACATTTCTCCCATGCGTGTAATTATGTATCCCGTGCCACATGCTAAGCGAGTGGTGACACCCTGCCAGGACTGGGTAAGTGAAGTGCAAGCGATTGGCATGCCCAAAATGTGTACAAAATCTGCATCAGGCACGTGGCAGTTTGGGCAAGCAGTATCTGTGTGGTGGAAATCGAGGTTGATTTTGTTTGAGGTGGGGTACACCTCTTGTAGTATGTAATATTGTATTAGCTGGAAGTGAGCATTGCGGACATCAGAGTTGGGTAAGCTAGGATGTTCTGCCAGTCTTTGTTGGTGCAAGGGCGACCTAGTTCGCCATCCAAATGAAGTCTCAGGGAAGTAAGTGGTACGGCTGCATGTGTGCGCAAAGATCTGGTGAGCCACCACATTAAGTGGCAACCAGTTCCCATGACATGTAAATCTTGAATAGTAAGGTGTTTCATGTTCTTGCTCTACATTGTTCCAGTGCACTCCCAGCACCTGAATAAGTGAGGTGTATAGCAGAAATTGGCCAGGGTGCAGCCCATCTTCTGTAATGAGTGGGAGGAGAGTAGCATCCTGATATAAGTACCCCAGAGTGTGGAGACTCGCATCATGCCAAGCACCCATCTCTGCCAGGGAAGTAACCATCCTCTCCTGTTACATACCCAACAACGGGAGCGACGGAGCATATGGTGTCTCTGTCCGGGTAAGGAAAAGGCACCGTCAGTAGCAGAAGTATGCTACTCACAGAAGAGGGGGGTCAGAGTAATTCTGTTCTAGATCTAAGAATGCTTCATAAGTCTTGATAGTTCAAAGTGCTCTCTGGGAGGGGTTAGGAACTGGTAATATAAATCAGAATGCTTCTCTGCAGCTAATTGTGTGTTTTTGTCTTGCCCCTCTATGTAGCGGACCTAGAAGTAAATTTAGTGCAAAAGGTACGTCATGGCAGGGCTAGGGAGTTGGATTTACACGGAATACAGTACAAAAGAACACCCAGGACTTATGAGAATCACCTTAAAATAATGTGGATTTAATAATGAAAAGACCCACTCTTGAGCTTCTGAAGAAAAGGAGAATAAAGAATCAAACAGCTAGACAGTGATTAAATTTTCAATCAATCACAGCATTTATAAAGCGCACTACTCACCCGTGAGGGTCTCAATGCGCTGGGGGGGGATAAGGTGCTTCTACTGCTTGAACAGCCAGGTCTTGAGTAGCCTCCTGAAGGTAAGTAGGTCCTGGGTCTGCCGCAGGTGGATGGGGTGGGTGTTCCAGGTCTTTGCGGCGAGGTAGGAGAACGATCCGCCGCTGGTGGTCGGTCTTTTTGTGCGGGGGAAGGTTGCGAGTGTGAGGTCGGGGAGCGGAGTTGGCAGTTCGGGGTGTAGAACGTGAGTCGACTGTTGAGGTATGCCAGTCTGGTGTTGTGAAGCGCCTTGTGTGCGTGGGTGAGGAGCTTGAATGTGATCCTTTTGTTGACGGGGAGCCAGTGCAGGTTTTCAGCAGTGTGGCCACCTAAAGCTAGCACTGAAAACATTTATTTGAATGTGAAAGAAAGAATTAAGTGTAAAGTATTCTGTGTTGTACACAAAACATTCTGTAATAAAAACTTGGTGTACATTAAAAAGCGTACCTTACACTACGTCCAAACCAGGAACTACAGTTAGGTATATAACACTGTGCTATGCAAGAAACATTCAAGAGACAAAAAGACAGAGGTAGGTCTCCAAGAGTTTAAGGCCAGAACTGATGCACCCATCCCAAACTTATGGGCATAACCAAAGTACCAGCACATCAAGAATCTCTGTAGAACTGTGTTAGTCATGCTAGTCTTTGCATATATTCCAGGTGGGAAACAGTCAGAACACCGCAGTCTTACCAAGAACGTTTCGACTATGCATGCTCAACCACGCTTGCCTTTTCCATGCATATGCCTTAAACATGCATATGTGTGGTTAAGACAGTACGCAGTCTAGATGCTGGCTGCTGCTGCTGTGGTGAAGGTGAAAGCAGGAAGACACCAGGAAGAAACACATGAGATAAGTGGGGCTGAGAAGGGTACTTTTCAGGGCTGAGGACCTGAAGGGGTGGAATAGTTTTAGGGACTGTTCGGGGTGGGGGTGGGTTGGGGTAGTGAATGTAACAGGCAAGTTTTGGGCCTTAGGGCAGGGGGCGGGGAATGGGTAGTCAGAGAAGTTTTTAGGGCTGGTGGGTCGAGGTAGGTCTCAGGGCTGTGGGAAGGGAATGGGTAGTCAGGGTATTTTTTTGGGCTGGGGTTGGGGTAGATTTCAGGGCAGTGGAAGGGGTGGGAGTAGTTATAGGAACAGTGCGGGGGTAGGAGGGTGTGGGTCAGGGTAGTTTATGTAAATGGGCAGGGTTTTAGGCCTTAGGGCAGGGGGAGGGGAATGGGGAGTATGGGTAGTTTTAGGGACAGTGCTGGGTTGGGGGGGGTCGCGTTGTGTTTGTAAAGGGGCAAGGGTTTTGGGACAGCACAGGGGTGGGTGCATCATGGTAGTGGCTACCTTAGCCACACATACCCCTTTACCATTCATACCTATATCCCGAGATTGCGTGGTAAAGGCATGTGTGGTAAAGGAATGCGTGGTTAAGACGCATTTGCGGTTTGGGCACTTGGTAGAGGCACGTGTGGTATAACCATGTGTGCCTCTATCAGACAACCATTCCAGGTGAGGTATGACCTTTCATTACAATGGGCTCAGGAAAGCCTGGGCTGTATTGCTGTGTATGGAATTCCTAAAACTGAGGCTGTCGGTTAATCTGGAATGCAGGAATACTGCGGCATTTCAATCTGGACCCTGATGGTGCCAGCTGCCTTTAGAAATGGGGAATTACACAAGGGATCAATATCACTTCACCTGATTTCCAGTTAAATTAGCATTTTTTTGCTGTTTTCCACCTGGCAAGATCACTAGGCCTCAGCAGGCAAAAAGTTCATGTGGGACAGAAATCGGGTGTAATATTCCTTTCACCCCTTGAAATTTTCGGTAAAATTGGACAAGGAATTGTTCCAAACTTTTAACGGCGGCCACTGTACAGTACTGTGAAACATGACAGACATTTTGAAAAAAGAGAAGAAGGACTACAATTTGTCATCCATGGAATGGCGCAAAATGGCGGCCCTAATCAACATAGGATCACCGAAGATGCATTAAGAAACGCAGCATCATGCCTAATTAAATTGCTAACTAGCACAGATTTAGATCAAAAAAGTGTCTCTCACGGTTTTCATTCGACCCCCTCTAAAAATCGGGACATGACTCAAAATTGCCGAAATCTGCCAGGACAGCTGGTGAAAACCTGTCCGGGCAAATCCGGTATGTCTGGTCACCCTATGTATGAGTTGACACGTAGCCATACATAAATACTCTTAAATACATGCATATCGTGCCCCATTCTGCTTGCCAGTATAAATCATGGTTCTGTATTTAAAACAGAATAATAAATTGACCGAACAGATTTTAATTTAGAACAGTAGGCTTTCCTCTGAAGGGCAGGGAGGCATGTTGCTTACCCTTAGTTACATGTTCGCTCTGTCTGCCCTGTGTATTCCCAGCGGTACAGTACATTGTGTCACGGCTTGTTTTTATTCTCATGTGTAATGTGCTTCACTGATGTCTCCCAGGCTGTATATAAATGTTTTATTGGTAGTGGAATGGGATGTATTTATCTGTTCGTGTTTCTGTCGGTCGCCTAGTGCTAGGAATTCCCTTTCATGTGATTTCCCTCCTCTTCTTTCAATACGCACTCGGGTTGTGTCTTTGAGATGTGTTGGCAGCAATTGGAGCTGAAATGCTTGATGTTGACATCTTTTTCCTGCTGTCAAATGTCTCTGTCGCTTTTCTTTAGACCCACTTTGAGCCTTCTCCACGAGCACAAACTACAGAGCATGTCACCACAAAGGCAGACAGGTCTACATTGCTGCGTAATGCTCTGATTCATGCGTATTTAGCTGAACACATGCATGCATGCTCTGCGAATTCTCCAGAGAAGTGTTGACATAGGTACAAGTGGGTGAGTGGGCAAATTATTAGGGAAAGGTGAGCGCATGCAATAGCCAAGCTATTGAAGTATTCAGCATGTAAATCATACAACAAACATCTTGGAAAAATATGTTGTGTCTTCAAAATTTAAAAATGTTTATTTCTGTCATACATGTGGAAGCGTTTCAACTTAGTACATCTGATGATATCACTGCATCAAGAGGAATTGTTTAAAAGTGAACTAGGGGCAAGTCACTTATCATGTGTAAGTCATAGGCAAAATGATTTAGGCCTGTCCTATCTTTTTACATGCGGAGCTGTCCAATCCGGCTCCTGCTGAGTCTCTGCAGTTGTAAAATTACTATTAGTAAAATGAATCTCTTAGTTTCTGAATACCAACAAAATAGTAAATTTATATAAAGGTGCAAGTTTACCTTTGTGAATCAGACTCTCAGATAGATGAATATTAAAATTGATTCAATCGAACCCAAAGTTTCCATACAGCACACATCCTAAACTTACATATTTGAAGGTGTTCTCGCATGTGACAATTACAAAAAAGGAGGGTCTGTAAAATAAAATATTTGTCACAGATCAAACAATTTCATGAGGCAGGGAAGCTGGGATTAATCCCATATTTTCTAGTTCTCTATGGTACAACCCAGCCACAAACGAGTATTTGAGTAACCATCAAAGGTTACCACTTTGCCTATAATTCTTTGCGCACAAGGGTAGGGCATAGGTGATAAACAGTAGTCACATGAAAGCTCTGCTCGCTGTTGACTCAACGGTCCAAGATTACCTCAAACTGAGCCAGAGCCTGCCATCGGGCTCATGCCTGACTCGAGGTTTTAGCGGCTAGCCCGCCCCACCCCCCCCAGATATAGGACCAGATGTACAAAAATAATGTATTTTACAATAGCAGCGTGTGCAAAGTAGTTGGCGTAATGAAATCAACCCTTCCATTGTAGAAAAGTGTTAATTGGTGAACAAATTCTCAAGTAGACTGTAGCCATTAGCAATGAAGGGAATGGTTGATGGAAGGTCTTTTACTATTTGCCTGCAGTATTACCATGTATGCAATGAATTATTAAATGTATTGCTTCTGTCCCCTCGAAGCCCAATGGATATATTAATCACCTCACTTCCACTGCAGGGGTATCTGGACTTGCAACAATACTTCACACCTTTACCACCCAGACCCCTCTCCACCAGATGTATCTAGTGGCTGAGTAGACTTTAGGAAAGAAGGGGAAGATAGACCATGACAACTCAGAGGCAGTAAATGTTTTGATAAATATGGTACTTCCTTCCTTGTGACTATGAGGCCGATTCACAAAGAGAATTTGGAGAATGGAAAGTAGTAATCTTGTAGTACTTATTTACATACACTTACATACCTTTGTGCATTAGCCTCAGACATCTAAAATGTAATAAAACAGGAATGTTCAGGGATTATTCACAATTATTAGAGTTCGAAAAGACAATGCATTCTTTGCACTTTGCACTAGTAGGCAGTTGGACCTTTCAGAGCCAATTCACAAAGGCAAGGAAGAGTACTTAAAGTGTACTCCTGCACTACTACTGCCCACACTCAATTCTTCAGTGAATTGTCCCTGATATCGTTGCCCCTATGCCTTTGAAAGAAAATGTTCAAAGGTTAAACCTACAAATGACAACCTGAGCTATACAGAAGGATTTGTACTAGGACACAAGCATTTTTACTGCACACTTCATGTACCAGCCCCATGGAGAACGAGAGTTAAGGAAGAGTCCTTTGTTACGTCACAAATAGTTGAAAGATTATTGCAGATCTTCATGACGGACTTGCCCACTCCTATGTGTTTGTAGGTTTTTCATCAAAGTTCCATACCAACAGGTAATGTCTATTGTGCAATGTTTCCATGTTGTGAAATATATAAACAAACTCTTGCCTGTACCTTACACCACAAAAAAAATTAGGGCTATGACTCTTGACAGGACGTATTTTCTTGTACCTAAATATCCTTGTATGGTCATCATACAGGATCCTCCACCAGTTGAATGAATCTTTGGTTGTCAACTGAAAGCGTATGAAAGGAGCTAACATCAGCAACACGTTTCAATATCAGTGAAACCAATTTGGCTCCACAATAACGAGGATGGAGTCCAAACCATGAAGGTTTAGTAGTCAATTTTAGTAAGGTTACAAACAACAATAAAATAGTCAAATCAATGCATCCAAAAGCATTATACAGCCATATGATTGTGCAGTCTGAACTTGTATATTATAAAGAAGAACTATAACAAGATACATAGCACAGAATATAAAATCGATAGGTTCCATAAAGGTTCTTCCCCTATCTAAATAAAGATTTGAAACTGGCAAGGGGAATTTTAAAGAGAAAGTTGTCAGCATCAGAAGAACCAAATTAAAGTTCTGGGTAAAGGGCAGGTTAGTTGAGAAAGGTCTTCTATGAGTGTAGTCAGGACAAGATCTAGTAAACTAGTCTAAGAAACATATAATTAATACACCGTAACAGGTTCTGGAAGCTCCGTCTCACCAACTCCCTCTGGACTCTCCAATCAGAAGATTAGGGGCGAGGTTCTCTGGGAGCAGGTAGACTCCCAAGATTACTAGCATTGAACAAAGAATGTAAAGCTGTGCGGCCTTGAAGTTAGCAACAGTTTGGTCTGCCTGGTACAGAAGACTCGTTACCATCTCTACATGTTACAGATCCATGGCCCAAAATTAATTAGGCTAGCCAAATCTCACAATTCTCTACACTAAAAAATGACTATATTCTTTCTAACAAGCACTTATTGATAAGGCACCTGAAGAGGAAATAGAAACAGGAAATTTGCAATGCATTTTAAAACAAAAAATCTGAGTGGCTGAGGCTTATGCAAAAGTCATGTCATCCATGATAGGGAAAGATGGCTACCTACAAACACAGCTAGCATTAGAGTATACAATGATTACAATACAGTTATATATTTGGCCCTTACTACATGTAAATACAGAACCTACTGTTATTGATTAATAGGATGCACACAGATTAACATTGTTAAAGATTAATATGTAAATATGATGCATAAGTGCATGAAACGCAAAATTATGCTACACCACTCTCACAGGAGTTGAAAAAAATAAATAGACATCCTCATCAGCATGTTGAGCAGCTCACCACTGAGGTCCTTTAATCAACTTTGAGTAGCTGGAGATGAGGTCTCCCTCTGCATTGTGAGCCCAAAAGATCCACTGGTGTGAATGAATGAATGAACGCTTATTTGTATTGCGCAAAAGAACTTAGCCCCAAGGGGCATCAAGGCGCTATCAGATGGAAACAACAGAGACATAACCTGAGGCAGAATATCAAAAAGAGTGGAAACGCTGAAAGTAGCAGGATTAGTAAGCTAGGGAGAACAGCCATGTTTTTATACGTTTGCGAAAAATTGTCAGGGATGGTTGTCTGGCAATTTCCAGCGGGAGCGAATTCCATAGTTTAGGGGCCAACAAGGAAAATGCTCTACTGCCCCATCTCGCCTTGTTAACCCTCGGAACTATGAGCAGATATTTCAAGGCAGATCTAAGGCATCTGCTGGGAGTGTAAGGTGTCAGTAGGGATTTAACCCCTTCCGGACCTGATCCAAAGAACACACTGTGGGCAAAACAAAGAATCTTAAATGATATTCTCGCCTGAATAGGCAACCAATGCAGTTCTCTTCTAGCCGCCATCGCTGACGTTCGCCTAGGCAGATTCAGAACAAGCCTGGCGGCCGCATTCTGGGTTACCTGAAGTCTTTGGATCGCTTTCTTATTTATACCCCCATAGAGAGCGTTACAATTTTCGATCCTGGACAATACCAGGGCGACTGTAGATTGTTTACGCGCCTCAGGGGACAGGAAAGGGGCTATCTGCTTTAAGGTCCGAATGATGGTACAGCAAGCGCCAACCGTTTTATTGACCTGTAGGTCAAATGACAGGGTAGGGTCTATAGTCACGCCTAGATTCTTGGCGGATTTGGCCGGACGAGGGCATTGGCCCAAGGAGGTAGGCCACCATTCCTCACTCCACAAATCTTGATTCCCACCAAAGACCAAAACCCCAGTCTTCTCACCGTTGAGCTTGAGAAAGTTCCTTATCATCCATGATGATACTGCTTCCATGCAGGTCTTGAATTTTACAGCACAGTCTTGCCCCGACTGAATTGTCGAGACAATGATCTGCGTGTCGTTGGCGTAGGATAACACCTGATATCCAAAGGCTCTTATTATTTTTGCAAGGGGGGTCACGTAAACGTGAAACAGAACCGGGCTAAGCGCCGAGCCCTGTGGGACTCCACATTGCACCGCCTGGGTAGGGGACATATAGTCACCAAGTTTCACTCTTTGCTGTCTCTGGTGCAAAAAAGAGGACAGGTGACTCAGGGGGCTACCTTCGACCCCTATCCCCCTCAGTCTGTCCACCAGAATAGAGGGGGATAGGGCATCAAAGGCTGCTGTTAGATCCAGCAAGGCCAACAGAGTTAAACAAAGTTATCAAGGTACAAATGGTGGCCTCTGTTGAACAGTCTTCTAGCAAGATCCCACACAATTTTCTCTGACATTCCAAAAGTGGACGGACAACCAGGGGGGTCAATAGTGGAATCTCTACCAGTGTACACACGAAAATTAAAAACATACCCTGTCTTACTCTCAGACAACATATACAGTTTAATTCCATAGCGTGCCCTCTTGCTAGGGATGTACTGCCTAAAAACCAAACGACCCTTGAACAAAACCAAAGACTCATCAATAGAAATTTCTTTCCCAGGAATGTAAATCTCTGAAAAACGATCAACAAAGTGATCAAGAACAGGCCGAATCTTAAAAAGACGGTCACAGTCAGGGTGACTACGTGGCAACGCCTCAGAATTATCCACAAAATGCAAAATGCGTAGCAAAAGTAAATACCGATCACGAGTCATAACAGCTGGAAATATGGCTGTTGCCATCAAAGGACTGGTAGACCAATATGAAGCCAGGTTCGGCTTCTTTAACAAACCCATCAATAAAGTCAATCGCAAAAACTTCTTCAGTTCCTCCAGATTTGTGGGAGGCCACCGTGTAGCTCTAGAGTGGGGCCTAAGTTTGTCACTGTTGACCCTCAAAAACTGTTCAGTATACAAATTAGTCTGCTCAACAATCTCACCCAAAACACATCATCCATAAATAACTGAAAATACTGTATAGGCAAAAAGTTTTCACAATCCACTCTACACCCTGCCTCACCGCTAAAGGCAGACAACACTGGCTGCACCATGTTCGGATCAACCCAGAGCCCAACACTTCCAGTAGGAAGACTAGCAGCCTCAGGCTGAAATCCAGCTGCCTCTTGCACCATTGGCACAGCAATGTCCTCCTCTAACACAGGCCCTTCAGCTGCTCTGAGAGTACTTTCATCATTCCATGTGGAGAGAAAACTCACTGCCAGAATCTTCCCCTCCCTCCTCTCCCTCAGACGCACTGTCAGTGTCATAATCCGGCTCAGAGGAAGATTCAAGAAGCATACCTACCACCTGCTGAGCAGTCATTCTACGGCTAGCCATAATGATATAATATAATCACTATGTGAAATAAGCAATGAACAAAATTCACCTTTATCAAAAATAACTACTCAGTGCAAAACAATACCACTCACTTGCCAGAAGCAACTAAACTCACCACCACGTAGTCTGTACTGACACAGTATGGATCAACAATATCCCACTAAAAAATAAAGAGAAAAAAAATAGACATAAGACAATGCAAAACACATCACAAAAATGTTCATGCACAAAACACTAACTAAATGCCACTAAGACACCACTTACAAAAAAAAATCCAAACATTACAATATTACTCATTTGGAGTACATACGACAAAAATAATTTTCTTACCTACAAAAATGCAAATTCACAAAACGGCAGAACAACCACTGTCGAAACCGCAAACAGGAATCAAAAGCTTTAGACTAGATTTAAAAAGAAGAAAAAAAAACATTAGATTCACATACACCAAAAATACACTAGTCCAACATGCCAAGTTAAGGGGTAGGTGGGCCTAACGGTACAACATCAATAGGGGAGCAACCCTTGCCCTTGAGGCCACCCCTAAAAAGAGAAACATTTTAAAAATTCTGGTGTCTACTGGCTTCTGCCCCCGTTGGGAACAGATGGGACTGCTGCTCTGCTACTCAAAGAGGGCAGAAAAGGCCACAATCATCCTTCCATAAAGGAAGGGGACCGACCCATGACCATGGGGCGGATCAATAAACCCTGGTGCCCGAGTGGCCCTAAAAAAAAAAGCAGAACTGCCCTTCCAGGTGATACCAAAGGGGATGACGGACGGAGCGCATGCGCAAATCTAACACTCACCCCCAGGCCACTGATCTTGAATTAATCCATCATCATTGTTTAGCTCACTTCACCAACCCAGTTCAGACATGGCCATATGCAAATCAGACTGACCATTATGCTTATTTTTCTAAAAGTTTGCCCCCCCCCCGGGGGCAGCCATAAGCTTACAACATGACCCTAAGGCTACTCAAAATGGCCCCCCAAAATGAAAGTGACCCTTGCCCAAGGGGCCAGTCCCCTGCACTTTGCCGCAATGTATGGTTTCTATGAATTTTTTTTTAAATAATGCCCCCCCGGGGGGGGGCAGACAAAGCAAAAGTAATTGCCCCCTAAAGGGGAGCAACCCTTGTCCAAGGGGTTGCTCCCCAAAACAAAACAAAAAACATTAGTGCTACTCAAAATGGCCACCAAAAGGAGAGTGACCCTTGCCCAAGGGGCCACTCCCCTGCTCACATTCTGAATAGTAGTTATTTGTTGACACTACTATCTTCGCACTCCTTTTTAGTTTTGGGATTGAAGTGGTACATATTAAAGTCTTTAACCCCTTCGCTACCCAATTTTAGTTTATAGACTCAGGTCTTATCACTTGTCATTTTTCTCACTATATTTTCATGCACTGCTATTCAGTTGACAGAACCCCCCCTTTCTTTACTATCCACTATTGGGATCCATAATTTGGACTAGGCTGTTACATCTGCCAGTCCTTTACTAAACTTCTCGGTCTGTGCTGATTTTTCATGACAGCTCTGAATGGGAGTTGGAAGAACTCTTTTTGAGTCCTCTCTAAAAACAATTGAATAATTCCACACATGCAGTTACTAATGGCATACTTTTCCCAGGTGTGGTATAACCTCATGATAATTACCTTCATTGGTCAAAATTAAGCCTCCCTGTTTTCTGTTTTTATGGATTTTTACAGATACATACAGACAGAAAACCTGTTATTTTCTTATCTGTCTTTATCTATAACGGAAATTGTTTTTTTTAGTGATTCTAAATACACTTTGCCATGACTGCCAGGCAAATAACTGTGTGGATTGATAGGTAAGAGAATAAAAAGAAGGAATTTCAGTAAAGAGGCCTAAACAGCAGTAGATATGCACAAGGCTGATACTGAAATGTGCATATTTTCCTACAAAAGCATTTATTTATCTTCTGTGGGTGTACATATCACTGACACCTGGCAGGCATTCAAGCATGACTTCATATTTATTGGTTAAATAATCAGGAAATATACCAGTTTGAGCTTTAATTTTCAGAAAACTCATAGTGGACATGGATAAATACATACGGAATTGTAAAAAACAAAATACCATAAAACCGGGAGCCCTAGTCAAAATGGGGTGGATGGGTGAGGGTGGGGTTACCATGATTCTCTAAATCTAAGATGCAAAACACAGGTTAGCTTTTTGCCGCAGGAAGGAATCACAACAGATTTTATATGGCAACATTTATATGAGGATGCCTCTGGTTAAGTGTTAAATTCTGTCCAATTGTAATCCCAATCGGGGGTGCAGGAATGGGAATTACCTGCTTGATAAGAATCAGTCCCTTCCTAAGTAGAATGAATGCTTGATTGGTTAGGGAGCTTATATCTATCGCAGTGTTTCAAAGAGACTCTTTTATTGGTGTTTTGGTCAATTTAGTTCAACACTTGGCGAATTTATAGCCTGAGAGAAAACTCTCACCCCAAAAGCATCAAGACTCATTTAGAGGCAGGTAGAGACCCTTCCAGACTTGCTTGCTTGACGGATACCTCTGCAATGAGAGCACATCTTCTGGTGGTTACATACACTTTCATTACTGTGGAATGTTGAGTGGGTCACCCTGTTGAAGCAGCCCGCTCCTCACTCTCAATTGCTTTGCAGCAGCAAATACCCAAAGTGGGGAGCGATTTCTGTAAGGCAAGAGACAAATGTCCCTGATGTACAGGGAGCTAGTAAATAGAGTGGGTCTTGTTATATAGTTAATCATGTTTATTATTTATTTCCAGAGAGAGTGTTGTTCTGGTGAATTGTATTGATAGCACTGCCTGAAAACCAATTTGTGGTGCCCTGCTGAGCCCAGAGATCCTGCCATTGCCCCAAAAAAAGTACGTCAGAGCCACGTGATGCTGCACACTGCAGCCCAGCGGTAACCAATACTAACGTTCGACCTTGCTTTGACAGTCATCCTCCGTGAGCGTGAGTAGCAGAAACCCCCTTTACTCCCCAGCTTTCCCAACAACAACAAAGCCTCCCTATTTTTTCTAATAACATTCTTAGGTTCTCAGAACCTCCTCCTCTGGTATCAGGATGGACCAACAAAACCATTTTTCATTGTTTATTAGAAAGGGAAGTGAGGGAGGAGGAGCTTAGCGCGCATCCGAGATGGCCGCGTGAGCACAGGGCTCCCGAGACCCTCGCTGCCTCCCGCATCTATCCTGAACTATATCCTGAATACGAAGATGGGTTATCGATGACGCGGCCCAGCTGATATAATAGCTGCTTTCAGAAATTAATTTGGACTTCGGGTTCCTAAGCTACGACATCCTGAACCTTTGCGGCCTACCCTGTTCAGATACCCGGGCCTCGAGTTGTTACTGTGCCCAGGCAGTAATTCAACAACACCGGCTAGGGGGATCCAGGCCACGGCCCGGAGTTGGCTTTCGGTTTCGTTTTGGCTAACTGGCATTGTTCTTCACCGGGACCGACGCTGGGCGCAACTGGATCCCGTGACTTCCACATAGGCCTGGGAACAACGAGTGCGTGGCTGCGGAAATACACTGGCTTGAATTTGCCTTTGGTGGCCCCATGGGTGAATTCTGAGGAGCCATTTGGACCAGATCTCTGGCGCCCCTCCGGGGCACACATCCCACCATGACAGGCAAGCCCGATGGTGAGAAACGGAAAGTCAAGACCGCCCTCCGGGGGCGCGCAACTCAAACAAATGTTATGAATCGTTACACTCAACCCAGTGGGTCCCCCGGTGGTACACCCAGAGTCCGGGAGGAGGCAACTGACGATCCTACTGTGTCTGTGGATTTAACACTGCAAGACGTCATGGGCGCCATTGCTAGCATCAAGACATCTATCGGCCAGCAGTACGAGGCCCTGGCCCTGAAGCTTGACACAGTGGCCATCGACGTTAATCTCATCAGAACGGATTTGGCGAAGACTAATGAGAAGGTCAATTCTCTCGACCTGAAGACCTCCAGCCTTACGAGGTTCGCAATTTGAGATCCGCCAACGATTTCTTTGCTCGTCGACTGGAGGATTTTGAGGGTCGTGCAAGGCGCAACAACGTACGTATTATTGGGGTCCCTGAAAACTCTGGAACACTGACCACTGATCTCCTTGTCGAAGACCTCATCCTCAATCACCTCACCCCCAAGGGACTGAGTAAATTCTTTGCGGTGGAACATGCCCACAGAGTGCTGGGAGGGAAGGCGAAGCTTGGGTTCCCCCCGCGGCCGATCATCGCCAGAATTTTTAATTTCAGGGACAGGGACGCCATTTTGCAGGCTTCGCGGATGGGCGGCCCTGCGCAGTTTGAAAACACCACGGTGAACTTCTACCCGTACTTTTCCCAATCCGTCCAGAAGCAAAGGATGGGATTTCAGGGGGTGAAGTGGCGACTTAGAGATATGGACTTGAAGTATGCGATGCTTTTCCCGGCCCGTTTGCGTGTTGAGTATGATGACCAGACACTCTTTTTCGATCGCCCCGAGGGGGTGAGTGACTGACTGACGAGTAGTTTTGGGGCTCCCGAATGGTGTCCTGATACTAGGTGGAGACTTCAACTCAGTTGCCTCCGGGAGGGAGGATCGCTACCCCCCCAGGGACCTTACAAGAGCACAGTCTTGGTTGGGTTGTTTCTTGGAAACACTGGGACTCGTAGACTGTTGGAGATTGATGCATCCAGGGCAGACACAGTACACTTTCCACTCGGGTGCACACGGTAGTCTTTCTAGATTGGACTATGTTCTGATACCGGCTGCCCAGTCCTCGTCGATTGGGGAGATCAGACATCTGGCTAGAGGCATATCGGACCACTCCCCTCTGTGGTTTCAGATAAATATGAATGTGGGTGCTGAGGGTAGGGTGGCCCCGATTAATCCATGGTACCTCCACAACCCTAAAACCCGTACTGAATTGATTAAGTCTTTGGATCTGTACTTTGCTGAGAATGTGGGGTCTGTGCCCTCTCCTGTCTTACTGTGGGAAGCATTTAAGATGGTCATCCGGGGACAGGTACTGTTGTTAATTGGGTGCGCTAAGAAAAGCAGGAATGAGGCAGTTGTCCGCCTTGAGACTGAAATTACTGAGTTGGAAAGTGCTTTGGAGCGGAGTGTTACCCGAGATGTGCTTCATGTTCTCTGTCTCAAGCAACTTGAGTATAAGACCCTAGTTACCGATGAAGCTAAAATGATGGGTACAGAGCAGCAGGGACGACTGTATGATGTGGGCGACAAGGCTGGGAAACTGATTGCTTGGCTGGACAGAAAGGAGAGGGCAAGTCGTGTGGTTCCAGTGATCGAGAGACCTGATGGCACGCGAGTGACTGACCCTGTTGACATTGTTGAGTGCTTTGCAGAATATTTCGGGACGTATATTCCCCAGTGTCTAACAGACCAGAGGAAGACTCAGATTTTGTTGCTACGAGATATTGCGCTGCATCGTTTGTCGGAGTTAGACAGGGACTTGATGGATGCTGCGCCCACGGTTGACGAGGTGGCTCTCGCTATCCGCTCTATACGCTCCGGGAAAGCTATGAGCCCTAACGGTCTTCCCATCGAACCTTACAAGTTGCGCCCTGACACGCTAGCACCGTATCTCCGTGATATGTTTTTAGCGTCGCGAGAAACTGGCTCCCTTCCTTGTGATCAGCGTCTTGCGACGATTGTGGTGATCCATAAGGAGGGGAAGCCACGGGACCGCTGTGCGTCCTACAGGCCTATCTCGCTCCTTAATGCTGAACCTAAGATTCTAGCTAACTTGCTCGCAAACCGCTTGATAAAGGTAGTCAGTGACCTAATTCATCCGGATCAGTCTGGTTTCATTCCACATCGCAACACAGCATTGAATTTGCGGCGCTTGCATGGTGTTCTCGCGAGGGCGACGTCGCTGCGTGAACCGGCCCTCTTGGCGTCCTTGGACGCCACGATGGCCTTTGATATGATCGAATGGCCAGATCTCGGGGCTGCTCTTGCAAAATTTGGTTTTGGCCCTGGATTCATTAGTTGGGTAAAATTTCTGTATGAGGAACCATTGGCACAGGTTGTGGTAAACGGCCGGGTCTCCGGGTCCTTTGTTCTTGGAAGAGGTACGCGGCAGGGTAGCCCGCTGTCTCCACTTCTCTTTGCCCTTGCCTTGGAACCTTTTGCTGCCTGGATACGGTGGGAGCCCTCGATGAGAGGCATACAATGGACTCCAGACTTTGAGGACCGCATATCGCTATATGCGGACGATATTTTGTTGTACCTCACGTCGCCTCAAAAATCGTTAAATGTATCATTCGATGTGCTTAATTAATTCGGAAGAAACTCCGGCCTCGTCATTAACTGGACTAAGTCTCACATATACGTGCTCGCCGGTGGCATTCCCCTCCTGCCGCGTGGATGTCCTATCCAGGTGACACAGACGGGTTTTAAATATCTGGGAGTCTTTATAACATTGGACCCTGCGGTTCGCTTCGAGCGTAATCTGCTTCCTCCGCTTCAACGTTTACGATCAGACGTGGTGGGTTGGCGTAAGTTGCCGTTATCTCCTCTGGGGCGAGCAGCTCTTTTTAAAATGATGTCCTTGCCGCGTTTTTTATACGCACTCCAGAATACATTTGACGTAATTCCGGCGCGGTATTTCCGAGAGGTGGAGACTTTACAGAGGCAGTTAATATGGGACGGTCGTTCGCGTATTGCTCTTCCAAAGTTAACACTTCCCTGGTATGACGGCGGTATCGCACTTCCGGATATCAGGCGATATTGTTGGGCTTCCCAGATTGCAGCAATCAACCATGGGATGTTTGGCCCGGCATTGAATCCAGCGTTCGAAATGGATAAAAGGCTACTACCGGGCGGCGATTATAATAGGGCGCTCTATTCTCGATCTTCTCGAACACAGCTTTCGGGACCCACTAAGATAGCAGTACGAGTGTGGCATTGTGCAACTGCGACCATGGGCTGGAGAGATCGACTGACCCGTGCGACTCCGCTTTATGCATCTGCGAGATTAGGTTGCCTGTGGAGGACAAAAGGATTCGAGAAATGGGATATGATTGGTATCTGTAAAGTGGGTGATCTCTGGATTAAGGGCAGGATAAAGACTTTCATAGAACTGCAGACGGAATACAAACTAAGTGATAGAGAATTCTTCCGCTATGCCCAGATCCATCACGCGCTGAGTTCGGTCTTTCACGTGGGTAGCGTCATTCCGGAATCCTCCCCCCTCGAAGATCGTATACTAGATGGGCATGTACCAGATAGCACCATTTCTCTGATCTACAAGAAAATGATCAATGACCGCTCGAACTTGCTCGAGCACCTCAGGGTGGTCTGGATTGCAGATGGTATAGAATTAGACGACGAGGACTGGCAATCGGCGATATCCTCACCCAAGGAGGTCGCGATCCTGGCCCGTCTCCGCCTTGTCCAGCTTAAGATCTTACATCGGATTTATGTTACCGGCCCCCGCTTAATTCGTATGGGTTATTCAACGGATGGCTTATGTAAGCGCGGATGCGGTCTGCTTCGCACCTTTCTACACATAATTTGGGAATGTCCTGAGATGGTGCTTATCTGGAATCGCATACATGAGGTGATGAATGAGGTAAAGGGTGTTGCGATGTTGCCTGAGGCCCGACGGTGTTTGTTGAATGTATGGGAGCGGAATGGCTATGATGCGTCACAGACACGATGGGCGACCCTTGGTAATATGATTGCTAAGAGAGACATTGCACAGAGGCCCCCCACGGTTGCGGCTTGGAAGGAGAACATGGACTGGTGCATGTTTAGGGAGAAGACTGTGTATGTGGCACGAGGTAGACCCAGGAAATGGGGGAAAATTTGGAGCCAATGAACTCATACCGGGGAGACATATGTACGCCCCCCCTCACGGAGATACCTAATCCTCCCCAGTCCCCCTGACCCAACATTCCTGGTGTTGTGTAGCGTTTTTGTTTTCGACTTTGTGTTCCCTGCCTGCGGCCCCCTCATCTGTGTAAAACAACTCCTGTACAGTATTGCTATGCACCTCCCGTCCTCCTTGAACGCACGCCCGATATTGTATTATTGTTTCATTGCCTTGTTTGTTTTTTCATGTTTTTATTCTAATAAAAAAGAGTTACAAAAAAAAAAAAAGAAAGGGAAGTGATTCCTAAAAGTGCAATATCGAGGGTGGATACGTGTATGCATCTCCAAGGCCCAGCTGCTGCAAGAACTATATATGGTGTGGCAGAACAGACTGACCATCTAACATTATTTATTGGGTATTTGGACAGTACAATGTCACAATGATATTCTAACATCATCGCCAGGCAATAGTCGATCCTACCAAGCTGATCACCCCCTGTCACTTGATAATGTGAACTGACACTGGTAGATGCATTAAGTTCTCAGGATGACAATCGTAGCGATCAGTACATGGCTTTTGTAGCATGTAGAGGTTGCAATAGGGATGCCATCACAACCGTGACTCACAAGACAGGAGCTTCACAATCAATTATATTACTACAACCACAGTTTTATGGCAACCAATCACCAACCAGCCACACCTTAAGGGTTGGCCAAATTGTAAAGAAAATGTTGTCTTTGGACTCCCTGAAAAGTGTTCTTTACCCTCTGCCCCTCAATTAAGATGAAGGAACAGGTGCAGTTCTAAAGATATACTGTTCATATACTGAAGATACACTCCCATTCACAGCAGTTACCAGCTCTCTTAAAATACATTTTTTGAGGGTGGTGAATACTGTCAGTAATGTGAAGCATGACCTCAAGGTCCTTGTTATTAAAGAGCATTCTTAATTTTAAAGAACAAGGCTGCTAATTCACAAGAGCAGACGCTTCAGGCCAGATTTACAAAGATTTTGGGCTACATGTACGACCACTTCCTTTTGCAACTCGCAATTTGCGAACTTTAGCGACTCATAATTTGCGAGTAGCAAAAGGAAATGTACCAATGTTTCAGACACATTTTGCAATTCCCAATGGGGTCGCAAATGACCTACATCATCAATATTCATGAGGCAGGTTGCAATTTGTGACCCATTGGGAATGAGCAATGAAACCAGGATGGTGGCCTGCTGGAGAAAGCAGACCACCATGTCTTTGTTTGCTTTTTAAATAAAGCAACTTTTTAGGTCGAGCGTGCAAAGAGCTGTGGTAGTTGAGTACGGAGAGGAGCTTTGCCCATTTCTCTGACGTTATTTTGCATTGGTTTGTGTGTTTGTCGTTTGTAAATTTTGACTTCTGATTCATTATGAGGCCTGTTAGTCCCTCCTTAGTATGGCCATGTCGTCATTTGTATCTTCCCACGGCTACTGGACCCTTTACTTCGGTTGTTCCACGGTATTAGATATTTTACACTGTGAGCACTATTTTCTTTAACGAGGGTCTCCTCCTCAGGCACGACATGCTTTGGTGCCTTCTTTAATCCCTGTACTCTCTCCTGTTGCCCGTGAATTCTTCCCCCTGCCCGCCCCCCCATTATCCCTGCCTCCTCGCACCACCCTCCCTCCCACTTTCCGTGCCTTCTAGCCTCTGCCTTCCCGTTGTCCGTGCCTTCTCTTCCCCACCCCTGCCCGCCCTCCAGTTGTCCGTGCCTTCTCAAACGCGCCCTCAGACTCACCCTCCCTCCCATTGTCGTGATGCCTACCATTTCCAATGCAATAGGTCTTGCGTAAATGCGACACCTATTGCATTGTAAATTCTTGAACTATAAAGCGAGGAAGTCTTGGATAACGCCATTAGGCCATATTTTGTCTACTATGGATCATTTAACGGATGTGACTCGGATACTAAGATTGGAAACTATAGAGTGGGCTGTATATTCCATGGCCACATTCTTATTGTATGCATGGATTGAAAGAAGCAACATTTTACAAGCACGAATTCACAGCAGCTGTTACGAGTATATGTTTTTATCACAATTGTATTGTAATGTAAGATATGGAGGAATGATGCATTTTATCTTGTAATCTTTTTTTCTAATACATGATGTATGTATTTGTGATTCTGTGTCTTATCGATAGGGATTATTCCCAGAAATTAATAAATAAAAACAAACACTTCTAGGCGCTTGGTGAATGGCTTGTGTTTCCTTCATGCTACTTTAATGAGCTTGGACTTCATGTCTAGTTTAGATGTCTGCATCACCCGGTGCAGATCGGGGCCAAGGTTCATTCTTTTAAAAGCACTTGAGCAAAAGTCTTTTTCAGACACCCTGGGCCTTGGGTAGGTAAAAGAAGGGTGACTGCCCATTTAATGCTGGTGGCCATGGCTTTAGATGGGCTGGGTCCTACCGGCAGTTCTAGAAAGCATGCTCTGAGACGGGTCCCTATCAGGCTCTCCATTTTGGCCCTTACCTTCAGAGTGAAAAACAAATCTTAAGTCTGCAGCAGTACCACCCCTTCACTGCCTTTGATGGTATTTCGAAGAGACTAGATATAATACTTTCCACAGTCTCATCATTTCAGACCCAAAGCATTTTCAATATTTTACACAACAAATCCATAGTTGTTGCTTATTTATCTTATGCCGTTAACAACCATTGACAAAGCCAATAGTCCTAGTTTGTTCTAGGTATAATGTTACTTGCTGTATTATACATCTGGATGCAATGACAAAAACAACAAAATACCAGTCAGGTAGCAAACTTACTTAGCGCAGGTTTTTATCTAAGGTGTTTAAGCCACGCCCTTAATTACACAGGCCACGCCCCTTTGAGAGACCCCTCATTTTTATTTTTTTTGTGCTACTTAAAGCCCTGCTGGTGGGGATGGGCCACATATAAAAACTAGAGACAGAAAAATTATGTTCCCCACTCGGCCACTCGGTTATTAATGCTTTATTAGAATAAAATACCACCCGACATCTTACATGAGGCGTATTTTACTTCATTATTGTACTTTGTTTTTCTGCACGCATACTAATTGCCTTCACTTTCATTTGGCACTCATGTAGGTGAATAGGCAAATAATTTTATTTTCTCACGGACATTGACAAATATCTGTTGTACAGATGCTAACCAAGGAAACTTGTAATTTGTATAAAAAAATTTCACTTTGAGTACGTTCTAAGCATAATCATTAGGTTAATTGTGAGATACATGACTTACAATAGGCCAAAATGGCTTGTAAATCTACTATTCAAATGTATGTGTGTGATACAATCAATTATATTTGTTGTTTGTTTATTTGTAACTTTTTTGTGTAGCAGTCAAGCAATTAGGGGACTTCTTCCGGCGATTAATAAAAAACATGAAGACAAATGTGATATAACAAGTGAGCATGTTTTATCTGTACCCCTGACGAGCTGCTGAGTGTGAAATATACATTATGTCAATAATAAGGCAGAGCTTCTTAACGCAATCCCTTCATCCACTTGTCTGTGTGTCATCATTGTCTGGCCGGACAAGCACGTGATTGCTGCTGTCTGGTGCTTACTTATGGAGAAGTGTGACGTATGGGCGTACCTTGTACCTTGCAAAATGTTTTACTGCCAATTGGATACAATGGGCATGTTAAATGGCTTGCTGATGTTTGTGTTCTGTGTGCATTTGTCAAGAAAGAGAGGGATAAAAGGGCATACACAAAGCCACTGGAATTATGTAAATGTAAATGTCATGGTACTTATAGAGCTCACTGTCACCAGACGGTCACCTTGCGGTGTCGCCTATTCGGCTTCCTGGCACTAATACTCATACCGCTGTGGAACCCCTCCTGGCTTTCCCTGTGAAGTGTCCACTCCTGGGCACCCCCAGGGTGAAGCCAGACATCCTTAGCGCTGTTGGGGCCGGTGTGGAGGCTAAGCAAGCTATTGCCCAAAGTTGCAGCATGGGGCCCGTGATTAGAATAGGCACTGAGGCGAGAATTAACAGGGCCGAGGAAATTGAGCCCGAGACCCCGCCGAGGCGGGAATCAAACCCTGGTCCCTGGCCAGAACTCTGCATCAGGGTCTGCCGCTCTAACCATTGTTAACAAACAAAATGGTTCTGTTGGGTAGCAAAGACAATTCCTTTGGTAGAGGCTTAGAACAGCTCAAAAGACAAGCAACAAGCACACACTCTCTGATAGACAAAGTTTTTATATGTATTAAAAACAGAACAAGAGACAATATCCTGGAATTACTTCATTCCGTTACATTGCTAGTAAATGCGTTAACTTTGTGAAAAAGTGACAGTAGTGATTAAGGTGACAAGTGTAATGTATAAAGTGACATTTATATACACAACAATTATTTACAATAAAACCTTAATGAGAAATGACCAGGGGCGGTGGGGGGGTTGGTTTGGTGGGGGAGGAAAACGAGGTATTTTTTGTCGTTTATGTGGCCAGTTTTTTACAAGTAGATATTCCAAGGAAAACAAAATGGTTAGTATCCAAGTTCCTGGAGTTTTAACTTGGCCAAGGTAATAGCGTCGACGTTTCGACCCTCGTTGCACCCCAGTTGGTGGTTGCGGCGGGTCTTTATCAAGACAGGGGGAGGGCTAAAAGGAAAAGGATAGGTGTCAGAGAGGTGCTTGTAATTAGCGTCAAAAAATGACGAGAGTCGCTCCAGGTTACTTACACGGGGATCGGTCAAATGGTGAAAGTTTCCAGAAGGTAGCCCGTTGGTCAACCTAAATAGAAAAAGACCTTTAGGACCATGTGTTGTAAGTCCACATATATGTCGGGCATTAGTCAAAAAGCATATATTTAAGGTGCCTAGGCGGTTATGGAGCCAGGTGATACGATTACTTCAGTTAATCGGTGTGATGGAATTTGCAATAAGTGCCTCTGTGATTTACGGCTGGCAAGGGAAGTGCCTAAGTGATTTGAAATTTATTAAAAACGGGTGCATGTCCGAAACCGGAAATGAAACCCGAGTCCTGAAAGTGAGTTAAACTATTACGGATATCACTCGGTAGGTGTCCGAGTTCCAAAGTCCCAAATCTCTTACCCTCTATGCAGTGTTTATCTGCAGTTAAACTCAGCGATCTGGATATGCACGCCAAACCGAGCTGTCCGGGAGAAATGCTCGAACTGAGGAGCTCCGCCTGGGACGCTAAGTATACTCGTAGCCAGGCAACCACAGCCGGAAACGAGGCAGGAAAAGGCTTAGCCAATCACAATGGTGGCCTAAGACAACGTGGTGCCTTTCGCCTCGAGGACGCACTGTACGTCGGTTACTAGGTAACGTTTACAGCGTGACGACAAGCCGAAAATAGCCCAATCAATGAGGGGGCGTGAGACGCTCAACCAAACGTCCGGTAAAACTACTTTCTAACTGGCCCACTGGATAGAATGCTCGGGGATATGTGATTGTCGTCATATCCAGTGAGACATATCCCAAGGTATTTAGACCAGGAGTGAGGTTTGCGTATTCAGTTTGCGTGTTCAATGAGAGGTCATAATATGAACCACATAAACTTACAAAATACAACTAAAACCACATTTGTATTTTGTCATGTGAAAACAAACACATTTGTATTATATGGAAACAGGAGGTCATTTTCCTGGGGACAAAAACACAGATGTATGCTTTTACATTGCGTATTCTAAGTAAAATACCAAAAAAAAAACACATTTATGTGTTATCATATTAAGGAAGGTAGCAACATAGGGAAAAACATTAGGTTATGACCATTTCAAGAACACAAACAGGTTACAGTAAGGCCATTTGTTTCGAAATTTCCTCATGTTCGTTCAATCCCTGACTCACAGAGTTCAAATTGTGGATCCATTTACACTCTTTTCTCCCCAGTGTAGCGGACATAGACCCACCTCTTGGATTCACATTAATTTTTTCTAGGATGCGCCAGCGCAAACTTTCAGGGTCATGATTCTGTGTGAGGAAATGGTCTACCATAGGTGCGCCCTGTACCTTGCAGCGGATCCTGCTCATGTGTTGCAAAATGCGACACTTCACTTTTTGGGTTGTTTGTCCTACGTAGGGTTTATTGTAAATAATTGTTGTGTATATAAATGTCACTTTATACATTACACTTGTCACCTTAATCACTACTGTCACTTTTTCACAAAGTTAACGCATTTACTAGCAATGTAACGGAATGAAGTAATTCCAGGATATTGTCTCTTGTTCTGTTTTTAATACATATAAAAACTTTGTCTATCAGAGAGTGTGTGCTTGTTGCTTGTATTTTGAGCTGTTCTAAGCCTCTACCAAAGGAATTTTTTTTGCTACCCAACAGAACCATTTTGTTTGTTAATCGTATATACCCAGGTTCTGAGGGACACAGGGTTACCCCTTTTTATAAATCGCTCTAACCATTGTGCCACACTCCTCTTGGTAACAACCCGTGTAACAACCAAAGTAAAGGGCCAGTCACCATGGGAGGGTACATTAGCAAATCCAAAGGCAGCATCAAAAGTCAATGACACAAGCAAACGAAAAATATGAGAGGAGAGTGGTTGCAGCTTCTCTCCTCTCCTATACTCTACTACAGCAGTCTCGCAGATTATGCCATTCTGTGACTGCTGCCTTTTTTGCCTGATTATAGCTTTGTTGTATTTGCCACATATTTTACCCAAAAAAGATGTCTTTCTAGCTCAAATTGATCAAAAGTAACTAATAACGCTGCGAGTTGTGTTTGTACACCATGGAAGACACTTTAACAATGGTTAACTGGTCATCTTTCAGTTTCTTATTTCCACATTTGTTCTTTAACATGGTACTAATGTGGTCAAATATTTGCCCAGACAGCATTTCCATGTGTAATAATTACAAAATAATGAAGTAATAATATAAAAAATGTGGCATATTATGCCACATACTTTGCCTTTTATTGCTGCATAATTTACTCAATCCTGCCGTATAATTTGCTGTTCCACTGGCACATAATTCCAGTGGCCCTCGGAATACCGAAACATTATCACCAAGAAGAGCAGTAAACTCTGCGAGGTGGTCATGCAGCTAACACATGTGAGTAAAAATCCTAGGCCATCAACTAGATGAGTGAACAATTTAACCTAAACCAGTAGTAAAAGGAACAATCAAAAAATAAATTATATAAAAAACATGTTTTTAATTGGTATATTAAAAATCATATAGACATTGAACAGTAATCAGACTATATGATGAAAATAAGACATCAATCATCAAGCAACATATACAGGTATTAAAAAATTAGGTACATAACATATATATAATATACATAATACATTTCAAAATGCATTTAGAATCATAGTTGATGCCTAAAATGCTGGGGAAAATTTAAAAACTCGACGCGCGTTTCGGCAGAAAACGCCTTCCTCAGGAGTTCCAGATGATACTCTGAAAAAATATTCACAAGAAAGACATGTATCAGACTACCATACATACATATGCAATATTACATTTAAATTACTAACAGTCTTTAAAAATGATGTACTAAACAGAAATTAACAAAATATATAATTCAAACTCGAGAGAACCTAAATACCTGGCTGGTCTAGGTTACTAATTTGTTCACCCATTGTCATCTAATAGACAATTCAGATTCAACAGTTGTACAGTACTTAGCTCATAGTATACAAATTGTCCACAATCGATTTGGGAAACAATATTGATTATCTTGATGTAGGTTGATACCACACAAACCGTTAAACTGAACAGCCAACCATTTATTCTATTCTATTTTGTTTTAGACATCAAAACATATCACCCTGAAATACATGTTAATTGGGCATGTAATGGTACATAGATATAAACTTACATCAAATGATTTTATTCCATTGCAGTACATCAAAGGAAGATGATATCTTCATATATTTATGAATAAGAAAACCCTTGATAAAGGCTCGTTCCTGATAAAAAAAAAGACACAATAGTGTTTAGTGATGTTTAGATATATACTTTCATCTATGAACACAATGGGCCATACAACCACTTAAATATCGAGGTATAGATTCTCACATAAGATGGTAGAAAGGACCGATACGTCTTGTATCGATACATGCCTAAACTATCCGGGATTATGTCACGATAAGGCACAGAGTCTAAGCGATGAGTACAGAATATACGGATACTTTGAAGTGATGACAACAAAAATAAAGATAAGATTCTTCCTATCGCATTATATTATAAAGACCAAACATTCCTATGTCTATGATTATCTACAAATTCCTGGACTACCACATAGGACGAGAACCAAGATGTAATCATTCTAGTTGTGAGGCTTACGGTCTGAAAAAATTATTCAGAATTCTCGTAGTGGTAGGAGAAAGCATAAGGTAATGGAACTACCAAACTGAAGTATCCACAAGACAGAGAATCTTCAAAAGCCTATTGTACTATTTAATTCATGTTTTTAATACACTCACAAGTTTACCTGATAAGAATCTCCAAAATTCTTGTAGAATTGTATCTCAAGATGGTGATGATAAAGGAACAGTAAAAAATGTATTTTTGCCGGATATTTGTTAAAAAGACGTCATCTCATGTATCGATAACTGAAGATAAAACTAAAGAAAGAGAAAGCAGGGAGGGGAAATAAAGCCCAAGAGGCGGGATATACCAACAATTAATAATAGCGGAAATAGTGAAGTCAGCGACAAGTATTACAATAAGTGAAATTGTAAAAATACAATTTTGTAATCGTTCAAAATACCTTATTTATATAGAGTGGGTAGAGAGCGTGATGTCTGATGTGCATCAGCAGGCGAAGACGTCTAGGTTTAAAAGGATATTCGTATCTGCAAAGAGGAATAATATAAACATCCTAAGTTGAAAGGCCAGGGATGTAATATACATGGCCGCTATTCTCTCTAAACAGCGGGGCGGTGGAGACGGATGTTAAAAATACATAAACGGCTCCATATGCCGAAATCCAATAACTCTTACCCTGTATATGGAATAGGAAAATGGACAGCAAGATGGTGCTGTTCCGGCTATCGTGGAGTTAGGTCCGGTCTTCCACGACAAAGGGGATAAATGCCGGCATGATAACGCCCTTTTTAAAGCCCTCAACCGGCACGAAAAAGGTCAATTAGCAATGTCCGGTATGTAAATAGCGAAAAGGGAAAAGGGGCTGATACTGCTCGAGTCTCCCAAACGCGTCCCAATCCAAAATGGCGCGTAAGCAGCAAATAGCAACGTTGTAATACAGTGCAACCAAAAACGGACAAAATTATAAGTCCGAGGAGCGAGATAGATCGCGAATTTAGAGTGGCTTTAAATATTAATAACCACATCTACATAAGATGTTAAAGTGTAGAATAATGGATGAAAGAAACAAGTTCTTTTTTGTAAAAATAGATTCTCTTATATATAGACCAGATCTCGTTGGTGTCCTTACACCTAAAAAAGAATAGAGCCGAAATCATAAAGTATTTAGATCAAACCTATAACTATTTATACATGACGGGAAATGCAGAGATTCCATTGTTGCAAAGACAGGAAACTGGACAGCCAAGGGAAAATTCACAGGCATAGTCCATATTCACAGTCACTTCTAATATTGACCATGGACATATAGATCTATTTATTTTTCAAAGTCACAGATTCATTTGCAAAGATAAATGGAACATGAGGACTCGATAGTCGAAGCTAACATGACTAATGTACAGAAATAGGCTTTCCCTGACAGCAAGGAGGTTAAATGATGGCATGCTCCCAGGGGATTTCAGCATTGAGGCCCTTCTTGAAGGTTCCCAAAGAAAAAATCCAAAAGACTTCCCTTTTCCTCCTAACTTTGTCACCACCTTTGTTGTCTGGGAGTCTTATTTTTTCTAAAATTCGCCATCTAAAATCATCAGGGGCGTGGTGGTTTTCTGTAAAATGTTTAACTAGAGGCGCCAAGTTCTTATTAGTTCGAATGGCCGACCGATGTTCCGTAAGTCTGGTCTGTGCGGATCTAGATGTTTCACCAACATATCCCAGTTGGCAAGGACATAAAATGAAATATATGCAGTTGGCAGTTTTGCAATTCCACATGTCATTGGCGGTAGTATGGCAACCATTGTGTTCGAAAGACTCACCTTCTATGATGTTACTGCAGGACTTACAAGATGTACATCTAACAGTGCCTCTAACTGGAAAATTATTCTTGATTGACCTGTGAACAAATTCTGAATGAACATTGGTTGTAGAGAAACGAGAATGCACAATAAGGTCTTTAAGATTTTTGTTTCTGCTGTGCGCAAACATAGGTTTGTTAGCTTGCAGTTGGTAGGATTTGAATTCAGAATGTGCCAATTGGTATTCACGATATGTTTTACAGTGTTGTCAAGGGTGGAATGTTTAGTGATACATACCAGCTGGTTGTTCACCTTAGAGGGATTAGTTCTCAATAAGGAGTCACGGTCGTAGAATCTAGCTCGTTTGTATGAATCTCTAATCAGTCTATGCGGATAGCCTCTATTTAAAAATTTCTGCCGCATGACTTTAGCTTGTATATCAAAATCCACCAGGTTCGAGCAGTTCCTTCTGACTCGGAGGAACTGGGAGAATGGTATGCTCTCTCGTTGACACCGGGGATGGAAGCTCTTAAAATGGAGGAGGGTATTCCTCGCAGTCGGTTTGAGAAAGAGATCTACAATGAGTTTATTTGTTTGGTGCTTAATGATTATATCTAGAAATTCGACCTGGTTATTGTTGTATTGAGCAGTGAACTTGAGGTTTACATCCGCTAGGTTGATCCATTCCAAAAATTCACATAATGATTCTCTCCCATTGGTCCAGATAAAAAAGATGTCATCGATATATCTGGACCAATGGGAGATGGATTCATAGAATGGTGCTATTTCGTTGTGGATACATTTATCCTCGAAGGCTGCCATATAGATGTTAGCAATGGATGGAGCAACTGAGGCCCCATGCTGACACCCTTCGTTTGACGGTAGAGGGTGCTACCAAATTCCACAATATTTTCAGTAAGAACAATCTGTAAAAGATCCAGAATAAAGTCTTTAGGGCATATGATGCCAAAGGTTTCAATGAACCAACTAGTGGTTAGCATAGCTTCCTGCTGGGGGATGTTGCTATACAACGCTTTAATGTCCATGGTGACTAATAGGTCTTTATTAGGGTCAAATGGAAGATTTTCTATTTTAGATATCATAGAACCTGTGTCTTTAATATATGAAATAATTTTAGACACGTGTGGACGTAGAAAGGAATCAATAAATTTGGAAAGAGGTTCTATATTTGTGCCTATCGTTGATACAATAGGTCTGTAAGGGGGGTCTATAAAATTCTTATGAAATTTTTGGCATGCCATAAATGCATGCAGTTTTGTGTTGATGATGGTTAAGATACTCAAATTCTTTTTGGGTAATGTCTCCTACTAAGAGGGCTGCAGTGGTAAGATTGCGAATCCTCTTAGATATTGAGATCAGGGGATTGGTTCTAACCACAGAATAGGTGGCCACATCAGAGAGCATAGTTGTCATCTTTTGTTCATATTTGTCAGTATCTATCAGCACAATGCCACCCCTTTTGTCACAGCTCTTAATTACCAGTTTGTTATCACTTCTCAAATTTTGGAGAGCCTCTGATTCTCCTCTGCTAAGATTATAAATAGGTTTGGGTATGTAACGAAGTGCTCTCTCGAGTTGTTGAAGTACAACTAGCTCGAAAGTAGCAACCTCTGGTCCTAATTGGTCCAATGAAGGGTTGAATGTGGATGGTAAAGATAGCTGTCTTGTTTCCTGAGTTAACTCATTAGTATCTGTGTGTAAAGAAAAAAACTTCTTTAATCTAATTTTACGAAAAAATGAGATAATATCTGTCTGTAATTCGAAAATATTTACTTGTGAGTGAGGGACATATGATAGGCCTTTGGATAATAACGATTCAGTATGAGAGTTTATATCTCTGGAGGACAGATTGAAAATGGGGATCACATCCCCTGCCCCCAGTACTGACGATTGCGTGTCTCGCGAATAAATTGTGGTTCCTGAGGTTGATGTTGCTGATGTTGATGGTGTTGGTGTTGGTGATGGGCTTTTTGAAAGTTGCCTCTTGTTTGGTTCTGAAAGTGGACTCTGGGCCTGCCTCGTCGTGGGCCCCTGTTGGACAAAAAAGGCTGTTTGGGACGAGGTCCATTGTATTGATTAAAATTACTTTCTGCCTCATAGTAATTATTCTGACCTTCATTCTCTGAGTCTGAAGAGTCAGTAAAATTATTGACTCTTTGGGGAGTGGTTCTGCTGTCATCCACGTAATGATTCTGTTTATAAAAATCTTGTCTTAGATAAGGGTATGTCCCTTCCAACATATAGAATCGTTTATCTTTTGTTAGTTTGTCATTCTTGCGTTTGTTCAAATATGCGCTGAATGACTCCAATTCCTTATTGGCCTCTTCTATTTTTCTCATTGCCTCATCTATATTGCCAAAAGCCTTAAGCTTCGTCTCTAGATCATCAATTTCTTTCTTAATGTCTATGGCTAACTCTTTAGCAGTCTCAATGATAAGGATCATGAGATCCCGGGAGCACCTGTTCGCAATGAGGCTCCATTTCTCCAAAAATGGCCTATGATGGACAAAAAGGCCAGGGATGTTGCGCACTTTCAGACCCATGGGGATGATGCCATTCTTAAGATAGGCCAACATGAATTCCCCATGGGCTTCCATGCGGGTGAGTTTCTTTTTAAGTTCAATAAGTTTACGGCTATCTTCATTCTGAGAGGTATTAGTTGAACCTCCACTTGTTGGAATGGCACTAGTTCCAACAAGTGAGGCAGAAACCTCATCAGAGAACCCGAAAGTTTGTAGTTGGGCCATAATAGTTAAAAAACATGAAAGAATTTCTAGGGACTAACGAATGAATACCACACAATAGTAAGTACTGACAATCTTTGATATAATTAGTAATGATACACATAGAGAGCAGCCCTACACAGACAAGCTGTGGGAAACAGATGAGAAAAACAAGGACCCCCTGGGTAGTGGTAATTTATAGACTCCTAGGGCAGAGTAACAACACATGTGAGTAAAAAATCCGAGGCCATCAACTAGATGAGTGAACAATTTAACCTAAACCAGTAGTAAAGGGAACAATCAAAAAAGAAATTATATAAAAAACATGTTTTTAATTGGTATATTAAAAACTCATATAGACACTGAACAGTAATCAGACTATATGATGAAAATAAGACATCAATCATCAAGCAACATACACAGGTATTAAAAAATTAGGTACATAACATATATATAATATACATAATACATTTCAAAATGCATTTAGAATCATAGTTGATGCCTAAAATGCTGGGGAAAATTTAAAAACTCGACGCGCGTTTCGGCAGAAAACGCCTTCCTCAGGAGTTACAGATGATACTCTGAAAAAATATTCACAAGAAAGACATGTATCAGACTACCATACATACATATGCAATATTACATTTAAATTACTAACAGTCTTTAAAAATGATGTACTAAACAGAAATTAACAAAATATATAATTCAAACTCGAGAGAACCTAAATACCTGGCTGGTCTAGGTTACTAATTTGTTTACCCATTGTCATCTAATAGACAATTCAGATTCAACAATTGTACAGTACTTAGCTCATAGTATACAAATTGTCCACAATCGATTCGGGAAACAATATTGATTATCTTGATGTAGGTTGATACCACACAAACCGTTAAACTGAACAGCCAACCATTTATTCTATTCTATTTTGTTTTAGACATCAAAACATATCACCCTGAAATACATGTTGATTGGGCATGTAATGGTACATAGATATAAACTTACATCAAATGATTTTATTCCATTGCAGTACATCAAAGGAAGATGATATCTTTATATATTTATCAAGGGTTTTCTTATTCATAAATATATGAAGATATCATCTTCCTTTGATGTACTGCAATGGAATAGAATTATTTGATGTAAGTTTATATCTATGTACCATTACATGCCCAATTAACATGTATTTCAGGGTGATATGTTTTGATGTCTAAAACAAAATAGAATAGAATAAATGGTTGGCTGTTCAGTTTAACGGTTTGTGTGGTATCAACCTACATCAAGATAATCAATATTGTTTCCCGAATCGATTGTGGACAATTTGTATACTATAAGCTAAGTACTGTACAATTGTTGAATCTGAATTGTCTATTAGATGACAATGGGTGAACAAATTAGTAACCTAGACCAGCCAGGTATTTAGGTTCTCTCGAGTTTGAATTATATATTTTGTTAATTTCTGTTTAGTACATCATTTTTAAAGACTGTTAGTAATTTAAATGTAATATTGCATATGTATGTATGGTAGTCTGATACATGTCTTTCTTGTGAATATTTTTTCAGAGTATCATCTGTACTCCTGAGGAAGGCATTTTCTGCAGAAACGCGCGTCGAGTTTTTAAATTTTCCCCAGCATTTTAGGCATCAACTATGATTCTAAATGCATTTTGAAATGTATTATGTATATTCTATATATGTTATGTACCTAATTTTTTAATACCTGTATATGTTGCTTGATGATTGATGTCTTATTTTCATCATATAGTCTGATTACTGTTCAGTGTCTATATGATTTTTAATATACCAATTAAAAACTAGTTTTTTATATAATTTCTTTTTTGATTGTTCCTTTTACTACTGGTTTAGGTTAAATTGTTCACTCATCTAGTTGATGGCCTAGGATTTTTTACTCACATGTGTTGTTACTCTGCCCTAGGAGTCTATAAATTACCACTACCCAGGGTGTCCTTGTTTTTCTCATCTGTTTCCCACAGCTTGTCTGTGTAGGGCTGCTCTCTACGTGTATCATTACTAATTATATCAAAGATTGTCAGTACTTACTATTGTGTGGTATTCATTCGTTAGTCCCTAGAAATTCTTTCATTTTTTTAACTATTATGGCCCAACTACAAACTTTCGGGTTCTCTGATGAGGTTTTTGCCTCACTTGTTGGAACTAGTGCCATTCCAACAAGTGGAGGTTCAACTAATACCTCTCAGAATGAAGATAGCCGTAAACTTATTGAACTTAAAAAGAAACTCACCCGCATGGAAGCCCATGGGGAATTCATGTTGGCCTATCTTAAGAATGGCATCATCCCCATGGGTCTGAAAGTGCGCAACATCCCGGGCCTTTTTGTCCATCATAGGCCATTTTTGGAGAAATGGAGCCTCATTGCGAACAGGTGCTCCCGGGATCTCATGATCCTTATCATTGAGACTGCTAAAGAGTTAGCCATAGACATTGAGAAAGAAATTGATGATCTAGAGACGAAGCTTAAGGCTTTTGGCAATATAGATGAGGCTATGAGAAAAATAGAAGAGGCCAATAAGGAATTGGAGTCATTCAGCGCATATTTGAACAAACGCAAGAATGACAAACTAACAAAAGATAAACGATTCTATACGTTGGAAGGGACATACCCTTATCTAAGACAAGATTTTTATAAACAGAATCATTACGTGGATGACATCAGAACCACTCCCCAAAGAGTCAATAATTTTACTGACTCTTCAGACTCAGAGAATGAAGGTCAGAATAATTACTATGAGGCAGAAAGTAATTTTAATCCATACAATGGACCTCGTCCCAAACAGCCTTTTTTGTCCAACAGGGGCCCACGACGAGGCAGGCCCAGAGTCCACTTTCAGAACCAAACAAGAGGCAACTTTCAACAAGCCCATCACCAACACCAACACCATCAACATCAGCAACATCAACCTCAGGAACCACAATTCATTCGCGAGGCACGCAATCGTCAGTACTGGGGGAAGGGGATGTGATCCCCATTTTCAATCTGTCCTCCAGAGATATAAACTCTCATACTGAATCGTTATTATCCAAAGGCCTATCATATGTCCCTCACTCACAAGTAAATATTTTCGAATTACAGACAGATATTATCTCATTTTTTCGTAAAATTAGATTAAAGAAGTTTTTTTCTTTACACACAGATACTAATGAGTTAACTCAGGAAACAAGACAGCTATCTTTACCATCCACATTCAACCCTTCATTGGACCAATTAGGACCAGAGGTTGCTACTTTCGAGCTAGTTGTACTTCAACAACTCGAGAGAGCACTTCGTTACATACCCAAACCTATTTATAATCTTAGCAGAGGAGAATCAGAGGCTCTCAAAAATTTGAGCAGTGATAACAAACTGGTAATTAAGAGCTGTGACAAAGGGGGTGGCATTGTGCTGATAGATACTGACAAATATGAACAAAAGATGACAACTATGCTCTCTGATGTGGCCACCTATTCTGTGGTTAAAACCAATCCCCTGATCTCAATATCTAAGAGGATTCGCAATCTTACCACTGCAGCCCTCTTAGTAGGAGACATTAACCAAAAAGAATTTGAGTATCTTAACCATCATCAACACAAAACTGCATGCATTTATGGCATGCCAAAAATTCATAGGAATTTTATAGACCCCCCTTACAGACCTATTGTATCAACGATAGGCACAAATGCAGAACCTCTTTCCAAATTTATTGATTCCTTTCTACGTCCACACGTGTCTAAAATTATTTCATATATTAAAGACACAGGTTCTATGATATCTAAAATAGAAAATCTTCCATTTGACCCTAATAAAGACCTATTAGTCACCATGGACATTGAAGCGTTGTATAGCAACATCCCCCAGCAGGAAGCTATGCTAACCACTAGTTGGTTCATTGAAACCTTTGGCATCATATGCCCTAAAGACTTTATTCTGGATCTTTTACAGATTGTTCTTACTGAAAATATTGTGGAATTTGGTAGCACCCTCTACCGTCAAACGAAGGGTGTCAGCATGGGGGCCTCAGTTGCTCCATCCATTGCTAACATCTATATGGCAGCCTTCGAGGATAAATTTATCCACAACGAAATAGCACCATTCTATGAATCCATCTCCCATTGGTCCAGATATATCGATGACATCTTTTTTATCTGGACCAATGGGAGAGAATCATTATGTGAATTTTTGGAATGGATCAACCTAGCGGATGTAAACCTCAAGTTCACTGCTCAATACAACAATAATCAGGTCGAATTTCTAGATATAATCATTAAGCACCAAACAAATAAACTCATTGTAGATCTCTTTGTCAAACCAACTGCGAGGAATACCCTCCTCCATTTTAAGAGCTTCCATCCCCGGTGTCAACGAGAGAGCATACCATTCTCCCAGTTCCTCCGAGTCAGAAGGAACTGCTCGAACCTGGTGGATTTTGATATACAAGCTAAAGTCATGCGGCAGAAATTTTTAAATAGAGGCTATCCGCCTAGACTGATTAGAGATTCATACAAACGAGCTAGATTCTACGACCGTGACTCCTTATTGAGAACTAATCCCTCTAAGGTGAACAACCAGCTGGTATTTATCACTAAACATTCCACCCTTGACAACACTGTAAAACATATCGTGAATACCAATTGGCACATTCTGAATTCAAATCCTACCAACTGCAAGCTAACAAACCTATGTTTGCGCACAGCAGAAACAAAAATCTTAAAGACCTTATTGTGCATTCTCGTTTCTCTACAACCAATGTTCATTCAGAATTTGTTCACAGGTCAATCAAGAATAATTTTCCAGTTAGAGGCACTGTTAGATGTACATCTTGTAAGTCCTGCAGTAACATCATAGAAGGTGAGTCTTTCGAACACAATGGTTGCCATACTACCGCCAATGACATGTGGAATTGCAAAACTGCCAACTGCATATATTTCATTTTATGTCCTTGCCAACTGGGATATGTTGGTGAAACATCTAGATCCGTACAGACCAGACTTACGGAACATCGGTCGGCCATTCGCACTAATAAGAACTTGGCGCCTCTAGTTAAACATTTTACAGAAAACCACCACACCCCTGATGATTTTAGATGGCGAATTTTAGAAAAAATAAGACTCCCAGACAACAAAGGTGGTGACAAAGTTAGGAGGAAAAGGGAAGTCTTTTGGATTTTTTCTTTGGGAACCTTCAAGAAGGGCCTCAATGCTGAAATCCCCTGGGAGCATGCCATCATTTAACCTCCTTGCTGTCAGGGAAAGCCTATTTCTGTACATTAGTCATGTTAGCTTCGACTATCGAGTCCTCATGTTCCATTTATCTTTGCAAATTAATCTGTGACTTTGAAAAATAAATAGATCTATATGTCCATGGTCAATATTAGAAGTGACTGTGAATATGGACTATGCCTGTGAATTTTCCCTTGGCTGTCCAGTTTCCTGTCTTTGCAACAATGGAATCTCTGCATTTCCCGTCATGTATAAATAGTTATAGGTTTGATCTAAATACTTTATGATTTCGGCTCTATTCTTTTTTAGGTGTAAGGACACCAACGAGATCTGGTCTATATATAAGAGAATCTATTTTTACAAAAAAGAACTTGTTTCTTTCATCCATTATTCTACACTTTAACATCTTATGTAGATGTGGTTATTAATATTTAAAGCCACTCTAAATTCGCGATCTATCTCGCTCCTCGGACCTATAATTTTGTCCGTTTTTGGTTGCACTGTATTACAACGTTGCGATTTGCTGCTTACGCGCCATTTTGGATTGGGACGCGTTTGGGAGACTCGAGCAGTATCAGCCCCTTTTCCCTTTTCGCTATTTACATACCGGACATTGCTAATTGACCTTTTTCGTGCCGGTTGAGGGCTTTAAAAAGGGCGTTATCATGCCGGCATTTATCCCCTTTGTCGTGGAAGACCGGACCTAACTCCACGATCGCCGGAACAGCACCATCTTGCTGTCCCGTTTCCTATTCCATATACAGGGTAAGAGTTATTGGATTTCGGCATATGGAGCCGTTTATGTATTTTTAACATCCGTCTCCACCGCCCCACTGTTTAGAGAGAATAGCGGCCATGTATATTCCATCCCTTGCCTTTCAACTTAGGATGTTTATATTATTCCTCTTTGCAGATACGAATATCCTTTTAAACCTAGACGTCTTCGCCTGCTGATGCACATCAGACATCACGCTCTCTACCCAGTCTATATAAATAAGGTATTTTGAACGATTACAAAATTGTATTTTTACAATTTCACTTATTGTAATACTTGTCGCTGACTTCACTATTTCCGCTATTTTTAATTGTTGGTATATCCCGCCTCTTGGGCTTTATTTCCCCTCCCTGCTTTCTCTTTCTTTAGTTTTATCTTCAGTTATCGATACATGAGATGACGTCTTTTTAACAAATATCCGGCAAAAATACATTTTTTACTGTTCCTTTATCATCACCATCTTGAGATACAATTCTACAAGAATTTTGGAGATTCATATCAGGTAAACTTGTGAGTGTATTAAAAACATGAATTAAATAGTATAATAGGCTTTTGAAGATTCTCTGTCTTGTGGATACTTCAGTTTGGTAGTTCCATTACCTTATTGCTTTCTCCTACCACTACGAGAATTCTGAATAAATTTTTCAGACCGTAAGCCTCACAACTAGAATGATTACATCTTGGTTCTGGTCCTATGTGGTAGTCCAGGAATTTGTAGATAATCATAGACATAGGAATGTTTGGTCTTTATAATATAATGCAATAGGAAGAATATTATCTTTACTTTTGTTGTCATCACTTCAAAGTATCCGTATATTCTGTACTCATCGCTTAGACTCTGTGCCTTATCGTGACATAATCCCGGATAGTTTAGGCATGTATCGATACAAGACGTATCGGTCCTTTCTACCATCTTATGTGAGAATCTATACCTCGATATTTAAGTGGTTGTATGGCCGATTGTGTTCATAGATGAAAGTATATATCTAAACATCACTAAACACTATTGTGTCTTTTTTTGATCAGGAACGAGCCTTTGTCAAGGGTTTTCTTATTCATAAATATATGAAGATATCATCTTCCTTTGATGTACTGCAATGGAATAAAATCATTTGATGTAAGTTTATATCTATGTACCATTACATGCCCAATTAAGATGTATTTCAGGGTGCTATGTTTTGATGTCTAAAACAAAATAGAATAGAATAAATGGTTGGCTGTTCAGTTTAACGGTTTGTGTGGTATCAACCTACATCAAGATAATCAATATTGTTTCCCGAATCGATTGTGGACAATTTGTATACTATGAGCTAAGTACTGTACAATTGTTGAATCTGAATTGTCTATTAGATGACAATAGGTGAACAAATTAGTAACCTAGACCAGCCAGGTATTTAGGTTCTCTCGAGTTTGAATTATATATTTTGTTAATTTCTGTTTAGTACATCATTTTTAAAGACTGTTAGTAATTTAAATGTAATATTGCATATGTATGTATGGTAGTCTGATACATGTCTTTCTTGTGAATATTTTTTCAGAGTATCATCTGTAACTCCTGAGGAAGGCGTTTTCTGCCGAAACGCGCGTCGAGTTTTTAAATTTTCCCCAGCATTTTAGGCATCAACTATGATTCTAAATGCATTTTGAAATGTATTATGTATATTATATATATATTATGTACCTAATTTTTTAATACCTGTATATGTTGCTTGATGATTGATGTCTTATTTTCATCATATAGTCTGATTACTGTTCAGTGTCTATATGATTTTTAATATACCAATTAAAAACATGTTTTTTATATAATTTCTTTTTTGATTGTTCCTTTTACTACTGGTTTAGGTTAAATTGTTCACTCATCTAGTTGATGGCCTAGGATTTTTTACTCACATGTGTTGTTACTCTGCCCTAGGAGTCTATAAATTACCACTACCCAGGGGGTCCTTGTATTTCTCATCTGGTCATGCAGCTAACCCCCTTTAATGTAAACTCATGGCTGCAGCTCAGGAAATGCGGATGGGCACTGGCACTTTATTCTTTCACAAGGAGAGCACCATCCTTTCATTGAGATTGTGGTGTTTGCAATGGTGCAACAGAGTGACTATTTTTAGGTCAAGCCTAGCGGCAGCGCGCATGCACTGCTTGGTCAGCGAGACTGCTGTAGTAGAGTATAGGAGAGGAGAGAAGCTGCGACCACTCTCCTCCCATATTTTTCGTTTGCTTGTGTCATTGACTTTTGATGCTGCCTTTGGATTTGTTAATGTACCCTCCCATGGTGACTGGCCCTTTACTTTGGTTGTTACACGGGTTGTTACACGGGTTATTTAGTCTGTAAGCACTATTTACTTTATTGAGTTTCTCTTACTGCAGGCTAGACATGCACAGCTTCAGCTGAAACCACTTGTGTTATTTCAAGCAGCACGGCCGCCCCCGTAACACGGGCACCTGCTTTAATTCACTTTAACCTGTGTTTAATCTCGTGTCTGTTTCAACCCCCTCACCTCCCAAGTAAAATGGATTTAGACTTGAGTAGGGAATTAAGTCATGTGACTATTAGGTAGCACATAATCCTGTGCTGATGGGCTGAAGCTGACAACAGTGCATCTGTGTTACATGTCATCTGTATTAAGGCCACCTGACGGGTTGTTTTCAAAAGCCTATTTTATGAACAACAACACCACCACCAAAACCAATATCACCACCACCAATACCACCACCTCCATCAATACCACCACCATCAATACCAATACCACCACCACCGCCAATACCACCACCACCGCCAATACCACCACCACCAATACATCACCACCAATACCACCACCAACACCACCACCATCAACACAACTAATACCACCACCAATACCACTACCACCACCAATACCACCACCACCAATGCCACCACCGCCAATACCACCACCAATACCACCACCAAAATGACCACCAATACCACCACCACCAATTACACCACCACCATCGATACCACCACCACCAATACCACAACCAATATGACCACCACCACCACCAATACAACCACCAATACCCAGCCGCAGTCCATGCAGGAAACAGTGGTGAGGAGGTGGGGCTACGTAAGGGGGGATTTCGAGGGACGATGCAGAGGGAAAATTAAATAAATAAATAATTTCCCCTCAGCATCATCCCTCGAAATACCCCTTTACCCTGCCCACTACCCCACAGCTGTTACATGCATGGACCGCTGCTGCCAATACCACCACCACCAATATTGCCACCACCATTACCACCTTCAGTACCAACGCCACCAATACCACTACCACCAATACCACTGCCAATGACAATATCACCACCAATACCACCACCACCAATACCACCACCACCACCACTAATACCACCACCACCACTAATACCACCTCCACCAATGCCACCACCAGCAATGCCACCACCACCAATACCACCAACACCAATACCACCACCACAAACGCCACCACCACCAATATCACCACCGATACAACCAATACCACCAATACCACCACTAATACCTCCGCTACCAATACCACCACCACCACCAATATCACCACCACCAATACAACCAACACAACCAATACTACCACCACCAATACCACCACCAATACCACCACCAATACCATCACCAATACCACCACAAATACCACCACCAACAATACCACTACCGCCACAACCACCAATACCACTAATACCACCACCACCATTAATGCCACTATCTCCACCACCACCAGTACCATCACCAACACCGCCAACAATACCACCTGCACCACCAATACCACCACAAATACCACCACCAACAATACCACTACTACTACAACCACCAATACCACCACCACCATTAATGCCACCATCTCTACCACCACCAGTACCATCACCAACACCGCCAACAATACCACCACCACCAAAACCACCTCCACCACCAATACCACCAACACCACCACCACCAATACCACCACCACCAATACCACCACCACCACCAATACCACAAACAATACCACCACCAATACCACCACCAAGACCACAACTAATACCACCACCAATAAAATCACCACCACCAATACAACCACTACCACCAATACTACCACCAATACCACCACCAATACCATCACCAATGCCACCACCAAAACCACCATCAACAATACCACACCACCACAACCGCCAAAACCACCACCACCATTTCCACCACCACCAATACCACCACCACCACCACCATTAATGCCACCACCTACACCACCACCAATACCACCACCAACACTGCCACCAATACCACCACCACCAATACCACCACTGCCAATACCACCACCATCAATATCACCGCCAATACCACCAACAGTACCACCACCACTAATATCACCACCAATACCACCACCACCAATACCAATACCACCACCAACAATACCACCACCAATACCGCCATCACCACCAATACCAGCACTAATACCACCAAACGTACCACCACCAATACCACCACTAATACCACCATCACCAATACCACCACTACCACCACCAATATCACCACCACCAATACCATCATCAATACCACCACCAATACCACCACCACTACCACCACCAGTATCAATACTACCACCAATACCACCACCAATACCACTCCCACCAATACCACCACCAATGCCACCAACACCATCACCACCAATACCACCACCACCAATACCACCACCAATACCACCACCAATGCCACCAATACCACCACCACCAACACCACCACCAATACCACCAATACCACCACCACCAATACCGCCACCACCAATACCACCACCACCAATACCAGTACCACCAACAATACCAGTACCACTACCACCAATACCAATACCACCACCAATACCACCAATACCGCCATCGTAAATATTACCACCTCCACCAATACCACCACCATCACCAATACCACCAATGCCACCACCAGCACCACCAATACAACCACCAGTACCACCAATACCAGCAGCACCAATACCACCAACACTAATACCACCAATACCACCACCACCATCTACAATATCACCACCACCATCACCAATACCATCACCACCAATACCACCACCACCAATACAAATACCACAACCTCAGCGCCTCTCGTTCACTAGAAATAGCAGGGACACTGTACGAGGCCGGAGCTGCAGCCAAGACCATCCCACCCTCCATGTCTGCCATAAAGCACAGCCCGCCCTGCACCAGGAGGTTTAGCCAAGGCCCTACTACAGCTGGAGTGTTTTTATTAGGCCAAAGATAGCAATGACATTATGCAATGCCACACTGCACACTCAAATCACTAAATAAAAAACAATTCTTATATTACCTCAAATTTCGCCAATAAAGAGCTTAAAAACAGATAGTCCCGAGATACATTTTGCCTCTTTCTAAATTTCTGAAGGGAAAAAATGCCAGAAGGAAGTACTTATTATTATGATTTTCCCGTGTAATTTAAATACACCCTAATCAATTCACAAACTATTTTAGAACTCCATTATGTAACTCATCCATCTTTGGCCTTCTAAACACAAAAATGCCCCTTGTGCATCACCTGAACTCGGAGCAACGAGTCTAGAGGGGAGAAAATAACAAGAAAACTGTTAACTTACAGCAGGCAGGCTTATCTTTAGACTACATATATTAGTCTTTCTTTCATGTTTACTCTGGGTCTCTCTAACATGCTTAAATTTGATTCTTCTCTCAGTATTCTCTATTTTAATATTTTTTCCTTGGTTATTCTTTTTGTTCAGTTCCAGATTGGGGATTACACAATAACTCAGTTTGTAACTTTTCAATTTATGCTTCTGTGTGCACCAGTTACAGAGATATGACATAATCCCTTTTCTGCTTCTGTACGGGAAAAACATTGTGGCCCAGATTTTTCAAAGGATTGAGTTGCCCTTGTGCCACGCAGGGTGACCCAAGGGACATTTCAGATTTACCAAGCCATGCAAAGCCACTTTGTGTGACCCTGCATGGCTTGGGAAATCTGGAGTAAAGCAGAGGAAGTCTCTGCCTTACCTTACATGCACCGGGATAGCTTTACATGGGTGGAGAGTGGGTGTTCCCACGGATCCACCCATGCATTTTGGTGCATTTTCAGATTTACCAAGCTAAGTAAACCTGCCAATGTGTCAAAATTCTATACCTTCCTAATAAAGGTGCAACAAGGAGGAATATCTTAATTTCTTCTCATGTTATTCCTATTTCTAAGTGTGCTGCATTCTGCAGCATGCTTAGAAAGAAGAGAACAACTCTAAGGATTGTTTTTTGTGCAAGGAGGATCCCTTTTCTTCACAAAATAATCTTGCCTGCACTGCAAGGGTGCCTGAGTAGGTGCTAGGCAGCACGCAGTGCGCCAGCGCAGATAGAGAGTAGGAATGCATCATTTGCTAGTAAATATGGCGCATTCCTGCTCTCTCTATTGGACGCAGCAGAAGACAAGTTGCTGCACTTCATCAAATATTGAAAGACCTTGCCCTATATGTGCAAAGTATTGATATATCCAATGTATATTATTTTAGCCTCCATTTGTTTGCATGCAAGTGGTTGCTTTGCAACAACAATGAATCAGATGATGTCCAAAAAAAGCAATGTATGGCCACTTGCATTTTAGCTATGAATGGAGTGGAGAACCCATTCCAGAGAGCTGATGAGAGCACACTTGCAATGCAATAGCATATTTCTGTGGAGTTATTTTACTCTGGCTGATATTGCAGCATTGCGTTGGATCTGATTTCCAGAATGATGTTATGGAGCTTCCATGCTTGAGAAATATAATAGGATTTATTTGTAGTGTTTTGTGATAACATGCCTATTGTAAAGGGTAATTTTATTCAGAGTGGCATCAATTTGACCCCCTGTCTTCACACTGGGATAATATGGGAGGATTTTTCAACAACGTGCTGGGATTTGATGAGCATACACTGTCCTCCCTATCAGAGTAAATTGGCAATGTATTCTTTATGTCACAGATACATATACCAATGCTCATTCTATTAGTGGTGAGGAGCAGATTGTATATTAAAACTGGCCAGGCTTTGACCCTGTCTGCCTTCCTCAAATCTACTCTTTTTCACTGACTTAACTATTCTGCAGAGCCCACAAAAATGCTGACTATATCATTTGTGTTGCAATAAAAGCTTGCACTCTTTGTCTAAGGTAGCAAACATAATTGAAAATGCTCTGTAAAAACCACAGCTAAATAACTGATTTGCTTTAACTGTCTTCGATAACAAACTGACCATTGTTGTAAGTGAAAGTCCATTTGCAGAAACAAATTATCAGTCACTGACTAATTACATAGCATTACTGAAATGTAAGTTTGAATTTGCTTCCAACAGAAAGAAACGGCGAACATGATATTATTCACAACCATAATTACTTAGAGTATAAACTACTATAAAAATACTTTGCAAAAATATTACTTTTTGATAGCTATGTGTTTCTCAAACAAAATTAAATTAATTAAATGTTATGATATAATGTGAGTTGACTGGATAATACATATTTGCACAATACAGGATTTTAAGAGATTAATGTTTAAATTGTTCTTTTATTTTTCTAATGATGTCCATGAAAATGACTACTACACAGACAAATGTGATAAATTACTTTTAAATGGACATTATGCATGTATAGCCTATCACAGATGCATATTTGTGGTGAAGTCTTTTTTTAGTAGATGTTGGAAAGACAATAAAGGCATAAGGCCTAACTTATAATGGAAAGATAGTGCTCAAAAAGTGATGGCTGTCCCTTTTATTCACTCCTGGTTCCCAAACCTCATTCCAAGTGTGAGGTAGTGTAGTTTTCAGGTAGAACAGCCACAACTGGAAAACAATTTGTGACACACTAGATGCCGTACAATTTAGAGTGCCCCCTCCAACGTAATTTCCACCAGCATCCTATCTGCCCATGTTAGAAATGGGATTCCTGGTTGGCTGAGGTATGCACCCAGGTCAGGCAAGAACCACCTGTCTAGTCAGGGTATGCTAAATACTTAATAAGATAGCCTGTGCTCACCCTCTAGTGGCTTGGCACAGAGCAGTCAGGCTTATCTAAATAGGCAATGTGTAAAGTATTTGTGCAATATACACACACACAATGACATGATGAAAACACCACAAAAAGACACCATGCAGAATTAGAAAAATAAGACCAAAACGACAAAAATCTAATAGGTCGAAGTGGAGATATGAATTGTATACCAAAAATATTGCTTAGAAGGCCCTAGCAGTCAAAAGGTTACTTGAGGCTGTGCAGGACCGGTGAAAATCCTAAGTCCAGGCCGACTGTGTTGGAAAGAAGGACTGCTATAGGACCCAGCAGGGCCCACTGAGAAAGTGCCTTGGGTGAAGCAAAGCGTCAACCCTGAGAGCTTGATGTGTCGATCTTTTCCTCGCAGTCGGGTCACATCGTCATCCTTGAGCATCACTGAAGTGAAGGCAATGCGCCTCCGTTTAGCCGCGCAGAGCGTTGTCATCGAGCCGTGCAGGCTGTGGAACAACTGTGGTCGGGCAGTCACTGCATCGGTGTCCAAGAGGGATGCAGTGGAATTTCTCATGCAGTCGATTCAATGCATCAGTTTTTGATGAAAGCAGCTGCTGGACCCACTTCTAAGGCCCAGAGCATGGAGGAAGCACCTCAGGTAATTGTAATACTCAAATAAGTCAGACTCCAGCAGTATCAGCAGAATTTCAGGAAGTCTTTTGTGTCCCTGAGACTTCAGAAGAACAGGAGGCAAGCGAGCAAGGGAAGGGAAGGCAGAGTCCAGCTCTCCTTCCAGGAGAGTCAGTGAGCAACAGGCAGCAGGACAACAAGCAGAAAAGCTGTCATTCCAGAAGAGCAATCCAGTTGAAGTCTTTAAGCAGCTCAGCAGTCCTTCTGACAGAGGTTCACTTCAAGATCTAGAAGTGTCTGATTTGTGGGGGTTAGAAACCCAGTGCTTATACTCAAAAGTGCCTTTGATGTAGGAGGTAACTTCAAACGAACTCTCTTAAGTGCACAAGGATCTCTTTCAGCCCAGTTAAGTCTGTCAGGCTAACCCTAGGGTTAAATCAGTGCCTTGTGTGAGGACAAGACACAGCCTATTCGGATGTAAGTGCAAGTCACCTCTCCCCCTCCCTGCCCAGGAAGACCCATTAAGAAACAACTGAAGACCTGAATTTTTTTAAATACATCTCTGTTCTACTCGGTGTGATTTATAGCAGCTAGTTCTCAGTGCTTGATGGCTCTGGTAGGGCAGCCGTGTGCTTTTTACATCCTAAACATAAACTTCAAAGAGACCTTACTATCACAGGCAGATGTTAGTGGATACCCAGGCATGTACCTTCCCACAGTCCGGCAAACACCAATCCCTGTGATGGGAGCTGCCTATAGAACTGTTTTGAAGTAACCACAAAGAAGGGGCTAATTTCCCTAGCCACACTTATGGAATGGGGACACAGGCTTTGCACAAGGGGAGAAGGAGTTCACCATATTTTATTTAGGCAGAGAAGGCCACTCTGGGATTGTTTGCAGTAGTGCACCGAGGAAATGATGCAAAAGTTGGAAGGGTAAACCCTGGAAACATTTAGCCTCTTGCCTAGGGAGAAGCCAGGAGTCACCCTCATTCGCAAGTTAGTGCCAGACATAAATGTTGCATCCCAGTAACCTCCTCAAAACACTATTGGGTCTGAAGAAGATCGGAAGAGGACCGAAACTGCTGTCTGAGACCTGTGGAGGGCCCTGAAAGATGGGACCTGCTTTATCTTGTATCGAACACAAAGAAGTGGACTCCAACTGTCATAAGACTGACTTCTTGTTCAAGCTACATGAACACAATAAGCTATAAGCGGCCTTTCTTGAGGAGTTACAGCTGACCAGTTCCAACTGGACAAGACTGAACCCCAAGTGCTGTTTCTGAAGTGATAGAACCCTTGGCTTGGTCTGGGTGGACTGACTTTCCCACCACCCCTTAAAATCTGGAACTTAACCCTGTTGCCACAGTTTCTGTACGTGTTCCAGACACTCCCGCTGCGCCCCCAATGGGCTGGCTTCAGCGAGCGCAGGCAGATCTGACACGTTACATATGGAATGGTCGCCGTCCACGATTTAAGCACACAATCGCCGCGCTTCCCCCTGAACACGTGGGGGTGGGGGTTCCTGATCTCACTCTGTATTTCCAAGCAACACAGCTCCGCATCTTGGTTGAATGGCATCAGCTAGAGTCAAGCAAAACCTGGCTCTTTCAAGACCAAGCGGTGGCAGCCCAGCCTCTTCAGGGCATCCCGTTTGTGCCCAAGGGACATAGACCACCTAACCTCTATGCGTCCCACATCACGAGCACAGTCCTGGAGGTGTGGGACAAGGTGGCGGTCCGGCATGACCTGACCTCATTCCCCTCACCGATGACCCCGCTTTTTGATAACCCCGACTTTACCCCGGGCCTGGACCCCAAGGCATTCATGGATTGGAGGCGCACCCCCTGCAGGGCACTGGGACACAAATGGGATCCTATCCTTTCAGAAAGTAAAGGAGGATTATGGCATTCCGGAAGAGGATCGTCTGCCCTACCTACAGGTACGGCATTGGGCCTTACAACCCACGGTCAGACCTGGTGCACAACGCTTCCTCACCGCATACGAGAAGTGGCCCCTGATGCGCTCTTCAGATAAGGAACTGATCTCAGACTTATACCAAGCACTCCTCCTCACCAACAAATTCACACACAACGCCGGGAGGGTTCGGTGGGAGAGAGACTTGGGAAGGCAGCTCACACACAAGGAGTGGGGGGCATATATCACAGGGCCAGACACTCAGCTTACCACGCAGGCCTCACAGAAACTCTGACCAAGGTAGCCACCTATTGGTACCATACACCAGAACGCCTACACCAATGGGACCCCCGGGTTAGTGACCGGTGCTGGAGGGGCTGTGGAGAACAGGGCACATTGGAGCACCTACTATGGAGCTGCGACCGCTTGCAGCCCTACTGGAAATCCATTCTAGACGAGATAGACTCAAACCTAGACACTCAACTCCCCAGATTCCCAGCATATGTCTTGCTCGGTCTCCCTAACACGCTAATGTACCCATTGCAGTCCAGAAGAGGGCGACTCATAGCAATAGCATTGGGGGCAGCTGTACAGAACATTGTGGCACACTGGCGGTCCGTTCAACCGCCTCTGCACACTGGCTGTCTACACAGACGCTGGACGATATTGGGGATGGAAAAGTTATCTCTAGCAAAGGCGGGACAGAACGACGAGTTCGCTGCTCTTTGGCGGCCGTTCCTGACCCTGCTTACAGGCGAATTCAGGGAACTAAGTTGCCCCCGTTACCTGCGCTTACTGCGACTAGCAGACACCCCATTTGAGGAAGTTGAAGCTCGGCCGCGGAGGCGGGAGTCCATGCCCAGGGTTTAACATACTTCCCCACACTCGAGACAGAGGACTATCTTCCTGCGCTTGGTTTTTCTTTTTTACTTTTTATGGCTTTGCTTTACTGGACAAGGAGGGGTCGAGGGAGGAGCGGGAGGGAGGCGGACATCGAGACCCAAGCATCCCACGAAAGGGGCCCTGTTCCAGGGACGCCGCTTGTATTTCCTTTGCATTCCGAACGATAGAAGCGCCCTGTATGTGGCTCAGTACTGATATACCAATTGGCATCTGTGGTCTCTTTTTTTTTGCTGTTCTGATGAAAATAATAAAAGATTTAAACCATAAAATCTGGGACTTAAAAACGTTTTATCTCTAAAGACCTTGTGATGGCTGGGACAAACCTGCTGAGCTGATCTGACCAAGGTGATTTGACACTGGAGTGAAGATTCTGGTTTTTCCAAACTTAAAGCCTTTTTGTGATAGCAAATCCTCGTTGGTAGTACCACACAGAGTTGGTATCATGCCTCGTGTAAACGTCTTTGGCTACAGCCTGCAGTCTTGTGCCTCTGGAGGAATCCGAGCACCAAAAAAGTGACTAAAGGCCTAATTTTTATGTAAGTGGCAGCCTATTTCTCTGTCAGTGAGATGGAGTAAATTACTCTGCCGCCCTGATGGGGATGCTGCCCGCCAAATTTAGAAAAGATTGCCACGCTGGTGGTCATTTCTAAAGCATTATCATGAACTGCCATCACTGTGGCTTCTGTCAATGCCGTTTACAGTTTGGTGCAGGGCTCTGTCAACATGAAGGAGATTTGAGACAAACTGTTTCTTATTTATTTTCAAAAAGAAAATCCCGAAATGCGATTTACTTTTAAAATTAAAAAGAAAATGCTCCCCTTGCCATGGGAGTCCTCTCCCATTGTGAGGGCAGTATTTAGTATTTTCACTGCCCTCACCACAATGGTTTTCCTGGTGACGAGGGAAGCAAAAACTAACCTCTAATTCAACCCAGCTATATTAGGTGAGTGGAATTAGTAGTCTACCTCCGATGGACCCTATTCCACAGCACTTCCATAGGGGTTTAACCCCTTCGCCGCGGGGCTAATTTCCCCGAGGCGCTGGGGGGAGGGTGGGCGCGCGCAGCGCCACCGTGCTTGTGACGAGCTCAGCTCGTCACGCTGCACGGTGGTGCTGTGCTCATGAAGTGTTCAGCTTGTCATGACCACACCCGTTTTTGTGGAACGCTCAGCACAGCAGGGGCATTATCCCCGCGTGTGAGCGACGCGCGGGACAGCACTGCGCAACCGTGCCTCGTTATGAGCACGGGAGGGGTTAATCAAGGCAGAGATGGAGTAGTCTGCGGCATGATTAAACCTAAGGTCCTCACACTTTTAAATTTGGCGGATGGACCTTTATCTTGGGGGTATGTATAAATCATTGTGACGGAAGGTACATATTGCCAACAAGGTCTGCCCTGTCGATTTGAATGCAACTTGATTTCCAGTTTGGGGCGACAGTGGAGACTGGTCTGTGTCCATAATGTCCAAACTTCTTTGATGGCCCTGGTGATTAAGAGCCACAGAAGAAATGGTTACATACCTGCCCTACCAATTTAGATGGGGGGACATGAAGTCATTTTTTACTGTTTCTTGCCACCATGTTTAACAGTAAAAACAGCATAATGCTCCCCCCACTATGGGAGAAGACTCCCATGGTGAGGGGAGCATTATATTTTTTTTTACACAAAGAAAATCTAGTTTCAAGAATTTTATTTTGCAAAGAAACAAAGAACACTCTTTGCTACAGGGCTGCATCTTGCTGATGCATCGCTGTAGCAAAGAGTAAAATGCATTGACTGGAGCTCCCATGATGACGAATCCTGTCAATACTTTTATAAATGACCTGTCATTTATAAATTAGGCAGGTAGTCACTCAGTAAAGGGGATGGATTAATTTACTCCATCCACAAAGCAGACAGTGGGCATTCCTCCTAGGATTAAATCAGACCCTACGTTTTTGAACCAACAATATAGACACATACTTTGAAACACCACATTTGAAGAAAACACAGCACTCCAATCATTAAAATTCAGTCATGACATAGGGGCATATTACCATGGGTGGCGATAGGCAATTATCGCCGGTTTAGCGGCCGTTTTCGGCCGCTAAGCGAAGATAATTCTATTGCTCTATTAGCAAGCTGCCGCTGACTGATGTTAGCAACAGCTTTTAGGCGATAGCGAGCGGTTTGGGGCCCACTTTGCATGTCAGCGATATTTATCGCTAATGACATGCAAAGTGGGCGTACCCAACCTGTTAGCGACGCCGTTATCGCCTATTAGCAAGGCAGGCGTAGTGATGGAAATATTCCCGCTATCGCCAAAAACCAACGCCTGCTCAGACCAGTTCTTAGCCATGTTATCCAATGGGAGGTGGATAACATGGCTAAGAGCATTTCGTCGCTAATGCGTGAATATCGTGAATATTCTCAGTGATATTCACGCATTTTGCCTGATTTTTATCGCTTTTGAGATAAACCTTGCTAATAGCAAGTTATCTCAGCGATAAAAAACGGTGATGCTCGACGATAAAAATATTGCCGCTAACCCTACTTAGCGATAAATATCGCTATTTGTTGGTAATATGCCCCATAGTTCTTAAACCTGCAGATGAAGGGGGTAGTATGGTTTTCAGGACACAGATGCATATTGCACATAAATCATTAGACAATAACCCATAGAGGTATAGTTCCCCAGAATAAGACACGACCTCACTCCTGATATCAAAACAAACATTAATGAAGCAATTAGGGAGGGCGTCTCTGGCAGTAGTTGGATCAAAAATGTTTGATTCTTTAATAAGAAGCATTCTAGGATACCCACAGTCTATGTCCTATCCAAGATCAACAAAAATCTGAACAACCCACAGCGTAGATATATAATATCCAGATATGGTACCATATTAAAATCTTTATGCTAATATATGGATTTATGCAAAAACTATTTGTTTCCAAGACATAATCTTATGCCAGAGGCAGTATGGATCCAGGCACCTTACACAATATCCCACAACATGAAGCTTTACAGATCATCTCCTGTAATTTAGAGTATAGGGAACATCTGTACCTCGTCCCACTGCTTCTGTGGTGAGACTCGAAGAAATTATATTGACCTACAGCTATTTACTAATACTAATCCATTTATCAATAAGATTGTAATGTTGTTGCACTACATTGACTATTTGGGCTTGACCTGGAATGGCCATGCAGTTTATTTGCCTGCAATGTTTGACTGGCTGAATCGTAGATCCACTGACATACATGTAATCAATAATTTTGCATCCTTTCCGTACCTAACGGTAAAGCTTGGAAATGAAGGCACACTATAGATATACAAAAAATGTGTTTTAAGCCAAGACAAAATTCCAGAAGCAACCGGTCAATTCTTGTGGGTCACTGTAATGTAGTCTTTGTACAGTACAGTAATTGAGGCTTTTAGCCACAATTGATTCTGAGCTCATGGGTTATACTTCAATAATAATCTGCAAAACGTTAACATTTGGATCTGCCGTATATGACGATGAAACAAAAGCAGATGATAGTAGTACACATTTGAGTGTTCAGCTAGAAACAATAATATTAGAAATGATTGAACTGCCTTCTTATGCATGAAACATTAACAAAGTAAAGATGCGTTGATGGGGGTTTTTGCCCATCCGTTTCGCAGCTAGAAGACACTAGAAATAGCATTAAATCAAAGGGATGTTTTGATGGGCTCAGGCATTGTTGTTTAAGTTTGGCAACTTGGAAAGTATGACCCTTTGTTGGATTGTTTACTTACCATGAGGTTCTAGGCACCATAATACTGTGAAACCATGTCAAGAAGCTTGTTCGCCCCAATTAATTCTCCATCTACAGCTCAAGGTAGGTAAGACATACTCCTTTTTTGACATATGTGGTCAATAATCCACGTGAGTTTTTGTTGTGCATTTAATTCTGGCTTGGTTGCATGCAATACTAGTTATTGTAATATTGCTCCGCATTCAGGTGCCAGGCGCGCTGGATGCAAGTGAAAGGCCTAGAAAGTAGGCACACATGATGGTTTGCTTTGCGGCGAATAAATGTCTGCTGGGATTGCTGTGTTTTTTCTTAGCTCATGCCGAGAGGACGGAGAAGAAAAACAATCCATTCTCTAGTAGAAGTTTCTCCAAATTTGGTCCCGGCGAGCCGAATCCATCATTATTATGATGAACCTTGGAGACCTGAGGGCACAATAAGGTATGCAGGAAGGCATGGCATTGAACTTTGCCAACCATGCTGTTAGGTAGCTGGTAAAGTGTGGGTAACACTAGTAATATAGGGATGTGTGAAGAAATATGATTGACGCATGGATAACAATTTCACTAATTTGCATAATTATTGCTGAGCTGTCTATAGTACTTACATTCATTCTAAAACGCACAATGTGTAAACAGTGTACACTAACTAATTATCCAGTAAAACACCCATCACTGTGTGCATCCTGATTTCGATTGTATGGGATGGTGCTCTATTTATGTGCCTTGTGGATGAGAGATTCTCTGTCAGATGTGCCTAACTCTAGACACACCTTTCTGTGAGCAGGTGAGGAGGGGGAACTCTATGGGGTTATGGAGTATGAGCCTATTATGTGAAGCCAATACAATAACCAGGCATATACCGCGATTAACGCTGCAGGATTGACCACGAGCGGTCCAGCCCCCTTTATTTATCTGTTCGGTTACACCTGGCTACCTGTGAGGGAGAGCCCGAGTGGCTCGCTACACCTTCCACTCAACCTTAGCTTACTAGGGGGCATATCTACAAGTCCCAGCGATAATTATCACTAAGCGCGCTTAGCGCGATTAAAGTTATCGCCGGCTATCGGTGGATATTGCCGCAGAGATAGCACGTTATCATTAACGGCTATCTCCAAAGCAATAAAATATCCAGCGGTAGCGGCGAAATGCTGCAATATCATTGATAATCCAGCGATAAAATGTCAGCGATAGGGAATTGGTTGATGATAGGCCATGGTGGATTTACCATGACAATCCACCCACCATAGGGCAATATGGCTAAGTCAGAAACTAACCTGGCTTTAGAAACCAGCGTTAATTGGGTCTTTGCACGACTTTCATAGTCGCAACGCGGGTGTGGTGCATCCTTGTTGATAGTGCGAAGCCGAGATATCGACGTTTTGCCATGTAGTGAATGTCAGGAACGCCTACCTTGCATCTCATTAGCGATGAGATGCAAGGCGTTAGTGAAATGTGCGATGACACAAGGTAACACACGCTGTTAGCGTGTCCTTGTTAATACCGCTTTATGTCCGAAAACGGTTAAAGCGGCGATAATTGTCTTGATGATATGCCCCTAAGAGCGGAGTGAGTGGCGCCTGCCAGATCTCCTTTTCACTGAAAAGGTATTTATCTTTTGGAGTTTTGAAGATTCACAGGGTGTGACGTGATCCCAATACACTGAGACGTCTTCCTTGTAAGTAAAGTTGTGAGAGATTTGCAAGAGAGATTAAAAAGGAAAGTTGTTAACCGTGGAGACCAAGGGTTTTACACGTTTTAACTACGGCCCCTCGCGGCGGGATGCCTGGCTTTCACCTTGTGGATACCCTGCCGGGGTATCTCACTGGGGAATACCAGGACGGGTTCCCTAAGCAAGCGCCTTGAGACCCCTGGGTGATTCGTGCGCTATATAAATCGAAATACATTTACATTTACATTTACATTTACATTTACATTTACATTTACATTTACCAACCCAGATACACAGGCAGAATCCATTTCAGCCAAGACAATTAGTATTTACTTGTTTTGAACTCTAGTAGCCAATTTACACTTTTTAATAACCTGCGGACAAATTTAAACACCAGTGATTTGTTTGAATATTTCCTCCAGGTCTTCCAGATCCCCCTCCGTGTATTATGTCTATATACTGTGTCTGGTTTATATAGATGTGTATATTAATCAACAGCAATGCTTTTAGTAAAACAATATGTATAGGGAAAGGTGGGGGCATGGAATAAATGTGATTAATATCTTAAAATGTATGCATACTGTCTGCTACTTGTTATCATGCAAATGGGTGTCATCGTACAGAAAGCCAATTTATCTGAGTAGGTAAATGTAAGAATTTTCTTTTATCTAAGATTTAAGTTACGTCATGTTGCTATTCTCATCTACAAGCATTTCATTATTTTATCTTAAGGATAGTTGCATGATGCTGTCAATGGTTTGGTGAAAGAAAAGGGCTACAAAATATATTCCGAATCTCTGCATTTTTTAGATATTACACTTTTGTGTCCTAAGATATGGTCTACCACGCAAGACAAAAAAGTGACCATATAATATAGGGAAATAGCATTAAAAATGCGATGTAAACCACGTGTGTCATTTCAACGCAAGCTTTACCGCGCTTGCCTTAACCATGTATGTGTCTTTACCATGCATATGCCTTCACCATACAAATTTCTTTACAATGATTTCCATTGCAAAGGTGATAAAACATATGTGTGGTAAAGGCAGTCAGTGGTCTAGCACTGGAGCGAGTGGGCGGGGGGGGGGGCTGGAAGGTGTTGGAGACCTCCTGAATGGATGACAATGGAAGAAACAGCTTGGTGAATAGTTTTTACGTTTATTGGGCATGGCTGTGGTCGGGGTCGTTTTCAGGGTTGGGGGCCAGCTTTTCGGCTCAGGTTGGGCAGTTAGGGTTAGTTTTTAAGACTGGGGGCTAGTTTTAGGGTTCAGGGAAGGGGGCCTGGGGTGTTTCTAGGACTGGGGTTGGGTCTTTTTAAGGGCTGTGGGCTGGGTTTTAGGGCTCAGGGCTGGGGGCTGGGGTGTAGCCTTTACCACTCATTTCCCTTTGCCAATCATGACTTTCCAACAAAATTATTTGGAAAGGCATGCATGGTAAAGGAATTCATGGTAAAGTCGCGATCGTGGTAAAGGCTGCGTTGTTAAGGCATGCGAAGTAATCACATGCGTAGTTCCGTCATACTCCCGCTAATATAGGGTACACTTGTGTGAACAAAAGTACATTTGATTATGTGAATATCAGTTTTGTTTCTCTGAATTTTATTACATTTTAGACTTTACATATACCAATGAGCAAAGGTTTAATCTGGGGAAAGATGGCGCACAAAATTGCAAAAGGGAGCCCAGAGGAAAACTACATGCCAAATTGAGGTTAGATGGTGTTGGTCACGTTCAGCAATCAAGTTAGGAGGTAATTACAAGATAATCAGTAAATGAAAAGGATTGCCAGGTATGCCTGTTACCACCAAACTTGAATGAAAAGGGCCACACTTTTGGCACATATGAAGATCATGCAGATGAAATAATACACTATAAGCATGAATAATTGAACCAAATGAACAGATATTTAATGCAATAACAGTGGATGACAGAAACATTGAATATCAACAAACAACTATAAACAACATGTATGATCAAGGGGGCTTTGACGTTCCTGATTTTGAAATATACTTTCTGTGCACAAAGGCACAGTACGCTAACTATTGAGTACACCCCCCTCGTTACATGCCACAAATAGCTGTAGAGGATTGGCTCGCAGACCCAGTGGACTGATACATGGGCCTACTCGCACACGTACGACGCCACCCACTACTATCTCCGGCACGGTTGACGCATGGAACCAGATAACCTCTTTACTGGCCTCACCTATCCTTTACTCCCCTCGGCTTCCACTGACCTATCACCCTAATTTATCAATGTTGCAGGAAAAGGGGTTTATAGGTTTATGTAAACGTCATATTGACACATGGGGAGACCTTTTTCATGCAGGGGCATTTCACTTTCTGGAGCATTTTCTGCAAAGAGTACAACATACACCCTTGGACGTATTCCTATATGTGCGGCTAAGGAAGGGAATGCGATCGATCATTCCCGATTTCCCACAAGAACCACCAAACCTCATCCCATTGCACCAAATGTTAGGATCCACTGATGGAAAGCATCTGGTGTCAGGCTTATACAACAATATACGGAAGCACAGAGAAGGAATCACTAGTCCGTCTTGCTTGCATTGGGGGAGGATCTAGGGCGAGAAATAACTGATGACCAGTGGCAATATTCCTGTCTACAAACGGCACATATTTCGGCCAGCTGCAGGCTGCGCGTGATACATTATAAATACTTACGATGCCTATACTACCATCGGTTAAGAAATATAAATTCAAGTTAACAGATACTGATAGCTGTGAGCGGTGTAAACAACCAGGGGTGGGATTCTTACATCTAGCATGGGAATTCCCAAGAATACAGGAATACTGGGAACAGGTGTTGTGGCGCGTGAGAAAATGACTGACAGTGTAGTAGTAAGAGATCCACTACTTGCACTCCTGGGGTACACAGCACAGATACCCAAAGCATAAGAAATTCCTCGCTATATCACTATTATTAGCCAGGCAAAGAGTGGCCTGTAGATGGGGGAGGGGTCGAGCCCTGAAATTTAAAGAATGGTTGACAGACCTAACATATTGTCAAGAGCAGACTACCACCTATGCCGAGTTATTGCCACATGCCTCCAAACCCAAAGACATATGGGGACCTCTTCAAGGATACCTTCTTTCAAAAAACTCTGAAGATACACCTCCCACATTACTTGTAGATACATGAACAACATACGATACTCTCCAACACTCACCCTCTTATGTCTAACACATGTGCACCAAGCTTGTTAAACCTGACGGACGAGAAGGTACCTAGTATCAACAGAGGAGACCAGGTTGCCTATCACTGCTCATTTATGATATGAAGCCCTGGAATGGTTCAAGCATGTCAACGTATTTTTTTTTATTAACCTGAATACCCTCTGTCGTTGCTGTGTGTTCAAATATATTCATTGATCTAATATGTTGAAATCGAGATACTCGACTAAAGAGACTATTGCAATTCTACTTTAATTCACTGTAAAAATTATTGCCATGCATTGCTATGATATATGTTAAAAACCATTAATAAAGTTTTTTTTAAAAACTACGGTTAAAAAAAATATAAACAACATGGACATAACTCAATATGAGAAAAAAAAATCCATGCCATTAGAATAGAACATCTATAGTTTCAAACCACAACAGCAAGAAGTTTAATACACCATTTAAGAGGGCCTGAAGGATATGAGCAACGACTCGTACCAGTCCACCACAAACATAGACCCTCCTCTGCATGCATTTTAACAAAGTGATAACATGCTTCTTGAGGATTTAACAAAGTGATAACATGCTTCTTGGGGGGTTTAACAAAGTGATAACATGCTGCTCGGGGGGCATAGAGTGCTACCATATTTGGCCCGTTTCCCCATTGGCCAACTCAGAATAAAGAGAAAAGAACACAGAAGGGGGAATTCAACCATATGTTAGCTTTTGCTTTCATAAACAGATGACAATGGCTACATTAGTGGTGAGAATAGGCGGCTTCGCATATGTTTTGTCACTGTCTCCAATAGATGTCCCTATATGTAACACTAGTGGTTGGTCTGTAGTATAATAACAAAATTAGTAAATCACTATCTGAACCTTGTGTTTATGTAGAAATGTGTAATGGTTTAATTATCATCCGAGTAGCCTTAAGAACGGTCTGCCAATCCCTTAATTAGACTCTAATACACCAACCTCATGTATCAACCTAGTTCTCGTACAATGCCAAAGGTAACTCATCGCCAAATAAGCAATTAAACAACATAAAGAACAAGAACAGGTAAAAGCAATAGGTCTGGTGTTGGTTTCTGGCCATTTAGCTTTGTCACTGTTTGGTTTGTTTTATCAAGATGTTTGCAAAACGTTATTCTTGGGGAATCTGCATGGTCTCTGTCAATCTAAACAAGCATTTGCAATGCAATCGGTCCTGTCTTTGGGACCTTATATGTATTTAGGTATGCAGCACATTAGCCTGGGTGCTGACACATCTACTGTTCTTTAACATGGAGGGAAAGTAAGAACCAAACAGCGTGACACGCCCGGAATGGGAACACATGAAGAGAAATATTGCCTTTTCTGAGGGAAATGGTATAGTCCAAGCTCTGCTTTTAATATAAAATCAGGGCCTTCGGTGGTCGTATCACTGAAAGTACAAGATTTGAAAAAAATATTATTGTCTACGGGTGCTTGTGGAAGAAAGTTTCTATGGACTGGAATCTAGAGAATGCTAAAGTGAGTCTGGTATTTTATTGGCCTCTGCTGGTCATTTCTATCAAGAAAGTTAAATAGAGGCAATTGCCAGAAAAATACAAAAAACAATAAAGTCCCTCAGCAGAAAGCAGTTCTGGTATTTTATTGACCTCTACTTAGTCATTTTCTATCTAGGCAGTTAAATACAAGCAGTTGAACAAGCAGAAAGCAAGTCTGGTATTTTGCTGACCTCTACTAGTCGTTTTCTATCAAGACGAAAGTTAAATACAGGCAGTTGAATGGAAAAAAAATCCCTAAGCGGAAGCAGACAAGTCCTATTGCTGATCTCTAGAGCCCATAAAGTACATACATATATAAGTAATATACAAGAGGTCTTGAATACACAACCTAAAGACAGTAGCTGGGAGCAAAAATATTTTTGCTTGGTTCAAAAAGCACACATTACCATAGTAATCTCTGGATGTGCTACTTGTGAAAGGAAAGACTGGAGTGAAGTTGGCCAGAGGCTGAAGTGGCTCACCCATAACCCCATGATGTAAGCTGCAGAGAGAAAGGAAAAATGGGATGACACAATAACCGATCAATGGATGAAGTGTCCTAATTGAAAGCCCCTACAAGTAGCTATGATTTTAGTAAAATCAGAAGGTTGTGGGTGACACTAGATTTGAAAAGAAGTTTAACAAATTCTATGAAGGAGCAGAATTAAGGGAACCTATCTGCTTTAACCTCAGAAGAGTGTTACCTTTAGTTCAGAAAGTTCAACGTTTCTAGAGTGGCATTCAATTAAATATTCAACTTCTGTAGGGGGGACGGGACCAACATATGTCAAATACAGTTTCATTCCTAATTCCTACTATCCTTCCAGACTCTAACTTCTTTTTTATAAAACAATTATAGGCTGTCTATCTATCTATCTATCTATCTATCTATCTATCTATCTATCTATCTATCTATCTATCTATCTATCTATCTATCTTTATATATATATATATATATATATAGCAGCTCCAATCGTCCCTCTCTCCAGAAACGATAACGCACTCCCGGGGGTTATTTTGAAAGCAATCCTTTTTTCGGCTTCAAGACAAGAAAACAGACGCGTTTCAGACATCAAGTCCTTCGTCAGTGTTTGTATGCGCCGCGTTTCCCAGCACAATATATACAATGCACTTTCTATTTCATGAAAAGGAAAAATGGACAACTCATTTTACATCCAAAAGGGTAGCCATTACTGAGTGGGTTGTACTTCACACAATAACATATTTACAATGTGTTGTTTACCCATATGGTATACTCATGCCGATTTCACTATTAAAGTAAATTAGATCTCGCCGTGTATCAGCATATAATTGGCATTTCAATGGCCCTATTTACAAATATTTACAATGTATTTACAAGATTCAACCCCATTGTTCAAATACTGTGATCAAATACTTTGATCAAATCCTCGTTGTGTGGGGAATTATGTGACTCTCATCATTTGTTTGTCAACCCATAAATTTATGAATTATAAGTTAATCCCCTAGTCGGTGAAATTTGGTAGAATCTAGCCGTGTATCGGCGCATCACCGACTGGTACAACTCGGGCAAGATCACAGTGTAAATGAACCAACACCATTATACCACAATTATTTTCTCATGATTTCCAAGTTCAACCAATTGTTTCTCCCACTACACTGTAACAAATCGGGCTCTCATGATTAAGCCATAAATCGGCATTTACAAATTCACAATTGCATAATCAGTCCCAATTCCACATTAGAATCCTTAAAATCAACATTGATGTATCATTCAATAATCGGATAAGGGTAGACCCAATGGTCCGGAATTTCTTTCTAATCATGTGGATGGGTATAGAGATAAAGAGAGCCAAACCAACAGATGTATATATCTAATTGGAAGAAAGAATTATAGAACTAGAGAAAAGTAAACCTAAGAAAACTAAAGGGAGGAAAGTAGGAAAGTGGACGAGAAAAGAGGAAAAGAGAGAAAAGGCAAGAGAATATAGACAAAACCAAAACAAGGAAGTAACGTTATACGAAATATTACGAAATATTGGTCAGGAGGACAAAGTACAACAGAAGGCAGAAGAGGTCGAGGTCAGGACAGTATATCTGCAAGCAAATTAGTTCTTAATTCATTAAATTTTGCTTGCATATCCCAATTCGAAAACAGTCTCTCCATACAGTCTAGTTATCTTCCCAGGTGTACACCAAGTTCCTCTCCGATGTTAAGCCCACCCGGCTGCTTTGTCTGCATGTCAATTATGTGACGCGACTTTAGTAAGCGTAGACGTATTAATCTGTCCCCCCCTCTGGCATTAGGTGGTACGTGGTCTAAACCAAAGTATTGGAGTGACTCTCGATTGCTATGGTGAACTTGGGCAAAATGCCTGGCCACAGGATAAGACACATCCTTATTCATTATGGCCCGTTGATGTTCTAAAACTCGCATCTTTACACCATTAATCGTACTCCCTATATACTTGAGACCACAGGGACACATAAGACAATATACCACATATGGTGTTGTACAGGTGATAAAATGCTTGATCTTTTTCGGTTGGACTAGACCTGGAATAGAGTAAGAGAGCACCCTCCGGCTGTTTTCGCATGCACGGCATTTCCCACAGGGGAAAAATCCCGCCATGTCCCTCAACGTGCCCTGTCCAGTTGTTTTAATTGGTGTAAGATGGCTGTGGACTAGCATATCTTTTATAGATCTTGATTTTCAAGTGATGAGCGGTCTATCTGGGACATCGCATCCAATCACTGGATCCGTCCGTAATATATGCCAACTTTTTTGAGAGCACGCCCCTAAGTGCATTGGCACCATCTGAAAATGTCGTGATCATCCTGAATTTATTTACATTATCAGAGTCTTCTGCTCTTTTAGGGCTAGATCCCAGGAGTTGTGATCTGGGAATCCGTGTCACTTTTTTGAGGGTTCGAGCTAGCATGTCTTGATCATACCCTCTCAGACGGAACCTCTGTATGCTCTCATTGGCTGCTATCTTAAAATCCACATCACGGGAACAATTTCTTTTAAGCCTCAATAATTCGCCGTATGGTATGCTTTTTACTAGGCTGGGTGGATGGCTACTTTCAGCATGTAGTATGCTGTTCCCTGCCGTCGGTTTTCTATACAGAGCAGTCTGTAGTTTGTCCTCACTGACAAAAACTCTAAGGTCCAGATAGTGTACTTCCTCATTGCTAATTTCCGCTGTAAATTTCAGATTAAGATCGTTTCTGTTAAGATCCACGATAAATTCATTGGCTTCTGTGGAGGAGCCCCTCCACACTACAAACAAGTCGTCAATGTAACGACGCCACATCACAATGTTCTCTGCCCATTTACTGTTGTGACCGGCGAGGGCCACCCGCTCCTCCCACCAGCCCACGAATAAATTCGCGTAGCTGGGGGCGAAGCAGGTTCCCATCGCCGTCCCTGAGATTTGCTTAAACATTGTACTTTGAAACAAAAAGATGTTATTTTGTAAGCAGAACTCTAGCATCTCAATTATCATTGTACCATGCTCTCGATATTTTCCTGATCTCATATCGAGGAAGTATTTAACAGCCTCGACCCCCTTGTCATGCTGTATGCAAGTGTACAGGCTAGTAATGTCTAGAGTAATGAGCAAGAATGAATTATCCCATGTGATGTGTTCAATTTGTTCGATAAAATGTTTTGTGTCTCTTACATACGATTTCAAATCCACAACAAATTTTGCTAGAAACGAGTCAATGTAAATCGATAAGTTCTCCGTCAATCCACCCTTGGATGACACAATCGGTCATCCAGGAGGGTTTACCAGATCTTTATGAACTTTGGGAAGTTGATAAAAAGTAGGAGTGATAGGCTCAGGATTCCGTAGAAACATAAATTCATTCATATCCAGCATAGATTTATTCCGCCATTTCGTCAGAAGATCATGGTATGATTTTCTACTTTGTTCATATTCCTCTTCATTAGTAACAAGATAATTCTCTTGATTTTCTAATTGTCGAAGAGATTCTTGGCAGTATTGATCTCTGGATAGTAGAACAATGTTCCCACCTTTATCAGATGGCTTTAGAATGATCTTTTCTTTCTTTTGAATGTTATCCAAGGCGGATACTTGTTCCTTGGTCAGATTGTTTTTACTTTTCCAGTTCACTCTTTTGTTGGCATTAGCTCTGAATTTGACTAAATCCTGTATCACGGCCTCTGAGAAGGTATCTATAGTGTCGTATGGCATTTGAGGGTTAAACTGTGAAGGTGCTCGAAAGTTCGTTACGGGTGATTGTTGTTCAACACTAGTTTGAATTCCCATTGTTTGGGTTTGTTCTTCCCTAAGTTCTTCCAGTACTTGGACTGAGTTCAAGTCCCTTACAGTTAACACATCAGTGAGTTGTATATATATATATATTACCAGTAGGTATATATAGTTAGGATTGATTTCCATAGGGAAATCGCAACATTCTATTGGGAATAACTTTGGCGCCGGTTGAGGAATCTGCCTGAATTGTTCAGCAACTTTGCCTCGCGGCGCTTTGGTCCTTCTCTAAAAGTTTGGGGGGGATCCGTGAAGCGGGGGCCGAGATAAAAGGGGGGTCCCAAAACATGTTTTCCCCATGTTAATTTCCATAGGGCGGTCGGTCGCATTTTTAGCTCGAACGGCTGAATGGATTTCTATGAAACTTGGCAAAATTGTAGAGACTGTTTGCCCGATGTGCCTTTGCTAGGTCTCAAGATATGTGCTCCAGTGGATTTTGAGAAATTAACGTTAAAAAAAATGTATATATCTGTGACAGCGTCCTGGTTAGCACCCCGGTGCGCGTACCAAACGCGTAATGGAACTTCGCGAGGAGAAGCGGATTGGCTCTCCGGTGACTGTCAACATTCTAAACAGTCCGGAGCAGCCACCATCTTGTCTCTCGGTAGGATCGAGAGACAAGAGGTGGAAATAAACGAAGGGGGAAATGAATGAAAGGGGGCAAGGGAGACCCCTCCTGAACCCCTAGGATTGATGTGGGGGCTATTAAAGGGCCCCGCGGGGCAAAAAAATTAAAAAAATGTTTTTCGAATTTTCGCGGTGGAAGCGCTACCCGGTACGCGAACCGGGTAGCTCACCGGTAGCATAACGGGAGTCCGCCATCTTGTGTTTCGGACGAATTTAGTCACAAGATGGAGGATAAACAATGTTGGGAATGGGTATAAGGGGGTATGGGAGACATATCCTGACCTCCTAGGTTTTCTGAGGGTGGCTGAGGAGGCCCATATATGTAAAAAAAACAACCTTGTTGAATTTAGAAAACCAAGACAACTATAAGGTAAGTATTTAGTACTCTTTCCCTTACATCTCTATCACATTCAACTTCTATTAGTTCCACTGCTTTATTTCCTTAACCCTCAGCTTCCTTCCTTTGCTTTTTCCCTCATTCCTTTTCTATTATTTACTTACTCAACTCCTTCCACTCCTTTTGTCAGTCCCTCTGTTCTCACAGTTCCTCACTCCTTTTCACTCAGTCCGTCTCTCTTACTCTCACTGTCTCTTCACTCTTTTACTAGTTGTTCATTATGCTTTCTCCCTGTAGTTCAAGCACACTATGTTATTTACATTTCTTTGCTGCTTCAATTACTTTTCTGTCACTTCTTCTTTTCTTCTTTCTGCTTTTTCTCTCTGTCATTCCACATGTTTTAACCTTATTCACTATCATACACCTTGTTTTATTCCTATTTACTTTCGCCCACTGTTTTTTTAACACCTTCCCTCAGGGTTGTTGTTTTAGTCCGGTTTTATACCTACCTCTCATTCCACATCCTTTACTCTCTTTCTTTTTAATTTGAACATTCACTCACATTCTCAAAGTAACTCTTGCTTATTATTCTTCTACTCTCTTTTTTTCTTTCACTTCCATATCTATTTTCTTTTTCTAAATTATACCCTCATACATCTTTTCTTTGTCTAATTATCTATTATACAGTATCTCTGTGTTACTCCCTCTAGCTGTCTTTCTTTTAACATTATTCTCTCTGTCTCCTTCCCTTATACTCACTCTTTATTTTTTTTTTCATTTTTTTTTTGGTTCGCTTCCGGTTCACGCACCGGCGCGCGGACCGGGAAGCGAATCAAAAAAAAAAGAGATTGCCAGAGTGCTAAACATTTTAGCAATTTTTTATAAATGGGAGGTAGTTCTGAAAAGAACGTATTTTTTTTATTGTTTTTGTTGTTTTATATATTTTTTTCTTTTTCTGAAAATTTTTTTTTTTGTATTTTTTGAACAATTTTACATTTTTTTTGTTTTTTTTTGGGCGGAACAACGAAAAACAGGCATTAGAAAGGGCTCAAGAGGAGCAAAAAAAAAAATTACTTCTTGGGGTGTTTTGAGCACTTGTGGTTTTCAAATGCTCTAATAATTAAAATGATACTCCTCTCCCCATAAGAAATTAGTGCACCACAATAAATGCACACTAGCTTCAGGTGCACAAAATTCTTTTGAATACTTGGGACTGTCTCCCTCGCCTCTGGTCCCGATAGAGTTTCCTGTGACGATATACTGGCCACAGGAGTTGGTGGGTTATCCTGGAGGTGACGCACCTCAGCAACGCTATAATTGATTGGATGCCACCTCTGCATGTGGCGGTGCATAGTATAGTTTCCAAAACTATACTTTTTGTCTGTGCATCGGGACAGAACTGCATTGCAAATGAGGCATGTCACGTACCGGGCATTGACCTTTTTTTACTCTCGAGGGTAAGAAAAAAATTGCCATATAAAATGGTCTATGTGGTGGGATTGCCGGGGCTCTTCACGCAAGAACTGCCTCGGCTCTACCTCCTCTTCCTCTTCTTCTTCCTCTTCCTCTGGGTTTGGAAGGAACTGTGGAGGTGGTCCTTCCTTCCTAGGTGGTTGTGGTGGTGGTGGGGGTCCACTAGCTGCAGCTACTACAGATGCCATGACTGAACAAGCAGAAACAGGTCTTCCTCTCACAAAGATGAAAGTCAGAGTGAGGAAAAAAGGTGGGGTTTTCATCATTTGGGAAGAAAAAAATGTTCTAAACCAATGAAAAGTGTTATTTTCAGGTCACATGACCTGTCGCGCTTACGTTACGCGTCCCGCTCCGCGCCCGGAGAGCTTCCGGAGTGCTGCGCTTCGCGCCTCGGGTCGCGCTCCGGAGCACTTCCGAGTGCGCTAACGCGGCGCGTTATATTATTATTCTTATTTAAAATTTTATATAGCGCGCAGTTACCCTAGGGCATCCCGGCGCTTGAACAGAGCAACAACAGCTAAAAAAACAGTCAGTTCGACAGGGCAAATCATGCGGGAAAAAGAAATGTTTTCAGACCTTTGCGAAAGTGCAACGTGTCGGTCTCGGCGCGAAGTTTTAGAGGTAAAGAGTTCCAGAGCGTAGCTGTATTCACAGAGAATCTTCTCCCGCCCGTGCGCGATCTCTTTACTCTGGGGACAAGGAGGAGGTGTTTCTGGTCAGACCTCAACGTTCTATTCGCTTTATAAGGCACAGCTAGATTTTTTAGAATCGGTGGTCCTGTTCCCTGAAGAATTTTGTGGGCAGTGCAAAGTGCCTTGAATTTTACTCTCTCACGCACTGGTAACCAGTGCAGCGCCTTGAGGGCAGGTCTTGCTGATGCAGTTCTGGGGATGCCCATGAGCAGTCTAGCCGCCGCATTTTGGACCTGCTGTAATTTGTTTAAGGTGGATTCAGGGGCACCCAGAAAAAGGCTGTTACTGTAGTCAAGGCGAGATGTTATAAGCCCCTGAATCAGCAGTTTCCTCGATGGAAAAGGGAGGAGCGGAAAGATTTTACGAGCTGCTCGTAGCAGGGCGAAACACACTCCTGCCGTTTTTTTGGCTTGGGTCCTGAAGGAAAGATCTTGTTCCAACCATACCCCCAAGCTCTTAATCTCCTCTTTCAAAATGGGGAGATCACCCATACAGCTCGGCCAGCAGGTTAATGGCAGTAAGGGAGCTTTATTCCCTAACAGCATAATCTCTGTCTTAGAGCCGTTCAGCTTGAGAGCTGAGTCGCCCATCCATGTATGAACTTCCACCAGGCATGAGTGCAACAGATCGGGGTTGTCAACCAGTTGAGGAAGTGCGACCACTAGCTGAGTGTCATCAGCATAGCTGATGATCTTGATGTTATAAGGGGCCACCACATCCTCCAGGGGGGCCATATAAACATTAAACAATGTCGGGCTCAATGAAGACGCGTCACGATGTTGTTCTCGAACGCGGCAGTTGTGCAAACGGAACGTTTCCCGGTGCGCGGATCGGGTCGCGGCACCAAATTGAGCTAACGGGAAGCTACCCGGTGCGCGGACCGGTAGCGAAACTAAAAAAAAAAAAAATAATTATATACATAAAAAAATTATATTAATTACATATAAAATATCTTTTTCCTTTAAAAGAAGAATACATTTTACAGCTTTTAATATTTGCTATTAAAAAACCATTGAAATTCACTGAAAAAACCATAGGTTATAGACCATATAAAGTTAGGAATTAGCATTTACAAAACCTTGAAAATTCACTGAAAAAAACCATAGGTTATAGACCATATATAGTTAGGAATTAGCATTTATAAAACCTTATTTTACTCACACAAAACCATTGAAATTCGCATATATAGTTAGTTGCACTAACTATATATTTCGCGCACCCGCAATCCACTGCTGATGATGTTACATATTACATCATTCATGACATGGTCAGTGACATCACTGATTACATCACTGATGACATCTCAAATGACATCACTGATGACATCACTGTTGACATCTCATTTGACATTACTGATCACATCACTGATGACATCATTCATGTGATAATACGATGAACCTCTTCAGACTCTAATATAACCTTATATACACTCAGTGTAAACAGACACTCACAGACTGTCACTCATCCATGGAGTTACTCACACACCTAGTCAGTCATGCAAAGAATCAATCACACCTCCATTTCCTCAACTATACAGTTATACACACCTTACTTATTCAAACATATACTAACACATATTTACTCTCTTATACAATCCCTGATACAAGTTCACAATGATCCATACAGCCACTCACACATTCACTGGCTCTTATGCACAGTTATTTATATATGTCAACTCTCACATATACTGTGTTTCACATATGTTCTTACTTTGACATGTAGCACTGAGATATCCATTCACTCACCAATACACTCATGCACACAGTCAACCGCCCATACAGCTTTTTCCACATGCACTTTTGAACCCATACATCTAGTGAATCAACTGCTCACACATCTATGCACAGAGTCATACACCTCCCAACCACCCACACACACACTCAGTCTCCCATACAAATACTTGGGCAACCAATCAATAACCCATATAGTTACTCATATAGCTACTGATCAACACATGCAGCAGTTTACAGAACAACAGACATAATGATGCACAAATTAAGACAGTTTAGTCACTAACCCATGCACTCAGTGAGACACATTTAATCACTCACTCATACAGTCAGTCATGCACCTACTAAATCCTTCATCCAGACACTTATACATCCACTCATTCTTCAATATGTAAGACATATTTTAACTTTACAGAAACATACAGTCACTGGATGTTGTTATCAGTGATGTCATCAGTGATGTCATTTGAGATGTCATCAGTGATATCATCAGTGATGTCACTGACCATGTCATGAATGATGTAATATGTGACATCATCAGCAGTGGATTGCGGGTGCGCGAAATATAGAGTTAGTGCAACTAACTATATATGCGAATTTTAATGGTTTTGTGTGAGTAAAATAAGGTTTTATAAATGCTAATTCCTAACTATATATGGTCTATAACCTATGTTTTTTTCAGTGAATATATATATATATATATATTGTAGGCTCGTTGGAGTGACGAAGGCGAGCGGCACTCGAACACAGCGTTCTTTCCCCCATTGAAAGCTGTTAGTTGGCATGCATCACTTCATTCCTTCTTACAAACTGCCACCTGACGCGTTTCGTTTCTCACTTCTACAGAGGCACAGCAGTTACGGAAGCAAACAGGGCCACCTCCACCTTTATAACCCTATCACACGCTGATATGCAGCTGCTCTGTATGAGTCTGTGCGCATTGGTCACTGGGAGGTGTAGTCCGTTATTGCTACCATCAGATTTTACTTCCATTTCCCAGGGAATGAAGCCGCACTGGAATCATGCGCCGTGCTCCGATCTAGAGGCCCCCAAGATGGGGTGGTGCTCGCTCAGCGGCTGGCCTGCCGCTTTTTAAATTGTAGGCTCGTTGGGGTGACCAAGGCGAGCGGCACTCGAACACAGCATACTTTCCCCCATTGAAAGCTGTTAGTTGGCATACATCACTTCATTCCTTCTTACAAACTGCCACCTGACGCGTTCCGTTTCTCACTTCTTCAGAGGCACAGCAGTTACGGAAGCAAACAGGGCCACCTCCACCTTTATAACCCTATCACACGCTGATATGCAGCTGCTCTGTATGAGTCTGTGCGCAATGGTCACTGGGAGGTGTAGTCCGAAATTGAAGTAAAATCTGATGGTAGCAATAACGGACTACACCTCCCAGTGACCATTGCGCACAGACTCATACAGAGCAGCTGCATATCAGCGTGTGATAGGGTTATAAAGGTGGAGGTGGCCCTATATATATATATATATATATTACCTACTGGCAGTTGCCAGTAGGTAGTTATGGTTAGGACCTATTATCCATAGGAAAAGCTTTTTTTCTTTTCCCAAAAACTTTGACGCCGGTTGACAAATCTTCGCAAAATTTTTAAAACTTTTGTGGCGTGCTCCGGTCAGCTCCTATCTTGAAAGTTTCGGGGGGATTCGGCAAGCGGAGGCCGAGAAAAAAGGGGGGTCCCAAAACGTGTTTTCTCCATGTTAATTCCCATAGGAAACTTTAGACATGGCTACAGCCCGAACTGCTGAACGGAAATACACCAAATTTTGCAAAAAGGTAGCCTTTGTTTTAGAAAGAACTCTTTTTGTTAAATGGTGTCAATCCGTTTAGTAGTTCCCGAGGAATTCAAGAAAAAGAGGTGAAAAAATGCATTTCCCATAGGAAATTTTAGACACAGCTACAGCTGGAACTGCAGAACGGAATTATACCAAATTTGGCAGAAAGGTAGTGCTTGGTTCAGAAAGCACTATTTTTCTCAAATGGTGTAAATCCGTTCAGTAGTTGCTGAGAAAATAAAAAAATAAAAGTTTCGATATATAGAGGTGCGGTGGATCCGCACACCCTGCCAATCACGAGCTGCATTTTAATTGGCTGTCAACACTTCAAACCAGGAAGTGTTGGCAACCATCTTGTGCCTCTGTAGAACTGAGGCACAAGAAACCAGGGAAACAAACGCGTAAAATAAGAAAAGGGGCAGGGTAGAAACACCCTGACCCCTAGGCCCCCAGGGCCAAAAAAAGCATTTTTTTAATCGGCGAGATGTGCGAGGACTTTCGCGCTTCGTTAATATTTAGCCCCTGGGTGGGCCAAGTCCGGGGTATGTAAAAAAAATGTGTGGGTGGGCCCAATCTCCCCCACACTGCCTTGGGGACCGCCACCCCGGGCTTTGCACAAATATTCGCAGGGGGCACATGACCCCCCACAAGCCCGGGGACCGCCGCTGACGGGGCTTGTCTTTTTTTATGTGTGGGGGGCCTCCAAGCCCCCCAATCCCCAGGGGCTGCCACCCCCTGGAGCTCTTATTTCTTTAATAATACCTGTGGGGAGGGCTCGAGCCCCCCCACGCCCCGGGGACTGCCATCTCCCTGGGCTCTAATTATTCAAATTTGGGGGTCCGTGACAGACCCCCAAGCCCCAGGGACCACCACCTCCCCGGGGCTTTGCCAATAGTGGGAGGAGGGCTTCGCAGCCCCCCCTCCTTGAGCCAGTGATGGCCACGGGGACCGCCACCCCCCAGGGCCGCCTCCAGCAGTGTCCTGGGGTGCCCACCCCAGGACACTGCTGTTTGCAATGACAGTGCGGGAACCTTGCGGCTCCCGCCCTGACATTGCAAACTGATTTGCTTCATTGAAGCGAGAGCAGGGAAACCTGCTCTCGCTTCAATGAAGCAAAGCAGATTGCTTTTCCACAAGGTTAGCTGCATGTCAGCAGCTCCCCATGTGGAAAAGCAATGCCGGCTCCCGCAGGACTCGGGGAGCCGGCGGGACCGTGGGGGCATTGGGGCTCTACCCACGGTCCCCAACGGTGAGGGCCCGCCCCGGGGGATGGGGTCCCCGGGGCTAGAAGTGGCCTGGGAGGGGGGCTACGTGGCCCCCCTCCACCTCCCCAAAACAAAACGAGGCAGAGCCCCGGGAGATAGGGTACACAGGGCAAAAAGACGCCTCAGGAGGGTGCTACGCAGCCCCCTTCCTTTGTAAATATATTAAAATAATACAAAATAAAGTGGGCATGCCTGGGGCTGACAATGGCCTCGGGAGGGGGGCCCACGCGGCCCCCTTCCCGATTTAAAAATACAAAATTAGGGGTCAGGCCCTGGGGGATGGGGTCCTCAGGGCAAAAAAACAGGAAAGGAAGGGGGAGCACACAGCCCCCCTTCTATAAAAGGAAAAAAAAACAGCATCGCGCCAGAGGCCCCGCCCCCTCCCACCAACACTATGCAAACGCGCCCTGTGCACACGTTTTAAGCTGAGGAATGAATTCTCCTACAATCCTAAGGGTCCCTGGGGGCTAACTGCCCACCAGGTACCTCCAGTTATCCCACAGGGCTGTGTTGCAGAGAGGTGGTCTGAGGCCACGCCCCTTTTTACACCTCTCTGCCACGAAGCTCTGTAGCACTTACTGGAGGTATCTGGAGGGCTAGTTGGACCCCAGGGACCCTCAGGATTCAAGGGGACTTCATCCCCCAACTTAAAACGCGCCACGGGGCGTGTTTGCACAGTGGTGAAGGGAGGGGGCGTGCCTGAGGTGACAGGTGTGCTAACGGGCCCTGTGGCGCGTTTTAAGTTAGGCAATTAATTCCTCTTCAATACTGAGGGTCCCTGGGGGCCAACTAGCCCACCAGGTACCTCCAGTAAGCGCCACAGAGCTGCGTTGCAGAGGGGTGTAAAAAGGGGCGTGGCCTCTGAACATCTCTCTGCAACGCAGCTCCCTGGCGCACAATGGAGGTACCTGGTGGGCTAGTTGGCCCCCAGGGACCCTTAGTATTCAAGGGGAATTAATCTCCCAACTTAAAACGCGCCACCGGGCGCGTATGCACAGTGGTGAAAGGAGGGGGCGGGGCCTGAGGTGACATGTGTACAAACACGCCCTGTGGCGCGTTTTAAGTTGGGGAATTAATTCCTCTTCAATCCTGAGGGTCCCTGGGGGCCAACTAGCCCACCAGGTACCTCCAGTAAGCTCCACAGAGCTGCGTTGCAGAGAGGTGGCCCAGGCCACGCCCCTTTTTACACTTTTCTGTAATGGAGCTTTGTGGCACCTACTGGAGGTACGTGGTGGGCTAGTTGGACCCCAGGGATCCTGAAGATTCAAGGGTACCTAATCTCCCAACTTAAAACGCACCAATGGGTGCGTTTGCACAGTGGTGAAGGAAGGGGGCGGGGCCTGAAGTGACATGTGTGCAAACACGCCCTGTGGCGCGTTTTAAGTTGGGGAATTAATTCATCTTCAATCTTGAGGGCTTCTTGGGGCCAGCTAGCCCACCAGGTACCTCAAGTAAGTGCCAGAGGCCTGTGTTGCAGAGAGGTAGTCCAGACCACGCCCCTTTTTACACCTCTCTACAATGCAGCTCTGTGACATTTACTGGAGGTATCTGGTTGGCTAGTTGGACCCCAGGGGCCATCAGGATTCAAGGAAACTTAATCTCTCAACTTAAAATGGCTCCCGGGCGTGTTTGCACACATGTCACCTCAGGACCCCCATCCCTTCACCACTGTGCAAATGCGCCCCGTAGTGCGTTTTGAGAGGTAGGTTTAATCCCCCTGCCCTATTGTGTACTAGGGCCTTACAGAGGAGGTCATGCTAATCACAGGGGTACCCCAATGCATAGTGTTCCCTAGTGTATGTAGGTGTTTTCACTGTATTCTAAGTGTCTTTTAGCATACCACTGGCTCTAGGCCTGGTTAGTCAGAGTCAGTTACCACCAGTACCTTTCTGAAAAAGTTGTGGGCACAGGATGATTTTGTAACAAGGCCTCTTTCTGCTCCTCTGTTGGTTCTTTCTGCACATGTCTTGCTTCTTCCTGCAATTTTCCTCGTCTTTGTGGACTTCTGTTGCTTCTTTCTGCATTTCTTTTACTTCTTTCTGTGCGTTTTTTCTTCTTTCTTCACATGTCCTACCCCTGTAGGCATAGTTAGAAACTAGCATTTGAAAAACCTTTGAAATTCACTGAAAACAACCATAGGTTTCAGGCACGTTATAGTTAGAAATTAGCATTTGAAAAACCTTTGAAATTCACTGAAAAAACCATAGGTTTCAGGCACGTTATGGTTAGAAAATAGCATTTAAAAAACCTTTGAAATTCACTAAAAAAACATAGGTTTCAGGGGTGTTATAGTTAGCTGGACATTTCACTCATACAAGAACCATAGAAATTCCTCCCTTATAGTTCTGCTAACTGCAACTCTCGCGCCCACAACGCACTGCTGATTATGTCACATATTACATCATTCATGACATGGTCAGTGACATCACTGATGACATCACTGATGGCATTCCAAATGACATCACTGATGACATCACTGATGACATCATCCATGTGACAATCTGATACACCTCATCATACTCTAGTATAACCTTTGATCACTCACTGTACCATATTTGAAACCATTGACACACACATACCAGTTACTACATACACACTCACTGCTTACTAAGTCTACACACACAACTGCCCATTCACCCACAGAATCACTTATATATGCAGTCACTGATCAATAGAACACTATCAAATGCACTCATACACCCATATAGACATTGACACATCAGCAGTCATCCTAGTCGGTTATGCAGTGATCCTACTCACTCATGAAAAGAATTAATCACACTTACATTTACTCACCTACACAATTATACACACAACACCTCATTTATACATATACATAGTAACTCATAGTTACTATGTTAAAAAAATCACTATTACAATTATACACTCATTCATACAGTTACTCTCAATTTCCGTCTTTATTCGATCATAAATAATCATAAAAGACACATATAGACAAATACAATCTAATATAAAAGGCATAAAATCTCATACAAAGCAGTATTTTAAAATAACATATCAGTTTAAAATCCCAAGGGTAATTAGAACAATGCTAATTAAAAAAACAATGATTAGGTTTAAAAGGAGGTTTCAGGAACACAGGCTATTCCGGGCAAAATTACCTAGGCTAGGTTTTGGTCTCCAATATATAAGATGACTGGCTAGGGAGAACATAGGGCCATATTATCAAGAAAGGGCGATATATTATCACCGCTTTTATCAGCAGGAAACTGCCGATAAAGTGGTGATAATGGGCTTGATAATAGGCCCTTGTGAATTCCCATAGAAGCCCAGGTTAACACCAGAACCTGGGCTTGTATGGGAATTCACAAGGGCCTATTATCAAGCCCATTATCGCCGCTTTGGCAGTTTCCTGCAGATAAAAGTGGCAATAATGTATCCCCCTTTCTTGATAATATGGCCCATAGGGACACCGAGATATAAGAAACAGGTTACATGCTGCCTTGCAGATTTTTTCTTCGGAGGACCCAAGTCCAACTCAGAAACTTAGCCATAGCAATAACTATGACTTCAGTAGTTCCGGTTTTTAGAATGCGCAGAGCAGTATGGCTTGATCGTGTTCCAAGGTTTTTACAAACGGCCTTAAGCCTTTTCTGTCTTGGGCCCTTGTATGCAGGGCACACAAACAATACATGCGATAAAGTCTTGTCCACTGTTACACAAGTATCACATAGTATCACATTTTATATCCTGGGCGTCCCCCCATTTATTGGTGAAGGATTTTATGGGTAGTGTTCCACTCTAAAATGATGATAGAGTTTTCTATCGGCAGGACGTGTGATAGTGTCCCAATAGGCCTCGAGCTCATACTCATATTTAAAATCTAAAAACAGGCATGTAAGGGAACCACTAAAAACAGAGGACAAAGACTTTACGTTAACCCTGTCCCTATATAAGGTTTTGAAATCTTTTTTTGATGGGAAAGAATTCCCTTCTGGGTCTTCCAGCAAGTGGATGAGGCCCAAGTCTAATAACAATGCCTTGATCTTTCCTAGCCAGGAAATGTTGTTTGCCTTTTTAGCATCTCTAATAAACTTAGCAGCTTTTGCATAGGGAGCTAACTACGGGGTAGTCCAAAGTCTTCGCCAGTAGGCAAGTGGTCTAAAACCCGTAGCCACCTCAAAGGGTATACATCCTAGGTCTAATAGTAGGAGCCTGAGAGGAGAGGATTGAGGAAGGCCGGTCAATGCCCTCAAAAACTTGTTCTGGGCTATGACTAATGGTGCTAAGTTTTCGAACCCCCATAGTTCCGCCCTGTATATTATTGAAGCTCTAACCTTAGTATATAGATAGGGCCGGGCTAACTGGTTTGGTTAGAGACAACTTAAATTCTTTTCACAGGGCCCCTGCTAATTGGATGTGCCTTAAGACTAGTAGATCTAATTGTGGCTTCCAGTTCAAACGTTTGCCCAAGGTAACGCCCAGATATGCAAATGAGTCAGTTTGTTCCAGGGGCACATTATTTATATCCACTCTAGCTTTCACTACTTTACATTTATGCAAGACCATGAACTTCGTCTTGTCGACGTTAACTACTAAATCATGGTCATTGCAGAACAAGGTGAATCGATAAAGGGCACGTTGCAGACCAGATTGCGTCTTGGACAAAATTAAAGTGTTGTCTACAAACATTAAGAGCGGAACCCTAGATCCCGCAAGAGTGGGTGCATCTGTAGGAAAATCAGTATAATATAAGATAACATTATTTATGAACAAGGAGAAAAGGGTAGGGGCCAGGACACACATCTGCCTTACTCCCTTGCTCACAGGAATGCGGTCTGTTAACTCACCCTGCTGACCCCAACGCACTTGGGCATATGTTGATTCATGGAGTTTTACAATAAAGGATAGGATCTCAGCAGGCATCCCTGCCTCCCTAAGGGTATCCCACATCTTGGGTCGGGGGACTAAGTCAAATGCAGATTTGAGGTCTACTAATGCTGCATAGAGTGTCCCCCCTGCTAAGACCACTGTATTCCAGTATATCAACATGAATCTAAAAACTTGGTCAAAAATGCTAACATGGGAACGAAAGCCTGCTTGATAAGTGGTTAGAATTTCATTCTCATCTATCCACCATTTTTTGAAGAGTGTCTTTAAGGCTTATTGGCCTGTAGTTGGAGGGGCAAGCATGATCCCCCTTTTTGTAAATGGGGATTATTACAGCCCCGCGCCAGGAGTCTGGAATAGGGGCACCTCTGGCCAAGCCATTAGCAAGGATATGGATGTATTTTACCCAATTTTTCCGATCAGATTTATATATGTCTGCCGGAATGCAATCCGGACCAGGTGCCCTACCTGCAGCCACACCATCAAGGGCTCTCTCAATTTCCACTAATGTGAAAGATAAGACAGAGTCCATCTCTACACAAGGCAAGTGCCCAGTACCTTCTTCGGGTGATGAAAATTGGGCCTGATAATAAGCGACCCAAACTTCTGGGGGAACATTATTAACTGGAGCCGGACCAGCACTACTATTACCCCATTTTATTAGGTGCCAGAACCGACTCCCGTTTTTCCCATTGATTGCATCTAGGAGGTTCCTCCATCTATTTTCATCAAAGGCTTTCTTTGCCCTGTGTTGGGTGGCCTTATAGTCTGCCCTGAGTTTCCTTATCTCCTGTGTGGAGCCCGTCTTTATAGCTTGGGACAATTGTCTAAAAGCTACCCTACATGCCCCATCATACCATTTCGCAGCCTTGTGGGTGGGAAGGATAATAGGCCTTTTTGTGTTTTTTGTGAAATAACTTTTCAGCTTAGTAAACAGGGACTTGTGGGCCTCTATAAGAGTTGTAAGGCTAGCCTCACTGGAATTAAGATGGGATAGGGCTACAAGGGACTCATCGAGAGTAGACCTTATCTGTGCCATGGTGCCCTCGTCCTCCGATACCCGTGCCCATTTTAGTCTTCGGCAGTCACATAGCAACATCTGCCATGGCACTCTCTGAGCCTGACCTCAACAGTGGGCGACCCTTTACCTATAGTGTCAATGACAATGGGTCGTGGTCGCTCTCGGGTCAAATTAAAACTTCCATATCCTTTAGTCTTGACCACAAATCTAAATTAATACAAATGTAGTCGATCCTGCTACTTCTTCTCCCTCTATTAAAAGTGGGATTACCTTTACCGTCAGATTTAGTTCTCCCATTGAGTGCCCGGAACCCACCCTCTAGTGTCAAACTTTTTAATTGGAGAACTGCCTCCGTCCATTTGTTAATTGGAGGGAGCGTTAGAGATGGAACACCTCAGCTCGCATCCTCTTCGCTAGTAAGACTAGCATCCCATAAGCCAAGCGGCTCAAAAGTACAGTTGAAATTCCCTGCAATGACCCAGTTACTTGATTCTTCTGTTGACTCAATAAAGTGCTCTAGGCTAGTGATGGTTGGTGAGGCTTTCCCACCAGCCATACCTCTAGCGTAGATGTTAATCAGTATAAAAACAGGGTGATAATCAAAATTTATTTTAAGTGCCTGGATATCTGGGTTATCAATCCCAAATTCTTCTACCTGGAGACCCACCCGCTGTCTCACCCAAACCAATAAACCTCCCGAGGGACGTCCCTTGGGATTTGCAATGTCCGGTTTACCAAAGGCCGGATAACCTGGTCGAAATATGGTGCTCAGGTCTCCTGCAGGGCAATGATATCATAAAACTCGATGAAAGTGGACCAGTCAGAAGAATAGGTCTTCGGTAATAAGCCGGCAATATTCCACGATAACATACTTAATATACTCGTGGCAGTGCCTTCCCCCTGATCTAACAATGTCAGGGCCTCCATTTGCTCAGACCACCCAATTGTAGCCAGCTGAGAGCTTGGGACTATCCCAGAGTTACTCTCACAATCACTGACTCTTACGTATACTTATTTATTTACATCAAGTCTCATATACAATGCCTTTTATTTTTCTACTTTGTTGGAGATGTGCCACTGAGATATATATTCGCTTACCAACACATAAATAAACACACTCAGAGAGCCAAACAACTGTTTCCAGAAACACTCTTAAACCCATACACCTATGCATAGAGATACAACCCCCCCAACCAACCACAGATACACTCAGTCTCCCATACAAATATTCAGCCAACTAATCAATAACTAATATAGATACTCATGTAGTTAGTGACCAACGGATGCATCAGGTTATACAACAACTGAGACAGCGATGCCCACATTCACATAGTTTGGTTACTAACCCATGTATTTAGTGAGACGCTTTTAATTACTCACTTAAACAGACAGCCAGACAGCTACTAAATCCTCAATCCAGACAGTTATATATCCACTCAATCTTCAATACAGATTGGTGTATATAATAGATATTTAAATTTGAAACAAATCCACATTCACTGGATGATGTCATCAGTGATGTCTTTGAGATGTCATCAGTGATGTCATCAGTGATGTCGCTGACCATGTCATGAATGATGTAATATGTGACATCATCAGCAGAGCATTGCGGGCGCATGAGTTATAGTTAGCAGAACTAACTATAATGGAGGAATTTCTATGGTTTTGTACAAGTGAAATGTCCAGCTAACTATAAGATCCCTGAAACCTATGGTTTTTTCAGTGAATAGATAGATATAGATATAGATATATCTGTGAAAACATTTGCTTTTCAGAGAATCAATAGAATTACATTGGCCCGTGCTTTGACAGATGAGGAGGAAAGTGAAAGTCTACAGGAGTAATAGAAAATTAGTTTATCGTGATGAATTAGCCTGTAGAAGTCAAACAAGTCCAGTGGATATAGTTCCAGAAGTGCTAGAATAAAACTGCCAATAAAGCAGGATGGGCAAACAAAAAAATGTGTCTTGGAAACTGCAGAATAGTGGAGAAATTGTCAAACAGAAGGCAGAATTAACACCATACACCATAAAAAGAATCTCTTGCTTGTAGTTTACTGATTCTTCATCTGTTTGTCATGCACCATAGTTGCTTTTCTGCATTAATTCAAACCTTGAATTGTTTCCGATTTCTACAATTCTATTCCAAATTTAGGATCACCAGAAGCCCACCCTGGTGATCTGTGTACATCAGAAAGACTGCAGGCCCTCATGCATAGAGCCATTTTTCAGAAACAACTTTGCAGCTCGCTCGACACCCACATAGGCTGAAAGTTGATGAGTTGCACAGACTTACGAATCTTAAAGAAAAATATCACTGCTGAAAATTTTGGGATATCACAGAAGAGTGGTAGATCCTTCAATTGGGAAAGGGGCATCCAACAACTTTAGCATACACAGTATGCCACCTGCCAGACACTTAATGCCCATGTTAGACTTGATTGTTTCATATTTCGAGAATGTACATAATCCAGATAAGTACTTCAAAACAAATGCAAAACATCCATGATTACATGGACTCTGTTTATTTTGCAGGGATTTTGTCACTAGACACTACCTAACACTTTGAGCAATTTGTGGGGTGTGAGCTTATCATCCTCTTTGTCTTTGTCATTTCCAAAAAACAATTTCCCTCTGTCTTTATCCAAAACTAGATATCGCTTCTTGATCACACAGGTGAGGGACCTCTGGCCTAATTCATATCAGTACTCTCATAGCATAGGCTGTGTATTTGGTGTGGTATAGTTGACCCCTCCTATGTTTCTGGCGTTTCTTTCTCTCCTCCACTGTTATATGGGTCACCAATTGTATAGCAAAGTTCAGGCTGGACTGTTCCCATGAGGAGCAGGGTCAAGACTGATTTGAATATAGCTGGTTCCAAGCTTGCATCGATGGATTAAACTCCGATCTTTATGACTGGAGTAAATGTTTGCATTGTTCAGCATTCCGGCCATCATTGTTTCCTATTGCTTTTGTCACTCTAAGTGGGAAGGGTATGCCCAGACGTGTGTCCCGTGCTCTCCGCACCACTGGATTCGAGCTAGCCTGGCTGATGAGGGGTGAAGACCCAAAACCGGTCCCAGGATGCTTCTTTCCTGTCCAGGGAGGACCTGGCTTGGCAGGTCAGGCTGGACTGTTCCCATGAGGAGCTAGGTCAAGATTGATTTGCATATGTCTGGGTCCAAACAGGGGTGGCGTGGTGAGAAAAATAACAATGGATTAAACCCAGATCTTTGTGACTGGGGTGAGTGTTTGCATTGTTCCGTATTCCATCCATCATTAGTTCCTTTTCCATTCTAAAACGGTGGCAACGATCCAGTTGCCTAAAGAAGAGTTTGGCGTGTGGTTGGAGATCTCATTTGTAAGTCACGGGTTGAACTGTCAAATTAAATACTACTTCTGCTCTATCAGAAGAAAGAGGTGGGAAGGAAAATATGTATCTAATAACGAGCCTGTTACACTGTCATTTGACATTTTGTTGGGAAATTAGTTAGCATTGATGCCAGCTAGGGATGGAGATTATGCCCTCAGAGGAGCTCTTCCCAGAAAAATCCCAGAAAAAACTTGATGGTGCTAAATTGGATTGACCCAGAATGCTATGAAGGATGAATTGGGACAGGGATGGAGGGATGATGTGGCATCCTAGGATTGAGCAGCGGTGCCTCGTATCTAGAACTTTATACCCACACTTTTAAACTGCTGCACGGGGAAGGGACACAGAAAAGACCCCCGACTTGGGAGGTGATAAAAGCAGAACCAGGACAACTGGAAAGATAAGCAACTTGATGCCCTGCTAAGGACTTTGTCTCCAGCTGACACCTAGGACTAGACAGATCTCTCCAGGGTCGGTGGTGCTGGCCTTCTTATGCACAATGAGAGACAGTTGGGGGACAATCTGAACTCCAATGCCACTGCAAGGGCTGTGCAATACAGAAAGAAGGCTGTGGAGTTTGCGAGGGTGGACAGGATTGTGGTCTGCTGACTGGTAGCGGAGCAACTGCGCAAGATGCCCTCATCAACAGGAGAGAAACACCATGAGCCAGGAGAAGGTTGATGTAGGGAGCCAGAAATAGCAAATACACACAGCGTGCACTTGCATGAGGCCAGGCGGCCCGTTCAAAATGCTCATGGTAGCAAGAGCTAATCAACTGGAGTAAAATGAACCAATGATCTTAAAACTTGGCAATTCAAGGCCCATCTTATGCCCTTTTGATGATTTGACCTTTGACCAGTTGTTCAAGAAAAAACATAGTTCTCCACCGCGTTTTCTTCTACTTACCCTAGGGTGAGTCAAGGCCATGGGGTCGGTGCAGCAGTAATTAAACATTCCACTGTAGGGAGTGGGCATGCATTGGGCCCCCTGTCCTAAATCCAGGATTGTACCCAGGGATCAACATCTCACCAGGGGCCAGCATACTCATGGCAGGTCATGTGGCCCCATCCTCAGAGCCCCCAACAGCATCAGAGGGTCCTATAGCAGCTCCCGCCTATCCAGAGAGCAAGAGATTCATTGTTCCCGACTAGGGAGAAATAAAAGAAATCCTGGCTGTTGGTCCCCGTACCAGAGGTGTATACGAGACTAAGGAGCTGACAGGGTAGCCAGAAGTGGGCTCCTTGTGGTGCCCCACCATCCTACCTTCACCCTGGGTGCCCTGTAGGCATAGGCGTGCAATTAAAGAAAAGAAAACTCGATGAAGATGCGTGGCACAGGGCCAGAAAGGAAAACAGTGAACTTCTCAGCTAATATTCACTGTTTGGGTCGAGAGGCACCCCATAAGGGGTCCTACTGACATATTCCTCGTCATTATGGTGCCTGGAGGAAGGGCAGGGGCACTTCCAGCATATTTGCAAAGTATGGAGGTCGAGTGCAAGAAGTGCAGCAGCCCCCTGGATTGAGTTAGAGAAACTTAACATTATGTCTCCCAGGTCATAGGATGCATGACCTGGGGAGACCTTTCGGCATTTTGAAGAGCATTCCCGTACCTGGGGCTTGGTGCTTTCAGCTTGGGAGCTCAGGGCCCCCCATTGTCTGGTCCTATGGCTGCATAATATGGCCAGGATGGTTAATGAAAGACTCTGACTCATTTGTTATTGTTTTCAAAATGCTTTATTTAACCTTTTCCTTACCAATGATTTTTGAGTAACATTGCAATGGTTTTAATAGGGATTTTTTTTTTAAATTATTTTTTATATTTATTGAGAATACATGAGTAACAAATAAAACAAAGCACATGCGCCATAGTCAACAATAATTAGAAATTGCATCTGCCAAAACTTTGCAGGAAAACAATGAGTATGTACAGGGGAAAGGTACAAAAAAAGAAAAACAAAAGAAGCACAAATAGCCATTTTAGCATAGACAAAGCAGATCATAATAATCATACTGAGAAATGATAAAGTCAGCAGACAAGAACAAATAAGAAAAGAAAAATAGGATTTACATATCCATGTCCAGATGAGACATAACTGCGCCCCAAATTTGCTGACCCGATTTCCGTTTACGCCTGCCCTTGAGAGCACATAAACTATACTCAAAGTTAAACATGGCCAAAAACCTTGCCCTCCAAGCCTCAAATGATGGGGCATCCTTTTGTAGCCAACAAGAAGCTATGAACATCCTTAACACCGCTGTGGCTACGAAAATCGAATATACAGCCTTACTGGGTACTGTTTCTGCATCTACACCCATCTCTACCCCCAACAAAATCTGCACAGGTGATAAGTGTATAGGGGATCCCAAAATTTCAGTTAGGAACTTGCCTAACTGCTCAAATAATCTACTTAATTGTGGACATGCACAAAAATATGTACCACGTCAGCCGCTGGGTTCCCACAACGAAAACATTCTCCCTCCTGGTCCCCACCCCATTTAGCAATTTTATCTGGTGTAAGATACAGATAGAATACAGTCTTGTAATGTTGGGCGGATAAATTAACAGACATAAATAATCGTCCGGCTAGTTCAATGGAAGTCTCCAAATATATACCCTGACATCCCAATCTATTCTCCCATTTGTGACACTGCTCTTCCAAATCATAAGGTTTTGCATCAAGCATCAAAGTATACAGTGTCCCTATTCTTGCTGCCTTTCTATTTGCTTCTATAAGGGGATTGGGTTGAATGTTTCACCGAGCTGTCAGAAAATAATCTCTAATTTGTAGATATTTTTAAAAAATCTGCCCGGGGGAGGTGATATTGCTTCCTAAGCTGGTCAAACGATTTAAGTCCACCTTCCATAAAGAGGTCCCCAACCATAATAATGCCTTTAGCACGCCACTTTTATACAATCCGATCACAGAATACACTCGGAAAGAAGGCCGCAGCTGTTAATGGGGTATTCCAAGACATTTTTTCTACCTCATATATCTTCTTAATAACTTTCCAGACTTTATATACGGCTGTAAGTATCTTAAATCTTGTACGTTTGTAATTGCTCCAGTCTAGGTTCACAAACAGGCAATTTTTTACTTCAGTGCCTAGCAGCATACTGTATATAGAGGGAGACTCTGCGATGTCTACAGGCCCTACCCCCGTAAGCAGTATATTCATGTGTTGTAACATACATGCGTAATAGTAAAGAGTGAAATCAGGGAGAGCCGAACCGCCTACGGCTCTGGGTAGAACCATATAACGCATAGCTCTTCGAGCTTTCCCATGCGCCCATATGAATCTCATGCACACAGACTGTAATTGTGCAAGCTTAGCTCGCGATATCTCCAACGGTACACATCTAAAAAAATACAGAATTTTTGGGAGGATCATCATCTTTAAGACGTTGCATCTGTCGACTAGCGAAAGATGCAAGCATTCACACTGGTCCAGTTGCCTACGAACCCCCGTCATCAATTTCCCCCAATTGGACTCGACCAACTTAGACGCAGATGTCCTTATCGGTACTCCCAAATACGTTACCTCTTGTGTCACCCTTTGATCAGTGTAACAGCCAACATTAAGACATAGAATTTGTGTTTTGGCTGTATTTAGCTTGTAACCCGATACTGCCGTATTCTGCTGCAAGTTGTTCTATCTCGAACATTGCCACTGCGGGTTTAGGTGATACATCAGCCACATCATCCGCGTAAGCAAGAACCCGGTATTGTTGCTGTTGTATGATTACTGGTTGTATCCGTGGGCTGTGTTAATTTAAAAAAATGGATCGATATATAATGCAAATAATAATGGGGAGTAAGGGCAGCCCTGTCTGGTGCCCCTCCGGATAGACACTGCCTTTGATTCGAGCCCCATGGTGCATATCCTGGCAACAGGTTGATGATATAACGTTTGTATAGCTGTAATGTATTGGTTCCGAAAGCTACAACGTCGCATCACATCCCATAGAAAGTGACTCAATCAAAAGCCTTCTCGGCGTCTAATAAAATAAGGCTAAGCGCATTCCCGGTACCATTAGCATGGTCTAATAAAGTTAAAACCCTATTCACATGATTTGTTGTTCCGCGATTTGGGATAAATCCATGCTGTTGCGTTGACACCAGTGGAGTGATTACTGCCGCTAACCTAGTGGCCAAAATCTTTGAGTAGATTTTGCCGTCCGTGTTCAACAAGGATAAAGGGCGATATGAAGCCGGTAAGTCAGCAGGTTTATCTTTTTTCCGAAACACAAACAATGCTGGCCTCATCCCATGACTTAGGAGAAATCCCACTCTGTGCTCTTCTAAATGTAGCCAGCATATGCTCCTGTAAAACTCCCAAAAACATTTATATATCTCCAGTGGTTTTAATAGGGATAATGAATGATTTTAAAAGTGGTTATTGATTACCTTGGAATGATGGTGATTTCGAACATATGATTATTATTCTTATAAAACTGAAGCCTATAGGCTTACTTGCTGACCCCTTGACAAAGCCAAAAGGCTTGTCCTATATATTGCTGTGGTGATACCTTGACAAAACCAATAGGACTGCCTTATGTATGACATCCACGTGGGGGGTACTCTACTCAATGGTCCTTGAACCCCTATGGGTCAAATGCGATTCAATGATGTCATCCAGTGTACTTTTATCTACCTGATGTATATATTTGGAAATTAAAGCATAGTATTTAGTAGATTTTGTGCAATAAATATACCTTTCCTTTTCCAATGAAAAACACTAACTGCACCATGATTTATTGAGCAGTGTTGTTGCATGCCAGTGAATGGAGGTTACCAGCCAACACCACCTCCCCTGATGTCACGTAAACTGAGTCTCTGCATCAGCTCTATAAGGTTTGTTTTCACACCCACGGGTGACATGAGTGAACTTAGTCTAATGCATCAGCACTAAATGTGAAAGGCAAGCTATTGTAACCCCACAGAACCCCACCCAATATATAAACGAGGGGCTGTCAGAGCTTTTGAGTTACTAACAGGGAACAGTGGTAATCTAAGCAATTGTTCATTAATGATTTACAAACTCATTACCAGAAACTGAATATGTTTCTCTCAGTGCTATGTTAGTTCTAACAGATAAATAAATGAAAGGCCTGAGTTTTTGAGATGGTGTACATACCTGCATAAGAGGGTCTGTTGTCTTTTCCAAGTGGTGGAATGCTTGCCTCCTGATGATGATGCAGGACCTTGCATCGCAAGTCTCGTTGACAGCTCCATCTGAACCGCTCCTGCGCGATGCATCCTTGATGCACTACCTCATATTGCCACTCTGCAGCAAATCAGAGCCACCACTGCGCAACGCACCCACAATGTGGGATCTTGCAATGCTCTGCAACCTGGATTTAAGGTATTTTGTTCAGTGTGCCTAACTTACTCCTGGTCCCTGTATCCAGCCCAAGCACCATCATGATTGGCCTATACTTGAGACTTTGTCCTGGTCAGGAGCGTCTAAATAACCACTGTGGCGCTTTGTGCTTTTACAGAAATATTTTCACTTAAATCTTTAAAATTGCATATCTCCAGTTCGACTGATGGATTCTTATCATGTTGGTCTCAAATAATGTATTCAATTGGACTCTATCTTTTTCTAAATTGTTGTGGTATTTTTTTTGTGAATTGTGTTTTCCCTTTATTGCTGTTTGAAGTGCTGCAAATACTGTTAGACCTGACAGCCTTAGACTTCCCCCAACCTTTGTGCCTGCATGCCTCCAATATTGCTGGATTTTTTCGGTTAGTCTTAGGCCTCTGTGCACTTTGCCACTGCTAACCAGTGCTAAAGTGCCTGTGCTCACTCCCCTAACCATGGTTTGATTAGCATGCCCATAATTGGTCCCTACTAGAGTGCACTACATGTGCGCAATGCCTGGAAATTAAATGACCCTTGTGTACCTGAGGTCTGATTGTGCCACCCACTCAAGTAGCCCATTAACAAGTGTCTCAGGCCTGCCATTGCAGAATCTGTGCGTGCAGTTTTACACTGCCTTGTCGACCTGGAAAGTTAATCCTCTTGCTTGATCCAAAACTTCCTTTTTAATACATATAAGTGACACCTGGGGTAGGCCCTAGACTGCCCAAATGGTAGGGTGCAATGTACTTAAAGGGCAGGACATGCACTTTTAAGTTTTACATGTCCTGGTAGTAAAAAAACTCTTGAATTTGTTTTGCACTTCTGCATGACCTATATCTCTCATAGGATAGTATGAGGATTACCTTATTACATTTTATAAGCGTCATTTCAAAATAGCATGATATCACTAGTTCATGTTTGATGTCTTGGGAACCCTAATTTAAAATCTTAACTTAATATAAAGTCGGATTCTAAATTACAATTTAAAAAAATGCCACTTTAAAAAGTTAAAACCGAAAACAGTAGGTCGTTGTGTTTCTTTTTTTTATTACTTTTTTTCCCAAGATCATTCTACTTAATAATCCAGACTTGTAAATCAATGAAGACATATTACTGTGTAACATACATTACTCAATATGTTGTGACAAAGAGTGATACCTAAACAATTACAAACCTATACAAACATTTTTCTTATCCCAAATTAAATCACATTGGTGAAACAGAATGAAACAAATCAAAACTAGAATAAATTAATATTCAACCAGTCCAAATTTATAGCCAGAGCGATTTCTCCTAACGCTCTTGGTATCAGTGAAGGGTTCCAAAAGCATAACATATGGAGAAAAAAAGCCAACAATTCTTTTCATAGGATGTCCTTAGCCATCCTCCATATTCTCTTTAAGAGATTTGTCTGTATTTTTGTCTTTTTATTTAGATTAGTCAACTAAATCCATTTACAGGAATATCAAGTACATTATAACAGCGTGTCCCATAAATAATTAGTCCCTATCCTAATGTAAAGGACCTAAATTATTCTAGAAAGAACCAATATAGAGTTCCTTTTGAAAAAAGCAAGTTAAAGTTTTAGAACAAATGGCTTGTAGCTATGAAAATGGTCGAAGCCCCTTATGGGGTAGTTCTGGAAAACTCAGCGAGTTCCCTAATAGCCGCAGTAGCAACCGTTAAAACAGGTAAAGGAATTAATTACAGCAGTAGTTATGATCAACAAACGATAGAAAGTCTCCTCACAAATCATAAGGGAAAACAAAGAAATCACCATTAGCAGTAGTTTATGGCAATTCAGGCTAGCACAGCAAAGTGCTATGGGACCTGGTAGGGTAGAGGTGCATTAAATGCCTTAACTATCTGGCAAGGAACACATACTATATATATAAAGCACAAAACATGTTGCAAAAATAGGTGATTATGTCATCTATATCAAATGAGGAAGGATCGTCCGATGCTCCGTTGCCTTCTTCTTTGATTCTCAGAGTAAAAGTCCATGTCGACATGTGCTCATTTGAATGTGGCTACAGTGTCGTCCAAAAAGATACATATAGGAAGGTTCTCATGAGAACTTTTGCAAGTCTACTCTGCTAGCTGTTCAGTGTCCCATTGCGTAACAATGGTCTGCTCTATTAAATGAAAGATTATTATCTAGCATGTCCTGGTTAGCTTTTAAAACTACAACGAGCATTTGTTTCATCAATATACCAGTTCATTATAAGCATATGGCAAAGGAAACAATCAAAAATATAATGAAGTCATATGGTGTGAGGAAGGAAAGAAATACATTTTGCAACAAAAAGCACATTTCACAAAGATATCAATTTCTACAGTTCAGTTATAACATGTAATCATCCTTTCCCAAAAATGTATTTATTGTCTTAAAGGGACTAGAAATGATCAACAAAATATTGAGGCCTGAGCAGCATTTAATTTGTTTGCACATCTAATAAAAGCACATTTTCTAGCCATTTTTTAAATATGCATTTTCTATGATACTGTTAAAGCACATTTCTATATTAATATGAGGTTAAATTTACATAAACATTTTTAGCTTCCAAACACCCAACATACTCCAACCTGCAGATATACCATTAACTTTAACTCAATTCAACCTGGCCTTGGGACTCATCTATCATTCTGGCACCCCTTTTCATAAAACCCACCTTATCATAATGCAGTAAAATAATGCAATTGTGATGTGTAGCCCCAGCACCTTCAAGCTCAAGAAAAAGTCAAGAAAGAGAGGTTGGGTAAAGTATCTCAACAGTTTCTTTCAGTCTGAGTCCTCCAGCATGCCAACAAAGTGACAATGGTCTGACATGTCAGTTACTGACCTTCCCACCATACAATTGAATGCTGGATGCATTTGGAGTAAGATTGCAGGATCAGCAGACCACTAGATCTCATATTTCCCATCATCATATCAAATTATCAGCGGTTATAGGGTTCACCACCTGCCCCTTGGAAGCACTGCGCCCTGAAAGATGTAATCCATAGTACTCCTCTCTTGATCCACTTGTGGCCGGTGTCCCTGTTACTCTTCTGGGTGGAATTCCTAAGTCTCACACACTGCTGATTCAACGTCTGCCACCTATGCAGCTGAATGTTTCAGGGCTCTTCATCCACATTTTCCTCCATTGCATTGTTTCCTCTGCTTTTAGTCACAGAAGTCACTTGTGTCTCCCTTTGCTTAAACGTTACAGTCAATCAAACCATTCACTGCAGTAACGTCCATAAAGAAGTGGGATCTACCCTCCAGCATTATTTGTAGCTTTGCTGGATCCAGGAGCATGTATTTGAGTCCCGAGTGCAGCAGCCACCATTTGAGCGGCAAAACTTTACACATGAGTTCTGAACTGCAATGGTATAGTCAGGAAAGATATGTACATTTAAGTTGTCAAATGTGATGGATTAAGCATGTCAGGTTGTCTGCATCACTGTCACACTCTCTATAGTTCAACATTTGTTCGATGATTGGGATGGTCTCGCCCCAGGGTCGTGTGGAAGAATCAGGTGCAGTGTTGGACCCAGTCGTTTAGCCTTTAACCAGGATATGTTGGTCCCCCTGTGGTACAACTCAGTCTGGTTAGAATGTTAATTGCAGCCCATTTAGTCTGCAATTTCTTCTAAAGTCAATGACGTAGTGCACCCAGCTGTCATGTGATGCCTGTAAGGTTGAACCAATCCATTGATATTCAAGGTCCTTCATCAGTCTGTTTAAGCATTCACTCCAAGTATTGGAAACAGTGTATAACAGATTCTATATATTCACTCCACATTTGAATTTATGGCATTTTCAAAATAATAGACTTTCTGCAATCTTGTTGCAGCACTTTACTTCTCTTTTTTTCATTTAACACATTCAAGCTGTTAATGAGAAGCAACCACACAATTACAGGATTTCTTCCTAGTCACCTAATTACCAGTATGAAACTGCTCATGTTCATTACCATGACTCCACCATTTACATAGAGTAGTGTTACCCTGAAATTTTGTAATGTACTGTAATCTTTATTTTCAGGAAAGAAGCTTAATTATCTACAATCCAGTTCTTAATCACATTCCACTACTTACGCTATCTTCAGGTGTTCAAGCTTAATACACACATAGTTATTGATTCTTCTGCATTCTAGTCTGACCAAAGATGAGGCATGTCAGAGGTTTTGTGGGGCCCGGGACAAACATGTCATGCCGGGCCCACATGCTGTCTATTGGATTAAACCATGTTATCTGCCATGAATAAGCAGGGCCCGCTTAATTCAAAGTCTATAAATAGATTTTGCAGCAGGAGCTTAGACCCTCAAATAGCACGGGTCTTAGGTTTAAGGCCCCTTCTGACCCTTTGCTTCTGACGGCTCTGCTAGAGACAAAGATCTTTTTTCATCTTGTTTTTTATTTATAAATAATTTGGTGTATCTCCCAACCACTAAAAACCCTTAATACTACCCCTGGACTCTAACACACCATAAATTTCATGTTTTGACTAGACTTTTATTGACTCGGTAAATCAACTTAACCCCCCTTTTATTTAAATATTAAACACACCCATGACTCCTAAAACACATTCTACCCAACACACAAACACACCCCTATACCCTAAGAAACACTCCACATCTAGCCCTTTCAAATCCTTAGCATCCCATCCATATTTACTCAAATTCACCTCTTAACCTCAAACCCTAAAACATACAATACAAATACTTAGCCTTTATGAAATAAAAAACGTCTGAAAATAATAAGAATCAATATTTATGGATCAGAAATAATGGTGAAATTCAATTAGGGATTTAAAATACTCAGTAAACATATCTATTGCATGTTTTCACAAATGTATATGTTAGTTCTTTTCCTTCCTAACATTAAACTAAAATCATGTTGCAGTGTACTTACAATGATTGAAATGTAGCTTATATACTGTATTGTTCTTTAGGTGATGTCAGGCTAAAGTATAGCCAAATGGCATAATCCAAATGTGAGCAGACAATTGTTACACTTGTTGAGTCTCGCAGAAGGTGGCTAAACAGTTGAATGTCCTTTACATCAACAGGAGAGCTAAAAGTCTGCTTTCATCACAACTTTCATTTGAGCATCTGGGATAGGTGCAGTTTGGTTTGGAAATTGTCAGCTCATAGATCAGCCATATCTATTCCAGTCTTAATACCTCTTCAGTTTATATATGTCCCATGCTATTGAGTTTCAGCAGTATAGGGAAATACAGATAACATTGTTTTTACAAGACTAGACCCTCTGGTACTCCTCGGGACCAGTTTAATGATCTCCTGTTAGGCTAAAGGGACACAAAAACAGCAAAAGCCCACTTTCCTGAAAGAACCCGGCTGTCCAGTTTCAACTGGACCTGCCCTGGAACTTGCTGGCATCTTCTGGTAGAGGGCATCCTGACCCCCAAGTGTTGTTTCTGAGGTCATGAAATCCATCCCAACACTAAAAGCAGAACGTTAAAAACATTTTGCTAAATTTCTGTCTGGAGAACCATCATGGGATCAGGATCAACCTGCCAGCCAATCTGATGAGAGTGCATTGCTGGTGCGCATGACTTTGGTGAGCTCACACTATATTCTTCTGTGCAGCAGCAAATCTGAATCAGCAGGCCCAGCGCCGACCGACATCCAATAATGTCACACTATCTTTAACTACAGCCTGGCAACCTTGTCTCACTAAGGAAATCTGACTTCTAGAAAAGAGTTTAAGTCCGAAAGTAGAAATTTGCCCCACATCCTGATGCTAAGCAGCATCAGATCGACATTGAAAGCTTCCTGTGTATGAACTCCCATCTTTTCTGGCTCAGAGCTTTTACCGCTTCACCAAGACCTCATTTTTTGTCAACCCATCATCGTTGAGCCAGCCTAAGGCTTTGGCCCGCTGAGGTCTCTACCTTCTTGAACATTTTCAAAGTGAATGGCAACTTCCTGACTGAGACCAATCCAACCTGGGCATCTGACCTGCACTCCATCGGGAAATGGCGTTTACAACGCTGTCAGTTCAATGCAGTGCTATTACAACAAGATCAGTACAATGACTGCGTTGTTACCACACATACCATCACAAGGCAAGTCATTACAACGACTTGCTGTAGAGGGCTTCCCTACTGTTGCACAGACTGGAGTTGGAATAGTAAATTATATTATTCCAAACTCCAGCGCCCCCTACAATAAGTTGTTGTAATGGTACGCGTGGTAAGAATGCGGTTGTTGTACTGACCGCATTGTAAAGGCATGCATTGTAAAGGCATGCGTTGCAAGGTCATATATTCCACAGCATCATGGTCGACATTAAACCTTACCCATGTCCCATTCTAGCAGACCAGTTGCCTGCAGTGCCACTCTGTACTTTTTGGACTTATTTGTAAACCTTTAAAAATTCATATCTCTGGTCCCCCTTATTGGATTACTGTCATTTTGGCGTGCTTTTGTTCATTAAAGTATTATCTGTTTTCAGAGATTGGAGTTAGATTTTTATTGTGTTGTGTTTTTGACTTAGTAACGCTTTTGATACTTCTAAATGCCTAATGCATTTTCTAAAATTAACCTCTTTGCTCTGTGCCATAGTTAGCAGTGGTGGAACTCAGGTCTAAATTACCTAAACATTTACTGGACCTAACAAGAATAGTTACATTATTACTTGTGGTGAACTACCATCCACACCAACTAATAATCCACTTTGATATTATGGGCGGCGTTGTCCAGTGATTTAGCAACATCCTATCAACTGTGGCAAATATTGTAACTCAACTGTAAATTTATGCCTCAATGATAATTCTAAATAGTACTAATGTCAAGGTGAAATAAGGTGAGTGTGCTAATTTGAGTTTGTATGGATCCTTAATGAAATGCCCAAAGTGAGGATAAAATAGCCAGAATATGAAAAGGAACAGTCAGGGTAATTTATACATAACATCACATGTGAGGCATTATGAAGCAATAAAAATTGAAGTTGTATTGGTGTAGTGTAGTTCCTATATTCCCAATAGGCTCTGCGCATTGGAATAATATTTCCTATAGATTAGACGCAGGACTGAGGACGACTAGGTCTCTATCGAATATATTAAACTTAATAGTGAATGCCAGCTAGCTCAGAGGTCACTAGAAACTTTTTCGAATTCACAAGAAGGGATTAGTTTCTGACAACCGCATAAACATGACAACTTTGTTTCCCAAGAATAAGAAATGTATCTCTAGATTCGCGGAAACAATAGATAAGTATTTCACTCATTCAATCGTGCATGCTTCGTTTCTACAGAGGTGCAGAGAAATGGAGAGAAGGGCATTTTCAATAAAAGGTTTTATTGAACAATCTTCTTTCTTATGCAAGTAATGTGAATTGCTACAATCCTAATGCAGACTGTAAAGTATAATGCGGACAGCGAGAACAATATAATAAAATAATACTGTAAGAGCACTGTATGATTTCTAAATCATATATGAATACATACATAAATAACAATGGCTAAAAGTACTCAACTGGTGCTTCTAAAATACGCCTAGCCCAATATACCTAACCAAAGTATAGTACGTGGGAAGGAGTAAGTGTGGTGTAGCATAGGTTTAGTTTTCTTTGCCAAGAATCTATCCAGGGTTTCTCTAGCTTCTAATCAGCTCCATACCTTTAGTTTAGAATGAAGGAGGTCTGGTATCTCGGTCTAGAGACTCGATTTCCCAACACCCCACAAGGGGAGCTTGGAAACACTGGAGCTGGATTCTCGGCGAGAGAAAGGCAGCCTCTTGATCAGTGCATCAGCTGGAGGGTCGACTTCCTTCGGCACTTGCTGTAGCGAGATGTGTCAGGCAAGTAGATAGTCAAACTGCTCCGAACCACCGTGTCTTACTAGGGCAAGTGAAGGCATATTTACACCTTGAAGGTGTCTAGTTTGACATAAAGTCGGGCATAATAACGTCAGAAAAGAACCCCAAAGGAATAGTAGTTCTTTGTAAAGTACATGAGTTCTTGGACAAATCAATATTCAAGCAACCGAAGGTTCCTGACTGCTTAAGCCGATATCCCAAGAAATCGCTGTGACGTTTTGGTACGGGTGGAAGTAGCCATGCCTGTATTTGGTCTGCATGGGCTATGTATAAATAAGGGAATGATTTATATGCCTATATTAGGGCAATGTGAATTGTACTTATATAAGGGCATGAATCAGGAAAATTCACTTGGATCCTAAAACGCCAAACAACACCCCCTTTACTTTATTATGTACGACATTACTAAGTTCTAAAACACATAAAACATTTCTAAACATGATGTGTTAAAAACCCCACCCAAAAATACATAAAAATGCATTCTTAATGGTTGTACACGAAAAGAGCCTTTGTGCTGTACGTATTGAAAAGCAATGTTTCATTCAGAGCATATAGATGACATTTAAAAAACGCTATCCGAATGAATCATGAAAATATATTTATGAAATGGGGCTTAAATACAGAAGAAAAAGTCGAGACCATTCCATGACAGAATATATAAATTGTTTGGTTGTGGACAAGGTCAAATATTGTCTCTCAGAAGTATTCAAAGAATTCTTTTTCCCTAGGAATAGTTCTACTTTAAGCAGATTCTCTTGTGCCCAAAAAAATAATTCAATTTTTTGAGAAAAATATCAAATCGTACAGTTCCAAAGTTAGAAGTTTGTTTTGGAAAGTGAAGGTCGAATTTAGAATTTCACAGAACACTGTGTGCTAACTTCAAAAGTCAGTGTCATTGTTTGGAGAAAACATCAAATCTTCTAAGCTGGTAAAGAATTTGTCTTTTATTGTAGGTGGAAGTTGGACTACCTCGTTACGCAGATCAATTGTACATAGATGAGAAGCATCGCCGTCAGCGTCAGCTGCATTAGCAATGTTCAAAGTAGATGGTACCTGTGTGCCTGTTGCTCCACGTCTCTCACCGTCTGCAGTTTGCGTCTGTGAGATCTCAATGAATGCCGTCACTCAGGATTGGTAGCCGCTGGGGACAACACAGTGTATGAGCCATTACCGATTAAAGCAAAGCATCAACATCCGTTGGCAGGACTGATGGGAGTGTCAGACAGATGTCTACCACACATTCTTCTCCACATAGCAGGCATCGTAGAACAGGTAAGATGCAATCTTGCCAGATTGGTCGGAATGATAGAAACCACGTGGTGTTTAGATCTCTTAAACGAGCCAAGGCCAGAATTTGTATCATGCGCTCACGACACTTAATTGCCAGGAGGATGTTCTGCAAGGTGATCTGGGTGTCGATGGTGACTTGACTTGCCATATCAGAGCAGAATGAGTAAAAATAGTATTCCTGCTACGAGATCCAAAACGAGAGGCAGGCCGCCAAACACAGAGTGCACGAAGTTTGGAAATATGTCTAGGACTGCTTCAAAGGGTGTTAACAGTCCCGAAAAAATTGACTTAAATACATGTACAATACCACTCGTATCAGACATGTTTAAGATACAACCTAACATTTCTGAGACATGTATAGGGCAGTTTGTCGTTAAAAGGGCATGTATCTCTGCAGAAGTCCTTGCAACCTGAAGATCATACGTCTCTTTGGCCGAGGTCAGTGGCACAGTTTTTTGTAAAAGAATGGCTTTCAGTCTGCTTAAAGTATCAATTTGAATACAAAAGATGTTCAGTGAAGACCATAATGGCGATTCCCCGTCTGTCTTAGTTTTAGGAAACAATACTTGCATACAGCAAGTGACCCTGGCTGACACAGTAATGAGATAGGGGATTCCTGGCAACATGCCACAACAGCTGTGATCATTCAACATAATGTAACTTCCATTAGAAATCTGCCTAAAAATTGGGTCTATCACTGCAGCTGGAGAACCTTGCAGGTGGCAGGATAAGTTGTTTGAGGAACCATCGCAGGCCCCTTGTAAATTAATACCCTGACATAAGAGTGAACCACTTAGTGTGTTTCCACCATTTGTACAACTAAGAAACACTTCTTTTCCCCCACTCCAACATTTGTGTGTATAAGGTAAATCCCAGGATGTCTTCATGTATTCTTTACCCAACATTTCATATACGCCCGCTGGTATATGTTTTAGACAATATTGAAAGTGGAAAATCATCACAGGCAGAGTGATTGTACCATGTATTATCCATTCTGTCGCTGGTTTCTCACATACAGTTAATGGTAATCTTTCCAGTTTTTCAATGCTCAGCACCGTATAGTCTGTCCCTCTCTGTGCCAAAGTGATTTGTTTATCTGTAAGGTTAAACTCAGAAAACTATGACGTGGTGTTGATTAGACGCCATGGCACATAGCCAGAATGAAGGTTTTGCAATGCTCAGCCCAAAAGCATTATAGAGCGCAATTGTGACTGACCATGCTGTAACATGACAAAGTCCTACTCCATTATGTCAATGGCAGAAGATACTATGCTGTCCAAAGAATATATTCTTATGACAGAGTCGTTAACCCATTGTCAACTACAGAGAGAGATTCTCTAAATTAATACGATCAATTTCTTGTATCCGTTCTGCAGTCTCTGCTTGCGTTGTTTTCCATGCTTCATTATACATGGCATAGATACCGGCGTATATAAAACGTTTATGACGCAGTTTCGCAGGTCCTTGTAAGAAGTCCCTTAAATCAACACCCTCTTTAAGCAAAGGTAAGTGTTGTTTTACTTCCTTTGGTGTAGATTGTTGTAGCCACTCAAGGCACAGTTTTCCCACACTGTATGATGTTACTATCCCTGGATGTTGTCTCTGGATATATCTTGGATCTGGCCTAGTGAATGTTAACCCCCGTGTTTTATCCAGGAATTCAGTTGTTTGTGTCAGTGGGCCTGATTAACCATTTTTTCCAATCAGGATCTGTTCTGTTGTTAAGTAAAACAATTTTACGTCAACCACCCCCTCTGAAGTGTTACTTCTTTCAGGTGTAGGTGTAGGTACTGGCGGTTTGTGAAATCTTTTATCTTAGCTAATCCAAGACAAGATGTCTGTTGAACAGTGTCATTCAAAAACATTATTTGTTCTGGGATAATGCAGGCTCTAAATAAAGCTTCTACGCCCTGCACCTGCCAGTCTTTTTGTGCCCCAGACAGTTTTTGTCTCAATGCTGTCTTTCCAAAAGTCAAAACCTAATGTAGACAGCTGAGCATAAAAGGCAGCAGAATAAATTTGCTTTGTATTTGTCAACATACTTTTCATTCCTGTCCTATTAACATTTTTAAAGTAAAATGATTCTTTGATTCTGGATTGGAAATATTAAAGCCTGAAAAGTACGGAAATTTTTCATAAAATGTTTTTGAGCTACCTTTTGGTGGCGCTGGACAATGTTCTCATTGATTATAGGTAAAAACATTTCTAGGGTTTGCAGATCTATGCAAGAAATGATGACCATAGTGATTATAACAGTACATTTGTTCATATTCCTCCGCCGGTCCAAGAATGTCATATTCAGTTCCGTCCCAAGCTATACCACCTGGTATAGGAACGGCTGTGATTTTCACTGCTGACAAGTCTCTTTGTTCACGATGGGATGATTTGTGTGGCTTAAGGAGAAAGGTGATGTTTTTGCTTACTGTGTCCTTTTTACTATATTTTCCATTGATGAGCATTCCCAAGGTAAACACCAGAGTTAACCAAAGTAGAAGAAAAAGTACACCCAAGACAATCCATAATTCAACCCATGGTGAAACCAGATATGTTTTTTCCAGTTGTTAAAAGAGATCTGTTATTCGTTGTTTGAAAGTTTTTTTAGCTGGCGGCATTTCAGGTTCACTTGGATCCTCTCGGAAAACGTATCAAAGTTAATGAAGTAGCCAGAGGCAGTTCTTTCAATTGTAGGGAATGCTTCCAAATTCGATGAAATTGCTGGAATCACTTGATCACTTGTAATATTAGTATACTCGGATGTTATATCATTGTAGACAGGTGTTTCTTGATGAACTGTTATTTGGGTCTCAAGAGGCACAAGTTCCATTGGCTTTGTTACATAGTCCTTTGTTCTGTGCTGCAGAGTCTTCACATGTTATCAGTCTCTCAGTCTGAACCTCTTGGATTGTAGCCAGATTCAGGCGTCTGCTACATCTTTGGAGTCCACTCGGCCTACTACTTATGATCGGCCACATGATGTGGTTTTACCAGGTTGATGGAACCAAACCTGTTCCCCTTTCTTTCAGCAAGGGGCGGGAATATTACTGTTCTAGATCCGTGGATTGCTAAAACAGGTACTGGTTGTCTGTATGAAGGCCCAAATTCCTTCTGGTCCGCGATTTTTTCTCTGACTAGATCCCCAATCTTTGGAATCCAGGCAGGCCTTGCTGGAATGGGTGGTTTTTCTTCAGTGATGGTTGGCTTCAGGAATATGTTGCTTTGACTTTTTCTTGTTTCATTTAAGTCCTGCAAAACAGCCAAACGGGATTTGATATCAAAAGGTTTTTGTTCCACCACTGAAGTGTGACGATCAAGGTCCTGGACAATCATTCTAGTTCCAAAAAGGATTTCATATGGAGTGATTCCCCCTAGAGAACTTCTTGGCAGATTGTTAAGACTACGTTTTCACACTTATTAGATGTTTGACCCACCCGTCACCTGAGCCTAGTACCCTAGCTGTTATAGATTGCTTTATGTCCCGGTTTTTTCTCTCCACAACTGAATTTCCCTCAGGATGGAATGGACTAGAATACCGCAATGCAACGCCCAAATTGGCCATGGCCTCCTTGTAAGCTTTTAGGCTAAACGCAGGACCCCGGTCAGAATGTAGCGTGCCTACTGCGTATATGCCGATAAAGACTCGCAAACCTTATATGACAGTTCGGGCATCAGCCGAGCACTGGGTCACATCCAAATGAATCTCAAGCATGAATCCACTGCTACCATGATATATTTATAGTTACCATTCCTCTGTAAGGGACCTCAGTGATCCAGGTAAACGCAAGCTTATGGTTTATCTGAAATTAACTGGGGCGTCTGCGCCGGGCGTTTCACTGTAGAGACTTTCATCTTTTGGCAGATTTCAAATTTCCAAAACATAGTTTCTGGTCTGTTTCCTCATGCAACGCCACCAGTATCGCTGCTTCAATAATGATACTGTAGCAGAAACACCTGCGTGCGCAGAGGCGAGCCCTTCATGTGCTGCTAAAATTAGTCCTAATCTATGTTCCATGTTTGGAATTACTCTATCCCCCCACTCCAGGGATTCGAGCAAAAGGAACATTATTTGCATCAGTTATATACGAGTATTTAAGTGGAAAGATTTTGGTAATGTTTTACCACTGTCTATGCTTGAAGCATTGACAGCTTGCATTATTTGGCTGTCTATTTTCGTTTTTGAACGAGTTATGCAGCTACGGAAGCCGTTTGCACAGCTGCCTTCGCGGCTTCATCAGCCAATGAATTCCCTGCAACATGAACGCCATCAGGTTGATGACTCAGTGTATGGATCACGTGAGGTTTTTGTAGTTCTTTTTGTAACTGAACTACTTGTTCTCAAAGCAACTTATGCTTGATTGTGCCACCTTTCGCATCTTTGAAGCCGTTTTCAAACCAGTTCTGCAAGTATTCATTATAAGATTGAACGTAATATTAGGAATCACACACTATGAGTGTGGGGAATTTGTGATCTGTATTTACGAGCGCCATCTTAAATGCTGGTAGTTCAGCTCGCTGAGTTGTACAATCTCGTAGAGATTGAGTTTTAGTGACCATTGGTCGGAATTTGCTATCGTGCCTGCGACCTTTAATGATCATGCATGCAGCACTATAAGCTTGTTTACCCCCAATTGCGGGCTGTGCTGATCCGTCAGTATGAATTATACATTTATACTGTTCAAGAGGCAGAATCTCAGATGGCAGAGGACATTCTTGTTCGTATTGTAGAAATCCTTGTGTTTTCAAATACGGTTCAAAAACGTATTCAACGTCTGTTGCAGCAAGAGAATTAACCCATTGTATCCATCTTGGATGTAAAGCCTTTGCATTTGGAATGCTCGCTTTTGTCACTGCCTCTAAGGCAGGTACAGGAGTAATGACCATTATGCGTTTTCCCTGTGCGGGGGCTCTCTCTTTGGCTACCTCAGTTTGAACCGCCGTCAGAATTTTTTCTGTAGAAGTGAATTTCATTTCTGCTTGTGTGTAAAAGTGTGATTTATAAGCAATTGGTACTTTTTCCCCTTCATTAAAGGTCAAGTATGTGAATCCGCATCTTCCTGGAATGATTCGGATTACTAGGTTCTGTATGTTTATGCGTGTTTGCAAATGTCTGGTTGCTAACATGTCTGTTTGCACTGAACACAAAATTTCTGTGTGGTTTTGAGTCCAATTAATTTGTTTGAAATCTAGTTTTATTAATTCGTAGAGAGGTCTAACCCTTTCTGCGTAATTTAGAATGTAAGTTCTTCCAAAATTTTGGAAACCTAGAATTGACTGTACGTTTTTCAGCGTTTTTAGAGGTAGGAGCAGTGCATATTTCTCTAGAAAGTTTGCTGCCAGGCTTTTGCCTTCACTTGATAATTCATATCCTAGAAACAGGACGTTGAGGTGGGCAATTCTCGATTTCTTGAAATTGAATTCATACCCTTCAGAGGCGAAGCCAAGTATTATGGTGTTCACCCTGTTCAAGTGCCTATCCAAGTCATCGTCTGTTAGATAGATGTCATCAACATATGATAATGCTTCATCATCATACGTTTGTAGTAACTCTGTTACTCTGGCTGAAAATAACCCTGGACTATTCTTGAATCCCGGGGGGAAACAACAGAATTGACCCTGTATCCCCATACTGGAGAAAGCAGTCAAATACCTGCTTTCCGGTACAATATTTTGACAGAAGAAACCGTTAGAGATATCTAATGTAGTTTTATATTTTTACCCACAATGTTATTCATTAGTGCTGCACTGTGTGCATTTTGTACTGCAAAAGTTTTGCAACAGGAGTTTAAATATCTGTAATCCAAAACTAGACGATATGTATTGTCTGGTTTGGATACAGGAAACATAGTATTGTTCATTGACGAGGTGCATGTTTCAATCACCCCATTGGTAATCAAGTTGATCTAAGATCTCCCTGACTTGTTTTTTAGCTTCCTGCTTAACAGGATACTGCCTTTGTGCAGTTGGTTGAGTTTTTAACTGGATTTTATGTTGAGGAGAATCCTCGTCCCATCCCACATGATTTTTATATAATGCAGGAGCCTGGGCGACTGCCCATTTCCTGGCATATATGTATTTTTTATGAAGGGGAATATGGTTGGAGAAGGCTGGCATAATGATGTCTTCGCCATGTGGGCACTCCTTGACAAATTTAGGTGGCCAGTCTTGTTCAGCTAGAAGAATGTCATAACCCTTAGAGAACTTCTCCCAAAATAGTGCTCTTATTTTTCTAGTTATGTCCCACTCCGCGTTGATCGTCTTTGGACTTCACGCGTTCTTCCTTTTGTTCCAGTTGCCCTCTTCTTTCCGATGTCTAAGATGAAGTCTGAAAGGTACGAGAGGAACGTGTATCAGTATCCTGCTATCTATAAGGTTTTCTCAAATTATCCCTATTCCTGAGGTTATACCTCTTTTCAGAGGGCTCCTTTTGAGGAGACCTACCTCTGGATTGAGAATGCTTCTCTTTAGAAGTTTGTTTAGTGTTAGTTATGTCCCACTCCATCCGTAGTGTTACTTCATATAACTTGTGTGGGACACTAACCCTGGTATCAGCAGTTTCAACTTTGATGTACTCATTCAAGTCCACTGTCTCCAGATGATCCTTCAAGATCTTGCGAGCTATGGTTACTTCTGCTGCGCTGCCTAACATTGTCTGAGCCCACTCCCCGTTCTTGAGTTGTGTCCTCAAGATCCTCAGCATGTCTTATTTTTAGACCTGCTACCTTCTTTTTGGTGAATTGAGTTTTCTTATTTTTTGGAATGTGTTGATCGTCTTTGGACTTTACGCGTTCTTCCTTTTGTTCCAGTTGCCCTCTTCTTTCCGATGTCTGTGATGAAGTCTGAAAGGTACGAGAGGAACGTGTATCAGTATCCTGCTATCTATAAGGTTTTCTCAAATTATCCCTATTCCTGAGGTTATACCTCTTTTCAGAGGGCTCCTTTTGAGGAGACCTACCTCTGGATTGAGAATGCTTTCTTTAGAAGTTTGTTTAGTGTTCTCCAACTTCTTTTTAGGAACAGTGAGAGTGTTTTTAATAAAGACCTTTTCAGGACTTTCAGTCAGCTGGGGTTTTACTGGTTTACCACCCAAACTGTCTCTACCTAGTTCTTCATAGGATTTTTCGATTATTCTGGCTAGTTCTTGAGGTTGCTCAGTTACATCAAATTCTCTTAACTTTTGGCGGATCGCCACGGATGCTGCTTCACCTTTAATATTAGCTAATATTATTGTCGAGACCTGTTTGAAATCTTTCAGTAATTTCATACCTAGATTTAAAGCAGGCTCTGCCCCGTATTCATTTTTAATCTGTTTCAGGACATCTGATATTACCGCCATAGACGGAACACCATGCGTTTTTGTGTAGATTGCAGCAAAGACTGTACCCTAAGTGTCGCACTCCTCCAGGTGTGGTGCGATCCCCATTGGTAAACAGATCGTTAAAATCCAGTGTTTCTCATGAGGGGTAGTATCAGGAAATACTGACTCGATTTGATTAATTTTGTTAGCTATCCAGAATGGAATTTGTTCCCTTTTGCAGGTAATTTACCAATGACTGATTGTATAGTCTGTGGTGTAATTTTATTTGTGATCCCCTGGTAAGGGGTGTGTTGTGGAATCCTTATAAGAGGCTGGACTGTTAGAGTCTGCATGAAATATTGACTAAAGGTGGGCGTCCGAATCGGCTACGCCCACGGAGTAGGCGTAGTGTTGCCTTCTACGCATTTTGCGTAGACAGCGTAGCCGGCAACACTACGCCCACTCCGTGAGCGTAGCCGAGTCGGCCGCCACCCGCCTCCCTCCCGCCCTCCACTAGATACTTTATTTAAGCAATTACACGGATTAAAACAATTTTAAAGCACTTACCTTGTCCGGGGCTCGTCCGGGTCTCCCTCTTTGAATAGCGTCCTTTTCCTGGATACCAATGCGCATGCGCGGGCGGCCGCGCAAGCGCATTTCTCGGGAGAAATGCGCATGCGCGGCCGCCCGCGCATGCGCATTGGTATCCAGGAAAAGGACGCTATTCAAAGAGGGAGACCCGGACGAGCCCCGGACAAGGTAAGTGCTTTAAAGTTGTTTTAATCCGTGTAATTGCTTAAATAAAGTATGTAGGGGAGAGCGGGAGGGAGGTGCGTAGTGGAGCTACGCGGAGTGCGGGAGTGGGCGTAGCTTCTCGCCCTCTCCGCGTAGCTCCGCGGAGCCCCACTACGCCCCACTACGCCCAGGGTTAATATTGACCCAATTGTCTATGCATTTTTATTAGTTGTTTTAGTTGAACTAATAGTTCCGCACCTGTCCTGTCTTCAATGTCAGGATGTGGTGTATAACTGGCTAGTACCAGCCATGTTGCGCCTGGTTTACCTAGTGGACCGAGCCTGGTAATGTGATTTTGATGTTGTGGGGCACCTTTAAACCAAAGCACATGCTCTTGGTAAGTTAGTGGAATTTCAATATCCTCGAAAGGAATGTATTCCGTTGGATGTTCCTCTACTTTGTAGAAGTGAAATACATGTGTTACTGAATTTGCTTCAGGAAAAATAATCCATTAATAGAATACCTCTGTCTGCCGATATTCATGAGCCTCTATCACAAAAATTACCCTACCACCTATTGTTGATAGGCCATTTGTTATAAGTTTTATAGTGATGGCTTTCCTTACATTTTCTGGGATGATTATAGCATCCAGGTCATCTTGTTGGAAACCTGTAACGTCTAAGCCTGGTTGAATGAAAGTTGCAGAGCAAGTTTCAAGGAAACAAAGATAAGGTGCACAATATTTTGGAACACTGTATCCTTCAACATCGAACAAACTACTCAGTTATGGCGGATATGTTATCCTTTTACCCATTCCAGACGTCTATTGGAGTAATTTACGGGAAAAAGGAGTCTCTGAGAAAAGCACAACTGAGTTACTTTAGTATCTAAGGTTAAATTAGTGCCTTACCAAACATTGGGTGCCATGTAGTGTAGTTCCTATATTCCCAATAGGCTCTGCGCATTGGAATAATATATCCTATAGATTAGACGTAGGACTGAGGTCGACTAGGTCTCTATCGAATATATTAAACTTAATAGTGAATGCCAGCTAGCTCAGAGGTCACTAGAAATGTTCTCGAATTAACAAGAAGGGATTAGTTTCTGACAACCGCATAAACATGACAACTTTGTTTCCCAAGAATAGGAAATGTCTCTCTATAGTCGCGGAAACCGTAGATAAGTATTTCACTCAGTCAATCGTGCATACTTCATTTCTACAGAGGTGCAGAGAAATGGAGAGACAGGCGTTTTCAATAAAAGGTTTTATTGAATAGTCTTCTTTCTCATTAAAGTAAAGTAAACTGCTACAATCGTAATGTAGACTGCAAAGTATAATGCGTACAGCAAGAACAATATTATAAAATAATACTGTAAGAGCATTGTATGATTTCTAAATCATATATGAATAACCATGGCTAAATGTACTCAACTGGTGCTTCTAAAATACGCCTACCCCAATATATCTAACCTAAGTCTAGAATGAGGGAAGGAGTAAGTGTGGTGTAGCATAGGTTTAGTTTTCTTTGACAAGAATCTATCCAAGGTTTCTCTAGGTTTTAATCAGCTCCATACCTTTAGTTTGGAGTGAAGGAGGTCTGGTATCTCAGTCTCGGCACTCGATTTCCCAACACTCCACAAGGGGAGCTTGGAAACACTGGAGCTGGATTCTCGACGAGAGAAAGGCAGCCTCTTGCTCAGTGCGTCAGCTGGAGGGTGGGCTTCCTTCGGCACTTGCTGTAGCGAGCTGCGCAGGCAAGTAGATAGTCGAACTGCTCCGAACCACCGTGTCTTACTAGAGCAAGTGAAGGCATATATATACCTTTAAGGTGTCTAGTTTGACGTGCATAATAACGTCAGAAAAGAACCCCAAGGGAATAGTAGTTCTTTGTAAAGTACATGAGTTCTTGGACAAATCAATATTCAAGCAAGGGAAGGTCCCTGACTGCTTATGCTGATTTTCCAAGAAATCTTTGTGAAGATTTGGTACGGGTGGAAGTAGCCATGCCTGTATTTGGTCTGCATGGGCTATGTCTAAATAAGGGAATGATTTCTATTCCTATATTAGGGCAATGTGAATTGTACCTATATAAGGGGATGAATCGGGAAAATTCACTTGGATCCTAAAACGCCATACAACAGGTGCGTAATTCAACAGGGTGTCAAAGTTAGATCCTGGCTGATGACGGCTGACAGCCAGAAACCGGTCCTAGGATGCTTGATTCCGGTCCAGGAAAGACATGGCTTGGCAGTTCGGGCTGGACTGTTGCCATGAGGCACAGGGTCAAGGCTGATTTGCATATGGTCATGTCTGAACTGGGGTGGTGTGGAGTGCAAAAAAACGATGGATTTAGGCCCAGATCTCTGTACTGGGGTGAATGTATGACATTGTTCTGCATTCTGTCCATCAACTGTTGTTTTTGCATTTGTCACCCTGAGTGGGATGGGTATGCTCAGACGTGAGTCCCGTGCTCTCCACACCACTGGAGTCAAGCTATCCTGGCTGATGATGGCTGATAGCTAGAAACCGGTCCTAGGATGCTTGATTCTGGTCCAGGAAAGACATGGCTTGGCAGTTCAGGCTGTACTGTTCCCATGAGGCACAGGGTCAAGGTTGATTTGCATATGGCCATGCCTGAACTGGGGTGGTGTGGAGTGCAAAAAAACGATGGATTTAGGCCCAGATCTCTGTACTGGGGTGAATGTATAACATTGTTCTGCATTCTGTCCATCAACTGTTGTTTTTGCAGATCCCAAAGTTAAACAGGATTGTAAACCAAAATCATATGAACTGACAGGACGGACATATTCTGAAATTCATAATAACTAGGGGAGTGTGAAACTTGCGTAAGTTGCTGTAGGATACATATTTAAAATTACCGCAAAAATACGCAAAATTTCAAGTATTTATTGAAAATGCATCTCAGACCTGAACAGTCGCATTGTGTAAACATTCAACTTGATAATGTGATTTCGGAGTTGACTTCCAGTCTCTTGCTTTGTAAACCCTGCCACTAGCATTCGGATTTGTAATTCTGCGCTAGAAAAATGACTGAATAATCTGCTTGTATAAAAAAACTCTCTAAAATGTTTGTTGATTGCCTGCATTAAAGGAACTGTTGCTCAAAATCAAAACACTGACACAGTACAATTTCTCCCCAAAAAGAAATCTCGTTACGCAACATGGCATAATGGAATAATATTGGTAAATTACCCAAACTATGCCAAATACACTGACATAATAAGAATTTCACCCATACCTAGTAATAACAGTGGTAACCGACTCGGCGATGTGGCGAGCGCAAGGTAAGTGGTTTTATTTATTTATTTATTTTTCCTATGCCGTCGTCTGTCGACTTTCCCCCTGCCCAGGGCTTTAAGTGGGAAAAAAAATCTGAGGGTGGTCTAAAAGGGGCGTGGCATTTTTCTTAAAGGGGTGTGGCCTATCCAAGTAGGGGCGTGGTCTAAATCAAGATAACTAGCATTGTGTGCTTAAGAAAATCATGAAGCTGCATCCAGCAAAGGATAATAAAATAGGCAAAAAGGTATATTTATTAAGTATAAGCCATAAAATACTTTACGCTTTGAAAAACATGTAAAAATTATTTACATTACTTAGAAATCTATTGCAGGATTTCCCAAAACCCTTGAAGATATTTACTGTGTCTATTTTGCTGGGGTTTCTCACAACAATTTTCTTCAGCAGACCTTCTGCCTTTTGCCAGCCAACTCTTTACATACAGCTTTGGGTCAAATGTTTCAAATGGAGTACCATTGAGTTTTACCCATAAGCATGAAGAAATGGTCTCTGCAAGAAGAGACGCCCTTGTTGGACAAGCAATTAAGTTCATCGCGCTGAAACCTCATTCGCAATCTGCATTACTTGCTGGCAGGGTTTCCATGCAAACTAATAACTTTTTTAATGCTTCAGGGGTTTTCTTTCCACCAAAATCCTTGAAAAGTCTAAAAGCTGGGATAGTATCTCTTGCTGGCAGCTGAAACTCTGAACACAGTTTCTGGATATCTGTTCTACCATACATATAGAATGCATTCATCACCAGAAGGCAAGTTGCATGCATCTAGCACACTGAAGCTGGCTATAAGATCTTTCTCAGAATCCGGGGCACATCGTTTATTGATATTTACAGACAAACTTTGGTAAAACTGATTTTGATTAAGGGCAACAGAGTTACTTCTACCATGGAAAAGAGGAACTTTCTTGAATTAGCCCTTGTTAACTGCTCTGAGCTCTCTGAGCCACAGAAGCAAACTCCCTTGGTGAGTCCTCCATTGCTCTAAATATACGTACTTGACTAACCAAAAGTCTGTGGGCATTAACAATTGTAATGTCCCTCCTCTGTAAGGAGAGTGATAAGTCTTTGAGCTCTTGAAGTGCATCACACATTACCCCCAAATCGAAGTGCAAGAATATGTCACGTATATCTTTTTGATAGGGAAGCAACACAGTTCACGGATGCATTTTCCTAATATTACCATGCACATTCCCTGCAGAAAGCACACATTCAGGTAGTTCTCCTCCACTGAGAGACCACCCAGAGAGCAGGTCATAGAAAGTCCAAGGTTGCTCAATTTACACAAATTTGGGCTATTTTTTTTAATTCTACATTTGAAAAAAACGGGAAGGGAGGAATATAACGATCCATCTCACATCCTCCCAGAGCAATCAACTTAGGCACTGAGAGACAGATGTGCAACCAGATGTACAACCCTTTTTACGGCCGCAAACAGGACATTCTCCCGTGTGCAACCGCAAAAAAGGGTACAAATGCTATTTTGCGAGTCACTAACTCGCAAAATAGCATTTGCGACTCCCGCTATTAGGAAGGGGCAGCCCTTCCTAATAGGGAGTCACTATGTCGTATACAATTGTTTTGCGGCCGCATTTTCAGCCGCAAAACACTCACAGTTTACCACCTACTTCAAGTAGGTGGAAAACCACTTGCAAACTGGAAGAGGTCTCCAGGGTCCCTTTTGCCCTTTGTGAGTAAGGGAGAAAAAATGTTGAAGAGCAGGCAGTGGCCCTTCAAAAAATGAAACTGAAAAGTTTAATTTTTCTTTTTTTAAATGCATCCTGTTTTCCTTTAAAAATAGTCCCAGACATGATGGTCTGCTGACCCATAAAGTATCTACTTCCAGGATACACAGCCCCTTACCCACCCAGACGGCATGCTTTATTATCAGGTTGTGCACCAATTTGGGTGGGTTGTGGAGAAGCGTGGCTCAGTGGTTAGAGGCGGCAGACCCGGAAGCTGAGATCGACCGTGGACCGTGGACCAGGGTTCGATTCCCCGCCTCGGCGGGTCTCGGGCTCAAAAAATCCACGGACTCGACAATTCTCGCTCCGGTGCCTACTCGACTCACGGGGTCACACTCTGCGACTCTGGGCAATAGCTTGCTTAATCTCCACTATGGCCCCTCGCGGCGGGATGCCTGGCTTTCACCTTGTGGACACCCTGCCGGGGTTTCTCACAGGGGAATACCAGGACGGGTTCCCTAAGCAAGCGCTTAGAAACCGTGTCGGTGATTTGCGCTATATAAATACATGTACATTTACATTTACATTTGTGCAATACTCAACAGGCTCCATAAGAGGAGCACCTTTTTGAGATCCTTTTTGTGATCATAAGAAGTCTGCAATTCGGTGTCTGAGCACCTTTCTCGAAAGAGCAAGAGTGATTGTATAAAATACTTAGGAATACTATCAAAACAAATGTATTTCTGTTATTTTCAAGTGTAATAAGGTTATAAACAGACATTAACTTTCTAAAATGAATAATGCATAAAGTCCTTAATTATTGGATGATCAACATGTTTCTCTTGTATTGCCCACCCGAGTTGCTGCAAACCACATTTCCCTCTATTGTTTGTAATATCTATATCCCTCCAGAGGGCTACATTTAGATTAAGACTTCCTCTGACTGGTCCTGATGAATGCCAACGGCCCAGATGCGCAAAAAGGGAGAACAGCATTTCGAGTCTAAGCAACCTTTTTACTTAAAATTTAGTAAAAAATGGCCGCTATTAATTTTGTGCCGTGGCCTATTTTCTGTCCCAGTCGGACCGTATACATTGCATTGTGATTGGGAAAGAGGATGGGTGGGCACTTTCACACACCCTCCTCCTTCTGAGTCTCATTAGGTCGCAAAGAGCACATTGGGATTCATACAGGTCAGTTTGGGGGCAGACTACGGGACTATCGGACCACCAAGAGCCTGCTTTTAGCTGCCGCTGAGCCCCCCATGCACAACGCTACCCCCCACAGCATGTTTAACTGGGCTCTGGTGAGAGGCCCCCTCCTCCTTCCCTTTAAACTTTGTTTTTGACTTTGCTGCCTCCCGTTCTGCGATCAGCTGCCTTGGCGCCTGTGGTCTTTCTTCCCTGACCCCTGGTCTCCAGATTGAACTCCTCTACCCCAGCTCCTCATAGACGATGAGGCTGTGACTTTGCTGCGGACTGCCTTTCTCCCCCCGGACTTGCTGATTGTGCCAGCCCTCTTCCTGGACTTTCGGACTTGGATCTTGTGTTCCCCGCCATTTTCTTTTTATGACTTGCTTCTTCTTCTACCTTTCTCCTCCGTCATTTTAGCGATCTCTGACCTCCCCCTCTGTCCTAGCGACCTTTCTCTTGTCTCTCCTGATGCCTCTGACACACTCCTCACTGTCTTACTCATTACTATCTGCTTCCCTCTCTCGTTTGTCTCACTTTCCTGTCCTTCTCTGTCCCTCCCTTGGTGCTGTGACTGCATCCCCCCTCCGACCCCTGCTTAATGGAACTCTGCTTTTCTGTATATAGAGATAACTCTAATCACTAGTATATGCAGTAGACCTTTCTACACTACTATTCCTATGTAACTCTTAGAGTATATCCATTCATATCCCTTCCTTATGTATATAGAGATAAGTCTAATCACTAGTATATGCAGTAGACCTTTGTACTCTCTACCATTCCTATGTGACTCTTAGAGTATATCCATATGTATCCCTTCCCTATGTATATAGAGATAACTCTAATCACTAGTATATGCAGTAGACCATTGTACTCTCTACCATTCCTATGTGACTCTTAGAGTATATCCATTCTTATCCCTTCCCTGTGTATATAGAGATAACTATAATCACCAGTCTCTTCTATGTGTGACTTTACATCTTGTACATTTGCAAAAAAAATTCTGTGTGTATCTTCTATGTAACACATGTAATCCTAAGTCCTTATGTTTTGCAACTGATTCTTATGTAAAGCGCTCTGACACCTTCGGGTAAAGTTTGCGCTATATAAAATCGCATTAAATAAATAAATAAATAAATAAACTATATTCCGTCAGTACATTGTGAATTGTGTTTTTTAGTCTCAAAGCCTAAATTTTGCGTATTACACAAAGGCTTTGTGCATCAGGCCCTAGATAAGTATCTTTGTTCATATGAATTCATCTAAGGCACGTTTTTCCTATTTTTTCATGGAAAAAACACAACCAAACAAAGTCCACTGACCAGAGAAGTTCAGTGGACTTTGTTTGGTTGTGTTTTTTCCAATCTTCACACACAACTGCTGAGCGGCTGTGATTACATCCAGGCTATAAACATACAAGAATAGTCTAATTTAGCTAAGGTGCAGGCTACTGCTTGACATTCCTGTCACAAAGTGGCTTTGTGGACGCTGTCTTCTTAGCCATGTTCCTCGCTTATTTTTTGTTTATATATGTAACGGACAAAAACATAACAAAAATGAAAAGTGTTCAAACTCAAATAAAAGTGCATCTCAAAGTATCCCTCAGACTTGTGACATATGCCATGAAGCTTTTTTGTCACCAGACTTCAGGACCGCATCAGCCTCTACCCATTATTAGCCTTGTTGTGAGGGTAGGAAATGGGGATACATGTGGGTACCATGAGGGATTACTGGAGTCTAGGCCTATGTCTTGATGCAAATATATTTGAGAGCAGTGTCTTGTAGGGAATGTTTATTTCCGATTGTTAACTACTTCTCAGAGAGTGTTATTCAAAATTCCATCGGCAACATGAAAGTGCATTTGAGTGGAAGAGAAGCAAGCCTGTCAGGATGTGACACTTCCAACATATGTTTTGGGTTTTTAGGAATAAAAAAGGGATGATTTGTCTTTAGGCACACACTCCATTTAATAATTTACTCATTTATACATTCACAGTATTAGCATTACTTTTGAGTTAATGTTGCATTACAGTAAGAGGATGACAGGTTACACAAGTAAGCAGGTGGTGTTCACATCATGCACTTTAATGCAATCAAAAATGCTTTAACATTATTATCACAAGTTATTCTCCATTTATCATCACTGAAGTCTAAATCAGCGTTAATATCCCACATGCCAATTGCAGTAATGTTGTAACATTGTTCCAACATTTGGTTATTGACCTTGTATTAGACACTGCACTTTAAATGAGGTTCTATACTGTGAGTAATGTCTCTTGGAGAAAATTGCTTCTGGATCGGTGAAAAAAAATTAAATCCGAATTCAATGTAAAGTGTTGTGCTCTGTTAGGTTAGGTACATGGCTACACTTTGAGAAATAAAACAAAACAGTCTATTCTGAGCTAATTTAACCAAATACCAAGGGAACTTACGAAAAATAAAACCCTCAACCTTCTCTGCTCCTTCTACAATCCACTTTTTCTGTGCAAACGCCAACTCAAAACTGTCTGCATGCAACAGAAAGATAAAATTTTCAATTAGTTTGAGTGCTGTCATAAGCAGACGACATGAGCAGGCTTGAGATAATATGCATTACATATTGATGTCTATCTGCTAGCAGAACATAGCTATGTTTTATTCCTCACCCCTTTGCTTAGATTTGGCAGCCTGGCACCCAATAAAGGCCTATTCATATTAATTTATGCCCCTATCAATTATGCATTCAGATTCCCAGATAGCTTGTCAGTTTGTATTCTCTATTTCATGAAAAATACGCCTATTATAGTTACCGAGCAAATACTAGTACTGTCAGAAATGGAGATTTAAAGAATATTAGTTAAAAGGGGTGGGATCATTTCATTTATAAATATCCCAATACATGTCACGTCTGTGTTCGTTTTAAAAGGGGAGACACGGTGCAGAGACAGATGTCACATTAAAGTTTTCTGGTGACGAGGAAATGGCTCCTCAAAGCGCTGTGATTTATTCAGCATTTCTCCTTTGTAAGCACACTCTTCTGTGGTCCAGACATGCTAATTTCATATCAGCACGCTTTAATGGGAATTTTACATTTGTGTTTCACAAATGATGTGCATCAATGAAGTATTTAAATGAATGAGACGTCCCAGCATCCTGAAAGCTCAAGACCATTTTGCATACTTGTCTTGCAATGTATAACAATGTGCTTGTTTTCTCTGCAGTGCGAGAAAGATGTCTTGAATAGATGTAGGTGTTCCGCCCCGGACCTATGACATTGTAAATCCTTTCCTTCATCATCGGGAAGTGAATTGAGGATGGGAGACTGATGCTAGCTTACAGGAGACCACTCCTCATCAATCAGGAGTCTAGTTAAGGTAACCAGATAACTCCATGTCATCAGGGACACTTTTTTGAAAGTCCTGGGCTGTGATTTGACAAGTGCCACATTTGTTTAAAAAAATGTAAGTAGAGAGGTCTGACGTTCTTTTTTACAATCTTGCTGCAAGTGCTACTAATACAAATGTTCCCTAGTCTTGATTACACCTCATGCCTCTCTTTTTCATCACTGCACATTTCTTGTCTTTTTATCGCACATGTCTACATTCCTTCAGTTCCTGTTTCTCCCTTCGTTACTCATTTCCTTTCTTCCTCCGTCTTTATCGCTTTTGTTTTGAGAGAAAGTCTGACTACAAAAATAAATCCATGTTCCCAAAAAAAGAGTGCACCACCTTCAACCACATGCACAAGCTAAGCACTGCCTCTTCTTCAAGGCTTTAGAGCCCAGCACAGAAAATCACCTCCAAGGCACTGATTTCTTTTTAAACAATCCCTCGTATGTTTGGCCTGTGCAAAAGATAAATGCGCTTAAGCACAAAAGAAAGTGGAAGTTTACGTGATGAACACAAGTTTGTGGTTGAGAATACCTCATTAACACCTGCCAGGAATTCAAAATGCAATGTCCTGTAAGGTGTGTATACATTAATACTGCGGTAGAGTCGTCCATGAGTCTGGAGAAATCTGTTGCAGTAAATCCGACTCAAGTGGGAGGAAGTAGGCATTCCAGGTGTGGTTTGCTGTGAATGTTCGAGAACAGCTACATACATCTACATTTGTGAGCACCCCCAAACATCAATATGACCTCTTCACATCCAGTAATTGTAAGAGATTTACAATCTATTGGCTGGTGTAACTCCCCTTCGTTAAAGGGAAGGGGAATGAATCGCCCCCTGATTAGCTTAGGGATCCATGTTTTCCACTCATAACAAACATCTTAATTTGTACAGGAAACTCTTTTAGAAGTACCAAAATAGTTAAAAAGTGGAAAATACATCACAATAACAATGCCACTTCAGTGTATAAAAATAAAAAATATTTTAATGAACAAAATAAGACTGAAACTCCAAAAATTCAATAAGGAGAACTAGAGATATGAATTTTGAATGTTTGAAATAAACTTGATGGCCTCTGAAATGAAAGTCAAAATTCCTCATGAGGCAAGGCAGCAAGCTGTAGCGAAGATGGGTTCCAGGAGGCCCGACAACCGTCTGATGAGGTCCCAGTGAAGCCTTTGTCTTTTGGTGGAAGAACTCAGTGTGAGGACAATTCAAAATTCGCACTCAAAATTCCTTTGCCAGCTGGATACTTTTGATACCTTTGTCTGGTGAAGATTTCTACCTTTGAACTCAGTCACTTTTTTGGAGCTCTAATTCCTCCAGTGGGACAAGGCTGCAAGCTATAGCCAGACAAGGCTCCATGAAGCTGGATACTTTCTCCACGATGTCCCACCAAAATGGATTTGCTGCTGCAAAAAAGCCCCAAGCGGTAGCAACCTGAATTTTTGGCCCAGCGACAAAGCACCTTTTTTGGATTGACTTGGCAGGTTATTCCTGTTCTTCTGTCAGTTTTTGAAGCAAAAATCCTTTAAAAACATCCAAGTGCCAGCTTTTAGATTTAGACAGGAGTAGTACACACTAACATTTATCTAAGAGTCCAGGACGTTAGGGATTCCCCTTAAAGGTCAGTACTCCAAGAGAAGCCACTAGCAGGGTCAAGGACAGGTCCAGTTGGAACTGGTCACCTGGGTGCTTTTGTGTCCCTGTAACAGAAGGTTGCCCAACTGACACTTTTCAGTCCTGGGTACAAGTGGGAGAAGGTCCATGTTGTAAATGGGGTCTCTAGTTGGCGGTGGTTTGCCCCCTGTCCAAATAGGGACCCTCACTCTAGTCAGAGTAAGGGAGTCACACAGCTAAGACAACCACTGCTCACCCCTTGGTAGCTTTGCATGAGAAGTGAGGCTCATCTCAAAGGCAATGTGTAAAGTATTTGTACACACACACACACACAGTAATTCACTGAAAACACGACAAAAGGAGTTCACACCAGATTAGAAAAATAGCCAATATTTATCTGAACAAGACCAAACTGACAAAAATCCAACATATACAAATCAAAATATCACTTTTAAAAGATTAAGCAAGTTTAGTCCATAGAAATCAATGGATGCCTTGTTTTAGCATAAAGTACCTTAGATATGTCAAAATTCAAAGACGGTGTAAGGCGCAGGGAAGGAGAGGTGACGGAAAAGCAAAGGGATGCATCGTTTCCTTGCTATTCAGGGGAGGTGATGCGTTGGTTCCTTACTGGCAGGGGAGGTGATTCGTTGGTTTCTTACTGCTAGGAAGGGGAGGTGATGCATCATTTTATTACTGGCAGGGGAGGTGGTGCGTCAGTTTCCGGATACGCAGCTTTGGTTCCTTACTGTGGTGCTGATAAACAATTAGTGCACAGGGGCAGTGCATTGAAAATCCAGATGCGGTATGTCGATGGGACAGCTGCGATACAGGTGCTTCATTGACTCCACAACCCCAAAGCAGGCATTGCATTGATTCTTCAGCCTCAACGCAGGTGCTGTGTCAGAATCAGAGCGGGAGTCATGTCAGTGACAAGAGGCTCAAGACTCATGCTGTGGCGAATCTTGTAACGCACTACAGCGGTGAAAGAGGTGGTTGATGCATTGTGCGTGAACTATGCCTTAGTGCAGGCAGCGGCGATGCACCAATATTTTGCAGAAATGCATCGATAAAACAGGCGCTGGGAGTCTATGCATAGATTTTCTCCTTAAGCTCACCAGGTTACTCTTTCAAGGGCTCAGTAACTGGATTTGGCACCACTTGGCATGTCAGAAATCTCAGAAGAAGAGCCCAGGCACTGGCAGGTGAAGTCTTTGATGGCCCTGAGACTTCTTCACAGGAGCCAGGTTCAAATCAAGCTCTTGGAGAACCTTAGGAAGCAGGATACAAGAGGAAAAGTCCAGACCTTTCACTCCCTCGACAGAAACAGCAAGCAGCAGACCAGCACAACAAAGCAATAGGCAAAGTGGCAGTCCCTCCTACAGCATCCAGACTCTTCTTCCTGGCAGAATGTCCTCAAACCAGAAGTGTTCTGATTTTTGGGTGTCAGGAAGCCAATACTTACACCCCTTTCTGCCTTTGAAGTAGGCAAACTTCAAAGGAAAGTATTTGTAGTGCACAAGACCCTACCGTTCCCTAACCCGGCCCCAGACACACTACAGCCGGGTGGAGACAGCTGTGTGAAAGGACAGGCTCAGTCCTATTCAGAAGTCAATGACAACTTCTCCCACCACTCTAGTACAGGAAGGCCCATCAGCTTGGTGATGGGCCATCAGGATACGCAAGGCACACCTCAGCTCCCTTTGTGTGACAGTCTGAATGCACAAGAGCCCAACTGTCAGCCAACCCAGACGTGTATTCTACAGACAGGCTGAGGCACATAATGGTTAGGTAACAAGATGCTCTCTTTATAAAAGTAAAAAGAATAATTGATGGACAGAATGCAGAACAATGCCATACACTCACCCCAGTACAGAGATCTGGGCCTAAATCTATCATTTGTTTGCTCACCATGCCAATCCAGTTTGGACCCAGCCATATGCAATTCAGTCTTGACCCTGCGCCAAATGGGAACAGTCCAGTCTTAACTGCCAGGCCAGGTCCTCCCTATGCTGGAAACAAGCATCTTAGGACCGGTTTCAGGATTTCACCCCTCATCAGCTAGAATAGCTTGCCTCCAGTTGCAGGAAGAGCACACGTTTGGGCATAGCCGTGCCACTCGGGGTGACAGATGCAAATAGAACAATTGATGGACGGAATGCAGAACAATGCCACTTTAATAACAGTGGCATTTTCAAACGAGTAATTTAAAAACCAAACGATGTATTTTAAAATTGTGAATTTGGAGACTCCAAACTCCAAATCTCTATCTGCTACTAATGAAAATTACACTTAAAAGATATTTCAAGGCAATCCCAATGTTTCCCTATGGAATAGATAGTCATTGCCATAGTGAAACACAAAATTAGCAGTATTTCACTACTAGGACTCGTAAAACACATGAGTACATGTCCTACCATTTAAATACACTGCACCCTGCCCATGGGCTGCCTTGGGCCTACCGTGGCTTACATGTAGTAAAAGGGAGGGCTTGGGCCTGGCAAGTAGGTGCACTTGCCACGTCGAAATTGCAGTATAAAACTGCATTCACAGACAGTGCAGTGGCAGGTCTAAGACATGCTTGCAGGATTACTCATGTGGGTGGCACAATCAGTGCTGCAGGCCCACTAGTAGCATTTGATTTACAGGCCCTGGGAATGCCTGGTGCACTTTACTAGGGTCTTACTAGTAAATCAAATATCCCAATTGTTAGATCTGGGGGTCTCTAGTTGGCAGAGGTAGGTACCACTGTCCAAATAGGGACCCTTGCTTCTAGTCAGGGCAAGGAGATAACCCTCTGAGATAACCCCTGCTCACCCTCTAGGTAGCTTGGCACGAGCAGTCTAGGCTAACCAGAGGCAATGCGTAAAGTATTTGTACCAACACTCACAATAACACAGTGAAAACACCACAAACTGATTCCACAACAGTTTAGAAAAATAAAGGTATTTTAATCTAAACTACACAAGACCATAACGACAAAAATCCAACATACACAGTTCAAGAATATGGTTTCAAAAGAGTTCTTAAGGTTGCGTTAAAATTCTTAGGTTGTGATAGAATTCTCTACGTTGCGATAGAATTCTCTACGTTGCGATAGAATTCTTTACAGAGGCGTGAGAAGTTCACAGATGTGTCACGTTTACTCACAGTACCTTTTTGTTGCAACAAAGTTCCAAAAGCAGAAGCTGGTGCGGTGGAAAACAAGCGATGCGTTGCTCCTGAGACCCTGAGGAGGCGATGCGACAGCCCCGCTGCAGCAGCGGGCGTGTTGCGACGAATCCGGTCTGTATGGGGAGGAAGGCCACTTGTATGGATTCCGGTGCGTAGGTTCCGTAGGAAGTCTGTTCTCGCAAAGGCACGATGCGACGATCTCGATGGGGCTGTGACGATCTCCGGGGCGACGATGCGCGGTCCAGCGGTGATCCTCTCTCTCGCAGCTCCTTGATGCGATGGTTCTGCGACGATGCTCGCAGCAACGTGATGCGGTCCGCAAGCAAGCGGTGCGGCGTTCTCACCCAGCGACGACAGGCTCTGCGACGACACTCGCAGCGATGTTCGATTCTCCCGCACCGGTCTGGTGCGTCCCGCAAACGAAGGATGTGACGTCTCTGGCAGCGGCGTCAGGCGCTGCGACGATCTCGACCTCCGTAGCGGCGGGAAACTTCTCGCACTGTCGGGGATGCGCTCCGCAAGCGAGCGATGCGACACTTATCAGTTTCAAAAGTCACTCAAGCTTAGTTTCAAGCTTCCCAGCACAGGTACAACTTCCAGAGGCCCCACAACTGGATCAAGCACTCTAGGAAGGACAGAACTCTCTCAGCAGAGTTCAGGGAAGCTGGGGGTGAAGTCCTTTTGTTCCTGGGACTTCAAAACAGGGAGCCAGCTCTTCTCAGGCCCTTGGAGATTCCTTCAAGCAAGGGGACACAGCACAAAGCAAAGTCCTTCCCCTCTCCTTGGCAGCAAAGCAACAGGTCAGTCCAGCAGAGCAACAGCAGGACAGTCTTCCTTCTTCAGTTTCAGATTTCTCATTGGCAGAGGTTCCTTCTTGATTTCCAGGATGATCTAATTTTCTGTTGTCAGGGGTCCTGTACTTATACCCCTAAAGTCTTTGTTCTCTGGGTGCATGTGAGCCCTGAGCCCGGTCTGAACCAGTTCTGGGTGGTTCCTGAGTACTTTGTTTTGCTGGCTGCATCTTTCCTTTCAGAGTGAGGGGCAGGGTCCTCAGCCGCCCAGCAGGGGGGTGGAGCCAGCATTGTGGAAGGCAGGCACAGCCCTATTCAGCCAAGGTGCTAACTCCTCCCACCACTCCAGGTGCAAATGCAGTCATTCAGCCTAGTGCTGACTCATCCAGCCTCCTGGGGAATCCCCCAGCCCCTGTCACTCTCAAACCAGACAGTCAATACACAAACAGGCCCAGGCACACAGAAGGGTCAGACAAGAGAACAGCAACTTTCTAAAAGTGCTGTTCTCAAACACAGGATTTAAAAACAACCTTTCCTAAAAGATGTGTTATTAAATTCTGAGTTCAGGGATACTAGATACTTATGTCCTATCTTGTTCCTATGGGAAGAAATGCTGTTAACCACTGTAGCCAGCATCCCCCATGTTAACCTATGGAGCAAGATAGCCTTACAGTAGTGAAAAACGAAAATGGCTGCCATTCACTACCAGAGCATGTCACCTGCACTAGTACATGCTCTACCTTTTACATACACTGCACCCTGCCCAGGGGGGTGCCTTGGGCCTTCCATAGGGGTGACTGATGTGCACAAAAGGGAAGGGTTAGGCCTGGTCAGTGGGGACACTGACCAGGAGGACATGGCAGTTCTAAACTGCACACAGGCACTGCAGTGTCAGGCCTGAGACATCATTTTAGGGCTACTCCTGTGGGTGGCACAATCAGTGCTGCAGGCCCACTAGTAGCATTTGTCATCACCAGCCCTGGCACACCCAGTGCACTTTACTAGGGACTTCATGGTGATACAAATATGCCAAACATGTATATTCAATCAGAATAACAATTTACACAGGGAGCACTTACACTCTGGCACTGATCAGCAGTGGCAGAGTGTCCAAAGCATCTAAACTAGCAAAAACGAAATCCAGCACAGCATCAAAAAATACAGGAGGTAGAGGCAAAAAGATAGGGGGAACCACGCCAAAGATGCCAGGTCTAACACGTGTCCCCTCCAGCTGAAAGTGGGGAGAACTGCCCACCCTCTTAGGAGTTCTCTTCACTAAGGCGGAAAAACCTGGACAGACCATCAGCATTGGCGTGTTCTGTGCCAGGGCGGTGTTCCACCATGAAGTCCATTCCCTGTAGGGAGATGGACCACCTCAACAGTTTTGGGTTCTCACCCCTCATTTGCATTAACCATCTGAGGGGCCTGTGGTCGGTCTGAACACGGAAGTGAGTCCCAAACTGGTAGGGCCTCAACTTCTTCAGATCCCAGACCACAGCAAATGCCTCTCTCTCAATCACACTCCACCTCTGTTCCCTGGGGAGTAGTCTCCTGCTAATGAAGGCTACCACTGGTCTCCTCCCTCCTCAGTGATTTGTGAGAGTACTGCTCCCACACCATGCTCTGAAGCGTCTGTCTGCACTATGAACTCACTGGAAAAGTCAGGTGCCTTGAGCACCGCCGCTGTGCACATAGCAGTTTTCAGGGTTTCAAAAGCAGTTTGGCAGGCGTCAGTCCAGTCAACTCTTTTGGGCAACTTCTTGGAAGTGAGTTCTGTCAAGGGGGCGACAATGGTGCCATATCCCTTGACAAACCGCCTGTAATACCCGGTGAGTCCTAAAAAGGCTCTCACCTCTGTCTGGGTCTTGGGGGGCTCCCAAGCCTGAATGGTATCAATCTTTGCCTGTAGGGGCGCCACCTGGCCGCTCCCCACTTGGTGTCCTAAATACACCACAGATCCCTGCCCTATCTGGCACTTGCTGGCCTTGATAGTGAGGCCTGCCCTTTGCAGAGCCTTCAACACTTCGCAGAGGTGTTGCAAATGTTCCTCCCACGTGGAGCTGAACACAGCAATGTCATCCAGGTATGCGGCGCTAAATTCCTCCAGCCCGGTCAGTACCTGGGTAACCAGTCTCTGGAATGTGGCAGGGGCATTTTTCAACCCAAAGGGCATGACTCAGAACTGGAAGTACCCCTCTGGCGTTGGAAATGCTGACCTCTCTTTGGCCCCATCAGTTAAGGCAATCTGCCAGTACCCAGAAGTCAAATCAAATGTACTGAGGTACTGGGCAGCTCCCAACCGATCCACGAGCTCATCAGCTCTGGGGATGGGGTGTGCGTCAGTCTTCGTGACCGCATTGAGCCCACGGTAGTCCACGCAAAACCGGAGTACTGGAGGGCCACCGGGCGTAGCAGCTTTCTTGGGCACCAAGACCACTGGGCTAGCCCAGGGACTGCTGGAGGGCTCAATCACCCCTAGCGCCAACATCTTGGAAACCTCTTCCTTGATGCTGACCCTGACCTTGTCAGCAACCCTGTAAAATTTGTGTTTCACAGGCAGACTGTCTCCAGTGTCCACATCATGGACCCACCAGTTGGTGACACCTGGAGTCAGGGAGAACAGGGAGGAGAACCGACCCAACACTTGGCGACAGTCACTCTGCTGTTCTGGGGTCAGGGTGGGCGAGAGGACCACACCATCCACTGACCCATCTTGCTCCTTAACTGCCAGGAGGTCAGGGATAGGATCACTATCCTCTTCCATTCCTGCATCTGTAGCCATGAGCATAGTCACTTCAGACCTCTCAAAGTGGGGCTTGAGGCGCTTCACATGCAAGACTCTCAGGGGCTGCCTGGGAGTCCTCAGGTTAACCAGGTAGGTTACCTCACTCTTCCTTTCCACTACCTCATATGGCCCAGTCCACTTGTCTTGGAGCGCACAAGGCTCCACTGGCGCCATCACCCACACTTTCTGCCCAGGTTGAAATTCGACCAGAGTGGTATTCTGGTCATACCATCTTTTCATTTCTTCCTGGCTTGCTTCCAGGTTCGCCTGAGCGAGCTTCCTGAAGCGTTGTGTCTGGTTGCGGATGGCCAGCACATAGCTGAACACATCCTGGGGGGTTTTCCCACTGGACTTTTCCCAACCCTCCTTCACCAGTGAGAGAGGTCCTCTAACAGGGTGGCCATACAGGAGTTCAAAGGGACTGAACCCTAAGGACTTCTGAGGTACCTCCCTGTAGGCAAACAACAGGCATGGTAACAAGACGTCCCACTTCCGTCTCATGGGCTCCGCTAGGGCCATAATCATACCTTTCAGGGTCCGGTTGAACCTTTCAACCAACCCATTTCCTTGAGGGTGGTAAGGAGTGGTGAACTTATAAGTTACCCCACACTCCTCCCACAGATAATTCATGTACTTAGAGATGAAGTTGGTACCCCGGTCGGAGACCACCTCTCTGGGGAACCCCACACGGGAAAAGATCCCCATCAATGCACGGCCCACCACGGGTGCTGTGATTGTCCTGAGAGGGACTGCTTCTGGGTACCGGGTGGCATGGTCCACCAAGACCAGGATGAACCTGTTGCCTAAGGCTGTCTTGGGGTCCAGGGGCCCTACTATGTCTATGCCCACCCGCTCGAAAGGGGTGCTCACCACTGGGAAGGGTTGAAGGGGTGCCTTCAACTTTGTTCCAGTCTTGCCACTGGCTTGACAGGTTTGGCAAGATCTGCAAAAGGAACCAACGTGCTTTCTCATCTGGGGCCAGTGGAAGTGGGTGACAAGCCGGTTTAGGGTCTTGTCTTGCCCCAGATGTCCTGCAAGAGGCACGTCATGAGCCAGACCCAGTAGGAAGTTTCTGAAGCGCTCGGGTACCACCAGCACACGGGCTGCACCGGGCTCAGCAAACTTAGGCTCGCTATAGAGTAGGTCATCTTCCCAGTAGATAAAGTGATCTCTGGCTGCTCCACCTGCTGCCTGATCTACAGCCTGTTGCCGCAGACCAATGAGGGAAGGGCATTCCTTCTGCGCCTGGCAGAACTCCTTCCTGGAGGGACCACCTTCTTGCTGCCAATGGGTCAGCTCAGGTAGGTCTCCCAGTTCGGCCACCTGTTCCCCCGTAGGTTCCAGGGCATCCCCCTCAGGTTCTGCTTCCTCCTGGACCGTGGGAACGGCTGGGGCTGGTTTACCGCGCCCTCTGCCTCTTCCTCTCCTGGCAGGCCTCTGGGCCACTGTTTCAGGCTCCAGTTCTGCTGAATCACCCTTACTGGCTGCCATAGCACGCATGGTCACGCAGATCCACGCAGGCAGACCCAACATTCCCAAATGAGTTCTGTGCTCCACATCCTTCCATGGAGAACTCTCCAGGTCGTTACCTAACAGACAGTCTACGGGCAAGGCATCACTGACAACTACATCCAAGAGACCGGAGACTCCCCCATGCAAAGGGAACACGTGCCAGCTTGCAGAGGCGCACTGAGCTGTCAGTGGCCACTACAGGGCGGAGCGCACCAGGGATGATTTGCTCTTCAGACACCCACTGACACCTCACGGATGTCACGCTGGCTCCTGTGTCTCTCAGAGCCTCAATCTCCCTCCCATTGATGGTCACCTTCTGCCCATATTTCTTAGTGTTAGAGGGCAGTAAGGTTTCCTGGACCACCTCTTGGTCTCCTAGAGAGACAAGGGTCATAACTGCTAGCTCCCCCCAGTCACTAGAAACCAAATCCCCTCCCAAAGCTACACTAGCTAACACTGGGGCGGGGGCACCGGTGGGTGCTTGCTTCTTCTTGGGACATTTTGGAGCAATGTGGCCCACCTCATTGCAGTGATGGCAGGTAGGGGGCCCCTGGTTATTCCTTCTATCTCCATTGTCCCGCCTGCCCTTAGAGGGCCATGGCTGTTTAGCTTTGGGGGGGTTGGGATTCCTTTCCCTGGGAACTATTTTGGGGCCCTTCCGAGAACTCCTTTTGATTACCCTTGTCCCCCCCACTCTTCTGCTGGGGACCCTCCCCACCTTTGGCTGTGGTACCCACAATTCCTCTGTGGACACTGGTACTGGTCCAGCGGTCCGCCTCCTTAGCAAGCTCAATGGGGTCTGTCAGCTTGCTGTCTAAAAGATGCTGGCGCAGCTCTGGAACACAAAGTCTACTCAACTGCTCCCAACTGATTAAATGCAACAACCCCTTAAAATCAGTTACTTTACTGCCCTTTATCCAACCTTCCAGTGCACGCGAGTACAAATTCACACACTCCATCCAAGTCTCAGACTCTCTCTTCTTGGAGTTCCTAAACTGCAGTCTGTACTGCTCTGGAGTAAGGCCATACCTGAGACATAAGGCCTCCTTCATATTTGGGCAGGTCATGGCACCTGCTAATTCTAAGGGCTCTAGAGCACTCCTCCCAGAAGCCTCAAAATGTTTCCACAGGCCCGCCCCCCAATGCTGCTCAGGCACACCATTCATCTTCAATGCAATTTCATACGAAGTGAACCAGGCATAAATATCCTCACTCCTATGGTAATTCTGTACCAGGTCTTTGGGAATATATACTTTACCCCCATGAACTGGCTGCGCGCTGCCACCATTAGAACTGGCATCCAAATCCTTTGCTTTAAGATCCAGTTCTCTCATGCTCAACTCATGAGCCAAAAGCAATTTCTTTTCCTCTAAAGCGCGGGCACATTTGCTCTCCTCCGCCGCCTTTTCTCTCTCCTTATCCATTTCCAATTGCTTCATTTTCATTTTCATAACTTCCAACTCATATTCTCTTACTCTCTGATTTTCTTGTAACTCTTCTGGGGAGAGGCCCCTGCTGGAATGGTTGCTGCCAACTCCTGCACCTACTTTGCCCACTGGCAAATCTGTGACTTGTAAACTGTTTTCTACATCCACATCATCATCTCCCTCTTGTGCCTCCCAATGGGCCTTCAAGATTTTCTGCAGCTCCTCCTTTCTATAGGCGCTCTTTATGGGGCACTCAAACTCAAGGCAGAATTTCCTAAGTTGCTCAACTTTGTATGACTACAAATCTCCAATGGCAAACTCCATCTCTACTTCTGCCCCCTCACTGAGTGCCTTTCCTTTCGCAGACATGATGCTTTGAAGAGTTACTCAAAAATAGAAAAATCAAAAACGAGTAGTATGCGGTGGCGTAGTGGTCTGCACTCACTAGTGATGTACACCAATTACTGTGGGTCAAGTACAAATACAAGTTCAAATCCCACCGCCTGACCACCAATGTTAGATCTGGGGGTCTCTAGTTGGCAGAGGTAGGTACCACTGTCCAAATAGGGACCCTTTGCTTCTAGTCAGGGCAAGGAGATAACCCTCTGAGATAACCCCTGCTCACCCTCTAGGTAGCTTGGCACGAGCAGTCTAGGCTAACCAGAGGCAATGCGTAAAGTATTTGTACCAACACTCACAGTAACACAGTGAAAACACCACAAACTGATTCCACAACAGTTTAGAAAAATAAAGGTATTTTAATCTAAACTACACAAGACCAAAACGACAAAAATCCAACATACACAGTTCAAGAATATGGTTTCAAAAGAGTTCTTAAGGTTGCGTTAAAATTCTTAGGTTGCGATAGAATTCTCTACGTTGCGATAGAATTCTCTACGTTGCGATAGAATTCTTTACAGAGGCGTGAAAAGTTCACAGATGCGTCACGTTTACTCACATTACCTTTTTGTTGCAACAAAGTTCCAAAAGCAGAAGCTGGTGCGGTGGAAAACAAGCGATGCGTTGCTCCTGAGACCCTGGGGAGGCGATGGGACAGCCCCGCTGCAGCAGCGGGCGTGTTGCAACAAATCCGGTCTGTATGGGGAGGAAGGCCACTTGTATGGATTCCGGTGCGTAGGTTCCGTAGGAAGTCTGTTCTCGCAAAGGCACGATGCGACGATCTCGTAGGGGCTGCGACGATCTCCGGGGCGACAATGCGCGGTCCAGTGGTGATCCTCTCTCTCGCAGCTCCTCGATGCGATGGTTCTGTGACGATGCTCGCAGCAACGTGATGCGGTCCGCAAGCAAGCGGGGCGGCGTTCTCACCCAGCGACGACAGGCTCTGCGAGGACACTCACAGCGATGTTCGATTCTCCCGCACCGGTCTGGTGCGTCCTGCAAACGAAGGATGCAACGTCTCTGGCAGCGGCGTCAGGCGCTGCGACGATCTCGACCTCCGTAGCGGCGGGAAACTTCTCGCACTGTCGGGGATGCGCTCCGCAAGCGAGCGATGCAACACTTTTCAGTTTCAAAAGTCACTCAAGCTTAGTTTCAAGCTTCCCAGCACAGGTACAACTTCCAGAGGCCCCACAACTGGATCAAGCACTCTAGGAAGGACAGAACTCTCTCAGCAGATTCAGGGAAGCTGGGGGTGAAGTCCTTTTGTTCCTGGGACTTCAAAACAGGGAGCCAGCTCTTCTCAGGCCCTTGGAGATTCCTTCAAGCAAGGGGACACAGCACAAAGCAAAGTCCTTCCCCTCTCCTTGGCAGCAAAGCAACAGGTCAGTCCAGCAGAGCAACAGCAGGACAGTCTTCCTTCTTCAGTTTCAGCTTTCTCCTTGGCAGAGGTTCCTTCTTGATTTCCAGGATGATCTAATTTTCTGTTGTCAGGGGTCCTGTACTTATACCCCTAAAGTCTTTGTTCTCTGGGTGCATGTGAGCCCTGAGCCCGGTCTGAACCAGTTCTGGGTGGTTCCTGAGTACTTTGTTTTGCTGGCTGCATCTTTCCTTTCAGAGTGAGGGGCAGGGTCCTCAGTCGCTCAGCAGGGGGGTGAAGCCAGCATTGTGGAAGGCAGGCACAGCCCTATTCAGCCCAGGTGCTAACTCCTCCCACCACTCCAGTTGCAAATGCAGTCATTCAGCCTAGTGCTGACTCATCCCGCCTCCTGGGGAATCCCCCAGCCCCTGTCACTCTCAAACCAGACAGTCAGTACACAAACAGGCCCAGGCACACAGAAGGGTCAGACAAGAGAACAACAACTTTCTAAAAGTGCTGTGCTCAAACACAGGATTTAAAAACAACCTTTCCTAAAAGATGTGTTATTAAATTCTGAGTTCAGGGATACTAGATACTTATGTCCTATCTTGTTCCTATGGGAAGAAATGCTGTTAACCACTGTAGCCAGCATCCCCCATGTTAACCTATGGATCAAGATAGCCTTACAGTAGTGAAAAACGAAAATGGCTGCCATTCACTACCAGAGCATGTCACCTGCACTAGTACATGCTCTACCTTTTACATACACTGCACCCTGCCCAGGGGGGGTACCTTGGGCCTTCCAAAGGGGTGACTGATGTGCACAAAAAGGAAGGGTTAGGCCTGGTCAGTGGGGACACTGACCAGGAGGACATGGCAGTTTTAAACTGCACACAGGCACTGCAGTGTCAGGCCTGAGACATCATTTTAGGGCTACTCCTGTGGGTGGCACAATCAGTGCTGCAGGCCCACTAGTAGCATTTGTTATCACCAGCCCTGGCACACCCAGTGCACTTTACTAGGGACTTCATGGTGAGACACATATGCCAAACATGTATATTCAATCAGAATAACAATTTACACAGGGAGCACTTACACTCTGGCACTTTTCAGCAGTGGCAGAGTGTCCAAAGCATCCAAACCAGCAAAAACGAAATCCAGCACAGCATCAAAAAATACAGGAAGTAGAGGCAAAAAGATAGGGGAAACCACGCCAAAGATGCCAGGTCTAACAGCAATCATGGATAAACTAATCACCAATACATTTTACACAGGGAGCACTTGCACTTCAGCAGTGATCCGCAGTGGTAACATGCTCAGAGTCCTAACACCAGCAAAAAGGAAACTGACCCTAACCACTTTTGCAGCATTTCCTGTGTTTTTTACTGTAAATAATCCCACTGTACCCCTCTTTTCTTAGAACCAACATGGCAAAACCTTTATTGTCCTGCGCAAAGCTCCATGTACACATCAAGCTGTGGCTTTGATAATGGGTAAACTCTCCCTTGTGGTCACTTCAAACCAGTTCTGGGATTGCTTTGCCTCCCACAGAATTTGGAGTCAGGCTTGCTATGAGGATAAAAGGAAGGCAGACGGAGGCATGAGTTATATGTGCCAGTGACTGGGGAGGGTTCCTTTAAAGCTCAGGAAGGTTCTGAGCACAGCCCCACAGGCCATCCTGCTCAGGAAGAAAAACATCTCCCCTCACCAAAGCCCTTTTCCACTGTCTGGGAGCAATACACATCTCACCACAGGAGAGCCTTTAACGGTCACTGAACAGTTGCAAAACAAAACATTTGGCTCAAGCATGAAAATGACAACTTTTTAAAAGTGCCATTTTCAAAATAGTAATCTAAAATCTGACGTGTTCAATACGTTGGATTTTAAATTACTAATAAAATTAGGAGTGGGCGGCAAGCTCTGCTCTGCCGGCAGAGTTCAGTGGAGATTTGCCACTCAGCGCTGGCGTGTGAAGTTTGGCAAAAACTCTGCAATTGCAGGCAGTGCAGAGTTTACTGGTGCACTCACCTTTATTTGTTCATAATATCAGAACTTCCGGTCGCATGACAGCCTATTCTATGGCTGAAAATGTTCTGAAGTCATGTATGAACTGGCGGGGCTCTTAAAATTTTAGCTGGGATGATGTGCAATTGAAAAAAACTTCAATAAAGCGTATTTGAGTTCATGTGCAAGACTCCAGAGGAATGTTGTTGGACGTTAATTGTGGAAATAGCATTGTATGGAACTTGTCCTAACGCAGTAATTGAGCTATATTGATTATATAATTGTATACTCCTTTACATTTGTTATTGTTTTGAGACAGCTAAGTCTGAGTTTTGAATGGAGCGTTATTTAGTTGGATGACGCCCTCTAGGGAGGATACCTTTAAGTATTATTTTGTACCATTTTGTACCATCTGCCTACATGTGGTATGCAAGGTTCAATTGTTTGAGAATATCCCTTAGTGGCTCCATATAGAGGTTAAATGGCCTCAAGTATGAACCTTATTTTCGCAGAATTGGCCGATTTGTGAATGCAAAAAAGGCTTTTCCTATGTGTCAAACACTATTTTGCGATTCGATAACCTGTTACCAAATCGTAAAATGGATTTGCGATTCGATATTTGGAAGAGTAGTGTTCAGGGCGTCCCTTCCAAATACTGAATCGGAGCAGTATGTATGAATGTTTTGTGACCGTGACTACGGCCACAAATTATTTGCATGTTACTACCAACTTTATGGTGGTAACCCATTCTCAAATGAGAAGGATTCTCCAAGGGACACCTTCCCCTTTGGGAATGGTGGCAAAAATGTTTGTTTAAGCGCAGGCAGTGGTCCCATGAAAAAAATGTCATTTGTTTCTGTTGAACGCAACCACTTTTCCTATAAGGAAAATAGGCTGCGTTTAAAAAAAAATATTGCTTTATTGAAAATAAATCACAACATGGTGGTCTGCTGACCCTAGCAGGCCACCATCCCCATGATTTAGCAATTTCTAGGGGGTTGCAAATTGCCACCTACCTCATAAAATTAATGAGGTAGGTTGAATTGAGACTCCCTAGGAATGAGTAAATAAAACTCTTGAAGTTTCATACATTAAAAATAGCGATTATCTTATTGCGATTTGCTGAAAATCGCAATTAGGTAATTGCTATTCCTAATGTTGATATATGTGACCCACAGAATGTGGGGGAAATGTTCAGCCCTTGTAGGACTCCACACCTCACTGATGAAGCATTTGAGAATGAGTTGCCTAATTTGAATATTTGTGAATGCTTCTGCAAGAAAGATGCAAATCAGGAGTGACGATCCCTGAAAGCTCTATTCTATTTTCTAGCAATTCTAATAGGCTGTTGAGCTTGACCATGTCAAACACCGATAAGCGGTCTAGGAGGATGAGTAGGCAGGAATTGTTGTGGTCTTGCATCTTAAGGGTGTCATTCATGATGTGTATGAGGGCTAATTCAGTGCTGTGCCTTAGTCTGAATCGTGATTGAAATTTGGCGAGTAAGTTTAAATGATCAATATGCTGACACAATTAGTTGTGTGTACATTTTTCCAACAGTTTGGCCAGAAGGGGAAACGACATGGGGTGAAAGTTAATCAGGGTTGTAGGGTCTGCACTGTTTTTGTGGGACAATGACTTGTTTTATCGATAAACTTACGATTTTCAGAACTATGCAGGAGAAGAGGTGACTGAGTTCAAAGTTTTAATAGTGCAATACATAATGGGAATGCTGGATTTAGTATACTACAATAACAAACAGACAAGAGAAAAGGAAAACAATATACTGAATAATGTCATTTTAAATATAATGAGAGTGTATAACACAATACTATTGTCAAAATAAAAACTACGCCAGCACAAGCCTTAAGGCTGAACTTAAAATCAAAATGTAGTACTCTGGACAGAATAACATTAAACTATACTACAATCCAGTGATATGCAATGATGCTTTTTGATATATTTGATAAAGGTACATGCATCACAGACTTTAAATTCATGTTAACATAGTCATGGTTTCTGCACTGAAGCTGTTTGAGCTTGTGATTAAGTAAATATAGTTGTGCTAGACGCAATTCAGGCCTATGTTAACATGAGTTCTCTAGGTTAATTTCTTCTGCAGGATAACTGAGTTTGTTAGTACTAAATTGGCAGGTATTTTTGGCTGAGAGCAGTGCGGGGATTGGATGGGGAGTCTGCTGCTGGCCCAGTGTCTGCTGGGACCAGAAAGCAGAGAGGCCCGAAGCGCAAGGCTGTAGAAGCAGCATAAGGTAAAGTTTTATTTGCATGTTTTTCTCCCCCTTCCATCCTCTCCCCCACCTGCCACGCGCACCCTCTATCTACCCAACACTGTCAATATGTATCGTCGCCACTGGGAGCAAATGATTGAAAAATTGCTGGAGAGGCATTCTGAAAATCAACTCCCATTTGAGGCATTATGGAAATACATGTATAGTGTGTCTTTCCAAGATTCTGAAAATATTATGATATATTAACAGATAAAGGTTATAAGACACTTAAATATAATTTATATAATTTTGTGAGCAGCATATACTTAGAGGTTAGGGATGCCAAATGAGTATATGTTTGGGGTGTAGCAAACTTTCTCCTTTACTTCATTTTCGTTTGCTGAGATGGTAATTATTTTTATTATAATTTAGTTAACTGATAGTTCTGAGAAGAGGGTATAATTATTTCTTCTACTTTACCAAAACACCAATATTTGAGTACGAAACAATGGAGTCTTTCTCTGGAGAACATCTTAACTCCTCTATATCCCCTGTCATCTTGAAAGTTTGCTGGTTTAACAAACATGCAGGCATCCCTCTAAGACTACTGGCTCCCCGGCCACAGGAAACTCAGATATGACTACTGCGGCTCTGCGTGATCCAGATCTCCTTGTTCCAATCCTGAAGAGGGCTAACCACTTGATGTGGGACTTGCAGGTGGGAGGGTGGATGATATTCCTGGAGTTCAGTGATGCAGACAAGGTTGAAGGAGATGCAAATGATTCATAAGGAACTGGAGAACAAATGAATCTCAGCAGTGAGGTTCTCCACTCAGCTAAAAGGGGTGAAGAATGGAAAGTCCTATGTCTTTATACAAGTCAAAAATTCACAATCCTTCTCACTCACTGGATGCTGTGGCAGTCAAACTGACAAGTGATGGCCATGGATTGTAAGGGCGTGTCAGCATCCCTTGTTTGAGAATTCTCAAGGCTGCCAGGACCACTGTGAGGCGATGAAAGTTTGTAGTTCAATTTAGAATTATGGTGGGCCATCTCAAACTGAATTACCCCTTGTTTCGGAATATATGTCTCATGTTCCCACAACCTCTCCCTTCTTTTTAAAAAAAATATTTTTTGGTCCTCATTTTCCACCATGGTTTCACGTGTAAAGGTCCAACAGAAGCAACTTGCTGTCTCAGTAGATAACTGGCAGGGGATTATAGAGTTTACTGTTCCGTCTCCCAACAGCAAGAAAACGCTTTATTTTCCAAGACCCACACATAGAAACCAAATAACAGTGAACAATACTGCCATCATACTCGGGAACCCAGCCAAAGTACAGGCAAAACAGGGAAAAGTTAAACCACAGCAGCATAATCATTGGACCAGGGGGAAAAAAACAACAACAAAAAACGGTCATTTATTGGTTCCATTTCAACAGATGCCAGAAAGATCTTTTATTTCAATTCCAAGATCTTGCTAGGTCGAGTTTTGACACATGTAAAACAGAAGCTCGCCAGTCTGTAAATGAAGGTGGTATTTGGTCCTTCCATCTTTTACAAATCTCCCTTCTAGCCAACAAGATGGAGTAAAAAAGGAGCTTTTTAGATGGACTACGAGCTCCATCTATTACACCAAAGATTACAAGAGGGAGAACAATCGAAATTTGGAGACCCAAAGACGAAGTGAGTAAGTTACTGATTGAATCCCAGAAAGCTGTTACGAGAGGACATTCAAAGAATATATGGGCATCAGATGCAGCTATTAGTCCACATCTGGCACACGCTACTGTTGATCCTTGAACAAATTATGTCAACCTTTGTGCCAATTACACGTCTTCACTTTGCTAAGGAGAAAAGTATTTTTTGCATTGTGGCGCACCGCACACTAAAGAATTTTGAGTGGTAGTTTCCATTAGAGTAATTCAGTGAGAATCTATGATCTGTATGTACTTTGATTTTGCCGATTGAGAAGGTCATGTTTGTTGTAAACATTTATTAAAGATTATTGAAATGTAATAAAGAATCCTTACAGGATCCAGATACCAAGTACCAAAAGGGACGCATTTTCAAGGAGTCAAACTTTGTTGTAAAAATGCCAATCAAAAGCTAATATTCAGCATAGAAAAAGTTTACATTTTTCATACCAATAATCCACCATTACAGTGGCCCATATGTATTTCAAATATTGGGGCTCAGGCTTATCAGGGTCTAAAACATATCATTATGGGCAACCAAAACCCTTTCTCTAGGACCAGAAAGGACAAGGCAAGCTAGAATCACCTCAATTTTTCAATATGGGGCAGGATTCACTGGTGAAACTGATGATCGCACCCTGATATAATGATGTCGTCGGCATGATTTCCTTATTGATACGTTGTTCTATATTGACATGGATTGAAATTTATATTGTCAGTTGTGTGGGGTAGTGCCCACTCAATCAATCAATCAGAACATTTGTAAAGCTCACTACTTACCCGTGAGGGTCACAAGGCGCTGAGGGGGGCAAGGGGGATGCTGCTACTGCTCGAATAGCCAGGTCTTGAGGAGTCTTCTGAAGGTTAGCAGGTCCTGGGTCTGCCGTAGGAAGATGGGGAGGGTGTTCCAGGTCTTGGCGGCGAGGTGGGAAAACGATCTGCCGCCAGAGGTTGCTCTTCGGATGCGGGGGACTGTGGCGGGGTCAAGGTCGGCAGAGCGGAGCTGGCGTTTGGGGTGTAGAAGCTGAGTCGTCTGTTGAGGGATGCTGGTCCGGTGTTGTAGAGTGCCTTGTGTGCGTGGGTGAGGAGCCTCAAGGTGATCCTCTTGTTGACGGGGGGCCAGTGCAGGTCTCTCAGGTGGGGTGTGATGTGGCTGTGGCAAAGGATGTTGAGGATCAAGCGAGCCGAGGTGTTTGAATGCGCTGGAGCCGCTTCAGGAGTTTGGCCGAGGCTCCTGCATAGAGGGCGTTTCCGTAGTCCAACCTGTTGCTGAACAGGGCTGGGTGACTCTTCTTGTTTCATCCACCTGTAGATCTTGCGGAGCATGCGGAGGGTGTTGAAGCAAGAGGACGAAACGGTGTTGACCTGCTTTGTCATGGAGAGAGTAGAGTCGAGAATGAACCCTAGGTAGCGTGCGTGGTCGGTGGGTGTAGGAGCAGTTCCCAGTGCGGTTGGCCACCAGGAGTTCCCCCCAGAATGAGGGGGTGGAGCTGAGGATGAGGACTTCCGTCTAGTCCGAGTTTAGCTTCAGACTAAAACTGCATACATTGCATGCACAGCTCATGTCTAGAGGTTGCTAATGCCTCATATTCACACCTATTATATGGCACAAGCTTTATCAGAGCAAATGTATTTTTTTGTCACACATGGATCCTCTGCTGCCCTGGATATCACTGGAATGTACAATCTTCAACTGCACGCAACGTGCCTCCTTTAATTCTTGGCCCATAATTCCCTCCCTTAGTGATTATCAATCCTATAATATTTTCCACTCTCTCTATATGGAACCAGGCACATACAAATGTGTGGGTAGACCCTGTGGGCATGCCTCAGCACCAGATTGGAACAATGATGGAATTTGTATTGAAGCTCTCACTAACTTGGTATGCACTGTGAACAGAAAGAAGTTACCTATCTAGACTAATTTATCACAGATGACCTACTCAAATCCTTTGATGCCTTGGACAAGGAATCATCCTTGCAAGTTGCATTCCAATGGCAGTACCTCCAACTAATCCACTGCCTGAATGGTAGATTCAAAAGCCGACATGCAACACTAGTGTAATCACCCATCATGTGCTACATCAGGACTGAGGGCTAATTCTGAGGTGTGATTACACGCCTGTACGTACAATGTGTTTATTGACCAACCTTTCTCTAGATAAGCCTTGTCAAGTATCAGGCATTCTTGCAAATGGTTTGAATAAGTATTATGAAGAAATAGGGTATTCATAACTACTAGACACAAAAGGCAGATACATAAAAGAAGAGAAACTGTAACTCCTCTACTTTAAGGCGCTTCACAACTGATACTGGACATCCTATCAATTATACCAGGCACAGCTATGGTTTCACTCTAACCACTTGATTGTAGTACCACTGGCTGTGACCTGCTCCGTGTCCTGTGGCACCACCCTCAACTCAACCTATATTGGACCAGGTGTGAAAGAATGAACTGACTGCAACTGGATCCACAATGACTGTATTGGCACAGAGGACTCCTACTTTACATGAGTGATATGACAGACCTGACAAGCCCAGATAAAGATGGATACCAATACACCACTTGAGAACGTAGATGGAACCTATAATATTCAAATGGCTTTGAGAACTCACACAGATTCCAGGACCAGATACATATATTCATCCAAATCTGGGGGCACTGTTTGGCAGATGTTACTACATCATATGCTTGTTAATGTTACTGCGCCCACCCATTTGCCCTGACAAATACCCACATCATTTGATGGTACATGCGCTCTCGCCTTCACCTCCACTTCTATGGTCATGTAGTGTAGTGTAACGGTTAATTTCCACTAATAAAAGGAACAGCACAATTCAATAATGCATATCACTAACAGCATACTATTTTCACCCCTTTACTCCATGCCCAAACAATTGTAGAATGGGAACTGTGCATATGTTGTGACCTGGATCACGACCAATGGGTGGGACTGACTATCCTTATCATAGATCCCCAAGTCATTGCCCATATATTACCCCTCACCAGGCATTCCTCGTAAGCACCCTCCTGGTGCAACTCCCTTCTACCTCTCCTTTTCTTTCCACCCATGTATGAATGACTGGTATCCCTCAACCCGGCCTTCACCTCACTCACCCCACCACATTCTCCCGGTCAATATGTATTCAACACACTGGATAACCTGTTGTGAAATGTGATGTTGGGTGTAGATGTTCCCCAATCAAAGTGACGGCCAATGAGTTCTATGCATTTACGCACCTTACTTTCTCAAGTTACATCTGGAATTGTTCCTTCATTTGACATGTATTCCGTACAAACTTTTGTTACTTTGATTAAACGAAACTAAAATAAAGTAAAATAATAGTTTCAACAAAAGGACATATTATGCTTATTGAACGAAAGGCAAGTTCGGGAATTAAAAATGTAGCCATGTAAATAAACTGGATATGATTTGCAAAAATGGCCACTGGGTGCCACAGTGAATGTGTATAAAAAGCAATGGCCTCTGGAAACTGACTTAAAACATATTTGTTTAGAGCATGCTTTCCTAAAACAATTCCACTCAACCAGCAATTCACGGCTTCATATCTTTCCAGAATTTTAAGGAAGTGAGAGAGAAAAGAATAATTGGTGCTCTTTGGTGAGCTCAGCTATGAAGCAGATGTAATTCTCTCCTTTATACTATCTAGCTTAAATAGGGACAAGCAATATTAAGAAAAGTCATTCTTGTGATATGCAAAATATAAATCTATATAAATCAATGTTTTTTGTTATTTTTACGTCTTAGGTACATGTTAAAAGATTGGTGTTCCTAGCTTCTTCTTACCCAAAGTTAGACCAGTTAGGCTTTAGACATTGCACAATTTCCCAAGGCGTAAGGGTGCCGTACCCCCACTAGTATCAAGGAATTGTAGCCCATGTCATATCTTGAAACATTCAGGTAAGGTGCAACATATATCTTTTAATTTTGATAACTGTGCAGTTGGGCCTTACATTTTGAAAAGTACAAGGACAGCTGATATACAGTTACTTTTATAATTTAAATGTCAAAAATGAGTTCAGATTGCAATTGTTCACTTAGCGCTGGCTGAGTGCCAAAGGGCTGCTTTTAAGTGCTAAGTTCGACCTGACATGTAGGTGGAGAAACGCCTTCCTGCTCCCCACATGGGGTATTTCAATTTTACACAAGCAATACAGTTTTTCCCAGATATGGTGGACGTACAAGAAATTCATATATGCCCATTAATTTAGCCAAAATGGTACCATATTTAGGGAAAGGCACATGCAGTGATGTGTTCCTTACCAACCCTAAGCTGCCCAGAGGTCAAAAACACTAGGCATCTAGGACCTTAAAAGTAAATAACAGGATAGCAATAAAAAAGACAGATTTTCAATGGAAGGCATGTACTATTATATTAAAGTTTTAGTAAGTGCAACATCCATCCACCGTAATATGCTGTTGAAAATATAATTCCTGAAAATTAGCATGTTAAATAGCCCTCTGCCAGGCTGTAGCACAAATATGTTACAATAATAAGACACAAATGGTTTAGGTTGCAAGTAACATTTGAGAAGAATGTCATAATATAAAAGAATTTTCAGTAAACATGACTTAGCGGACCATAGATAGATTTCTGCTAAAGATGTTCAATAATGCCAAATGTAGTTTACTCTGTTTATGGTAAATCTGTACTATATAGTTGACATGGTTTGAAAGATATGAAGAATAGAAACATACCATGGATCTCAATACAGGAGTGTACAAGGTAAGTCTAGGATGTCCTGGTATATGGGCAATTATCTGGAAAACAGTGGCTTCATATATATTTTTTTTAATTTAGACTAATTATGTGTAGAGTGATTATATATGTATATCCTGAAAATCTGACATGGATCTGATACTCCTGAACCTATGTTCACAGCTGTCTTAATGATGTGGTAATTAGAATGGGAAAATTCCAGCTACTGGAAAGTTCATTAGGTAGAACAATCTAATTTCAATTGAGTACTAACACTGTGCACAGCAACCTGTATCCTTTAAATCAATATTTATATATTTCACATTTGAATCCAGGTCCATGCTGAAACTGTATGTATGCAAAATCACCCTGGGAAACAATAGCATTAGAAATGATAGACAGATGCTCTAAAAAATATCACATTGAAGATGTAGTGCCCATTTAAATGTTGTTGTAGGTGACTTCATAGAAAAACAATTTAATGGAATACTGTTGCTGAGAAACCATTTCATCTAAATGGTTTAATGGACATTTTCAGGATGAATGTATTTACTATTTAAAAGAAACCAATTCATAGAATCTCTTTTTTTCAAAATTGGTTTCTGCCTACTTGTTTTTAAGGTGTACTTGAAATGATTGCAGGTCTTACTTTCAGAAACATTTTTGTTGAAGGAATTTATTTTAATGTGTTACATCAGGGTATATTATTTAAGATGTATTTATTTGACTTTGTCAAACAATTACTTTGGATGCTTTTAATTTGCTGAACTCTTACCACCCCAAACACCATCCATCTCTGTCAACTAAAAGTGTATCCCCTTACATAAACTATACTCATCTCAAACCCCTAAACTCCACTGATTCTTGAACCCCAAAAGCCCTTTCTAATCCTAACTCCACCAATCTCTTAACCCTAAAACCCTCACCATACCTAAACTCCACCTATCTCTACACATCTTTGAACGTAGAACCCCTCACTACCCCGAAACTTCACCCATACCTGAACCCCCCAAAAAACCTTTTATGCCTAAACACCAACCATCCCAGATCCCTTAAAATCCTGCATCAACTGTACACTCCACTCATTCCTGAACCCTAAAAACCTCTCACCACTGCTGAAAACCATCCATTCATGACTCCTAAAATCCCTCACCACCCCTAAACTCCACCATCTCTGAATCCAAAAACCCTTTCTACATATACACTGCACCTATCCCTGAACCCTTTTTTAAAATTAGAGAACCCTTTATTGGTTTTAGAAAAAGCACAATAAAGTCATGCAAATGATAGGAAACCTCAGAGGAGATGTTGGGGAGTGAGTTAAGTCCATCTCTAAACCCTTATACCACACCAGCACCCTAAACTCCAACCATTCTCGAACATGAAAAACCTTCACCACCGCAAAACTCTACCCATCCCTGAATCTTAAAAGCATTCACCAGCCCTAAACTTCACCCATCCATAAAACCTAGAAAACTGCAACACCCCTACAAGTCACCCATCCCTGAACCTTAAAAACTCACCACCCTTAAACTCTACTCATCTGTGAACCCTAAAAACCCTCACCACCCTAAATTCCACCCATGCCTGATTCCTAAAAAACAGTCACATCTCTAAACTCCACCCATCCCTGAACCTAAACACCCAAAAAACCCTCATCGCCATCAACATCATCTAGTCCTGAATCCCAAAAACTCCCACTAGCCCTAATCTTGTCCCATATGTGTGATTTTGGATGTTTCCTTAAAATTATCTTTCTTTTAAAATATTTCCTTTAATTTTCAATGTATTTGTATTCACTTAACATTGTTTTTTATGAGCTGCTTCCCTCCAATGTGGTTTCTCAAGTTTAATTTTTCCATTAATTTACGCACATCATTTAAATGTAGCTCCGTCTTTCACTGACAAATCTACCAAAGATAGCCAACAATCAGAGATGCTTATCAATATCATGTATCTTTAGAGAGAGAAACACATTTGAGAGGGGTAGCTACAAAAACATAAATGAAAACAATGGTAAAACACATTCATTGTAACATGCAAACAAAAAATATATCTTTTGTAAAAATATAAGACATTCATTGTAACATGCAAACAAAAAAATATATCTTTTGTAAAAGTATATCCTTTTAACTTCATTCCCTTATCCATAAAGAGGTGGATACTGCTGGTGCATAAATCTTCATTGGCAAAAACTTCCTTTTTGCCTACAGAGATTCAAATAAAATGGGGAGAATATTGACAGTGTTAATTTGGGTAGAACAGTGTTAGTCATATATAAGTATGTGTCTCAACAGACCCATTTCAAGCAGGACACATGCACACATTATACACCTACCAGGTATGATTAGCAAATACAATTGATAAATTACAGCAGACAAAATGGATTTCTGATGAAAATCTATACATTACACTGACCTTCCACAGCATACAAATTAATGCTGCAGGACATTTAAAATTTGGAGCTATGAATTTTCTCAAATTCTCACTGGGAAACTTACACTTGCAGAAAAAGGAGTAGAAGATCATACATGAAGTCCGTCTGGACAACAAAGGTGCAGAGGAAATTGTAAAAGCCACAAAATCAGAAGACTGAACTTCCTTACCTTTGGCAAAATGAGCTATGGTTGAATTATGCAGCTGAAGCCAATTGTCTAAAAATAATAATTATTGGGTCGTAAACATGTACTGAGCAAGACCACTGCTTGAGTCAACCGTGCATGAAAACTTAAAACTGATTCATTGAAGAGGAAAATACAAATTCAGAGCAGCATAATTTATGAAGAATGTTGATAAATGTACAAAATAATTTGTTTCTATTTGAGCCCAAAAATCTTTTCAATAGCTATCACATTCTAAGCAAATAGGGACCTGCGCAAGATGACAAATGATATCACTTGGGATGATGATAGCAGAGACATTTGCTTAACAATTAGCCGATATTTGAACATCATAATAGGGAAAAACAACAGGTTCCAGAAGTGCAGGCCAAATGGGGATGTGTTTACACCACTGCTTCACTGAGGGCTTTTTATGGTGCTGTCTCATATACCACTAAATCAGGAATTACTTTTTCACATTTTCTTACCTCAGTTACACTAGATCATATTAATATGTACTGAGAAATATTTGCCTTTTCTACCTGGTCATCCCAGATGTTTTACTTTTTTCTGGACCCTATTTTTTCTGGTATGATTTTATTTTTAATATTTATATTTATTTACATGTAGTATCATCACATACAATGTTGTAGCCAATTACAGAAAGAAATTCAAAAACAGAAGAGAAGGGGAAGAAAGAAGGACAAGGACAAAGGAAATGAGAGAAAAACAGGGGTGCTGATACACATGTGGCATTATGCATTAAACATGAGTCCTGGGTCACACAACCACCTTTAATTGATGATATCACCTAAATACACTGTAATGCATCCAACCTGCGGTGGCAGGTTGATTCCCACTGCCCAAATTCACAGCTAGCACATTAAAGACAGTTAATGGAAGTTGATTGAATAACGGGTCGATCGCCTTCTACTTTAGGGGATGGTGTTCTGTGGGGTGCTGGAGCTCTAATGCGCATCTTGTGAGGTTGTCAGTGGTGATGAAACAGCAGTATCTCTTGATCTCAGATAAACAAGCAGAGGTTCCCATATATCTATGGGACGGGACCGTGGTGGCATCAATTCTCAAAAGTGTGACCACTGTTCAGCGCAGTGGGCATTGTCTCGCAGCCAGTCTCCTGCCCTTGTGTATGGCGACTCTGCACTTGACCAAGAAGAGCATCACAGCCATGATCCTGCGATGCTCCGCTGGATGTCCCTGACTTAGCCCCATTTTCCTACCAGTGGAGTGCAATCAATTTGCAATTTGGTTATTGTATGTATAGTCGTGAAAACCTCTCTCTATAAATTGGCCTAGGGCATTCCCATGCTAGATGGAGAAAGGGGGCTAGTGGCGCGGCACACTGGAGACAGCTAAGGTCATAAGCCAAGCCCAACTTGTGCAACTGTGTTGGGGTATGGTATATATGGCGTAGGAATTTGAAATGTATCAGCCATAGTCTATAGTTGGGTGATAGCAGCTCCAGTTGCCCGCAGAAAAATGTCCAATATGAATCGTCAGGGAGGGGCCAATGTCCACAGCCGAGAGTGCCTTAGAATGGGCAGTTGTTGCCGGAAAGTGTTGTTGGACAGTAGTTTCTGCGGAAAGAAACTAACCATACGATCTTTCGCAAGCTGTTGAAAACCTGGCTCTTTCCCAGATAGGTCTCAGAAGCTTCTTTTGTTCCAAGAGCTGGGATGCCCATGGGTAGCCATGCGCTCCATAAATGCCACTTCTATTCTATTCTATTCTATTCTATAGTCGTGTTATCAATCTGTGAGGAGAGGGCGTGGTTAGTATGTGTTCAAGTGCCTAGAGCGTGGGAGGCTGTGTTGGGAAAGTTGCATGAGTGGCACAACATGTGGCCCTGATTTAGTAGTACAGGAGGAGATCAAGTATAGCAGCTGTTGAGCGGAATCAGGGGCAATTGAGTCCATGAACTTATCCCCCGGATGTAGATAAAAAAGTAAGGCTATTTAAACGGGGAGCCTTCTGCTTATCATCCTTATCCTGTAGTGGTGACATCAGGGGATTATCACTGATGGGGGATTACGGAGCATATAGCTGGGTGAGCCCTGCCGGTTTACCGAAGCCATCCCACGCCCACCGAACACTCTCCACTGTGTTTAGTTCCGCTCTAGGCTTCTTAAATGGAGCATACAGTGCTGTGTTCAGCTGACAGAGATCTGCACAGTCCCGCTACACTGCTACATGGGGCTGATAGGGGGTCGGATGTATCCAGAAGTTTAAGAATTGCACCTGGGTGCATAGTGCATAGAGAGACATATCCGGTGCCCAATCCCAACTTGAGCGAGAGCCACTGTAAGAACCCCCAAGAGGTGTTAGGGTGATTAAGTTAGATCAAAGACACCGCAGGAAGGCGCCCTTGAGCATCAAAGGGACGTTGAGAAATAGATATAGGAATTTGGGCAGCACACCTTCTTGGCAATGGCGATTCAGCCGGCCAACAAGGGGGTAATTTGGAACACATGGGGATCCTATTTTCCAGCCATTCAATCGCATGACTGAAATTGGCTGACCACAGTTCCTGCGTGTCCCGACTTCGCCAGATACCTAGATATCTTACTGGGCTATCAGCCCATGTCAAAGGGTAATTTGTGCTGAATGGTTGGGTATGGTTTGTGAAGGGAAAAAGTGAGGATTTTACCCAATTAATATGTATTCTGGAAAGTCCTTCAAAGCAAAACACTTCCTGTCTTATTAGCACTAGGTTCACACATGGCTTGCAAATATATATTGTATTATCGTCTGCATATAGTGAGATAATCAGCCAGCAGGAGGTGAAACCAATGCTGCGATGCGTATGGTGTTGCCGGAGCCTGGCAGCTAAGGGCTCCATCGCTATAGCAAATAATAATGGGGAGAGTGGGTAGCCTTGTCATGTTCCGTGGGTGATAGGAATGGGATCAGAGATGAGTCCATTGAGGCGGACTTGAACTGTTGGATGTGCCTATAGAAGTTGGCTATAACGAATAAAAGTGGAGCTGAGACCTATTCTTTGAAGTAGGGGAAAAAGATAGTTCCATGAAAGTAAATCGAACTCCTTAAAAGCATTGAGCAAGGCAACTACTGCTTATATTTGCAGATCTAGATGATGCATGAACGCAAATAAGGTGCACAGGTTGCGTGAAGCTGATTGGCCAGGAATGAAGCCAAATTGGTCCAGTCTCACAATTTTAGGTAATTGGTGCAGCAGTTTGCCAGAAGTTTGGCCAGTATCTTGTTGTCTACATTGATTAGTGACAATAGCCGATAGGAGTCGCACCTGGAGGCCGGCTTGTCCAGCTACATAAGGGAAACAATGACAGCCTCTCTGAATAATGGGGCAGCCTACCAACCTTCAAGGAGTCCTCGAACATGGTCAAAAGGTGCAGAGCCAGGCGAGCTGCATATTCTTTCTAAAAGGAGGTAGTAAAGCCATCGAGGCCTGCTGCTTTGTCACCCCGGAGCAAACATATGATCTGAGTGATTTAATCTACTGTGATGAGGGAATCAAGATACTCCCTGTGTGCCTTGTTGAGCCATGTAAGCTCAATAATGTCTAATATGCATTCGAGGCAGTGCTGTCTTCAGTCAGTGTCACCGTGTACAATGAGCGTAAAAGGACGATATTGTGTATAGTATTCCTGCAGAGGTGTCTTGGAGGTGTTCATCACCGTCTAGTAGCTCAACTATATATGTGGAGTCACGTGGTGCCCTTCTCTATATCGACAGCCTTGGGCATCTCGGCCCATATAATTAACTTCTCACTCAGCTTCAGCTGAGTTTTCACTCACATAGCCACTAGTTTGTTTTGGTCCTTGGGCTGGTGGTAGTCAAACTCTAGGCTGCGGATTTCTTGCTCAAGTCTGGCCAGTTGTGCCCATATCACCTTTAATACCCCAGCCTGTTTGGATATATACACTCCCCTTAACATCACCTTGAACGCCTCCCATAGTGTCGATGGAGAAGCCACAGTACCTACTTACGTTCAAAGTATGCAACTATCTCTGTACTTCTTCCCGAAACACTGAATCTAGCAGTACCCCGACAGGAAGGTGACATGAAAATGTACTGGTGGGAGTTTGATGGATCAACTGTTCCAGCAGTACCGGGGCGTGGTTTGACAGTGTGCGAGCAAGAGGGGTAGTCCTGACTCCTCACATCTGAACATCCCTGGACACCAACCAGTAGTCGATTCTTGACAAGGTTTTGTGATATGAGGAAAAACAGGTACCCTCCCACTGTTCTCCATGAGTCTGTCTCCATGTGTCCAGTAATTGGTTATCATGTATGAGGGTTTGAGCACTGAGGCAGTGCCAGGGCGTTGGCATCACGTTGTACCCATTCTATCATATCTGTCATCCAGGATCACATTGAAGTCTCCTCCCCAGAGTATTGCCTCAGGGCCTGCCCCCACCACCACTCTCCACAGCTCAATGAAGAACCCCAGGGCATCCATGTTAGGCCCATATAATGCAACTAGAATTATTGGCTGTCTGTGTAGTAAGCCTGTTACTATGATGTATCTACTATCTGTGTCGATAATGCTGTCTTTTGGGCACCAAAGTAGGCCTTTACGAATAAGGATAGCCACTCCTCCGGCGTAATTAAAGTATAATGAAATGTATGTGTCACCGCACCCTCTGGTACTCAATCCCGGTGCAGTGCTCAAGGTCAGGTGGAGCTCCTGGAGAAAACATATATGTACAATATATGCATGTACGAGGCAAGATTGTTGATCATCTTTAAGACCACGGATATTCCAAGTGAGACATTTTATAGTCTTACCAAGTGTATTAGTGTGGTGAGTGTACCGCTAATTTGCAGTGGTTGTGTGTGGAAGTGTGTACAATGAACAACATTTTAGAGAACACAGCTCCTAGGGGAATAAGAAGAGCTAGAATATAATGCAAAAAGAAAAAGAATACTTAGGAAGGTCCGTACCCTCCTTCCACCCACACCAACCCCTGAACTTGGTTGAGAGTCAAACAACCTCACCAATTCCCCCTTATATCAACAACAGCTGCTGCCTGAAACATCCCAGGGGCAGAACAAGGCAGAGCTAACTCCCCTGCCATATATGCTGGGTGACCGGATGGGAGTTGATCCCAATAGGGTAACACAGCAGAAAATCTGGATCAGCAGTTCAATAAACAGTAAAATGCCATAGCTGCAAATGTGAGGGCCTTGGCGTCAAACACCCAGTGCAGGGCAGGGCATGGTATTACAGTTATGGGCTTGCCATGGGACTCCATCGTCTGGGATTGTTCAGTCATTTTCATCTAGAGGGTCACTGGAGAAACGAGAATGTGATCTCGACGGGGATGCCCGCTGCTTTGCAAATTTGATGACTGACTTGGCATCTGTAAAGAAGTGTTGTTGTATGGCATTTTAGATTCCGAATAGATTTTCCCGATTCATGCCCGTATATAGGTACAATTCTCATTGCCCTTATAAAGGCATTGAAATCAAGCCCTTATTTAGGCATAGCCCATGCTATCCAAATACAGGCATGGCTACTTCCATCCGTTCACCAAACATCACAACAAATTCTTGGAAAAACCAGCTCTCTCTTTTTCTCTGCAACTCTGTAGAAACAAAGCATGCACGATTGACTGAGTGAAATACTTATCTATTGTTTCCACAACTCTGAAGATAGCTATTCCAATCCTAGGGAAACAAAGTTGTCATGTTTATGCGGTTGTCAGAAACTAATCCCTTCTTGTGTATTCGAGAAATTCTCTTATCCGGAATTAATTCTCTTCCGGCGTTTTGTACAGATATAGTGAAATCTGGATAATAGGAAATTGAGCTGCTCTGGTAGCTTATCGATTGGCGTTCACGTGCCAAATGTAGGATTATATCGCTATCTTTGTAATTCCGCAGGTGCGGCACAATGGGCCGCGCTGGAGCGCCCGGCGGTGGCCACAGGCCCAACGAGCAGTGCTCCCTTTCCACGATGAAAACCGGTGATAGAGCATCACCAAAGAAGCCATGAAGAAGTGTCCCCATGAAGCCTTCCATAGTAGTGACAGCTGTTGATTCCGGAATACCCATAATTCGAAGGTTGATACACCGTGATCGCACTTCAAGGTCTTCGTTTTTGGCCTTCATAAGATTGAGGATTTTGTCTATGTATAGCAGGTGTTCCTTGGTTTCCCCCGGAGCATCATCTCTGTTGGAGATGCGATTTTCTAGTTGATCAAGTCTATTATCATGCTTGTCCGCTCTCTGCTTCATATGATCTCGACTGTTGGTAAGTGTGTCCAGTTTAGCATCTAAGACTTGTTTAGACATTGATCAACAGTTCTTTGATATCTACAACCTGTGAATCACTACTTGATGAGATCTCCGGATTTTCCTCTCTGTGCACCTCTTGGTCATTTTGGGGAGTTATGTGCTTGCCTTTAAATATAGTGATTGCAACCAACAGGGCAGCCCTGTCACCCAGACCTGGAGCTTATAAACAATATGAGAGCTGCAATGGTTCGGATTCCTAATTTAACACAAATATTAGTGACTTTAAATGAATCATATCAATGATCAAAAGTAAAATGAAACAGTACCCTTCATAAATTAATTTTAAAATTATTTTTCGCATAGTAAGAAATATTTACATACAAATATACAATAATACAAAAGTTTGGTGTAAACATAAATAACAATAGTGGCAAAAGAAAAGAAAATAATACACAAAAACAAATCTGTAGGGTCACAATATCTAACTGCACCAAATCCTACGTCTACATGGACACGCAGCACTGCTTGTAAAATAATCCTTTTTGATCTGAATACAGTAAAAGTAACTTGCACGCAATGGTTCCATGGAGTTGAGATCGTTGCCACTTTGTAATGAAGACAAACTCCTCTTGTAGTTTTAAGATCATTTATTCTCAACTCCATTATAGCACGGGTGGTACAGCCTCCCAGACCAACTTCTCTCCAGCAACTTCGCTCCCAACCGTTTCCTTACAGAATACTACCACCACACCATTCTGTTGCATCATACCCACTTTCAACATTCCACTGCCAGCCAGCAGTGAAACCACATTATCTTTCTAAATTGGTTTGAGATTTTTTACATGTGGTGTTTTGATTGTTTTACTGTTGGTGTACTGCATACGTACTTTACACATTACATCTTAGTTAAGCCTGACTGCTTTGTGCCAAGCGGCCAGAGTGTTATGAACAAGTTAATTTATTTACTTTTGTGGTTCAACCTGACCAGAATTGCATTTACTATTTGAGTAGGGCGTCTACCTCTCTTAACTAATAACCTGATTTCTTACACTCTCACATTCAAAAGGTAACATTACAGGATCCATTAGATCACATGCACCAGTGCATGGTAATAGTCCACAAACAGCAGGGCAAAATACCAGTTTCAGTGCATTCATGAAAGACTGTAGGGCAAAGCAAGGAGGTGAGCAAAGGAGGGCAGGCAATTTGGAGAATTACAGGCTTAAAGAACTGTTATTGCATCCGACTCATAGATTGTGAAGAGAGTAGCTGGGATTTACTATTGTAGCACCCCTGACTTACTTATGGAATTTAGTAGTAAGCCAGGAGTACTACAATAGTAAGTCACAGCTACTTGCAGAGGACCCAATTGTGAAAGATTTTGTTGGGAATTACTCGTGGCTCAGTCCTGAATATTATATGTAAGCCAGGGGTAAGCCAAGAGTACTCCTGGAGTAATCCAGGAATACTACACATCTAAGTTACATCTACCCATAAATTCACTCTGTGTACTTGGTTTTATCCGCCACGCATATACTTTTACTAGATGCATGCTGGTTATAATGACACTTGTGCATTGTCTAGGTGGCCATTAACAATGAGGCCTGCTGCCTATTCGTGCCCATGGTCTGATGCGCAGACATCGATTAGATGGAAAATAACTTTTACATATGTTTCAATATGTGGAGTACTGTGCGGAAAAACAAATATACAAAGGGAATACATATACTGGTGTATCAGATTTTGAAAGTAAAGCAAATAAACAAGAAAGTATTTTGTTTTAAAGTTGGAACGAGATAATAATGCTGATTATTATGTTATTTAGCGCTTCATTCCGCAGTTCTGCCATTTCTGAGTACATTAAGACACAAGAAAAATAAAAATAAAAACTTATTTAGGGCCAATGCACAATATAAGTAAATAGCTGTATTCCCAGCCTGCATATAAGAGTGGCAATGAATGAACATCAGCAAAATATTTCAAATAAAAACACAGTGTCAGGAGTTTGGAGTAACCCGACTGACTGTCAGTTACCCTCTTCTACTGGCGCTGATGACTGAACGTGAAGCTTCCCTCTTCTGCTGGCGTTGATGACTGTCAGTGAAGCTTCCCTCTTCTACTGGCGCTGATGGCTGTCAGTGAAAGCTACCCTCTCCTACAGGCGCTGATGACTGTCAGTGAAGCTCCCCTCCTCTACTGGTGCTGATGGCTGTCAGTTAAAGCTACCCTCTTCTACTGGCGCTGATGACTGTCAGTAAAAGCTACCCTCTCCTACAGGCGCGGATGACTGTCAGTAAAAACAACCCTTTTCTACTGGCACTGATGATTGTCAGTAAAAGCTACCCTCTTCTACTGGCACTGATGACTGTCAGTAAAAGCTACTCTCTTCTGCTGGCGCTGATGACTGTCAGTGAAAGCTCCCCTCCTCTATTGGCGCTGATGGCTGTCAGTTAAAGCTACCCTCTTCTACTGGCGCTGATGACTGTCAGTGAAGCTCCCCTCCTCTACTGGCGCTGATGGCTGTCAGTTAAAGCTACCCTCTTCTACTGGCGTTGATGACTGTCAGTAAAAGCTACCTTCTCCTACAGGCGCTGATGACTGTCAGTAAAAACAACCCTTTTCTACTGGCACTGATGATTGTCAGTAAAAGCTACCCTCTTCTACTGGCACTGATGACTGTCAGTAAAAGCTACTCTCTTCTGCTGGCGCTGATGACTGTCAGTGAAAGCTCCCCTCTTCTACTGACGCTGATGACTGTCAGTAAAAGCTACCCTCGTCTACTGGCACTGCTGACTGTCGGTAAAAGCTACCCCCTTCTGCTGACACTGATGACTGTCAGTAAAAGCTACCCTCTTCTACTGGTGCTAATGACATAACATAAGAGCATGGCTCCTGGGTATGTACCCTTCTATTCAGCACAACTGCTCTGCAAGGTAATCACAGTGGCCCATATTGAGCCGTCTGAATGGTTTATAAAAGGGACATTTGGCGCTAGTTAGTTTACTGAAGGTAAGGTTACCAATATTACAAAAATGGAAGAATACAGATACCTAATGTCCTGAGGGAAATCAAGAGACTTTGGTGAAGTCACTTATCAAATCAGACGACATTTCATGTATTCATCACCATCATTAGGGAAGGACCATATGGCTATTGCAAACATCTCATGTTGTCTTTCTAGAAAGAGCAATATCCATATATGTTGCATTTTATGTAAATATTACAAGCTTTTTCCACACAAAGAACACGTATGATACTTGCTCCTGGCTACACAGATGAGATATAATTGTCGACCATATGATAATATGAGGCAGGTGCGATGTGATATAGGTTCACTAGTCTGCATTAGCAGTTCCTATGGTTCATTGACGAGTTGTCGTGTACAAAGTCACATCCGCACTGTATCACTGAAGCCGCTGATGAGAGATAGGAGACAAAAAGTGAGACATACCAGCCCTGATGTGCTTCACTGTGTCTTTACAGCTTGACCTTCACTGTGTTGTGAGAAACAGCTCCTTGAACGTCTGACTTAGTCAATAAGCTAATCCGGTCATCAATAAAACACACTTTCTTGTTTATTAATATGTGATTAAATATGTATATGATAAAAGGATATTGACTGTAGCAATGTTTGGTGACAAGAACAATTATGGTTTCCAATTCTAATCACTGCATGAGCTGTTTAAGCCAGTAAAAGCCAATAGTGTGTTTATGAACAACCATGGACTTTAATTAAAATATTATAATTTTGTTTGCTCTTTCGGCATTTCTTCAATTACTTTCGAATCAGTGGGCACGTTTTTTCTTCTTTTAGCTTTCTTCAGAACACATTTTAAGAGTAATAGACCAGTAGGCCTACATAAAAGCAGCCCAATTTCTTACGTATACATCATTTTCATTTCAGGCCTATTTCTTGAGTTTCACCACAGTAGTAGGTACAAATAGCCTAAACCGTCAGTGCTAAATTGCAAGCCAGGGAGCCAGAAACCACACCAGCATGTATTAGCAATTCCAGGATTTGGCAATTTCATGATATTTAAAGTTGACCTTGACGAGGCATCAGAAATGGACATTTGCTGCAGGTATTACTTTATTTACGTGGTAATTCCCATTTGTTTGGTATTTTTCCACATAACAATTTCACTAACTTTCGACTGGCGAAATGCTCAGGTGGCAGATACCAGGAATCATTTCCTGAAGAAAATAGGAGACATCAGTATATTTTATGTCTACGAGGAAGTGAAAAAGCAGAATGCAAGTGGAAGAAACACTAGTATGCAAAGGTTCGCTCCTCTATCTTTAACAACACCATAAATGTAGCATTTAGAAAAACTGCTTTTAATTTCCTCGGCTCTTCCATTCAGGAGCTGGACCTAGTTGAAAGCTTAGCCTCACCAGAGGAACTGGCGGATTGAGGAATTAAAAAGAGCAATACTAACATGATCAAGATATTTAAAAAATAGGTCCAGACCACGCGTAAAATCTCAATAAACAAATTACCACAACAAATTAAAAAGTGAGAGTAGGAGAAATTAGAATAAATACTTAACAACAGCAGTGGCGAGTGAAGGTAAGCGTGGTGGGGTGGGGTGCTGCGGGTGGGATGTCGACAGACAATGGAATAGGAGTTATTTATTTATTTAATTTACCCTATTCCGTCATCTGTCGAAATCCCCCCTGCCCGCCCCGCCAAACCACGCTTACCTGCACCAATTGCTGCTGACTAACAATTCTATAAATGGAATTTAAGGACATTAAATACACATTAGTAACATAAACAAGTTAAAGTAAATGGCAGTATAATAAATGTTTAGAAATTCTTCCAACTATGCTAATTGCCCTTTCCAGCAAGATAATGAACATAGATGAAATTGTGGGAGAGGAAGTTGGTGAAGAAGTATCCAGAATGTGTTAAAAGTTTTGACCCAGGAAGAAACAGTTACTTTCAGACATCTTACAAAGTTTCTAACGCCTTTTGATTGCATCTACATGATGGTTTGTTGTTAACATCTTGAATTGAAAATTGGTGGTGGTATGTTATTTTTTCATTTGTTTTTTCTAATGTCATGAACAGTCATGTACTTAGTGAAACAGGAAAAGGTGATTGACCTCATATACCCAATAATATATTTAAAAAAAACAGAACAGATAGTGGTGTTCCCTAAAAGGGAAATAACCGCACATCCAAAATTATACCTGTCTTGAAATATCAATACTATGCATGACAAATATCAATGTTGCTATATTGGCAACAGGGTGCTATATCAGCTTCAAACACCTACTACCTAGAGGTATTGTCTGTACATTAAACAAATAACATGCATATAACAAAACATGAGAAAAGGAAGCTATTGCAGCACAACCATTCAACCGAACATATTTAATTAACCAAAAACAGTGTTGGTCATGTGTCAAAGTGATCCCATATTGTAGTTTTTAATCTAAATTACTTAAAATTCCCAGCACACGATTAGCCGACACGTGTTTCGTCTGATACACAGACTTTTTCAAGGCAAATATTGGGAATATTGGCGAACTGTAATGTATAAAAAAATCAGTCACTGCAATGATACGCTTGAATGATAGAAAAAATATATATTTGTAGGGGTCAATTTATCAGAGTTGCACTACATAAGGGTCCAGGTGAGATCAATCCACTTGGGACTGACAATTTTGTTATCATTCAAGCGTATCATTGCTACAGTGACCATTGACGACTTACTTGTTTCTTTCATTATACTTGAAAGATTGCGAGTTTATTATTGGGCCATATCAGGGCCGAAGATAGCTGTTAATTTGTGGGATCGTACTAAGTGGCTGAAGGCCTGCACTGGCAGTGGTACTCATGTTTATGTATGTCTTGGGTCATTTAGATCACGGTCTCCTCATTTGGATCCTGGTTCCACTTCCATCTTACGCGCTGCAGTGACTGATTGTTTATACATTACAATTTGCCAATAATCCCAATATTTGCCTTGAAAAAGTCTTTGTATAAGACGAAACACGTGTCGGCTAATCATGTGCTGGGAATTTAAACTTTTGGACTTCAAAACGGTGTATAAGAAAACTCCTTTTGATGTTCTAATTGGATTATTTTGAATGGATTGGCGTTTCCTCATCGTCCTTATTGTGCAAGAGATAAAAAACTGCATTATGGGATTGCATTGACTCATGACCAACACTGTTTTTAGTTAATTAAATTACGTTAAGTTGAATGGTTGTGCTGCAATGGGGAACATCCATCACATCGGGGCCAAAACAGCGCGGTGCTATCGCACTGCGACTTTGACATCGCATGAGCGTTGACATCGCATGCTTTTAGTACTCATGCTACAATGGCGCGATGCCATTAACATCGCATGCAATTACAACGCATGCAATGTTAAGAGGCTTTTCCTTGTACCTTGGAATTAATCTAAACGCCAAACACTTGGAATTAATCTAAACGCCAAACAAATGCAAACAGTTGATCTTTGCCAACTGTCACGGACCTTGGAATTCCTTGGAATTAATCTAAACGCCAAACACTTGGAATTAATCTAAATGCCAAATAAATGCAAACAGTTGATTTTTGCCAACTGTTACGGACCTTGGAATTCAGCCTTTTCCTTGTAAAAGGCAGCATTAGCGGCGCAACAACGTGCAATGTTAAAAATGACGGTGTGATGTCCGTTGCGATGTAACAGCCGCGAGGTACATGCGCGCGAAAACTATGTCCGTTCATTCGGAATCGCACAATTTAATAAAGTAGGGAAGCTGGGATTTGTATATAAATGCTGGGCTGTATAAACTGTATTTCCCACAATTCCACCTGTAAACTTTAGCACCACTGTTGTGAACCGAGAGTCTGTGGCATCCTATGTACCTAAAGTGAAGTCCTGCCATATAGCAAAAGGCTAGGTGCAGCCCATGGATTCATGTGATGACATTGCTGGATACTTATTTTATTTATTCTGTTTAAACTACGTGCCTGCTCTGACACCATGAGGAAGGAAAGTCCGGGCTCAGCTGAAACCCTAACCAGGGGCCTTAAAAACATTAATGTAACTACAGAAACAGCTCTGTTTTACTGGCACCAATTGAAAGATTAAAGAGGCCATACTGTCTGTGAGCAGCTCGCACAGGCAGCACAGCCTCAATGGCAGGGTGAGCAAGTGACGGCAGAGAGGCAGGTGAGGGTGGTGACTACGGATAAGCATGCGAGGCACCAGTTGTCATCACATGCCCTTTTTATGCTTTTCCTGGCTAATGCGGCCCGAGGAATTACAACAGGCAGAAATGGTGCCGATACCGTGCCTGCTGATTTCCATGGGTGCTGTAGGGAATGGCCTGGCGGGCCTCAAGGGCCGTACTTTGAGTAACGCTGCCTTAGGGGGTCTAAACATCAACATATTGTACTGCTGACTATAACTTATTGGAGATTTAAAAACAGAACACTGAATACAGGAGTTCTTTGTGGCATAGTTATTCCTCCATTCAATCGACAGTGTATTATTTGCTGTTTTTATGTCACATGACCACCAATAATCACTCTTATCACTATTGAATGAATGAATGAATGAATGAAGGGTGTCTTGTATTGCGCAAACTTAACCACGATGGCATCAAGGCGCATGCAACATACAAACATATGGAAACAAAACGGCTAATACCACAAAATTTAATAAGCCTGGGAGAAGAGCCAAGGCTTCAGAAGTTTACGGAAGATCGCCAAAGATGGTTGGCTGGAAAGTTCAAGGGGGAGAGAGTTCCATAACTTAGGTGCCAAGGTGGAGAAGGCTCTTCCTCCCCATTTCGTCCTCCTGAATCTAGGGACAGTGAGTACATTTCTGGAGGCTGAGAGGAGCGTTCTGTTAGGGGTATAAAGGCTAATTAGGGACCTGATCCCTTCCGAGCCTGAGCCATATACTGCCCTGTGAGCCAGACATAGGAGCTTAAAAGAGATCCTGGCCTGAATCGGCAACAAGTGAAGATCTTTCCTGGCCTTTGTTGCCGATGAACGCTTAGGTAGGTTTGAGACCATCCTGGTTGCGGAGTTCTGGACCACCTGGAGACGCTGAAGTGACTTCTTGTTTATGCCCGCGTATAACGCATTACAATAGTCAAGTCTGGAGCCCACCAGGGCAACCGTTGATTGTCTACGGGCATCGGGTGAAAGATAGGGGGCGATCTTTTTTAGCGTCCGGATGATGGCGCAACATATGGACACTGTTTTGTTACGGTCGAAAGAGAGGTCAGGGTCTATTAGGAATCCCAGATTCCTGGCCAAACGGGTTGGCTGGGGACAGTCCCCCAAGGAGGCCGGCCACCAGTCCCCAGACCAGAGATCGTGACCCCCTCCAAAGACCAAGACTTCTGTCTTTTCTCCATTTAACTTCAAGTAGTTGCGAATCATCCAATGCGCAACTGCCTCCATGCAGGATCTAAATTTAAGGGCAGAATCTTTTATTGACACGGTGGTAGAGACGATAATCTGGGTGTCGTCGGCATACGACAGAATCTGATACCCAAAAGATTGTATAATTTCGGCAAGTGGGGTCACGTAGATGTTAAACAAAAGAGGGCTCAACGCGGAGCCCTGCGGGATCCCACATTGCACCGCCTGGGAAGATGATAGAAATTTGCCCAGTTTTACTCTCTGACTTCTCTGATGGTAAAAAGGAGGAAATCAGATTCAGGGCACTGTCCTCCACACCTATCCCCTTTAGCCGGTCAACCAGAATTGCGGGGGACAGGGTGTCAAAAGCTGCCGTTAGGTCCAGCAGCACCAGCAGCGTGGTCTGTCCTCTATCTACCTCTGATCTGATATTATTGATCACGACGGTGAGGGCAGACTCGGTGCTGTGGGCAGCACGAAACCCATGTTGGGAGCAGTCCTGAAGATTCGTACTCTCCAGATACGTGGCTAAGTGGCAGTTTAAGTGGGCCTCAAGAATTTTAGCAGGGGCTGGGAGCAGGGAAATGGGTCGGAAATTTTTTAAGACTTCCGGATTCAGAGTAGCGTTTTTTAGAAGGGGTTTCACCACTGCTGTTTTCCAGGACTCTGGAAAGATCCCTTCTGTAATGGCTTTATTCATGACCTCCAGCAGAGGGGAGAGAACCACCTCTCTGCATGCCTTAAGCGTTTTTAGAGGGCAGGGGTCAAGAGGTGAACAGGACTTAGTAGCATCAAGAAGAAGGTTAATCTTTTCTCGTGACAGCCGAGGGAAGCTTGCTAGGCAAGGGGGGGAGCCAGGTTCGAGAGCCTCAACCTCAGGAACAGAGACTGAGGATTGAGGCGAAGATGTTTGAGTGGTATCCAACTCCAGGTTTAGGGATTCAAGTGAGCTGTGTATATCCTTAATTTTGATGAGAAAGAAGCTCGCAATGTTGTCACAAAGCTCTTGAGTTTCGACAACAGAGTTAGCCAAATTGGGAATAGACAGCGTATTGATGATTTTAAAAAGTTCTCTAGATGATTTCAGCGAGGCGGTGATAGTGCTGAAATAGGCCATCTTTTCCTCTGCTATCGCCTTTTTATATTCCTTTATTGCCTGTTTATGATGGATTTTCCTGGAGGTGTCAGGATTAGCCATCCAGGATTTTTCCGTTTGTCTACATTTTTGACGTAGCAGTCTTAGACGGTCAGAGTACCACGGTGAGGAGGGACTTTTCCTGGCAGAATAGAATTTTTTAGGTGGTGCAAGAGTGTCTATAGCATTTCCAAGGGCTTTGGACAGGCAAAATGCAGCGGCATTGGGCTCTGACGGTAGGGAGAGGTTGACCTCCGCTAGATATGGAGCTAGAGAGCAGTTACAAACCGCTCTATAATTTCTTCTAGTTTCCCATGTAATTCTACTAGCAAGGTTAGGGACATGTGAGGTTATGATATTTAAATGGAAAGGGACTGCTCGGTGATCTGACAAAAATAGAGGAATCGAGGTTCCGGTCACTAATCTGGAATCATTGGAAAAGATGCCATCAAGCGTATGTCCGGCTAGGTGTGTAGGTCCAACAACCAGTTGGCTAAATCCATGGGCAGACAGACCATCAACCAGCGCCATCGTATCTCTATCATCTGTTGCTTCCAAATTAAAATTAAAATCGCCCAGGAGGGTTAGATTGGTCATGTTAATAAAAGGTTCTGAAATTTCAAGTAAATCCTGGAGGAATGAGGCCCTGGGACCAGGAGGCCTATAGCAAAGAATGCCCGAGAAGGAAGCAGTAGGGGTGAACTGTATAGAAAAGTAGAGTGCCTCAAATTTGTCCGAAGGTGAAGAAAGGGGGTCAATGCGGCATGACAAGCCATCTCTACATAGAATTCCCAGCCCACCCCCTCTGCGCCCAACTCGATTCATTCTAAGAAGGGCATAGCCCTCGGGAACAGAATTGACCAGATCAGGGCCAGCGGACTCCGATCCCCAGGTCTCCGTAATGAAGACCCAGGGGGGACTCCTCTGTGATACAAAATCATTTAGGGCTACGTTATTCTTAATCAGTGACCTGGCGTTAATAAGAAATCCAGGCTCCATTAGCGAACTGTCAAGCAGCTTAACTGCTGATGCACTCGTCCGATATTTCCTGGACTTTCGTGTACCAATAGGTATGTTACAACCGCAGAAGGTGTTATCAGGGGATCTGGTGTTGTGGCATGGTAGAGGGAGGGGTCTGACCGAGAGTAGGGTAGAGAGGGAATATAACTCACGATCTAAAGGAAGTAGAAAATGAGGTTCATTCTTCCTGGGCCCTGGCGCATCCTTGGCACTGACGGGCGCAGACGGGCAGGACTCAGGCACGACTCCGGCGCAGGTCCGGTGCGTCCACTGATCGCGTGCGCTGTGTGGAGGCATGCCCGTCCCCTTTTATGCTTCGAGCTAGACTGCACCAATGTCTTCCTCCCAACCCAAGATGGCCGCTCCAAATCGATCCCCTAGACCGGCCGCCTCAGCACCTAAATCGTCGGAGAGCTGGCCCAAAATGCGGGGGATGCGGGAGTGCTAGCTTCAATGTTGTGAGGGCTCAATATAGGAAGCAAAGTGCAAGTGCACGGGAAGATTAAAATTACAAAGGTAAGTTTTTAAAATTCGTGGCACAACAGTTTTTCAGCAGTTTTAAAAATCGTGGCACAACAAGGGAAGGGTACACACAGAAAGGCAGTTAGACAACAGAGCAACCTCCCGGCTTCCGCCTCAGGAGGGGAGACAAACAAACAGCAAGGATTGAGCCCCGCCGGAAATGCCCCTTTTATGCTTCGAGCTAGACTGCACCAATGTCTTCCTCCCAACCCAAGATGGCCGCTCCAAATCGATCCCCGAGACCGGCCGCCTCAGCACTTAAATCGTCTGAGAGCTGGCCCAAAATGCGGGGGATGCGGGAGTGCTAGCTCCAATGTTGTGAGGGCTCAATATAGGAAGCAAAGTGCAAGTGCACGGGAAGATTAAAATTACAAAGGTAAGTTTTTAAAATTCGTGGGACAACAGTTTTTCAGCAGTTTTAAAAATCGTGGCACAACAAGGGAAGGGTACACACAGAAAGGCAGTTAGACAACAGATCAACCTCCTGGCTTCCACCTCAGGAGGGGAGACAAACAAACAGCAAGGATTGAGCCCAGCCGGAAATGCCCCTTTTATGCTCCGAGCTGGACTGCACCAATGCCTTCCTCCCAACCCAAGATGGCCACTCCAAATCGATCCCCGAGACCGGCCGCCTCAGCACCTAAATCATCAGAGAGCTGGCCCAAAATCCGGGGGATGCGGGAGTGCTAGCTCCAGTGTTGTGAGGGCTCAATATAGGAAGCAAAGTGCAAGTGCACGGGAAGATTACAATTACAAAGGTAAGTTTTTAAAATTCGTGGCACAACAGTTTTTCAGCAGTTTTAAAAATCGTGGCACAACAAGGGAAGGGTACACACAGAAAGGCAGTTAGACAACAGAGCAACCTCCCGGCTTCAGCCTCAGGAGGGGAGACAAACAAACAGCAAGGCTATTCACTCACATTACTTTGGAGCACCTACTTGTATTTTAATATTGTACCTAAATAAAGCAAATACATTTGTACGAACACAATTGTATGTATATTTTGCCTATAGGAATGTGTTTTGTAATGGCAGGTGAGCTCAGGCTTAAAGCTCTTCCTGAGGGAATAATTGCATTCCTTTGTTACATAAGAACGGGAGCAAACTTTGATATCTGTGCTGATAACCATTCATTTTTAGTCTGACGTAACATAACATAACTGTTAGACCTGTTTTGCCTTTCGTCCTCCATTTTACTGGACCAATTTCTGTTGGCCATAGGGCTCTGTGCACTTTACCACTGCTAACCAATGCTAAAGTACTTGTGCTCAGTGCCCTAAAACAGGGTTGAATTGGCTTACACCCAATTGTCCCTTGTAAATATCATATACTATTGGCAGTTCAGGCTGGACTGTTCCCATGAAGAACAGGGTCAAGACTGATTTGCATATGGCTGAGTCTGAACTGGAGTGGTGAACTGAGCTAAAGATTGATGATGGATTCAACCCAGATCTAATAGTGAAAAGTTTCAGTGCTCCATCCACCATCTTCTTGTTTTTATATGAATACTTTACACATTGCCTCTAAGTTTAGCCTGACTGCTTTTTTGACAAGCTACCCAGGGTTAGGCACGGTTTAATATAGTGACTTTTTGAGGTTCGTCCTGAAAGGGGCTGTAGCTGTTGATTGACCATGGCTCACTCCCCAGTCAATAAATTACCCAATTTCTCATCATAACATAACATTATGACAGTATTGTCTGTAATTGTAGATATTTGGCTTTGTGGTGGTAGTATTTTTCCCTGTGCCCATTAATTGGTATTTGATTATCTTGCAGTACTTGTGAGTTGTCATGTATGATGTGTGACTTACTCCTGGACTTGGCTGGAGAAGTGGGTCTGTTTGGGCTGCAATTCTACTGTAGTAGCTGTGGGTGTAAATTTAGTGAATTGCAACTGGCGCACCCATTTGTAGGTGTGTTTTGGTGAATGCAAATGTCATATGTGCCTATCCTTGAGTTTTCCATCCCTCCTCACACTTTCTAGAATATGTTCTCAATAATTCAGTCACTCACAATTGCCATTCCTACATTACTCTTAAAATGTAGGAGTATGTGTGCAGAGTTTTCTTCATTTGCATTTCCCTGGGGACTGGTCAAGCCTGGTCTTTCTTCAACAGCTAACCACATTGCAAAAAATGGGTCAGTTTAACCTTTTTGGTGTGGCCGACACCTGCAATACGCCCCCCCCGTGCACCCATCAACCTTTGGCCAATGGTATGGAGGCTTTAAAAGGACCCTCTGGTGTTTGCACCGGAAGGATTCCTTTTTTCATTTTCAGGTTGGGCTGCTGGGAAAGAGCTTCCCCAGCAGCCTGAGTCGTTTTTTTATGAGGGTAATGAAGATCACTGTGCAGGGCATGTTAATGTCATTACTACAAAGTGAAATTAAAACTTGTTTTACTTTCACTGTATTATTGCTTGGGGGCATATCTCAGCCCCCTGAGTACTAATTGAGTTGGGGGAAGTATCAATGGAAATGTGAGGTTATCCCTTTTCCAATGGCAGTTCGACCCTGTTGGTCCTTGCTTGGGGATTGCTACAGAAGAGTGATCCCCAAGCAGTGATCCACTCACTATACATCAGGGATTTGTGGCAGGGGTAGGGCCCCTTCTAAGTGCTACCCCCAAACTCTCCCTCAAATGTTTTGGAATTTCTCTCTTCCTGGGAAGCAGATGAGGGCAATTACCCCCAATCTGCCCCCTCTGGAGGGGAGGCAGAACACTCAATAGGCACCAGGAGTGGAGAGTGTCTACCATTGGCATGGCCATGTCCCCACCCCAACAAAAGGCACAACAATTTTTTTGCCAACTAACAATTTGCATATCAGAGGTTTGCCCCAATCTGCCAGCCTGGGGGTGGCATAAATCTCAATAGACACCACAGAATATGTATATAAACATATCAGCGGTGGTTGTCCGCAATGGGCATGGCCATGCCCCACCTGAAGAAGGGTGCAACAGTCTTTCTCTCCCTGGCAGGCAGTTTGAAGTTTTTATCCAACCTGATGGGAGAGGGGGGCAGAAAGCCCAGTAGACACGAGGGATATATATTAAAAGAAGGAAACATAGAGGTGGGTGGCTGCCTGCCATGGGCATGGCCATGGCTCCAACCCAAAAAGGGTACAACAGACTTTCTGTCCCCTGGGGATTGGAGGTGTAGCTCAATATGTCTACATGGAGTGGTCAGAAAGCCCTCTAGACCCAATGGATATATATATAAAAGAGAACATAGGGGTGGAGGCTGCCCACCATGCACAGGATCATGCTGACACCCCAAAAGGGAAAAAGCAGTCTCTTTACCCCCCCAGGGGCAGACAAGTTATTGCCCCCAATTTCCCCTGAATGGGCAGAAAGCCCAATAGACACCAGGTATTTAAAAAGTGCACCAAAACAAACATAAGAATGGGATTACAATCTCTGGTTTTGAGACATATCCCCAGCCCACCCAGAAGGGCAATTGTGTCTTCCTGCACCCTCAGTGCAGATAGGTTTGTCTCAGTTGGGGATGTTACCCCAAAAAAACCACAGGGGTAGAAAGCCCTCCATTAGACATCAGGGATTTTGCATTCGGTTAAAAAGAAAGAGGCGCAAGCATTGTACTCTAGCATTGGCCACACAGCCACCTCAATGGGGATAACATCTTTCTGCCCGCACCAAGGGAGACAGGTTTGCCCCATATTTTCCCCTGAGGGGAGACATAAACCCTCTCAACACAGGGATTTCAAAATGCCTCCAAAACATTTAAAAAGATGGGACTGTGTACCCCTTGCATGGAGCCGTACAACCCCCGAAAGCCAATAGCACCTTTCTTTCCCCCTGCGGCCAAATAGGAGGCTTATACCATTTGGGAAGGATGCCCCAAACCTGTCTCCTGGGGGTTAGAAAGCCCACTAGACACCACAGATTTTGCATTTGATACAAAAGAAAGGTGCACAAGTGTTGCACTCTGACATTGGGCCATGCCCAAAAGGGGCAAACCAGAATGTTGGCCTCCTCAGGGGGCAGAGAGGGGTTTGCCACCAATGTGTCCCCTGGATGCCAGAAATCACACTGGATAACAGGATTTTATTTTAATACCATAATGGGGTGGGTCTGGGCCATCCTGACATCAGGCCCCCACCCTCAGCCCTAAAGTCTCAACAGTCTTTCTGTTCCCCTGCAGACTAAAACATCTCCATCCCTATGGCAAGCAAGAAGACACTTAATTTTTTTAGACAGTGTTTTTATATATGGGCCGGGAGAGTGGGGCTAAATACCAATTTCTTCCCACTGGTTGCACTTTTTGGGCTCAGGTAGGCTGCCACCAGGGAAACCTACCAGACCAAGACATTTCTAAAAACTAGGTATTTGGAGGAGTCAAGGGTGGTATGCCTTGCATAGCTTTCATTAAGTTTTCTTACCCACAATGTTGTGCATACCTCCAACTCTGCCAACAATCTAACATTTTCATTGCATTTCTGTGATGATGTAGACATCCGGAATACACAGGGATCCACAACATTTCTACTGAACAGAATTCCCCCACTTGTTCCAATAAAAATACAATCCTTCTGGTATGGGTGGGCCTAGCGTCCAGGGCTGGAAAAGCCCCAAAACATAATGTGGAGACATCAACATTTCGAGTAAAAAAACCGGATTTGACAAAGGGGGGTAGCTGTATTAGCTGGGCCCAGTGTGGGCCGCCACCTAGGAACACCAATCAAACCCAGATATTTAAAAAAATTTGACTTCTAACGGAACCCAGGGTGCTCTGCCTTGTGTTGATGTCATGACTTCTTTTTAACCACAATGCCCTGCAAGCCTCAAACTTTGTCTAAAATCACAAAGTTTCCTTGCATTACTGTTACATAAACTTCAGGAATTTTCAGGAATCCAGGAAATTCCTACCGACCAACGCTCCCCATTTGTCCCGATAAATGCGCTACCCTACTTGTGGGGCTTGACCTAGTGCCTCCAAGATGAATGGATCAAACCAGGGTCATTGAGAGTTTTGGGTGTTATGATAGGTTTCCCGGGGTGGAGTGAGAGCTAGGACACAAAATCTGCAGCTGCCCACATTGTAAAAAAAGCATGTATCCTGGGTTAAATACAATGCCTCCAGTTTGGGTTTTGCAGTTGCTTGTATCACAGGTGCTAGGTCAAGTCATGCAAGTGAAGTACCGTTTTCATCCTGAGACATGTGAAAACACAGAATAATGGAATATTTGTTATTACCAGTTGGATTATTACTAGTTGGATTTTTTGCATTTGTAGCTTCCAAATGTGAGCAGTGTGCAAAAAAGAAGGCATTTTTCAAATTATCTTCTGAACCACACAATAGTATGAGTAATACCAAATTCAGAGATGTACAAATAACCACTGCTCCTAAAATCAGAATCTGGTGTATATTTCAACATGCCTCCTTCGTCAGTGCAAAATGAAAAACCATTGTAAGGTGCAGCTCAGTTGTAGGCTCTAGGTATCTCAGGTTATTAAGAAAAAGTGGGTGAGCTGTTCTGAAATCAAGTAACAGTCAAGATCGTGGATAAGAGGAATTACACTAGGCTGAAGAAACTACCATCAGCCCACCATTGTGGCGGAATTTCATCACGTGGGATACGGATGGTTAATCCAAATCTCGCCCACGTGATGAAATTCCGCCACAATGGTGGGCTGATGGGAGTTTCTTCAGCCTAGTGTAATTCCTCTTATCCACGATCTTGACTGTTACTTGATTTCAGAACACCACACACACTTTTTCTTGACTATACATCTCTTTTCATTTATTGTTATTATGGATTGGGTTGTGAGGTGTGATGGTCAATAAACTAATGTTATATATAAAGTGAAATGATGCCTTGGTCACTAATACTAAATTTTAATTAAATAGGTGAGATAGTTGAGTTATCTGACCTAACAACAAAGTCAATTGTCAAAAGAAGCATATATTTTTGTATTTATAAAGTTTCCCACCTCCACAGAGAGAACACCAAATATTATTTTCCTTCTTGTTTTTCACTTTAATTGAAAAAAGAAATTAGAATTAAATAGGGGCTTATATAATTTGTAAGACCACCTACTATAAACAAACACAACAACATATATATTTACATATTACTATTTACATAGACATATACAAAACACATATATATATATACATAAATCTGAAAGCTGTATCTTATTCAAATGTCGTAGCCCAATTTTTTACAAAAAAAGGATGCTTGTTATATGTACAAACTCCGCATTCCTTTCGAAGTAAGCTCCCCCAGACCTAACACAAGAAGTATAAATAGTCCATATGTATTTTAGGCTATCTCCAATCCTTTTACTCCTTGTAACTAATACTTTTACACAATCAATAATTTGGCTGGGGTCTTCTTCAAACAAAGTGTCGACGCGTTTCAGCCATCATAATTCTGGCCTCATCAGGACTAGGGCTAATAGATAGTTCAGTCTTCGAAGCTATATATTCTTGACCCAGTATGGTCTGGTAATTTTCATAACTTCAGCACCAAAAGGAACTGAATGTTTAACGGAGGTGAACTCTTCAAAATACAAAGCACGACGTCTTTCCTTATTGACGGGGATGGTGCTTAAATAACACTCTTTATTCCAGCCTTTCGATTTTCCCTCGAGTTTTTGAAGGTCGCCGCCGTTCTATAAAATAGAAACATTATCCGCCAAGAGCAGAATTGCTCGGTTTGTTCACGCTGGCGTCATTCACCTGGCTTGCACCACTCGCAAAATGCGGAAGTCCTCTCTCCTTGCTGAACAACCTTGATTTCAGAACAGCACACACACTTTTTCTTGACTATACATCTCTTTTCATTTATTGTTATTATGGATTGGGTTGTGAGGTGTGATGGTCAATAAACTAACCCATTCCGACCCCCCTATCTTTCTATGTTTGTGTATCTCAGGTTATTAGACAATCTATAAACTCTATATATCCCTGCGACCATAAGGGCCTAGCAGATTAATTGCTATATTGCTGTAAATCTGCCATTATGACAAGAAGTTATGTATGGAAACGTAATGAATGGCTGTTTTTCCAACTCATTTAATTTTTTTTTCAATAGTTTATTGGTGAAAACTTTGAGGGATCTACACAAATGGTCCCTTGCAGAATTCAGACTTTCGTCTTCTTTTCAGAAATCTATAGCTTTCCAGGATTTCCCATTGATTTCACACCTGTTTTCACCGCAAACTTGAAGCAGGTTGAAAGCACAACAATTAAGAAAAATGGGCCACCTCTTAGAAAATTGCAAAACTGTGTTAGAAAAATATTTTTTTAATCGTAGCTCTGCTTCTTCCCGAAAGCTGGAAAGATGGTGATGTTAGCACAGTGAACATTTAATTGATGCAATTTCTAAGGATAAACAGACTTTCTGTTTTTTCCCATTTTCCCAAAAATGCCAAAAAAGTAGCCATATTTTGGCTATTTCTCGGGCACCTCCAACGGAAGTCACAAACCCTGGGTACTCTTAGAATCCCCATGATGTTGGGAAAAAGGACGCATATTTGGGGTGGATGCCTTATGTAAAAATAAGTTATAGAGTTGCGAAGCACCCCAAATAGCCAAAAAGGGCTCTGTACCAAAGTGGAAAAGCCTAAGCAGTTAAGGGATTAAAATGCAAATTCTTGATATTTCCTTATTGCGCTTTAGGGCCTTACTGCCACAGGCAAAGAGCCCACCAACAAAAGTGGGATACTGCTTTTATTAGGGAAAGTATGGGACTGCTTAGTGGTAGAACGTTTGTGGATCCCTGCACAATCCAGAACTCTATCTCATAGAAATGTGGGCTAAAGCCATGATTTTAACCAAAGTTTGAGGCTTACAGGAAATTCTGGCAAAGAAATCATAGTGGACTCCATACATGTCACACTATATAGGACTTGCCTGGTTGTTAGTTTTCAGAAATGTCTGTGGTTGAAACAACATTGCCAAAATGGCTGCATTTGAAAGTCAAAATCTGTGTCCTTGTTGCGTCTTTTTAGTTTTTCCTATTGATATCTGTATGCCCAGTCACAGAAGTTGGGTACTGTTTTTATGAGAAGTGTGGAAATGTAGAATAGTAGAGCATTTGTTCTTATCAATTAAATTGTTCTCCATTTTTGGCTGCCTAGCGTAAGCCAGTGTGCAAGAACTACACAATTTTCAAAATACACTTTGAATCAAATGATATTATGGGTAAACACAATTCAGATTAATACAAATAACCACTACTCCTAACTAACCCTGGGCGTAGTACGCATAGTCGTGCTATGCGAAGCTACGCGAAGACGTTCTTGCACTATGCGAGCTTCGCGAGCGTGCGTAGTAGCTTGCTGGACCCGTTCGCGAGCCGTTTTTCTTGCTCGGGAGCGTGTTGTGCGTGTTCGGGGCGCTGTCTGCGTGTTCGGGGGATTGTAGCGTGCGACCTTACCCATGTGGTGGGCTATGGGCGCGGCCGTCTTGTGTTTTTCAATTGCCCCGCCCGCTCGCGTCCCCTATTTCCTCTTCCGGGTCGCGTATACCGTGTTCGCGCGGTGCACGTCTTGTTCGGGAACACAATTACTTGTTCACGCTGACAAAGTGCATGTTCGCATGAAATCGTGCGCAAACTTACCCACATGGTCGCGATGGGCGCGGCCATCTTGTTTTTCACACTCTCTGCTATGGTTCTGGGCCTAGTTTTCTATCCACCTTATATCTGTGCAATCTTTACCTATTTTCACAGTTTTTCTTACTTTTTTTACTTATCATCTATCTCTCTCTGTCCCTAAGTTTATATTTTGCATTTTATTTCTACTTTTCCACCTTTTTTTAAACTTTTCTACTGTTTTATTTTACTTCTTTATTTAAGCTCCTACTTCTTCCCCCTAATTTTTTTCCCGTTTTGTTCTAACTTTTCTTTTCCACCTCCACCTCCACCCCAGAACCATGGCAAAGGTGAGCAGCAGAACCGGCTCGAAGGGCAAGGCGCCTGCGCCCAAGAGCCGCAGAATGAGACCTGCAGGGGTGCATGCCCGGAATCTTTTCGGGGAGGCGTAGTTGGCCGCCCTGGTTTTTTTCATCCAGCGCCACCTCCCCTTGACCTTGGCAGCAGGCGGCAGGCCAGGCTCCGGTTACCTACCAGAGGAGCGTCACCGCCGGTGGGCAAAGATGCGCCGGGCAGTCTACCGTCGCTCGGATATCCGGCGCACCCACCAGCAGCTGGCCGACCGGTGGGCAGACATTCTGGACAGGGAGCAGGACCTGTTGGACCTGCTAGGTGTCGAGGTCGTGGGTCTTGGTGAGTAGCTAGTAATATTAATAATTTAATATATAATATAGTAGTATAAGTATTGTGTATATTTCTTGGACGAATAAGTAACACGATTACTGGTGCGCTTAGTTACATTGCAGATCAATTCCGTCTCAAAATCTTCTGTTATTGTATGACACAGGTGCTGCTCGCCACTTCTCTTACTGGTTTGTAACTTTGCGCTAGCTTGGGCTGGTGATTATTGATGTTAGAGTTTTTAGGGAACTGAAGTTAGTTAATGCTATTGCTGGAGTCTAGTCCTTACTAACATTGTCCTTTAGTGAAATAGTGGTAGATGGATAGTATTAGTTCATATTTTTTTTAACGGTCTGCATGACGCCTCCTCTGTCACTGAATGCTTAGTTCTTATTTACCCCACCCCTCCATAGAACCGGTTTGAAGTTTGTTTACCGAGTGGTAGGCTTAGCAGCAATAGCATGGTCAGGTGAGTCAGTAGCAGTTCATATGACGCAAGCAACCAACAATTCCGTGTATGCACAAATTTATGCATGTGTCCTCCATCTCATCATCTATGCATGTTTGCGGGCAAAAATAAAATGGAAATGCCGACACACTGAACAATTGGCCCGTCTGGATTCTTGAATAGGTGGTGTAGGTCAGGTGGTACTGGCTTCGTTAGAATATTCTGCAATCAGAATGTTTATGGAACATTTGATTAGTGTTCTATAAGTAGACGGTCTGTGAATCCTGCAAGCCAGTAGTCATTTATACTTCGAAGTCAATTTTATTGGAATTGTTGTTTCCTAAAATGTTTGAGAGGGTTTTTGAATGATGTCTTCGTTTCACAGCACTTAATGTTTCTCTTTCTTTATTATTTCTTACATGATCAGCACCACCCAGGGGCAAGAAGACGGGGTCCGAGTTGGCGGGACAACCACAAGAGGAGCGCTCCTCTACCGAGGATCCTGCTGCTGGCCCCAGTAAGTCCTACAGTGCTTATATTATTAACAATTATATTTCCCTAACTTTTTAACGCACCTTATTTTTTCCAACCTATTAAGCCTCCTTCCTAATTCAATGTTAGCAAAACCTTCTTTGGTCTTAAATTTGTTTTCCAAATTTTGGGTATCCTTCAAACTGCCTCTGCCCTAAGACTCTCTGTGCTACTACTATTAGACTGTGTGTAGCTAAGCTTGCCCTGTTGGCCACTCTTTAGTTAAGGTATTCTTTTGAATAAAGCTGTGATAGAATAGTTGTAGCCACTGGGTCCATTCCTGTCTTTTGCGTTGTCCTCTGTAATCTCCAGTCTTTGTCAATTCCCACCAACAAAATGCACAACCAGATGTTTGCCTACTAATTTTTGTTCAGTTTTTGTAAGAACCGCCTTGTGCTTCCATATGCCAGCCCCTTAGCATGCTGGTAATTGTAGTCTTTTCGGCCTCGAGCAATCTCACCACATTGAATGCACAAGCTACGGGGCTGATTAGATGGATATGACAGCGGCCCCCTCGACCACGAAACCGCTACACACATGTAGTCTAGGTCTGCTGTGGTTCTTGTTGATTGGTTGTGTGTTTACCTTGTATTCCACTTCCTGAAGATATTCCATCAATCATCAGATCAAACTGACTGACAGCGTGCAAAGATGGTATGGTGGTCATCATCATCATCATCCAGTGTGGCACGTGTACGTGTTCTCCAACAGACCAACTACAGCAACTCAGTCTGTAGTGAATGACTACGATTAAGTCCAGACTGCACCTGCAGTAGTAGGAGTACAATTGGATACATATTATTAAACAACATGGAAACATTGACCATCACTTGAGACACAAGTAATTTGTTATTATATTAAACTACTAGTATAGTTCTACTTCATGCACATTTGCTCTGAGTCAGCAAGCAGCCAATGCAATGTATGGCATCATTCATTTCATATACCTGTCTTTCTCTTATTTGTGGCTGTCAGATCACAGATGCAGCAGAGTCTTCTGAAAGTGATGACGAGTTTACTTTAATTTTGGAGCCCTGCTCAAGTTCTGACATTGAAGAGTTGTGTATGCCTGCAGACAGAGGTGTAGCCTTAAGACAGTGATGCATTTCAGATTGGAAACAAAACAGAAAATGGCTATAGTCACGTACGTTTCACTTGTTATGGAGGGACTGTTAGAGGCTACATTATTGCACTATAGTCCATCTTCATCCAATGTATGGCAAGATGGAAATGTATTTAGGGTGAGTCAGGAAGATGGAGCAGGACTCTGATGAGTGGAGTGCACAGTAAATGCTCAGATGTGCAACTCCAATAGGTAATTAAAAGAGAAAGGAAGATGGTGTTGGTTTTGAAGTTTGAGTCAGAAAGACAGATATACACAAATAAGGAAGGGAGAAATAAAGGAAGGGAGAATGTAACAATTTCAAAGCCTAGTTGTCAGGGAAGAGGAGCTCGTCCTCAAACCCTGGTGGTTCTTCTGACAGAAGTAGGTCATGTAACCCACTAGTTATGTCTTCCGACTCGCTCTCCTCTTCCAGCTCTGATTCACGTATTTTGTAGTCTGATGGTATGAAGTGCTGATTCATTTTGATCATGGTTAACCTCTCCACGCTTTTGGGCAAGAGACTGGTCCTTTTCACAGTCACAATGACACCAGCAGCACTGAAAACACGCTCAGAAGAGACACTTGCAACAGGGCAAGCTACATACTTTATCGCCAGCCTGCTGAGCACTGGCCATTGCTTTCTTGTCCTATACCAATAAACCAATGGGCTTTGCTCCATGAACATCTCTGTTGTGTCATCCACATAGGCCTGGACCAACCGCTCAATGTTCGTTGGTGCTCGGGTTTGCTCGTCCTCTTTTTGCTTTGCGACAGCAGCGGACTTACCCATCCCTTTTTGTAGAAACCAAGCAGCTATTTTTTTGCTTGTGTCTGATGAATCAGATCCTGTTGGTGCGGTTGTTGTTATTGTTTGTGTTGGTGACTGCTGGGAAGCAAACGCACTGCTCGCATGCTGTGAAGAAGAACTTGACTCTGGAGGATGCTCAGTAGTACTTGCACTGTCCTGGGCTGGCACTGGCAGGCCTCTAATTGAGAGCCGTTCATTTTCTAAATCAGTGGCTTCCTCGGCTATTACAGTTTTGTACTTGGAAACATCCCCTTCTGAAAAAGGAATTACTGCATTACTGTTCACAAATAATTTGTACCGTGAATCCAAAATTGTGGCAGTAATGTAATGTTGATGTGACACAATCTTATTTTGAATCCTTGTATTCTCAGATAAGCGGCCGGCTAAGGACTTCGCCAAATTACATGCTTCAAGTTTTCCTTCAACACCTTCGTATGTTTCAGACACCTCCTTCAGCTCTTGCTCTAGCATGTACAACAATGGGATAGCTTGGCCCATAGTACAGTACTCCCTGCTGACTGCACGTGTGAAGACCTCAAAAGGAAGTAGCATCTCTGTCAGGTATTTAATGAGGTCCCATTGCGACATCTCAACTGTCATGGCCTTAATAACAGTTGAATCCCCTGATCTTCTTGACATTGTCATGACATAAGCATTAAGTGGTATGTACTGCTCAAACAGCCGATCAAGCATGTAATAAGTAGAGTTCCAACGTGTTGGTACCTCCTGGATGAGTGCTTTGACTGGCATTTTATACTCACGTTGAATGACCCGTAGCTGTTTCCGCGCTTTAAATGATTGAAATGCGCGCAGATTCTTCTGCAAATGGTCAGTAAGTTGCTGACTTTGCTTTCATTTTTCAGAAAGTCTTGAACCACAATGTTAATGCAGTGTGCCAAACACGGGACCCTGAAATAGCGACCATCTTCCATGGCCTTAACTACATTACTGCCATTGTCGGTGGCAACAAAACCAATGTTAAGGCCTCTTGGTCGCAGCAGTATGCGATTTCTCCATAGCAAACATGGCTACAGTAGCATGTCTGCGAGTATCATTAAAAATCTCAGTAGTGTCAATGCCTGCAGATATCTTGTCTCTAACACCTGAAAAAGAGATCCAGTGTGCAGTGATGCACATGTAAGGAGTGGCTTGGCAACTGGTCCACATGTCTGTTGTCAGGTGGATACTATGCACAGCACTCTGCTGCAAGGCTTTTCCAAGCAATTCCAGCACGTCATGGTGTAGCGCTGAAACAGCAACTCTGGCAAAATTCTAGAATAGTAGAACATTCCATTTTGGGCAGAGGGTTGTCACAAATTCCAGGAAACCCACCCCTTCAACAAAAGAAAAAGGGAGAAGGTCCAGAGCTAACATTTTAGCAAGCTTAGCATTGTACAAACGTGCTACTGGGTGGTTGCGCTCGTACTTTCCCTCTGCCTAAACATGCTAACAATGGTACGCTGCTTGGTATTTCTTTCAGTTATGCCCGATGCAGTACTTCACGCGCAGACTTCGCACCCGTACTCCTTGGTGTCTCCGGGTTACTCTTACTCTGGTGCCACAGAGATGTTGCTGGTGCGGAGGATGTGGGATCTACCACTGCAGTGCTGGGGAGTCCGACAGGGGTACTTAGTGTACCACTACCAGATAGAATGTCTCCCTCTTCTTCCTGTTCGACCTGTGGACCTTCTACTACTTCCCCACCAACATTAATGGTTCCTGCTTTTATGATACATAGGTGGTCCTCCCACTTGATTGCGTGGTGTTTTTTCATATGGGTCATTTGGCCTCCGGTACCATAGTTTGTACCAAGCTTACCACGACTAACAGAGGAATGACAAATGGAGCATATAGCAATGTTCTCCTCATTTGCGCTAACTGTAAAGAAGTCCCACACTGGGGAGCTTAACTTTTGTCTCCTGCTGGAGGTGCCACTTCCAATGCCGGATGAACTGGAGGTTGTGTGTTGAATTTCACTATGTGGCTGCGCAGTAGTACCACTACCTACTACTGCTGAGGTGGAACTTGTGCTGGATGTAGGACGCTGCCGGCTCTGTGCAAATGTAAAAATGGAAGCTGTAGGTAGTTTTGGTGTGGCCTGTGTTGGTGGTATGCGTGCTACATCCCTAGTCGCAGCCATTCTTGCTAGGGTTAAAATGTTGGTCTCCATGTCCTCAGGGCCAGGAGTAATGCTTGTGATGACTGGATCTGACTCATCATCACCATAATTATCCGGCTGCTCAACATCGCACTCCATAAGTGGTAGGCTTCCTGGAACCTTCCTTTCCCCTAGCCTGGTCTTCTTGGGATGTCTCTCCCTCTCACACTCAGATTGTTGTGGCTCCCAATTGAGATCAAGATCATCAGAAGGGATGCTTGGCGAAGAACTCGATGGACTAACCCTCCTTTTCCTTGGTGGAGATTTGGAAACAATAGATCTCCTGCATGAGGTGCTGCCTCTTCTTGCTCTGCATCAGGCTCAATTTCCTGAACTGCCCCGACTTCGGGAGGAACAACAACTACTATTGCCGGTGGTGGTTCTTGAACAACAACTATTGCAGGCGGTGGTTGTGGTTGTTGTTTTTCGTTGAACATCTACTATTGCGGGCGGTGGTTGTGGAACAACTACTATTGCAAGCGGTGGTTGTGGTTGTTCTTTTCGTTGAGCATCTACTATTGCGGGCGGTGGTTGTTGAACAACTCCTATTGCGGGCGGTGGCTCAGGTTGAACATCTACTATTGCGGGCGCTGGTTGTTGTTTACCACTTTTCTGCTGTGTTCCCTCTTGCGTGGAATGTGTACTACTTTGAGATAGCGATAAGTTCAGGTCAGGCTCAGTATCACTGCTGCCCACCATTAGGCTGGCTACCTCTTCCCCACTTATCTGCTTGGGCCTGGGTTGGTGGCTTGGGCCCACTGATGCGGAGGTGCTGGCCCCAGCTTGGACCCCGGTCACTGCTGCTGCAGGCATACTTTTTTTTCCCAAAAAAGGTTTTCGGGTCAACACCAGACTTAAGTGTCACTTCTTCTTCTATTCTTCCTTCTTCTTCTCAGCAACTTTCTTGGTCTTGGAGGACCTGGTACCTGCTTTCTTTGGGCCCATCTTCTTCAGATGTCAGCTGCAGCACTCAGTTGCACAAGTTGCTGAGAATGATGTCTGGTCAGGTTAGTCACACCACACGTGACGTAGTACAGAAGGACGTCCGTCTGGCAGTAGAACAGGCGATGAATGATGACAGACACCTCCTCTTCAGTCTTTTGTGCACCTACAAGCAAAGAAGGCAGAACAACATCAGTCGAATGTGGATTTTTTTTTGCTTTAATTTTAATTACTACTAGAAGTATTAGTACAACCAGTAAGAGTAAGAATAGCAAAGAACTAAAATGCAAATGTAGTGGAAGTGGAACTTGTTTATCCTTAATTTGTGCATCATTTCGGATGGATGCAGCATCAGTGACCTGCAGCAGATAGCAATGGGGATGTGAACAGTAGTAAGCCAACAGGAACAATGGCAAGACACAGGCCAATTTGTCAAAAACAAAACAGCACACTACTACTACCACCACAGCTCCACATGGGCACTCTCATCACAGGTACATGGGTAAAGGCCAGAAAACAATAAACTCAAGCAGGCCTATATCCCTCCCTATATGGCCAGAAAAAGGAGGATGCCTGCATCACAGCTTAATGCAAAAAAGAAAATCCCCATGGCTAAAAGGTTTGAAAGTTACACAACAACACAAACAACAAAGGCATTTAGAGTTTACACCCAAACCGTTAACTACACCCCAAACACCACATTTGAAAATTCAATGCATTGCCACCCATGCCCTAAATGATGTTAAATTCAACAGACAAAATGGAAACCGCTACATCAAGCAACCCCGCTGACTACCTCTGGGACTCTAGGCCTACTGGCAGAAAAAATCACAAGTTTGTAGGCCTGCGGCAAAAAAACTAAAGCACGATGGAAGGTCACACAAAATGGCTGCCCCCACATGGCCTGGCCACCCCCAAAAACATAAAAAGAAAGAGAAGACAGACAAAACATTCCTATGGCAAAAGGACAATGCTTGGCTTGACAAAATGGCCACCAAGCCGCCCACATGGTCAGGCCACCCTCAAACAACAAAGTACATAGAGGACAGAAACAGTAAGTGGTCCATGCTCCAAAAACTACAAGCAAAATGACAACCTGAGGAGTTTCTTTTAGCAAAATGAACAGCATCTACATTTTCGGGAAGGTTTTAGGCAACTCGAGAGATATTGCTCGCGAGAATGCAAATTCGGCTTGTTCGGCAGCGCAAACTGTACAAAACGTCGTTATCACGTGCCCGAGCACGCACATTGAAGAAGACAAAAACTGTAAGGTTGCGTTGTAGCACTGTGCAAAGTTACCAAAACTACGCGAGCTGAATTCTAGGGTTACCTAGTGCGCAGAAAAAGCCATATTATTCAACACACACCCAAAACCTGCAATTCAACACCAAAAACACATTTTGCTAATCAATCCAAAGACATCCATGACCTATGATGTTACACTTACAACTTAAACACCCCAAAATCAGTTGAACAACGTTCATGCACCCATGATGAGGACTCTAGTAGTACCCTTGGGCTTACTGGCAGAGTAGGCCACAAGCTTGGAGGCCTATGGCAAAAACACAGTGGCTACAAACACAAAATGGCCACCACCACCTGGCCAGGCCACCCACAGAAAGTAAATGAACTCAAGCAGGCCTACACTAACTACATGAACTACTAGGGTTACCTAGTTTTACTAAAAAAAATTAATTCCACTACAACAGAGTATGCAATTAAATCCAATGCCATCCATGATGTTTTACAGACACAACAGAAGCATGGGTGGACCCTTGGGTACCTCTAGGCCTACTGGATGAAATTTCAAACACATACAACTTGCCCCCTCATGAAAGTACAGGCCTCCCTCAATAATAATTTTTAAGAAAGATTGAGAAGCACAGAAAACTGTAGTTAAAAAAAAAACAAACCAAACAAACATTTACAGTACGCCAATTCTCAATTCTCAAACTTACTTGTAAAAGAAAAGTTCAAATCCAAAATTCCTCAATAAATCCAATTAAATGCTATGATGCAGCAGACATACACAAAGAGTGATCCTTCCAGCTCCAATTCCAAATGAAAGTGAACACCACATGGACAAAGCACTGGGAGGAGCCTGGTGGACAGGAACAGGAAGTTGGAGACTCAGGGGCACTTCCTTTCTCTTGAAAAAAAAAGTAGAAACAAAAAGAGGACTCCTAGCCCAAAAAAATACAGCCAAATCACAATCTGAGGGGTTAAATGAACATTTCTGAGAAGATTTTAACATGCTCGAGAGATATTCTGTGCCAGATTGCAGTTTCTGCGTGTTCGGAAACGCGATCTTACCAACATGGCGCTGCAAGGAGGATCAATGACATGTTCGCGCGTCCGAATGACGTAATCGCGTTCTCAAAGTCGCATGGGATGGTGCGGCCGGATTCCAAACATCGTAGCGAACGGGACTGGGAGAGAAAAGCGAGAAAGCGAACGCAGAACCACGGTAAGTCATTACCGCGCACGCGAGAATGCTATTGAGCGCGCGAGGAAGAAAAACTACTACGCTACGCTGTAGATTGCGAAGTAGTCGACAACTTCACGCTCACCATGAAGTGCGAAGTTGCCGAAAATTCCCAAACTCCGCGAACGGAGCTTAGTTCTCCGCCCAGGGTTACTCCTAACCCTATTAACTAGGGCACCTTCAAAAATGCATTTGTTTCCTTCACAACCATTTCCCATTCATTAGATTATACCATATGAAATGATGAATGGTTGGTACACAATGAAAATTATTAAATGTTGCAGATCACTGGTTGTCTTTGGGTGTTGCAAATTTTTAGGTAACCAATAAGATGATATATACCTGCAACTAGAAAGATCTGAGCGATATAAAAGTATGAAACATTTGTAAATCAACCATTGGGGCAAACAATAGCAGATGAAAAGAGTCATCTGTTTGTATTTGTTCCTATTTATTTGCATTAGTTATTGATTTCAATAATTAGTTTACTGAAATTAGAACTTTAACTACTTTAAAGACATGCACAGCTTTCCTGTTTCATCCATGGCTTTCACACCCAGTTACACCACAAACTGTTTACTAAGTAGAAACATCAAAACTAGAAGAAATCAACTGCAACTTAGATACTTTAAAAACCTGTGCAATAAATATGCTTTTTACAACTCTGCCTGGTCTTGAGGGCAAGCTTGTACGTGGGTGGTTTTAGCACAGCAAATCTTTTGTTGATGCATTTTTAGAAAAGAAAACATACACTTTTTTACAAAGCACTTTTTTCCTCATTTCCAAAAAGAATATTATATTTTGGCTATTTTCTTGGTTACCTCCAAGGAAATCCACAATCTTGGTGGGAAAAGGATCTAATTTTGCCTGCATATCCTTTGTGGAAAAAAGACTCAAAAAGACTCAAAAAAGAACTCTCCCACCATCATAAAAAGGGCTCAGCACTATGGGCGGAGTGGGTGACGGATGCCTCATCACTCAAGGGGTTAGTTTAATTTATTTGAGATATTTCCTTATGATTAGTAATATTACTTTCCTCCATTCTCTACCAGGGCTGGACTGGCTACCGGGCATTTTGGTGTGCTGCCGATCTGGGGGCTAATTTCACTGCGGTGGGGGCTGATTTCATTGATGGGGACCTGCATGTGCTTCGGAATAAACAAAGCATATCAAATGTTTTTCAGCACATGCAGGTCCTCATCGACGAAATCATTCCCCAGCTCGGCAGCACACCAAAACGCCCAGTAGCCAGTTCAGCCCTGTTCTCTACACTCCACACTCTAAGGAAGATGCAATACCATTGTTTGACCATAAGCAGTACTTGGCTTACTCCAAGGCTGCACTGGGATACTCTTGAGCCTGTTTTATCAGTAGTACTACTGTCACAGATTTAAATAGTTTATTTTGTGAGTTTCAATTGCCTTGCTCCTATGGCACTGTGTAGTTTTATTAACATGTCATCTCTAAACCCCTTCTTCCATTTCCGTTAGCCTCATCCATTTTGTAGCAATTAGTACCCATTTTTCCACCTCTCTCATTGGTTTCTCCCACATTTACTACTAAAATCTATCCTTACATTTTTGGAGATCTCTGCAACTGGATCAGACACCTCCAAAAATGAAAGATAAGAGAGTCAGATATATCTGGCTTGAGGTTTGTGGATTACATTTTGCAGTATGTAGAGAAGTACTATTGTACATACACCAAAATGTTTTTTGTGAAAAGGCAATTTTGACTTCAGCTTCCCTTTTTAGCTGTCAGTCTGCATTTATATCCCTATGCAGATGATACTGAATTGATTCTATGACTTAATGGCCATCTATCCTCTCTACAATTCCAGTTTAAGAACTGCATGTGTACTGTTCCATAATTTGTGGACTGCAATTCACTGTGCCTTAATAAATATAAAAGAGTAGTGCTCGTCTTCAGAAATCATCATCCTGATCCACCATCTGGCATCATGATATTGGCTCCTCACCACTCCTATCATATTTGCTTCTAAGGTTGATGGTATTTTTGATCGACAGCTTCCCTTCATCACTCACAGTGTCAATCTTACCTCATCCTGCTTTTTAGGTCCCATCTACCGGGCAGCACAAACTGTCTGGTTATGAGGATACTTTTCTATCTTACAGTGGGCTTACAGCCCACCCATTGGTAGACTTTATTGTCACTCACATTTGCTTGTTTCCTATTCAAATGGCTTTCCTTCCTCTTCCTGTGTTTTCCTCCCCTGGATCATTGTCTCTGCACTACTTTTGATTGGTTGACTTGTATCCTTCCACTGCTCATACTTCGGGAACACATTTCTTCTTTTTCGTTCAACAGTCCATGGGATTGCATGTGTTTTCTAGCTCTGTTACTTTTGTGCTGTTGTTCCCTCAAAAACCCACCCATCCTGTGCTGAAATGCTCCCCTGTACTCCGGGTTTGTCTGTAAAAGCACACCATCTGGGATATTTTTGCTGGGTTATGGCTGAGGACACTTTAATGGTTGTTTTCGTTTTATCTCCTGCATTCTACATATTGCATGAAAGCACAATCTTCGGCTCACAAAGGCTTTTGTGGTGCTGGGAGAAGGGCAATCTCCTGCATTCAATCAGCTGACATCTAAGGCAGAAGGTAAACTTAATATCACACTTCTCCTAAAGGTCCAAAAATATCCTCCCAGGGCTAACTAACCCTGTGGAAAGTAAATTAGACCTGTCTGTTGAGACCTGAGTAAAAAATATTGGAAAAATAACCGGTGCCATTTAAAAAGATTGGAAACATTGAATTCAATGTACAGTTTTGAGATACCATGAGATATGGGCTTGCTTTTCCTTCAGCATTTAGAAATAATTTTTCTTTTTTAAACACAATTATGCTTTTCCTTCAGCATCTCAAAATTATTTTTCTTTTGTAAACACTACTTTCCAGACAAGCATTTGCAAAGCCACACGCTCAGAACTCTCATGAGAAGGGCGAGGCGTATTACTTTTGCCAATACTTTTTAAAGATTCGAGTGATCAAAAAGACCATTCCCATTCTTCCAGAACATTTTCAGAAACATATAATTCAAGCACTCATTCTATCTCACTTAGAATATTGCAGTGCATTCTATGCCAGTCTACTTGTTTATTCGATTGCTAGCTTGTAACAAATTCAAAATGCAGCCACACATCTCATTCGGGAATTGAATAGGCATTCTTGTATTTCTGTTTAAGTTCAGAAAGATTTCATTGACAATCAAATATTGAACTTGTACAAAGTAAGGATAAATGTGCAAAGAGAAAAGTAAACAATAAAATAAGTGAAATAGCCATTCAAAAGGAAATAAACTGTAAACATAACCAGCCATAATGCAATATACAACAATTAATAATGTATGATAATCAAGAGGATGATAGAGATTATGTTAACAGAAATTAGATAAAACAACGAAGGGAACTCATGGAGGTTTAGCGACTTCTTGCTGAAAGGGAGTTTGAGACAGGGAACGGAGAGCACATACATCAAAAAATGAGGTAACTGGATCCCACAACTGTTTATGTTTGGAGCACAAACGAGTGAAACGTTGTATCTAGCCTATGGTTATAGCATATAGCGTACCACCACGCCTGATAAGAGAGTTTAGTGAGATCTTTCCAAGCCTTAGTAATCTGTTGAAAAGCTACAGCAATAAGTAGGTCAATTATTGTTATGCTGAAAGTGCAGTGATCCCATATAGGGGATATACTACCTAGAAAAATGTGAGATATATGGAAAGGGTGCTTGGTGGAAAAAATATTATTAATTTGAGACCACACCTTGACCCAAAATGTGTTAGCCGGAGTACAATCAAAAAGCAAGTGTAGCAAATCTGCATGAGGTGCAGAGCAGGTCCAACATGTATGTGGAAGGTCAGAGTATCTTTTGCTAAGAGTAAGTGGGAAAAGTAAGAGTCGATTATAAATAAAAAAAAAAGTCTGAGTAGTATTTGCAGCCCTGGAGGATTTCCGTATCTTTACCCAAATCTTGTCCCATAGCCCAGTAGGCCATGAGAGACCCATGTCCACTTCCCATGCTTCTTCAACATTGGTCTTTGCACGTGATGATGCTGGTGCGTGAAGCAGAGCATAAATCTTGGATGCCCTAGTACCTCTAGTCGGTAAAGTGCGTAATTGAGATATGATAGGAGAGTCCTGAGGTGACTTGGAAGGCAACTTGATGTACGAGTCATGTGCTAATTGAAGTGTTTGTGCTAATTTGAGATACCTAGCATGAAAAGAGGAAGGGAGATGAAAAGATGCAGCGGCGTCTGAAAAAGGAATAGTATGAGATTGTTGAAATAATTGATGTACCCATATGAGACCCTGACTTCTCCAGGATTTCCAGAAAAATTGTTTATTGTTTATCAAAATCGATGAGTTATGCCATATAGGTTGTTCAAGAAAGGAGGAAATTAAAGGGGATGGTAGAATCTTAGAAGTATATTTGAGAATCGGAGTAGAAATAGATTGCGGTGGGCGTGAAAAAGAAAGGTACTCTAAAAAAGAGAAGGGAGAAATATATGCCTGTTCCAGCGTTGTCCACAAGGGAGAGAAAGCGGGAGAATCCTCAATCCATCTTGATGCTTAGTTTAATAAAAAGCATTTGTGATAAAGGGAAAAGTTCAGAAAGTTTACCCCACCCTCTGCTTTCGGACGTGTTAATTTAGATATAGACATACAAGCTTTTTTACGCCCCCATAAGAAAGAAGATAGGACGGAGTTAATTTTCTTGAAATTATATAAAGGGATAGAGAACGGAATATTAGAAATTGTGAATAAAACCAAGGTAGAAAGCATCATTTTGATGGTGTCCAGTCTGTCCCATCAAGATAAATATAAAGGATGCCACTTTGTGGTAAGGTCTGTCAGTTTTTGTAAGCAATCTTCCATGCAACGTGCGACCGTACCTGAGAGAGTAGGAGTAAACTGAAGACCTAGATATTTAATACATGTAGGGTTCCGTGTGAACCCCGAAGTAGTGAAATCCGACGTATAAGTAAATTTAGTCAAGGGTAAAATCTCGCACTTATCCTTGTTTAATTGTAGCCAGAGATATAGGCAAATTAATCGACTTCCTTCAAAAAGGCAGGTAAAGAAGTCGTGGGCTCAGATAAGAATAATAGAACATCATCGGCATATGCCGCCATTTTAATTGTGGTCTGCTGAAACTTAAAGCCCTGTATGGCATTATTTTGGCGAATCCGCAGTAGGAAGGGTTCTAAGGCAAGATTAAATAAGAAAGGGGAAAGAGGACATCCCTGACGAACTCCTCTACCAAGGGAAAAATAAGAAGAGACGCCACCATTCGCTGCAATAGCAGCTCTGGGATGCGAATATAAGAGAGAAATGAGGGTAGAAATTCTTGGGCCGAAGCCAAACCACTTCAACGTCTGAAAAAGATATGACCATTCGACTCTATCAAAAGCCTTTTCCGCGTCTAAAGCTATTGCAGCGAGAGAGTGAGAAGAATGTGAAGTCTTAGAAAGAAGATCAAAGAATAGCCTGGTATTGTCTGAAAGCAGTCTACCCATGACAAAGCCAGACAGTTCCCTCCCCAGTAAATCAGGTAAAAAGGATTCTAAACGGAGAGCTAAAGGCTTAGAAAAGATTTTGTAATCAATATTTACTAAGGAAATGGGTCTATAGTTTTTGCAGTGCTGTGGGTCTTTGCCTGGTTTGGGAAGAATACATATGAGAGCGTCGGAGAAGGAACCTGAGGAAGAACCGGAATTTAGGAAAGTGGAAAGAAGTGTATACAATTTTGGGATAAGTAATGTCGAGAAGTGGAGAAAAAATTCGACTGTAAATCCATCTGGGCCTGGGGCCTTATCTTTTTTGAGAGCTTTCAAAGCACAAAGAAGTCCTTTATGAGTGAGTTCTGATTCTAATGAAGAGAGGTCAGGAGGGGTAACGAAAGGAAATTCAATGGCAGAAAAGAACTGGCAAATGTCCTGGGTCGTGGAAGTTGTTTCGGATGAATATAATGTGTTATAAAAGTGAAGAAATTCCTTCAAGATGTCATCATCTTTATGTTTCAGTACAGAATATTGATCATAGATATTTTCTATATTAGTCCTATTTTTCTTGACTTTCAAGTAATTTGCCAATAGTTTACCGGCCTTGCTTTGGCCCCCATAAAATTTAGCACTGGAGCGCAGTAAAAAATTGGAAGCGTTATTTGTAGTATCCTTGTTAAATTGTAATTTAGTAGCTATAAGCTCATGCAAGCATTCTTTAGACTTAGAAGCAAAGTAAGAATGCTCCAATTTCTTAATCTTGGAAAAAAGGGGATTAGTGAATTGTTCTGCTGTCTTACGTTTACGGGAAACGTTACCAATGATAAAATCTCTGGCGGATGCCTTAAAAGCATCCCATACAACGTGAAAGGGTACCTCGTTGGAATCATTTTGGGAAAAAAAGTCGTGAAAAAAGGCAATAAAGGAAGAAACAAAGTTAGAATCAAGAAGAAGGGAATTATTGAAGCGCCAGTTCCTAGTTAAGGATGGCTTCTGCAAAATATCCAGGTGTATAGAAACTGGTGCGTGATCTGAGATCAAAATAGAACCTATGTCAGAAGCAATCAAAGATTGTGAAAGATGATGCGAAATAAAAAAGTAACCTAATCTAGATTGAGTCTGGTGAGGTGGAGAGAAAAAAGCGTACTCTCTTAGAGTGGGGTTGCATAGTCTCCAAGCATCAATGAGTTTGAATTGATGAATGCAAGAAAGACGTATGTGACTTATGGGGAGTGTATGTGCTGGAAGAGTGCCTGTCTAAAAAAGGATCAAAAACTTCATTGCAGTCTCCCGCCAAAATTAAATTGTCCTCATAGTGTTGTTGTATTTCTATCTAGGACCCTAATTCAATATTCCAGATGTATGCCCTTATATGGCTATAATAAATAATATCCTTATAAAGGCATAGGAATCATATCCATATTTAGTAATAGCCCATGCAGTCCAAATACGGCTAGGCTACTCCCCTAGACTCCTAGACTCCTAGACTGCTGTTGGTGTGCTCCTGAGGCGGAAAGCCGGGAGCGAGGCTGTGTGCTAGATTTTAATCTTTGTGTCACCATTTAAATTCTTTGTATTTTAAAATAATCACACTTACGATCTCTGCAATACCTGTGGGTCACAGCAGCCGAGCTATTGCTGCAGTCAGACCGCCCCAGATCTTTGTTCGGCGCCAGCGCCGCGCGCTGAAACCAGAGGCCACGCCCCCTTCGAGGCCACGCCCCCCCGCTCCACACACTGTACTTAAGACGCCGATTGAAGGCGCCAGGTAACTGCTGTTGGTGTGCTCCTGAGGCGGAAAGCCTGGAGCGAGGCTGTGTGCTAGATTTTAATCTTTGTGTCACCATTTAAATTCTTTGTATTTTAAAATAATCACACTTACGATCTCTGCAATGTCTGTGGGTCATAGCAGCCGAGCTATTGCTGCAGTCAGACCGCCCCAGATCTTTGTTCGGCGCCAGCGCCGCGCGCTGAAACCGGAGGCCACGCCCCCTTCGAGGCCACGCCCCCCCCCGCTCCTCACCGGAAGTAGCATAAATTATGTGTATGCTGCGGACGCGCAGCGGACGAGCGCAGCGGGCGCGACGATTGCGCGCCGAAGGCGCGCCTAAGGCAAGCCCGTCTGCGCCCGTCCACGCACGACCGGGCTCAGGGCCAGACTCCAGGCACACCGAGAGGAAGAGTTACTCGCGACGTGCCCTACTTAGTCTCAGACCTACAAAAAACATACATTGTAACTATGTTCACGACTCAGGCGGAAATTTCACAAACTGTGCCATCTGCAGACCGGTTAAATTACAACTGACACAAGCACCACTGACATCCCCTGGCCTGAAATTAGCCGGACTGAACTGTAGGTCACTCCCCATGCACGCCCTACTTATTAACCATCTGCTCGTGGATCATGAGTTGGACGTCCTATTTCTTACAGAAACGTGGCTCGCACCGCACTCTGACTCGGATGTGGTCTTGGCCCTGGCTCCGGGCTTCCTTATCCAGTCCCAAGCTTGCCCCTGTGGCAGAGGAGGCGGACTGGCCATTTTGCACAGAGACCACCTCTCATGCAGAATTAGCGATGCCCACATCAAGGACTCAGAGAGCTGCCACTTCACCATCCATCTAACCCCGACAACCTCATTGACACGTATTCTGGTGTACCGCCCCCCCCGGCCATTTCGGCCCCTTTGCCAGCGCAGTACTAGATTCCATATCAACTCTGGCCCACTCCACACCTAACTTCACTGTGCTAGGGGACCTCAATATCCATTTTGATGATCCCCTAGACACAGGGGCTGCTGACCTGGTATCAGACTTAGCTGCCTATGGTCTCCAACTAGTAAATTCCGGAGCCACCCACATTAAGGGCCACCTGCTAGACCCAGTTTTTACAAATATCCATACCCTCCAGGCTAGACCCTCTCTCCCCCTCCCCTGGACAGACCATTTTCTGGTGCCCCTTTTTTTGACAGGAGAATTTAAGAAGCCCCCAAACCCACCACGTACACCCGGGATAGGGCATGGTCCAGACTCTCGACCAAGGACTGGGCCAGTGCTCTAGAATCAACGACCCCCGCCCCCTCCGAGGACCCTATTATAGCAGATAGTAACTTCAGGAAGTGGATTTCTGACTCACTGGACTCCATCATTCCTATAAAAACTTGCGAAGACAAGAGCGGAAAAATAGGCTCAGCTCCCTGGTTTAACCTGGAACTTAGAGCCCTCGGCAAGGAATGTAAAAAGCTGAGCGAATGTGGAGGAAGGATTGGCTCCACTCCAACAAAGACGTATACCGGAGGACTGTGAGAACATATAAAGCTGCCTTGAAAATCTCTAAAGCCTCATACTATGACGATAGGATAAAAAAGGCCACTAATTCCGCAAGAGAATCCTATCTCATTGTTAAAGAACTGCTAAAGGTTCCTGAACCCCCATCATTGACCAGGTCCAATCCGGATAGGAGTGGAGAATTAGCAAAATTCTTCGACTCCAAAATTTCTCACATCCTTGAGTCACTTCCGCAGCCTAGGCAGCCAAATTGCTGGGACACTGTGGCGCCCGACACCTGCCCAGTAGGCGTCCCTCGCCCGCGGCTTAATGCCTTTAGGGCGGTTACTGCGGACGAAGTCGAAAAGACTTTGGTCAAAATGAAAAGCGGCTCACCCCTTGACCCCGCACCCATGAGGTTTCTTAAAACTGTCGCCCCTGCGATTGTTCCCTCAGTTCTGGAGCTGATCAACGCCTCTCTGTCCCAAGGCATCGTCCCTCCTAGTTGGAAGGGAGCGGTGGTCAAAGCCCTGCTAAAAAAGCCCCAACTGGACCCCGCCGAACTGGCCAATTATAGACCGATCTCGCTCCTTCCGGGAATCAGCAAAATTGCCGAAAAACTGGTCAACGCTCAGTTGTCCTAATTCCTGGAATCGAACGACCTGCTGCGACAATCCCAAACGGGGTTTTGCCCTGGCCAAGGCACGGACACCGCCCTCCTCGCCGTCATCGAGGAGGCAAGGTGCATTCTGGATTCAGGGGGGTCGGTGGCAGTGATCCTCCTGGACCTGAGTGCAGCCTTTGACAAGGTGAACCACCGTGTCCTGCTCCACCGGCTGGCCAGAGCAGGAATCGGGGACACAGCACTGGCCTGGTTAGAGTCATTCCTGTCGGGCCGCTCATTTCAGGTCTGGGATGGCAGCTCCCGTTCTGACTCTCTTCCTTCCAAGTGGGGTTCCCCAGGGTTCCTCACTGAGCCCCACCTTGTTCAATGCCTACATGGCCCCTTTGGAGGATGTAGTTGCCCCCTTTGACATCAAGATTGTGAGCTACGCGGACGACACGCAACTGGTCGTCTCGGTCTCACACCTAGACCAATACCCAGATAATCTTCTGCACTGCCTCCAGAAAATCCACCTCTGGATGTGCGAATCCTCACTCAAACTTAATGGGTCCAAAACAGAAGTTATGCTGATGGGCAAGAAATGGGCAACAATTCCACCATCCGTCTGGCCCGACATCATGGGTGAGATACCCACCCCCAGAAAAGAAATTAAGAGCCTGGGGGTTTGGCTTGAACCAGACCTATCCATGAGAACTCAGGCTACCAAAACAGCTGGAACCTGCTTCGGACTTATGCGGTCAGTCCGCAAGATCCTCCCTCTGCTCCCCCCTCTTTCCAGGAAACTGCTGGTGAAAGGACTGGTTCTTGCACGACTGGATTACAGCAATGCTGTCTACTTGGGAGCCCCTGAAGTCACCCTGGGCAAGCTGCAACGAACCCAGAATGCAGCTGCTCGGATACTGATGGGCCTTCCTTTCAGATCCTCCGCCAGATCGGCCCTTAAGGCACTCCACTGGTTGCCAGTGCGAGAGAGGATCGAGTTCAAGGCTATGTGCATTGCCCACAAGCTCCTTAATGGACAAGGCCCTTCTATCCTAGGGGACATGGTTACCCCCTACAAAGCCCCGAGATCCCTGCGCTCGGACAATGAGCGTCTGGCAAATGTCCCCAGGGTTAGGAGGGCACATACCGGAGGTCGCCGTTTCTCAGTAAAGGCGGCCTCCCGATGGAACTTGCTCCCCCGCACTCTGCGATTGGAACCCTGCTACCTACGCTTTCGCAAGCAGCTTAAAACGCTGCTTTTCCCTAAATAAAATGGTTTCTCCCCCCCCCTCTCCCCTCTCAGCCAACCTTACTTGTCTTATAGCGCGGGGATGCCTCCGGGTCACCAGGCGCTCTACAAATCTTTAAATAAATAAATAAATAAAATAGAAAGTACAACGCGTTCTTTAAACAAACCAAACCTCCAGCAACCTGGGAATTCCCCTTGCTTTTTGTTTTGATTTGTCCTAGAACTCCTGTGAGCACTGAAAGAACGGCCAGTTCTTAGTGACATCTTTATTGATGTCTTATGTCCAACCTTACGTCAAACCCGGCACCTTTCAGGTATAAATATACCAATGTTGCCTTAAGCAAACACATGGTGTTTTGGAGCAGAGCGGCTATCTACTTGCCCGAGAGCCCAGCTGATGCGAGAGCCCACGGACACCGCCCCTCCCTTTTGACGCCCTGAGAAAGACGCTGTCTTTTTCTCCAGCCGAGAAAATCCAGCTCCGGTGTTTTCAGCCGCCCCTGCGGGTTGCTGGGATATCGAGTCCTGAGAAAGAGATACCAGACCTCCTGCTTTCTATTACCCAGGTACGGAGCTGACTAAACCCTTAAAGAGAATTCTTGATTCAGATTCTTGGCAAAAACCAACTTAACTTAAACTGCTACTTATTTACTCCTTCCCAAGTATTAGGCTTAGGTCAGGTACACCGGGGTAGGCGTATTTAGAAGCACCAGTTGAGTATGTTAGTCAATGTATTTATGTATGTATATATTTTATCTATTTTAAAGTATCATATGGCTAAGAAACCATATCAATGCTTTTACAGTATTTTTTTATAATACTCCTTTTACTGTATGCACTTTACTTTATACTAAGTGTTGCAATTGTGGCAATTCATTTCTCTTGCATGAGAAAGAAGACTACTCAATAGATAACACCTTTTATTGAAAACGCCCGTCTCCCTATTTCTCTGCACTCTGGTGAAACTAAGTATGCACGATTGACTGAGTAAAATAGCTGTCTATTGTTTTCACACGACTCTAGAGATACACTCTTATTCTGGGGGAGCAAAGTTGTCATGTTTATGGTTGTCAGAAGCTAATCCCTTCTTGTCTATCCAGGGAAGTTAAACTCCTCCTTGTTTATTCGAGAAAGTTTCTAGTGACCTCTGAGCTAGCTGGCAAAACTAATTAAGTCTAATATAGTCAGTAGAGACCTAGTCGACCTCAGTCCTACGTCTACACTGCTGTTTATATTATTCCAATGCGCAGAGCCTATTGGGAATATAGGAACTACACTACAGTTTTGGGTAATGTGAGGAGATAAAGAGGTCCAAAAAGAGGCGTCTCCTGTAGTTGGGGCGTAAATGTTCAGAAGGGAAACTGGAGTATTGTCCACAGCAAATTTGACTAAAACCCATCTACCTAGTTGGTCTGCTGAGTTAGCAATTATCTTGACTGAGAGGGATTTATGGAATAAAATTAGAACTCCATTACGCTTGCCATCGCCTGGGGAAAAGAAGACCTCCCCAACCCAATCTCTTTTTACTTTAACAGATTCTTCGGGCGAGAGGTGTGATTCTTGTATACAAGCAATGTCTGTTTTAAGCTTGGCTAGGTTTGTTAAGACTCTCTGCCTCTTTATGCGAGAGTGTAAACCTCTAACGTTCCAGGAAACAATTTTTAAAGGCATTCAACAAGACATAAAAATTACATTCGAAGCTGGGTAAGGCAAAACATCAATACAAGAGAATCAAAAATAAATGTATGATAGTCAATACAATGCAGAAAAAGTGAACGACAAAAACCTCTTACAGTGAAGATAAACCTAAAATACTGAATACAACATATTTGCATGAGGAAAAAACTAAAAATAAGCGAGAAATAACAATCAACATAGTAACTGATTGAATAAAAACTGTAATCATTAACAATTAAACCATGCAAAAAAGTGAATGATTGATAATACGAGAAAAAGAAGGAAACAAGAAAAAAAAGAGAGAGAACAGGAAAGCGTCCAGGAAGAGATATGAGAAGTGGGAAAACTGGAAAATAGAATGTGATGGAAGGGACGAGAAGAGAAGAAAATCAAGCAATGAAAAAGGCACAAAAGAAACATATGAAGGGAGAAACATGACTTACAGAACATTCAGGACATGTACGGGGAGGGAGGATGGAGGCCACATAGAACAATGACGGGTTCGAAACTCGTGAGGGAAGGCGGGAAGGAGAGGCGACTCGGCAGACTCCAGGAATGGAAGGAGGGGGAAGAACACGCGGGGCAGTGATCTGTAGAAACGGAAACAAAATACCAGAGGGAAAACGTTAACAACTAGAGATTAGAAATGGTTATCAATAGAGAACATTGTCTAGAAGCTAACAATCAAAAGCAGTAAAGGCATATGAACATAACCTTGAATCTACAATAATGAAAATCAAGTAGAGTTAGACGTAAATGCAACATCCATCGCAGTAGAACTATGAGAATAAAGAAAACTCTTTAGCTTCAATGGGTCATCGTAAGTGGTGGTTTTGTTGTTGAGAGTCACCTTGAAAAGGCAGGGATGGAATAGACCAAAACGTGCCCCAATTGAGCGTAATTGAGGGCGTAAGGATAAAAACTCCTTGCGTCTATCAGCGGTAACCTTGGCATAGTCCTGAGAGAAAAAAAGAGGATTGCCCGACCATGTAATTCGCTTCATGGCTCTTGCAGCTGACAGAATTTTGAGCAAATCAGTGTATTCAAGGAAATAAATGATAACGCCCCTTGGTTTCCTAGCAGCCGAGATGGACATCGCATTAGGGAAGGGCCCAGGCGGTGTGCCCTCTGTATATTGAGAGTGGTGCTGTCTGGCAGTCGAAGAACTTTTGGTAGGAAAGTCTTGAAAAACACAAGTGGTCCGACCCTCTGTTCCCTCCGGAAGACCCTAAATTTGGAGATTATTTCTTCTATTCCTATTTTCAAAATTTTCGAGTTGCTTATGCATGTCTAAAACCTGTGCACACAACAGGTCAACCTTAGAGATAGAAGAATTCAATGAAGTAACATCTTGTTCCAATTGGGTAACACGACCATCTACATTCAGCAATTTCTCAGTGATCGTTTGGAAAGTGGTTCTAGTCTCATCAATGAAATGGCGCAACGCCCTTATTTCCTCCAGTAAGATATCCATGGTGACTATGTTAGGCTGCTTCGGAGGATCCTTTTTTAACCTTTTTGCAGTGACTTTAGTAGCAGAAGATACTGACGGATTTGATGGTGGCGATGATTTTTTAGGCGATGATTCAAGCAAATCCTCCATTGTAAGGCACTGATATCTTGAGCTCGTATGAATTAAAAATTTACGTGAAGAAGACGAAGGTTTATGCAAGTCCTTAGATAACCTGCCCATCAAGGAAAGAAATAGTTCAAAAAAGCACAATTGTAAAGCGATAGAGAAGCAAAGTATTACGCCTCACAGAACAATATATATATATATATATATATATATATATTTCAAACCAAGGATTCCTTCATCAAAGGATGTCGTGGAGTCGCGACAAAATCCAAGAATAATCCACCAGGTTTACTTGAAATCCATTTTTATTTTCAATCCATAAGTGTCAAAATAAGGCAAAAACCAACGCGTTTCGACAGCCTCCGCTGTCTTGGTCACGGTTAGTTTGAAAACAGTGTGGCCACAAACTTATACACTTAGTTCAGTGTGAAGGAAACACAATCACTCCCCTAGGGGCGTCGCCACCCATCACATGGTCATTATGTCACCATAATTCACTTTAGGAATTGTGGGAGATGTAGTCCGTTAAAAATACCTTACATTTTTAGCGTTTTTCTGACTTTTAACACATTTTGGCATATAGTGAATAGGGATATAATTCATATCAACCTTGTATTATATTGTGTGTCGCCCTCCAGTGGGCTTTATGATTAAGGTTGTTACCGCTAATTGTAAACGAACAGTTTTTGTTTTGTTCGTTACCCCAGTGCACATGATGAGACCATGAGTGATGGTGTTTGGGATATCAGTTACCGCCCTCCAGTGGGCTCTAACGTGTATATGGTTTTAATTTGTAGATGTGATTCTTATGTGTTTGTTTTTATTGTGATCCTCGGTGGTAGTGATTGGATTTGACTTGTGTGTGAAATTAACTCCTTATAGAACAGTTTGTGGCATTACAATCTGTGAAAAAGATGTGAAAATTAAATTAAATTCAATTTAAAATTAAAAGCAAAGCATGATGCTGCATATCGGAACCATTTAAAAGGTCACAATTATAGTCTGAATGTAATATTTACAGGTGTATATAAAGTTCTTCAGATTGGTTCAGACCAAAAGGGGTCATTGTCCTAAAGTTCAAGATATGTCTTGACTCTTTTTGCCGTAGATGTTTTTCAAGACATAACAGCATAAGCGCTCCAAACGAACTGCGCCAACAGATTATCCTTAAATCAGGGATAGGGCAATGTTTGTGAACAGACTCAGCGCAAATATCTGTTTTTGATCTTCAACTTAAAAGACAAGAAATTCCAAGTACACAAATTCAGGTCTACAATCGTGAATTTTCAAGGGAGCAACCTCTTGGAAACACAGAATTATCCAAAATAAAAAAGTGTGTCAAAATAAGCATAAGATGGAAAAGCGTGATGCTAAAAGAAAGGAACTAATAACAACCATGTTCCAAAGGGGAAACGCTGAAAAACCTAAAGAGACTGCCAGAGAACAAGGGAAAAATGACGTCAAAGAAAAACTTAGGTCGTGGGAAAAACTGAACAAAAAAGAAATAAATAAATCATGGGAACTTATAACACTACAAAAATACCTGGAAGTGGAAAGAGTCCCCAGGGGACTGCGCAATCTCTTAATGCCCACACAACAAGATATAACAAATGACCTTTTACAAGAGTGGGGAGAACACTCGTTGAATTCATCTTTAGGATCAATTAAAATATTGGTAAAACATATAGAGATTGCCTTGGACAAAGTAAGAGATCAACTCAGTAGCCTAGAAAAAGAAATTGATGGATTAAAATTAAACTCTGAGATGACAAAATTTAAAGAAGATTTGAGCAAACAAATAGAAAAACATGAGGAAGTGGTAAGACAAAGAAAACAATCCAAATTTCTACGCGATGCTGAAGATTATGAACAAGGGCGAATCTTCACGTTTGCCCGAAAATATGATTCATACAAACAACAACCAACAAATCCCAATATATCCTCCTCGAGTGTTTCATCCTTAGCCTCAATTGATCAAAGTGATGATGAAATCATATTAGACCCACTAAAGAAGGTTGTTTTAGGGGATATGCGCCTCGTTCTCACCCAACGCCAGTGGGAACAACAACAGGGGGCGCAGAGATTCACACAAGGCAGAGGCAGAGGAAGAGGCAGAGGGAGACCATGGCAATCCAAACCTCAAAAAAACCAACAAGGAGGAGCAGAAGGGGAAATAAGTGCAAACACAAAAATAGGCACGGAGACCCGAGGGATGAAACAAAAGAAGGGCAAATAGATGAAGAATTACAAATAATCAATCTCGCTAAAAGAGAAATTACAGAAGCAGAAACATCACTCTTGAAAAAAGGAATCAATTATTGTCCAACCCAAAGAATGGACATGGCACAAACCAGAATAGATATGTATCTCTACATAAGAAAAATAAAATTGGCCAAATTCTTCATGGAAAAAGGAGACAAGCCAACAGTTACAAAAAATCAACCTAAACCAACCTCAACCCTTCTTGTGAAAGAGGCGGATGCATACTTAGCCTTACTTAACATAAATGAGCAGGAAGACACAGAGATCTCCTTACATGAAGTAATAAAACAATTGGGAGCAGGAACTAGCCAAATGAAGGCCAAATCCAAATTCTATCCTCAACTCACTCCGGGCAATAAAATTGACATGTTCCAGGAAGCAGTGACCCACGACCTATACAAGATCACAAAAACCAAAAGCCGTGATAATCTAACGATCAAAGAAAGAGAAGCCTTAATTTCGTTAAAGAAGGATCCAAGCTTCGAAATCAAAACAGCAGACAAAGGGGGAAACGTGGTTCTCTGGGACAGGGATTTATACACCGCAGAAGCCACAGAACAACTGAGCAAAAATGAATATTTTTTTTTTTTTTTTTTTTTTTTTAATTAAATTTATACTTTATTGGAACAACATGTCACATACACAGCCAACATCGCCTACAACCCGGAGGCCGGCGGCATCAGGAAGAAAAAAAAAAAACACCCTCCAATCCCTGGGTAAAGGTAGGTTACACAGCCGTAAAGTCCAACAGCCCGAGGGCCTGGTGGCGAGACTGCCGGTATGGGACAAGCGTGCAGAGGCAATGGAACATAGTAGCTACCATCGGATGACCAGAACATATAAGCAGGATGCACGCCCCGCAACGCCAACAGAGTCAGACCCAGGTGCAACATGGCGTGCCAGATTGGCAGGATCGAAATAGCCATCCGGGAAGGACTGCGCAGAAACCCAGACCCAGATCATAACAAACCCACCCACCCCCAAAAAAGAACAAGCCAGACTACCTAAACCCGTGTCCACCACCCACCTCCCACCCTACACCACCACCATGAACCTCTCAGCAAAGCTAAGGGAGATAAACAAACGCCCACTAAGGCGGGATAACGCTCTGGGAAGGGGACAGCGGACGCCACAAACCAGAACATCCGTCACAAGCCACCCCCAATTCAAAACAACTCAAAAGTCAGACGAGGAACACCACACTGGTACAACATGAAGGCCTTCAACTGACACACTCCTCATCCACAACTGATGCAGCCCCCTCCTCCTGTAGCACATCAAGTTCCACACTCTCCGGATCCGACTCACCATCCTCTTTCGCACTCTGAAACGCCCGAAACAGACCCCAAAAGTTTTTGGGTCTACTCTGCGGCGGCAGGAGTTCACTATACACCTCCGACTGCGTGCAACAGTAAAGCAGGTCTGTTTCCCATCGTTTTTTAGTAGGGACTGGCCCCCGCATCCAACACACCGCTAACAGCCGCTTCGCCGTAAGTAATGCCATGTCTGCAAGTCGACGCAGAGCAACAGGAAGGGGTTTTGAGAAACCAAGTAAGGCGAGCGCCGGGTCGGGCAGGATCACCTCACCAAGGATAGCGCTGAGCTCCGCAAAGACCTCCGTCCAGTATTTATGTATGGCAGGACAAGACCAGGCCATATGGAGAAAGTCCGCTGTGTGAAAGTGGCAACGCTCGCACTCCGCTGATTCTCTAAGGCCATACCTGTGCAACCTCTCAGGCGTGTAGTAGACACGCTGCAGGAACTTAAAATGCACCAGACGGTGCCTACCATTGAGCGAGATTTTCCTAGTATTAGTAGCACAATAACGCCACATGTCGTCTGAGATGGGAAAGCGGAGGTCAGCCTGCCAGGCCAAACGGGCCTTGGAGGGGGGACATCGCCGTTGACTATCACCCAGTGACCTAAGAGCTGTGATCAGTTTGCGAGCTGAGGGGGTTTTGATGACATAGGTGAGTTCCGGCACTTCCGGAGGTTCAGCAAGGTCCGGGCCTAGAACGGCAAGAGCCGCCTTACGGACCCTGTGATATTGAAAACTATGAAGCAGCGTTGCCCCGGGACAGGATTGAAGGACGTGCTGCAGCGTTTTCAGAGTGCCCTTTGAAAAGAGGTCCCCCACGGTAACAATGCCTAGGTCACGCAGCGCCTTCAGGACGCCCTTCTCCGTTAGCGGAGCCAACCAGGTCGCCCATTCTACACGGAGCAAAGGTGAATACAGCAGCGTGCCCTCACGGGAGCCGAGCAGAGCATGCCAGGCATGATTCGTGGCAGCTATGGAGTCCAGATTGCCGACCCTTCTATCGGGCGGATAACATACAGTCGCCGGAAGCGGGACGGGGTCTGCAAAGAGCCGCTCCAATTTCACATGAGGGATGCCTGGATCCCCATGAATCCACGTATGGAGGTGGGCACCCTGAGCAAGCCTATAGTATCGCTCCAGGTCTGGAGCCCCAAGGCCTCCCTGTTCGTACGGAAGGGTGAGCGTTTGCCACTGCACCCGCGGTTGTTTGCCCCCCCACGCCAGGCGGACAAGGGTCTGGGTAAGTTGCCGGAAAAAGGCTCGGGAAAGGACTACCGGTATGTTCACGAATAGAAATAGGAACCTGGGGAGCACCACCATCTTCATGAGCGCAATCCTGCCCATAAGTGAAAGCGGGAGCCTAGACCACACCTCGACATCATCCACCAGTTTGGAGTAGGCCACTCCATAATTCTCGCGGATCAGGACCTCCGGGTCTGTATGAATGCGTATCCCTAAGTAGCGGATAGAGTCTGTGGTCCATTGCAAGGGGTACTCCGAGTCAAAAGGGAGCGTCACCGGAGTCAGGGGCAAAGCTACTGATTTAGTCCAGTTGACACGGAGGCCCGAAAGAGCCCCGAACCTCACCACCTCCCGCAGCACCGCAGAGAGGTTAATCTCCGGGTCCCGGACATATAGCAGAGTGTCATCCGCATATGTGGAGATACCGATTTGGTACGTCGGAAAGTTGATCCCCTCAAGCCGATGATACTCTCGTATAGCGCAAGCGAGAGGCTCCGCTACCATGGCATACAGCAACGGAGAGAGGGGGCAGCCTTGACGCGTGCCCCTCCCAATTTCGATGGGAGCAGTGACTAGGTTACCTATCTTCAGTCTCGCAGTAGGTTTGTAGTATAGGGCTCCCAACATTTGCAAAAACGGTTCCCCGAGGCCAAATTTACGAAGGACCCTCAGCATGAACGACCACTCAACAGAGTCGAAGGCCTTCTCCATATCTAAGAAGATGGCCACAGCTTTGTTGTCCTGTTTGACATGCTGGATCGTGCCTAGGACCGTGCGGAGATTATAAGTGAGATTGCGTGAGGGAACAAATCCAGCCTGCTCCGGGGCAACCAGGTCCGGGACCAGCAGCGACAGACGAGTCGCAAGAACTTTAGCATACAGTTTCGCGTCCACATTTATCAGCGACAGCGGCCGGTAGGAGCCACAGTGATTAAGGGGTTTGCCAGGTTTAGGGATGGTGATAAGGAGCGCCTCTCTCATGGACTTTGACATGCTGCCCTGCTGGCAAATATCATCGAACAAGAGCATCAGGTAGGGGACCAGTTGCGCCTGAAAGGCTTTGTAGAAGGAAACCGTGAGACCATCCGCACCAGGAGCGCTACCGGACTTCATGCCCACCAGGGCTTCCGTAATCTCCTCCTTCTGGATGGGGGCCATAAGAAACTCCCTCTGCCAGTCGGTCAGGAAGGGCATCTGAAGATAGCTCAAATAATCGTCGATTTCTTCCTCGAGATGTGCGTCTCTCGAGGAGTAGAGGGCAGTGTAGTAGGCATGAAATTCCGCCAAGATATCTTGCTCCTCCGTAACCACCGCCCCAGTAGCCGTCACCAACTCCTCGATAACCATTGGGGGCCTACTGTTGCGCATAAGTTTAGTTAGGAGTGCACCAGGCCGCTCCCGTTCCCCATACGCACGCGCCGTCGCGTATTTGCCCATATGTTTAATTTCCCTGTCCGCTTCCTCATGAAATTCATCTAGCAAGGATTTGAGTGCGATCGCATCAGCTGTGTCCCCCGAGTCCACCGCCCGACCTTCCAGGCCCTTTAGCTGCGTCTCGAGCAACTGTAGGCGTCGCCTAATAGCCTTAAGTACCCCTGAGTGCTTCGCCATAGTCATCCCTCTGATGTAAACCTTAAATGCGTCCCAGAGAACCTGAACGCTGTCCACTGAGCCCACATTGGTTGCGAAATAGGTCTCTATGTCTTCAGCGAGTTCCCCTCTGAAGACTTCATCTAAGAGGGAGTACGGGGGGAACCGCCACGTGAAGGGGGGAATCCCCCTGGGAGGAGCCACCAGCAACAGGAGCAAGGGGGAGTGATCAGACAGCGTGCGCGGGAGAACCGCGCAACCCTTAACGATATCCAGCAAAACGCGGGAAACAAACCAATAATCTATGCGTGTATGGATGTTGTGGTAGGCCGAGTAGTGAGTGAACCCACCCCGCCCCGAGTGTCTATGCCGCCACACATCCAGTAAATCAAGTTTCACACATTCCGACAAAAGGAGGGACGCGGAGGCTGCAGGGGACCTAGGGGGGCCCGCAGATCTGTCCAGGGCCGGGTTCAGCACCAAATTAAAATCCCCCCCCCACAGCATTCTAGAGCCCACAAACTGCCCACAGCTGTCAGCAAGCGAAGAGTAAAACTCCGGGGAGTCGTAGTTGGGGCCATACACATTCACCAGCAGGAGATCATGATCCTTCCCAACACAACGTGCAACCACAAACCTCCCCTCTGGGTCCACCGCCACCCGGGTCAACGACAGTCGGGACTTGGGATTAGCCCATATGAGCACCCCTCTAGCATGCGTTGTGAACCCCGCAGCGACACAAGCAGGGCCAAGGCCCCTCACCTGCAACATAGGGCTGGAAAGCGGTAAGTGTGTCTCCTGTAATAAAGCAATGTCGATATGATGGCGTTGCAAATAGGCCAAGACCTTCCTGAGTTTGCGGAAATCGTTAAGCCCCCTTACGTTCCAGGACAGCAATCGCAAAGAGCCCAGAGAGCTCTCCGCACTTAGTGAGTCAGCAGTCGACATAGCAGATTAGAAAGTAAAATGTCGCAGAGCAGACAGTGTGACAGACACAGTGCGGTAGTCGGCAAAAACAAACCCCCCACCCGGCAAACCCCGAACCCCAGACAGCATGACTGCAATAATACACAAACCATCAAAGAACTGTCTCCCACCCACCCACAGCCGACCATCCCCAACCCGGTCAGACAGGAATCATCACCACCCAGCATCCCCCCCATACTCAACTATGAACTCTACAGAACCCCAAATAGCTCCCGAGGGAGCCAGAAGCCAAAAGCGCAGGGGCAGAGGGATCTAGCCAGCAAACGGCACAGCTGGGAAACCAGAGCCAGTAACCTCTCGCGTGCTCCCGTCCCGCCCCCCGCCCAGAAGTAGTGAGCCCTGCCGGCTCTAGTCTTCACATGTCCTCAATACCAGTCCCTTATGCAGAGGGGCCTACCCCTTGACCCCCCCCGGCAAGTGGAGCGGCCCCCCGCCCAATCCACAGTGCCAACCAACCAAACCGGGAGTTAACAGGTAGATCTCACCCAAAAGACATGACTCGGTGGGTCCACACTGACCGTGTGTAAGTCTTTGCGCCGCCCAGCGCCAACAGTTCAGCAGCGTCCCTCATGCGTCCGGCTACTCCTGGTCACTCAAGTGGGAGGAGGCGTCCAGGTCCTCCCGCCCACTTCCCTGATTGTTGCGGTTGTCCTTCCCCCATGCCCTCAAGGATTTCTTAAGTTCCGCTGGGTCGGTAAAAAAGTGTGAGTGACCTTGCCTGTTGATGCGAAGCCTCGCCGGGTACAGCATGGCGTAGTCGAGCCCCAGGTCTTTCAGCTGTTTCTTGTAGGGGGCAAAGCGCTTCCTTTCCTCCTGTACTCTCGCCGTGAAGTCCGGGAATAGGGAGATGTTCATGCCCTCGAACTGTAGTTTCCCCTTTTCTCTGGCTAGTCGCAGTGCCAAGTCTCTATCCCGATAATTAAGCAGCTTTGCTATGATCGGTCGCGGCGGGAGGCCAGGTTGTGGTTTCGGCCCCAGAGTGCGGTGGGCCCGTTCAACAATAAACATAGGGGAGAAGACATCTTCCCCTAACAGGGTCTGAAGGAGTTTCTCCACAAACAGCTCCATTTTGCCGGTGCTAGTGGATTCCGCCACACCCGTAATGCGTAGGTTGGAGCGCCTGGAGCGTGCCTCCAAATCCTCTGTCTTATCCTGGATGACCTGGAGCAGTCGACTAAACTGTCTGCGGTCCTTATCCCACTCCGTTTGAGCCTCTTCCGCCTCTGTGAGCCGTCTCTCTGCCATGTCCAGCCTCTCCGCATGTTTGTCCACCCTCTCGGACATGCGGTCCATCCGATACGTCAGCGCGTCGATTTTGGTGCTAATCTCTGTCATGCTGACTTGTAGACCTTTTTCCATCGTCCCCAGCATGTCCCGTATTTCAGAACATAGGGAGGTCTCGGACGTCGTAGGGCGTGGAGGGGGAGTTTGAGGTGCCCCCTCGGCCCCCTTTGCCTTCCTCTGGTCGAAAGACAGCTTAGGTTGCGACCTGTCCCCTTTCCCCATGGCAGTTCTAGTGGACATACAGGCGACAGGGACAGAGGAGTGGAAACCACCACTTGCGATTTGCTGTCCGGCTTAGCGGAGGGCACAGGTTTGTAGTCTTCCCTCGTCAAAGGGCGGCACGTCGCGGGACCGTTGCCCAAGATGGCGGCCTCCCGCACCAGAACGCCGATTCAATCGATCCGCAGAACGTGCCCTTGGGGAGTACCCCACGTTGTCTGGACGCCCGGTGGACGGCCAAAGTGCCCCAGTGTCTGGGAACAGGGCACCCACCGCCCCTCCGAGGGCCTTCCTCTGCGTGGTGTTAGGCGCTGGGAGTCAGCGAACAGTGCTTCTCGCCGTCAGCTCAGCAATTCTCCTCAGGGCCTCCCCACAGGCAATGCGGGCTCAGTGCACCCACTGGCAGCCTCCTCCGCTCGTCGCCACCAGACAGGGGACAGTCCCCTCCGCTGCTTCTCAGCGCTGGGCGCGAGCGCGACCGCCGACCAGGAGTCTCTGCGGATGGTCGGGACCGCCACGGGCACTCACGCCGCACGCACTGCGACGCAACCCGGGCAGCCCTCTAGGTCAGGCCGGGGATCGCGGCCTGGGTCTTCGACGCTCCGTGCACTGCAGCACCAAGTCGCACCGCGTCTGTTCTCCGCCGGACAAAGGGGCCGCCGTCTCACCGAGGGCTCGTACGAAGGTCCCCCACAGGTTTTAATGCCGGCAGGGCCGATTCAGGATGCGTTTGCAGGAGTTTTGCGGGATATCGGCAAGGAGCTCCGCGCTCAAGCGTCTTACATGGACGCCGGCTAGCTCCGCCCTCCGCAAAAATGAATATTATGAAAAATTGAATACAAACCCCCTTCACCAAATCAAAAGAGATATTGATCACCAATTAAACCGATGGGAAGCAGATGGTTTATTGGACTTTGATGAAAAGAAATATTTAACAGTCGATTTCCCGAAAATGGCAACAATCTACTTCTTGCCCAAAATACATAAAAACCCCACGAAACCACCAGGGAGGCCCATTGTGTCAGCCAAAGGGTCATTATTTGAGCCTCTAGCCAATTACATCGACCATTACCTAAATCCGTATGTACAACAACTTAAATCGTACATAAAAGATACTACTGAATTTCTGTGCATCTTAAAAGAACTGACATGGCATCCGAATTTCCTAATGATCACCATGGATGTAACGGCACTATACACCAACATAGATAATGATTTGGGTGTAAACGCATGTAAATACTATCTTCAAGAACGCAACATCCATTACAGAGACCATAACAACATGCTTTTGACCATGATTCAATTAACACTCACAAACAATATCTTTTTCTTCGGGGATACAATATACCGCCAAAAAAATGGAGCAGCGATGGGTTTTTCCTTCAGCCCAAGCTATGCGTGCATGGCTATGGGCTGGTGGGAAGAAACAAAAGCTTGGAGCAAGGAAAATGAAGAATACACCCAACACATCGTTATATGGAAAAGATTCATTGACGATCTATTCATAGTGTGGAACAACAGTGAGGCAAAATTTCTGGAATACTTTGAGATACTGAACAGCAATACATCATGCTTAAAGTTTACATACTCTATGCACAGATCAAAAGCTACCTTTTTGGACACTGAAGTCTATATAAAAGATAACTGCATCGAAACAACGCTTCACAGGAAAAACACCGCCACAAATGCAACTCTGGAGGCCACGAGCTTTCACCAACAATCGCTCATAAAAAGCATACCATACGGGGAATTCCTCCGTTTGAGAAGAATTTGTAGTGAGGAAAAAGAATGGAAAAAACAGAGTAAGAAAACCAAAACACGCTTTGAAAAAAGAAAGTACAACAAAAAAATGGTCCAAAAATGTTGGGAGAGAGCAAACCAAAAAACAAGAACTGAGTGTCTACAAAAAATAAACAGAAAAAAACAAGAAGATGAACCAATCAGATTGATCTTGAATTATAGCCAGGAATCAAAGAAAATCAATCAGATCTTGAAAAAAAAACTGGAAAATTCTACAATTAGATCCAGTAATTGGCAAAAAAATGGGTACGCATCCAGTTATCACCTACAGGAGGGCAAGAAACCTACAAGACCAACTGATTCACAGTCACTACAGAAAACCACCTCAAAAACAAATTTGGCTAAAAACCAAGGGTTTTGTAAAATGTTATAATTGCAAAGCTTGCGAAATCGCAAAACCAACAAGAGAAATAATGATGCCAAACAAAAAGACATGGGAGATCAGGGAATGCATCACATGCAACAGCCAATATACAATTTACATGATTGAATGCCCTTGCAAACTTAGGTACATAGGCAGTACAATCTGCGAACTTAAAAAACGGATTCTGGAACATGCCCGTGCCACGACACACAGAGACAGAAGTAATGCTGTGGCAAAGCATATGGACTCCCACCACAACGGTGATTGGAAACTTTTACGTTTCTGGGGCATAGAAACAATGACTTTGTCGGACAGAGGTGGCCACAATGAAAAACATCTACGGCAAAAAGAGTCAAGACATATCTTGAACTTTAGGACAATGACCCCTTTTGGTCTGAACCAATCTGAAGAACTTTATATACACCTGTAAATATTACATTCAGACTATAATTGTGACCTTTTAAATGGTTCCGATATGCAGCATCATGCTTTGCTTTTAATTTTAAATTGAATTTAATTTAATTTTCACATCTTTTTCACAGATTGTAATGCCACAAACTGTTCTATAAGGAGTTAATTTCACACACAAGTCAAATCCAATCACTACCACCGAGGATCACAATAAAAACAAACACATAAGAATCACATCTACAAATTAAAACCATATACACGTTAGAGCCCACTGGAGGGCGGTAACTGATATCCCAAACACCATCATTCATGGTCTCATCATGTGCACTGGGGTAACGAACAAAACAAAAACTGTTCGTTTACAATTAGCGGTAACAACCTTAATCATAAAGCCCACTGGAGGGCGACACACAATATAATACAAGGTTGATATGAATTATATCCCTATTCACTATATGCCAAAATGTGTTAAAAGTCAGAAAAACGCTAAAAATGTAAGGTATTTTTAACGGACTACATCTCCCACAATTCCTAAAGTGAATTATGGTGACATAATGACCATGTGATGGGTGGCGACGCCCCTAGGGGAGTGATTGTGTTTCCTTCACACTGAACTAAGTGTATAAGTTTGTGGCCACACTGTTTTCAAACTAACCGTGACCAAGACAGCGGAGGCTGTCGAAACGCGTTGGTTTTTGCCTTATTTTGACACTTATGGATTGAAAATAAAAACGGATTTCAAGTAAACCTGGTGGATTATTCTTGGATTTTGTCGCGACTCCACGACATCCTTTGATGAAGGAATCCTTGGTTTGAATTAATTAGCGGGCGGGCTCGTCCGCAGGAATACCGCGACCACATTTGCAGCGCCGGCTGGGGAGAAAAACGAGCCATCCAGTGTGAAATATATATATATATATATATATATATATACACAAAGAGCTAAAGGAAAAAAAAATGTAGCACAGAAAATTGGCTAAAATAGATATGCCTGGAATATGGTAATAAAACAATAGGTGAAGATGCAAGTGCCACTAGTACAGAAATAGTGAATTCAAAATCCTAATATGCACATAGTATTGATACACTGAAACACAGCATAATGTGGTAATAAGGCAAATTGCGAATGATCGCTGCGTAAACCAACCATTTCATAAGGGAAAAGAAGATGAGGAAAAACATGCGCACAGTTGTGCGAAAGACATTATACAAAAGCCTCAATTCAGTAAATAATGCAATACATAACCTATGAAAATCAGTATAAAAAGTCCGCTGGACTAAAAGTCAATGAAGCATGAAGAAATAACAAAGCGCCATCTTTAATGAATAGGAGACATGAGGTGCTAAAAGTCATGGTGAAAAGATTGAGGTTAAGCAGCAAGCGAAGGCTGGCGCACGGTTAACCATTGGAGCTATAGTTGAAGTATAGAACACCAGCATAAAACCAGTAGAGACCTGAGGCAGTGCTGAAGAAGTGAAAGAAAATGAAGAAACAGTCTCGTCAGGCATAAATCAAGAGCTGCGTTGTGAAGCAGGCTGTTGTGATGTAGACATAAGGAATGACGACAACTGCTTAATGAAAAGGAGCACAGCATAAGATACTAAATGTATGGCAGCATATGGCAAGTGTGACCATCAATGTGAGATGCAGCAATAAATGTGAGGTGAAGTTGGTAGAATTCGCAGCCCCAAACAATGAATCTGAAATACCGCTAGGAGCCGAGCTCCGTCAGCGGGTCTTATAAAATGGCGGCCGTTTCACCTCAGAGTTGAGCTTAGTGCATCTTATGGCATTGCGAAAGCTGTGCATGCAGAATGAGCTCTGTCATCAGAATAAGGCCATTAAAACATAAGAGCCAGAGGTAGGCGGCATATAAGAAGCTGCAAGCAGCGTCTATGCGATATCCGGATTACCGCTAGAAGCGAGGCTCTGTCAGCGGGGACCGGGAAATGACGGCCGCTTCCTCACCAGGCTCCGTTCGATGTTCGAAGTATAAAAGCAGACAGTCTTGGCCTCATAAGTTCCAGCAAAGTGCGCACACCGACTCTTCAGGACTTCCCACAGCCTCTCCTGTGTTTTGGCATCCCTAACCGAAGGAAGGAGTCACGCCAAGCCCTCCGACACCGCCGCTTCCCGGGAGAGTCACGAAGACACCGCCATCTTCTGCGGGCGCTAGCCATGCCCCCCGCATTCTTGTATTTCTAAACTACTGAAATCACTGCATGTGTTTCCAATTCATAAGAGTTGCATTTATTAATCATTATATCTCTGGTACACTGATCTGTAGACTTCCTCCCCCATCAATATCACTTCTCACATTAAATGGTAAGGGTTCCATTCGAGATGGGCTAATCTCTGGGCCTTTTTTCAGTCAGCACGTCTGAGGTCTAGAATTCACTCTACATTTACATAGTTTCAGTTAGCTGCCTGTACTATATTTTCAAAAGAACAGAAAACGTACTTATTTCATAATAATTATTATTCTGCTGTTTCTCTGTTGTACCAGGCCCCCCACTTTTTGGGCTATGTTCTTATTTTCTCTCTCATTTAATTCATTAAGTTTGGTACAGGAAGCCTTTTCGTTGGTGCAGATAGATATTACCTTGAACCTTGGCTCCTCTGGGTAACAGTGAATGCTTTAAGGTGTTGTGCTTTATGACCAACTTTATTAAGATTCAAGAACTAAAGGCAGGATATCTCTCTGTCAATCCATAATCTAACTGCCATGTATCTCCCCACTTTACTACAGGTCCCACATTCTTCAAATATATATCCCTACAATATCAAAAAGTCCTTTACCAAAGATTCCTAAAATTAAATTCATGTGGAACCTCTGGTGTGTGTATGCAAGATCTCACAATGAGGGCCTAAGGCATTCTTTTAAAATTTTCTTTTTTATGTGAGACATTGTAAAAAGGTCATTTGCTCTAGTGTCAATAGACAATGGATCGTAAGGGACAAAGGGTACTGAAGTATTTTTAGGAACAAGGGTACTGAAGTATTTTTAGGAACAAGGGTCCCTTACCAAAGGTAGAAAAGTAATAACCATGGATACAGTAATACGTTCTATGAATAGTTTTGATAAACAAAATCTAAAGTATTTACTTTCAACACATAAATTCAGCCCAAAAATATATGAAAATTACCCCCGCATGAGTAATTTCAAGGAACACAAAACAGATGTAAAAAAAATGACAAAACATATGAACACATACAGGCAAAACATCCAAAGACGGTGACTAACATTTGTATATAACACTCAGGTCTCTTATTACAAAAAATAAAACGCCACTGCACCCCGAGAAAATAATTCCAAACATAGTTTGAACTGGTCAGAGTGTATGTCGAGGGTGTTTCGTTCCCCTGAGGGTATGGGATCATTATCAGGACTAGGGGTTAGTTGCCTGGTAAAGTACCGATTGGTGTATTACATTAAACATCTGTTTGGTTTTTTACAGCAATCTGTAATAACGTACAACAGGTTACTTAGAGATCGTGTTGGGAAGAATTATTTGCAATTATGAACCGCCTTACTGGGTAATAATATCCCATATGTGTAAGTGTGGCAATGTACGAATTAATCCCAAGGTTCAGAACTTATAGTAATGAAGCCACTGATATACGAGTGTGGCAAGGGGTCAAGTATTGAATGCTACTGTTACTGTGGTCAAACCTCCTACAAATTATGGGTACGAAAACCCTCCAGGGTAAAGCAACAATCTACGAGTGAGGCAAGCAGTCCTGTTCGAGGACACGTCCAAGCTGTGCCGTTAGCCGTGTGAGGCCTTATGTTATACAGACTTAATTACAAGACCGGAGGCTACATTGTGCAATAACTTTTATTGCTTCCCAGGACATGCAGCCCTTTAAAGTGTAACAAACTAAATCATAGAAGAACATTCCATATAGCAACAACATAGCACCATGACAACCAACTATCTTCCTCTTTTATTTGCTGCCCATGGACAGTTAAGTACAACGTCTTCTTGTCTCTATAAGACGCATACTTTACAATCCATATGGATCCAAATTCTCAGAAATACCTAAGGTTCATTTGGAGAAACATAACCTACCAATTTCAATGTCTTCCTTTTGGTCTATCATCAGCCCCTTGGTGTTTCACCAAGGTGCTGAGGCCTGTAGTCACCTCTTGAAGGAGAAGAGGAGTTTAATGTAATACACCAACCGGTACTATGCCAGGCAACTGATCCCAGTCCTGATGATGATCCCATATCATCAGGGGATCGAAACACCATCGTCATACACTCTGACCCGTTAAAAGTATGTTTGGAATTATTTTCTTTGTGGGTGCAGTAGTATTTTTTTTGTAATATGTGTGTCACCATGCCCAACAAACAAGTATGGGGTATAAATGGGAGTAGGAGACCCGTGGCTGATCCGCAGCACCATCGCTCTCCAATATGCCATGACTGCATCACAGGACCAGGCTAGATGTAAAAAGGTGTCCCATTCCTCCCCACATCTGGGACATTTAGCCATCCTATCTAGGTAGATTTCACTAAGGGCATAGGGAGCAATGTATGTGCTGTGGAGTTGGTTGAAATTTATTAGGTTGAAACTACCGTTACATGAGACCTTACTGACTAATGTGCAAGCCCTACCTCAGTATCACCTCGGAGAATGGTTCTGCCAGTTCTGCCTCCAATGCCTGCCAAGCTCGTAAAGGAAGCCTGGATTAATCCCCCTAATGACCCTATAAAATAGCCTCATCAAATGTCTACCGTCACCCCATCTAAAGAGCCCTCCAACACCTGTGAATGTGTTGCAGCACCCCGAAATGTGCACCACAATTCCATCTTAGTATTCTCAAGTTTTGAGTATTGCAGAAACTGTCCAGCCCCCACCTGAAAAATGTCTTACACCTCCTAAAAATGTGATCAAGACCTCCCCAGAGTAGAGCGTCCCTGTAAGAGAAAATCCTCTATCCCTCCACTGTCCCAGGGAAATGTCTGTATCTATAACAGAAAAAGAAGCCAAGTCCCAAAGCCACAATTCTCTGTCAGAGCATTTTAGTCACCATCTTGTCCCAGATCACTGCAGTGTGGTGGATCAGATAGGGAAATGCACACCCACCACTCATGAGGAGCCGCACCAGTGTCATTTCACCAATCATGCCCTGCAGCAGTCACTTTTCCCAATCATCTGAGTCAGCAATCCATTTCGCCATAATGTTGTGTGGCAGAGGTAAGCCCCCCTCTTTCATCTCTCTCTTTAGGACTGCTAAGGCCACCCTACTTCGATGGCCTGCCAACACCAAGAAATACAACCAGCTGTCTAAGCGTTTGAAAACTCCCTGACCGATGGAGCATAAAGAGTTTTGCACCTCATAGAGGCAATGAGGGAGGAACACCATCTTGGCAATAACGACCCTACCCATGACCAAGAGGGGGAGCATGTTCCAGAGCCACACTGACCCCTGGAGGGCTGTCAGTACTCTCTCTATATTATGTTTGAGTAGCTGTGCATTAATGTGGGCCACCCTAATTCCCCAATACCTGAAGTTGCCAGTCTAAATCCCAGCTCTGGCAGATTCTCTCAATGCACATCTACCAATTCCCCTAAGGGAAACGAAAGTATCTTTTGAGGGTATACCTGGAGTACTGAGATGTCTCCATAGGTCACCTTGTGGTACATCAGTAGAGGGCCCACATGCCTTAGAGAGCAGACATATACCAGGGCGTCATCTGTGTATAGCGATATGACATGTACAATGTCTCCTACCTGAATGCCCCAGTCCTTCATCTCTAGATGCAACTAAATTGTCAGAGGCTCTAATGCTAAAAGAAGAGGTGAGAGGGGGCACCACCGTCTCGAGCCTCTCCCAACTGTCCAGCTGTCGGAGAACGGTGTTACCCACCCTAACGTGGGCCAGCAGTTCTGTATACAATAATCTTACTCAGCCAAGAAAGAGGGTCCAGGACCCATTGTCTCTAGGACAGCCATCAAGTAGGCCCAGTCCACCGTATCAAAGGCTTTTTCATGGTCGATGGGCATGAGTACCATATCCTGTTCCTCATGCCCATGCAGCAAACAAGACAGCCTATGAATATTGTATGCCATGCTTCGGACCGAAATGAAACCTCTTTGGTCTTCATGAACCAGGTCTCTGATCACGCCCCCAACTTCTAGTTGGTGGTAAGTTGCGAAATTCTTGAAAAATGCTAATTTTTGCATTTTTCAAAGTGCCATGTGACGCACTTACATGCCCTTAGGGCATATATGTGCACCACATGTGCACCTATGCTTATTTCAGGGGTGCAACAGGGTGTCCTTTGGACACCCCTGCACCCTTGAAAATATTCTCAATTTGCGATTAGCAAAATGCGAATCGCAAATTGAGAGAAAATTCCTATTCCTTCCTATGGGCCTCCTGGCCCATAGAAATGAATGGGAAAGAATTCTTTAATTGCGAATTCGCAATTTGCGAATTCGCAATTAAGGAATATCTAGAAATCGCCATTACAGATTCGCAAAATGTTTCCTTGATACATATGGCCCATAATGAGGTAACTCTCATGTTGTCCTATGGGAGAGGTGGGACTTGCAGTAGTGAAAAACGAATGTAAGAATTTTTTAGTACCAGGACATGTAAAACTTAAAAGTACATGTCTTCCTTTTTAAATGCACTACCCCTGAGTTGTTTTTCTGGTTCCGGTCTCTGAAGACACATGCCGGACAGCACCAGCAAAGTCATACAAAGTCGAGCCTGGTGGTTTCTGCAACCGCAACCACCGTCTCGAACCCCACACTCGATTCGCCACTGCCACCCTCAAGGGTCAAGGCACAGGTTCCTGGACCCCCACTTCTGTGTGAGTGTGGCAGCTGGCTACCGCAGAGACTGAGCCCCAGGTGGTCCATGGAGGTGGCCCGTTCAGATCCGGGTACCGGTTGTGGACACTCCAAGTGAACCCCACTCCCCAGTATCACAGCACCATTGCCACCAGACACAAACCAGTGATCCTGTACTCCTGCATTTCTTCTCAAACAGGCTCAGGCTCCTGGATCTCTGCTGCCTGCAGTGCACGCTGTCAGCGTCACCACCACCTCTCACCACCTTCCTCTCTGCCTTCCTCCCGATGCCTCTCTCCCTGGGTGTCACTGACTGGGGGGCTAGGCAGGTTGGGAGCTGATTGAGGGTGAAGTGCAGAAAGTGAGACTAACAGCCGTGTGGCGAGCGGGGTCCAAGGAGGCAGTGGAGGTCGCCAGGTCCAGGGCTACCATCAAAGGATGGATGTGGGCGTGAGGGCCTGAGGGTGATGCCCACTTCTTTCACTCCCTCGATTTCCTCCTTGAAGGTGACTGAAGAGACCTTGCCTCCCCCAGCCAACTTCAGCAAGGTGTGGTAAGCTCTAAGGCAGGACATGGGGCTGGGCTAGATCAGGCTCTGCAACAAGCTCGGGAACCCGGCAGACATCCATGGCAGCCCGCCCTCTGTCTTCTTCTCCCATTGCTCAACTGACTCCAACTACAGCTACCTTTATGAACAGACAGGTCACAGCAGAAGATACTCCCGATCTTAGCTGAGGCTGAGAGGACTGCGGACTGCAGGGCTGAAGGGCAATAGGAGGACAGGGGAGAGGAGAGGTGAGGTGGGGTCAAGGAAGAGGCGAGGGACAGCCTGAAAGAAATTACTTCCTCAGCTGATGAGGGGATCTTGTGCCTACCGCCCTGCCAGGGCCATCCACTTCCCCCAACTGGAGCCTCCTCCAGTTTCATCCATTCCTCCTCCCTCACTTCCTTGGGTTGAAGCTATGCCCGGCTACTTCGCCAGCGTGACACATACCACCGGCAGCCACTAACTTCCAACTTCCTTTACACCAGCAGATAAAACCCTGACACCGGCCACACCTTATGCAAGATTCAACCAGTTCCACCAGTTGCCAGCTACCACTGAGTGCATATCCTACAGAAGCGGTCCCGGCCAGTCACATCAGCAGCTCAAGGATCAGGCCTAGGCATCAGTATTAGATAAAAAGAGCCCCCGATTAAAACAACAAGCTAAGGTGATTAAGGCAGCTAAGGAAGCACAAGGCTCAGCAAGGGACATCCGGGAACAGTGAGGTCAGGGAAGACAAGGTGGCTACCCCCCACACACCATGGTGGGGCCAAAGGCAAGAAGAAGGTACCAAAAATCAAAGGTGAAGGAACAGCTACATACAGCATTAATTTCCCTCGACCCAGTGACACAGGGCATGCCACTTAGAGGCCATGAAGAGGGACAGCGGCGGATCCTTTTCCAACCAAAAATTTACTCCAAATTCTTCTTCCTAAGCGATGCAGGTTCCACCATGTTCTCATCCAGTAGTGGGATACATGGTCTTCAGAACCCCATCAATCCGATATCAACGTCATCCCAAGTCAGGCAAACGGCGCAACATTAGTACTCATCACAATTCCAAACAACAGCTTAGCAGGCCAAAGTGACGGACAGGATCCCCACGATACGTACCACATGGGAAAACATCGCAGACGGAAGGTACACAATGGCCTTAAGCATCACCTCAACACCATCGCACCGCCCTGATCATGACCTGCCAGCCTTCAGATACACAGCAGCAAATCACAAGTGGGACCAGACGATTAACTTACCCCAACAAAGCTCTTCCCTCATAGCCCAGAATCCTCTTCTGTGCAACCAGAGGATGACAGCAAAAAAGAGCTTTGGGGGGAATCCTTGGCACAAGAATGCAACACAAATACACTGGCCCCTTGCCCCTCACAGGCCCCTCTCCACCCTCCTAATTTACAGCTGACATCAATATCCCAAGAGGACCATACTAAGAGCTGCAGAGGGGCAGGACAAAAAGAGACGCAGGAGTACGAGCTGTAAGTCCTTTCCTATCTAGGCACCCAGGAATGGGCCGACATGGTGGCGTCCTATTCACTGGACTCTCCAAAAGGGCCATGCACAGATCTCCTTCAACTTGTTCTGACAAAAACAGCAAGGGCAACTTAGATACAGACCCCAACAGGAGAGCCCTCCCAAATAACTCAGCTCTGTTGCAAACAATAAATGTGTATGCCTCCTTGCTAAGAACTATGCAACAAACACTGGAAGCACTTCAGTACCAGTCAGAAAACATGGACATACAATTGACACTGTAGCTCTATACGTCGGAGGCAAAAGTAAAAAACTAGGGAACCTTAACACACTATTAACACAAGCCCAACTGGAATTAAGCTTGATCTGCAGTTGTAGGCCAATTGTTGAGAAACTATCCTCTTTCCCCGCCATGCTGACCGACCTTGTCGAGGACTGGAAAAAGGATATGACATTTCGCAACAATCCACCAAACACAGAATAAGAAGCTGCCAAAATACAAACCCGGGCAAGAGCAGCTGTCAAAAACCTACATACAAAAAATATGAGAGGCTCATCTGAAGAAGTTTCCACCACCGGACCAGCACCACCCCAAGCTGGAGGCACGATGGCCCTAAACGCCCAACAAAGGAGACAACTCAGGAGGAAAGGTTACAACAAAAGATTAGGATCAACCCAATTAACCACATACCCACTTTTCTGCTTGAAAAAATGAAACAAGCCTGGAAATCACTTAAGCCCAACCCCCAAACACTGAGCAACCAAGCAACGTCCAGCCAGGGGGCCAACCGCATCAGCAGACACTCAACAGAGGTCACTACACAATGCAATGAAAAAGCTGAAGTCAAAAGCTTAAATGCAGATATTTAATGAGGAGACATAAATCCCCTCAGCGGAGAGCAAATTTCTTCCCTCAGAACCCTATGTACTTCATCCAGCACACCATCAAACTTGCAAGCTCATCCCACTCAGGAAGACTCTAAAAGAGACCCAGAGGACCCCAGAGTTTGTGCAATAAACGACGACAGGGAACAATAGCACAGGCAAATCACAGGAGCTGTGAGATAGGAACCACACTCACAAATTAGCTTAATCCGGATGTCCCAATCCAGCAAGCCAACACAGGGGTTGAAGTCCCAAGAGCAGATGACACAGGAGTGCACTAGGTCAACAGCCAGTAGATGATGGACTGCTTAGCAGTAACCATCACCCGGATTTGATGGTGCAAACAATCCCTGGTGACGGGACACCAAATCGTCTCTCCTCATGGAGGCAACTGAGGAGGCAAGATCACTCAAGGGACAATTCCACCGGTCTTCAAACTGATCAATATATCACGCTCCTGAGCCTGAATGCAAGTCTAAGGGGAACTGCGACACCCTCACCATAAGTAGAATTTTGCTGCTAATATCAACTATTCCAACTCTAAGGGAGATAAGACCTACTGACCTGTTTTCAATAGAATTTATCAAGTCAGACAAGCACCCAGAAAGGGAGACTACCAAGGCCACGTGGGGATCACCGTCGCTGGCTAACAAAGGGCTTGATGAACATGATACATTCAAGTCATTGGGCATAACCATATCACGCTACCCAGAGTGCAGGTATCCTTTTCCATTACTCACCAACAACGGGAGCAAAATTGGTTGTAACAAAAGAAAACCACAGTCTCAGTACTGAGGGGAGCCTGGGGTCAATCATCTACAACGGACTCTGTAAGAAGCGGGCGACACAGCCAAACCCAGCTCCTAATTCAGTAAATGCCAAGGACCCGTCAAACTCAGCAAATCACTAGGAACGTCTACTGGTCTGGAGGTTCCCAATGACAGAATACGCACAAAACAAAGGACACCTTGAAAGAGCAACTCAACCATTCTCCTCTGCTCATGGGATGTCAACAGTCTAGAAAGCAAAATAGCGGACCCAGATTTCAATCTGTATATAAGATCATTTGATATAATACTGCTTCAGGAAACATGGATGGCTGAACTACTCTAAATGCAGGGCTTCATATGCTACCACACGCCATCAACCAAGAAATCACAATACGGCCACCTATCAGGCGGGGCGGCCTCATACATATCAATAACCAGTACAACCAGAATAAAAGAAAGTCCCACTCCCACGACAACTGTCAATGTGATCAAGATCAACCTCAGCTTCAAGGGGAAAAAGGAGGAGGTGTTAATTTTTAATACCTACATGAACCCAAAACAAAAATCCAAAGATTCAAGACTTCTTGTGGACTGCCTACTGACATACATAAGGAAGCATGACACTCTCAATCTCGTGCTTTCAGGGGACTTAAACCTTCATCTCCTAGGATCCTCAGAAGATGAGGAGACACAAGCCCAGTCCGTGGCCTGGAACATTCCGGAACAAACTCAAAAACCCCAATGCAGAGTGAATACAACAGCCAGATTCCTGCTGGAAGATCTGGAGCATATTAACCTCAGGACACTTAAAAGTAGATTTCCTGAAAACTCACCACTTGCAGCCTCATACTATTCCAAAAACGTATTCTCAACTTTGGACTACACCCTGATCTCCCTCCCATTCTTTCATAGCGTAACCACTTTTTGGCACAAAGATAAGGCGGAAAGCTACCACCGACTACAAGAAGTAACCTTCCTGGCAACATTACCAACCTTTGATCCCCTACCAGAAGGCCCTCTCTCTAGACACACAATCAACCTTAAAATAATTAAATCCTCTCTAGTAAGCACAGGGAAGGTGCTTCAAGCAGTGAGAACCCTACTACAGAACCAAAACGACCATACAGCCAGCATCATAAGTAAATGTGAAAGATTTACTGCAAATCTATCAAGTACCTTTTCAACAACAGTCAAATACAGGCCGCCACATGACCTAACAGAATCGGGTCGGCTCTCCAGAGACCAATGGAATCAACTAAAACACACAAAAAAGTAATAAACAAAATGCTGAGATTTCTGAGGCATAAACCTGAAAGACTCGAACCTCAAATCATCACTACAACAAAAGAGGAAAATGCTCAAAAAGCTAAAATGGGAACACAAAAAGTCCAGGGAGGAGGAGTTCTGGGCAAAACTTTTACATGACACCAAAACTCAAAACAGTGCCCGCTTCTGGGCCACGGTGAATAAAATAATGGGTCCATCACATGGAGGAGTAACATCATATATCACCGAAGAGATATGGTCGGACTTCCTGTCAACCCATTTCAACCAACAAAGGGGGAGCAGGTTGGGAACCGTAACACTTGGCCCAACACAAAAGAGGACTTCCAGAAAGTCACACCCGTAAAATTACGGTAAACTCTACCGAAGTGGAAGAGTCAGCCCAGATCGCAACTATTAAATGTCAAATTGTCAAAAGCAGGAGAGAAGGAGCACCAGGTCCAAATGGGATCACTCCTGCCCTTTTCAAGCAAGTCTATGGGCAGCTTCCTTAGAACCACAATTCCTGGAAGCCAGACAACTGGGACAACTACTCGTTTCTTTGAAAGGTTCATCATTGCTCCCATCTATAAAAGCGGTGAACAAATCTGCTCCAAAGAATTATCGCTTAGTTGCCTTACTTGACAACAAAGCCATACATTTTGAAGGCATCCTATTAGAAGAACTTCAGACATGGGCAGCAGAGGAAGAAACCATACCATTTAATCAAACCGGCTTCTCTGAAGACACAGGGACCATAACCAACATTCTAAACCTGGCACTGCTTATGGACAAGGCAAAATCATCAAAGCAGACACTCCATATCTGCTTTATAGACTTTAAGGCTGCTTTTGGCATCATAAACAAAGTCAGACTCTGGAAGATGCTGACATGCTGGAAATTCCCAACAGCACTGCTGGACATGCTAATATGCTTATATATAGACAACTGGGTGCAGGTAAAACTGGGCAATGGTACACACCTGTCAAGGTGCACCTCTACTACCAAAGGACTCAAGGTTGTGTGCTCACCCCAATCCTGTTCAATCTCTACATGGCTGACCAGACGCTGACCCTTGACTTATGCAATGCAAGCGTTCCAAAGATTGGTGTGAAGGCCCTATCAAGCATCCTATATTCCGATGATATAGTTCTAGCCAGCCACACGCAAGTGGAAATGCCACGCTTCCTAAACACTCTGTATGAATACTCAAAGACTACTTCTTTGAAGTAAACCTTGGGAAAAAAGTCAATGTCTATAAAAAGAAACAGGGAAAGATCCCACATCTGGTACCCAAATTCAGAATACAACCAGCTACAAATACTATGGGGTGACCTTCGACAATGGGGGCCAATTTGCCTACCAGCTGGAGATAATGAAAAGGAAAGGATGGCCCTTGTGACAACCTTGAGGCAATTACAATCCAAGCTGACATGCCAGGGGCTCTCTCCTCTTCTCCACATCACACATGCCAAAATCCTGCCCACCATTACATAGGGTAGTGAGGCTCTAAGAGGCAGAGCCTCACAAACCCTGACAGCACCTTAATCAGGGCTTACAGAATTATGTTCACATTCCAACATACGCCTTCACAGCACAGATCTGAGTGGAATTTGGCCTCACAAACAACAGCTAGCAAGACAGGAGCCTACGTAACCCGCTGGAATAAAATCAGGAACACCTCCAGAAACAGCTTAAACTACCTACATTGGCAAGAGCTCCAGCTCAGAAAAGCATCACCGGCAAGAACATTTCTACAAGACTGTCTCAGAAATAGCAGACTCACCCAAGCCTGGAAAAGTCCCAATCACACATGCAGGCTTCCAAAAAGTAGTACTGAAGACAATAAGGAGCATGTTCCTAGTAGAAGACAAAGCCATCTTTGCATTGAGGAATCACTCTTGGATGACAATCAATGGCTACATATCTCTCAGCCCACAGCCATACTTTAGTCTTAGATATTCCAGGACCATCAAGGAGAGCTTTCGGAAACATCGACTAGGAAAAATGCCAGCTATCCAACACCTTCCACCATGGCTGAGGGGGCAAATGCCCTTACACTGCCAGCTATGCGGCAATGGATTCGAGGATATGGCACCCCTGATCTGCACATGCACCAGACTGATAGGGGAGAGGTCTCACCAGCTTAAACAGCTGTTCAACCAGCGTGGGATCCTCACGTGAAGACAAGCTATGATAGCCTGCTTCAAACCAGAGGATCCACAGAAGAAGTGTAAGTTAGTAAAAAATTTCGCACTGATAGATGACAAACTGACAAGCACAGGAAAGCCTTCAGAAAAGCTTCTGGATGCCCTCGCTTAATGGAAAAAACACACGCACATTTGTTTATGCACAGGAATAAACCACCAACAAGCTGCCTTGCCTGAGAACAGCCAAAAAAAACATCTTTGTCCAAAGCACAAGAGGACATTGGGTTTAAACGGCCCTGGCAAATCATGTATCAGCTTTTTTACTTGCAAACTCTCTAGTCTTTTACTAACCGTTGAAAAAAAGAGTGCATTTTTTTATCCACTGAAATGTATTTATTCTCTTCCTTTGCACTGGTCTTTGTTTAACCTGCCTTTTACTAATCATCGAAAAACTAGCAGTTTTTATTCGTTGTTCTAATTGTTTTAATAACTATATTCAATAATGATTACTTACTTACTTACAGAAGTACCAACTTTAAGATTATCAAACCACTGTGGTCAGAATAGTAATCTACAGCATAGGGACCCCAATAAATGACTCGAAATGCATTGCTATGAGCTGTCCAGGGCCTACCCTAGGGGTGACTTTTATGTATTAAAAAGGAAGATTTCGACCTGGCAAAAGGTTTACTTTGCCAGGGCGAAATGGCAGTTTAAAACTGCACACACACAGGCTGCAATAGCAGGCATGAGACATTCTTAACCTTCTACATAAGGGGTTGGCACAGTCAGTGCTGCAAGCCCACTAGTAGCATTTAACTTACAGGCTCTGAGCACAGTGAGTGCCACTTTACTAGGGACTTGCAAATACATTAAATATGTAAATTGGGTATAAGCCAAACCTACCATGTGTTTTGGAGAGAACAAAAGAACTTTAGCACTGATTAGCAGTGGTAAAGTGCGTCCTAAAATACAGGTCGAGAAAACAGGAGGGTGAAGGCAAAACGTTTCGGGATGGCCCATCAGAAATGTGCCAAGTCCAACAACTGGAAAATCCAATCATGGCACCTCCTGCCTAAGTTGCCCTTCTTGAGCATTTCTCAATGAAACACATCTCACACACACACACATACAGATGCATGCAGACGTAAAAGCAAATACAGACTGACATTTAATGCATATAAGGAAAAATGGACAAACATACATTTGTCAAAATATGGATATGACATAGAAAACTATTTAATATAAACTACAGAATCTCTTTCGAATGACTCAATAACTCACCTTTATGTAATTCAAACAGAGAAATTATGTGAGAGCTAGGGGAAAAATACCATTCCCTGGTAATTGTTAAAGAGTTCTATGTCCTTCTGCGAACATTAAAATGTATTTATCTGTCTTGAGTTTAAATGTGACTACTCTTACAACGTTTTGCCCTTTTGCTTTTATTAAAATGAATATTTTGAAAACAGTCTTTCCCCTAAAGTAGGTAGGTACGAGTATGTTAATTGCATCTGTTACAGTTTCCATTTAAATTGAAGCCATGGTAACAGGCAATGTCAACTGGAAGCGAATGGAGGAAAGAAAATAAAAGAAAATACTACAGTTACAAAATATCCACTTAAGACCAGATAATTATATCTCTTTGGAGAAAAGCCAATATATTCACTGGCTAAACTACCTAAAAACCCCATCAAATGAAAAACACCGTTTTATGTCCTAATGGCTAAGCAATACCGCTGGCAATAAATTACTCCTATGGAAGTGAGAATAACATAAAAATATTAGACCACGTTTAATCCGCAAATGAATTTTGAAGAAATAGATAGTGCCTTGCCGGCAATAATATTGACAAAGTTAACTTACAAAACGAGCGGTGCCCAAGCCTGCTAAGAAAACATACACTCGCCTGTATGTGTAGTCGTTTAGCACTACATGGTTCTTCAATAACACAGGCTTCCTCAATTTGAATCTACCGCACCAAGGGAATGATGTACGACACATTTTAACGGTCTCAAACAGCCCATCAGGCAGTTTGCTACCGGTAAAATGTATTTGTCTGTGTGCAAACCTTGTTTGGCGAGTCCGTAACCTATTACTGACTCGCAAAATGGGGTTTGCGAGTCGCTATTAGGAAGAGTCGTGCCAAGGGCTTCCCTTCTTAATAGCAAGTCGCACAGGGATGTACAATTGTTTAGCGATTGGAATGCGGTCGCAAAACAATCGCAGTTTACTACCTATTTCAAGTAGGTGGTAATTTAGTCACAAACGGGAAGGGGGTCCCCAGGAGAGCCCTTCCCCTTTGTGAATGGTAGCAAAAACGTTTTTTAAGAGAAGACAATGGTCCCACTGACCACTTCCTACCCTAAAAAAATGAAACTGAAACGTTTCATTTATCTTTTTGAAACACATCCATTTGTCTTTTTGAAACACATCCGGTTTTCCTTTAAGGAAAACGGGCGGCATTTAAAAACAAAAAGTTGCTTTATTTACAAGCAAACACAGACATGGTAGTCCGCTGTCCCCAGCAGACCATAGATCTTTTGACTGGGTGTGAGTGTTTGATTGGTTGAGATGCTCCGTCCATCACCACCCCCTTTTGTACCGCTTTGTTCACCATAAGTGTGGCAGGGTATGCTCAGACGTGAGTCCCTTGCTCACTTTGACGCTGGATTCAAGCAAGCCGGGCTGAAGACGGCTTTAATGCCAGAAACCGGTCCTCGGAAGCTTATTTCCGGTCCAGGGAAGGCATGGCTTGGCAGTTCGGGCTGGACTGTTCCCATGAGGCACAGGGTCAGACTGATTTGCATATGGCCATGTCTGAACTGGGGTGGCAGAGTGGGCTAAAGAACGGTGATGGATTAAACCCAGATCTTTTGACTGGGTGTGAGTGTTTGATTGGTTCAGATGCTCCGTCCATCACCACCCCCTTTTGTACCGCTTTGTTTGCCATAAGTGTGGCAGGGTATGCTCAGACGTGAGTCCCTTGCTCACTTTGCCACTGGATTCAAGCAAGCCGGGCTGAAGACGGCTGTAATGTCAGAATCCGGTCCTCGGAAGCTTGTTTCCGGTCCAGGGACGGCATGGCTTGGCAGTTCGGGCTGGACTGTTCCCATGAGGCACAGGGTCAGACTGGTTTGCATATGGCCATGTCTGAACTGGGGTGGCAGAGTGGGCTAAAGAACGGTGATGGATTAAACCCAGATCTTTTGACTGGGTGTGAGTTTCTGATTGGTTCAGATGCTCCGTCCATCACCACCCCCTTTTGTACCGCTTTGTTTGCCATAAGTGTGGCAGGGTATGCTCAGACGTGAGTCCCTTGCTCACTTTGCCACTGGATTCAAACAAGCCGGGCTGAAGACGGCTGTAATGCCAGAATCTGGTCCTCGGAAGCTTGTTTCCGGTCCAGGGACGGCATGGCTTGGAAGTTCGGGCTGGACTGTTCCCATGAGGCACAGGGTCAGACTGATTTGCATATGGCCATGTCTGAACTGGGGTGGCAGAGTTGGCTAAAGAACGGTGATGGATTAAACCCAGATCTTTTCACTGGGTGTGAGTGTTTGATTGGTTCAGATGCTCCGTACATCACCACCCCCTTTTGTACCATTCCCAATGGGTGGCACATTGCGACCTGCCTCATGAATATTGATGAGACAGCTCAATTGCGACCCCATTGTGATTCGCTGATGTGTCTGAGACACATTAGTAAGGGTGGGCGGAGAGCTCCGCTCTGCCAGTGGAGTGTGTGGAGTTTTGCCCACCCGCGCTCCACGAATTAGGTGGAGTAGGCAAAACTCCGCACACTTTGTAGCGGGCAGAGATGACCAGCCCCTGTGCCTCCCACCCACCCTACTAACAACTATTTACAAGATTAAAAAAGATGATAGAAAGTAGTAAAACGCCTTACCTGAGTTGTGGCATTCCCCGGCTGCCCCTTCCTCCATCTTGACCTCTTGATGACAAATGCGCATGCGCGGGCGCCCGCGCATGAGCATTTCTCGTGAGTTTGTCATCAAGAAATCAAGATGGAGAAAGACGCTGCAACTCTGATAAGGCGTTTTGCTACTTTCTATTGTGCTTTTAAGCTTGTAGATAGTTGTTAATAGGGTGGGTGGGAGCCGGGTGGCGAGTAGCAGAACTACGCGGACTGTGTGGAACTTGTTTTAAACTCTGTGCAGCTCCGCGTAGCCCCACTATGCCCAGTACGCCTGGGTTACGCATTAGTACATTTCATTTTGTGAGTCTCTAATTACGAGTCACAAAAAATCGTAATTAGAGACTCGCAAAATGGAATGTACATCTGGACCCAGGAATACACATGGAAACCATTGCCCGGAGTAGTTTCACCTGCATATTCCTTAGAATGTTTGTGATTTCCAAAAATTCAGATATCTGCTCTCACACAGAGGTGTAAATCTGCACATGAAGATTCGTGAATTTCAGGTCTGAATAACAAAGGTAAATTTGCTTGGAGGTTCAGACTGGCTGATAGGGAAATCAGGGATGACTGATGGGGCAATCTAGCAGGTCAGTTTGTTGGGTAATTTTGACTGTTATTTCCCTGATGGTAAAGCAAACATTCCCTGTAGCAAGCTCAAATCCATTGAGTCTTCCATACCTCTCAATACACTTAAACAAGGTGGCTTTACAAGTTAAAAACTTCATCCAATTTGCACACAATAGCCATTTTCTAATTCATTAATGAGTGCCACTTATATTTTGTCGCTCTGGTCTATTTTCTGTCCTAGTTCAACCCTGCTCGCTTATGTGGAACTTCTCACGTAGTGGACTACACCACACTTCTCCAACAGGTAGCTCGTGAGTTACTGGTAGCTCTCCAGCAACTTGTAAGTAGTTCTCCTGTGTGGAGAACAGTCTACTCAATTAGCAACTTTTGCTTGGTTGAAACGATATACATATACCAACATATGTATATTCAAGAGGAAAATGGGGGTATTTTCAGAACTCATAAACTGATTTTTAGAGAAAAATGGCTGAAGTTCCAAAATATATTTAAAGCTGATATTTGAGTGTTAAATCAATTGGCATTGAATAGACTTTTTACACATCATATTAACTTGGTGACAGAGGCATTGCAGCTATGGCTGTTATGTATTACTCATATAGAGGCATTCCATATTGACAAAGAAATTTTTTAATTACTGCTAGCAATCATGCCTGATGCACTGAGGTGATCGCGAATTGTAATCCTGCATATGGTGGCCACTAATGTAATCCCTGTGGTCAGTATTATAACACTAATATTAGTAGCTCTCCACAAGTTTCATTGAACACAAATAGCTCTTATTACAGAAAAAGTTGGAGACCCCTGCTGTACTCCTACTCCTAATTGTATCATTTCCCTTTTTTGATATTCACCATTTCCAAGGGATGATGTGCATCTATGTGTAGACTGACATGTCTCCACCTGCTCAAAATAGGGGGTGGAAGCTCTCACAACCCATTTTAGGACTGTAAAGTTTCTACTAGGAACTATTCTGCTGTTTATGGTGGAAATGATAAAGGTGATCAAGAATAAAAGAAAGCGTTGATGTATGCAAGGCATGTAAGAGAGCGGTTGTGGATGTGGAGGTTTTGGTGAAGATAAAAGCTCCTCTAAAAGTCTTGTCTATGCAGAGTTCAAAGTATTTACAGCCTATGAGGGTGATCAAGGTATTTTAAAATGTAGTCAGTACAGAAGACCACAGCGTGTGGAACCTTAGCAGGGTGTTCAAGCTGATATGCAGAGAAGGAAGGAGAAAATGATTACCACAATGGAAGAGGCGTTACTCAGAGTGGTGTGTGTGTGTGCGAACAAGTGCTAGGCAAGTGGTCAAACCGTCGTATTTGAAAGAAAATGTATAAAATGAATACTAATGCACATAGTTTTAGAAATAGTTGTTTAGGCATTTTTATATAAGTAAGTTGTCTATAGTTTAGTAAGTCATATTTAAGACTCGCTGTTTTCCATTTTTGCAGATAAATACAGACAAAAAAACGTCTATTTTATTGTCTGCATTTATTTTTAAATGTGGATAAAAGCGGAAATTGGGTGCCTTTTTGAGTGATTTTCAATACACTTTGCCATGACTGCCAGGCCAATAACTGTGTGGATTGATAGGTAAGGGGTTACAAAAGAAAGAAATTTTAGTAAAGAGGCTTTAACACCAGTAGATATGCACAAGACTGATACTGAAATATTAATATTTTCATATAAGTGCATTGATTTATCTTCTGCAGGTATTCATATCACTGAAACCCGACACTCGTTCAAGCATAACTGCATATTTATTTGTTAAATAAATGTGGAAATATATCAGTTTCAGCTTTATTTTTGTTCACAAAACCCATAATAAATATGGATAAATACTGATAAAATTGAAAAAAACACATATGAAGAAATGCAGACGGAAATGTAAAAAAAAAATACCATAAAACCAGGAGCCCTAGTCATAATATAGGACCGGTTTGGTGTCCTTGATTCAGATTTGTATATATACAGTCTATGGAATCAGATATTATCCTCTGTTATACATAATATGATGATTCAACTGTAACTACAGCATTGACAGAGAGAGGAGCTGAAGCGAGGAAGCTGGATAGAAAGATGCAACTTCGATAAACTTGTTAGCTCTTGAAGACACAGGGGAAGATTTACATTTCCTGTCGGATCCCTGCAAATCAGCAAGGGATGCGCCAGGAAAGATGCGTGACGCAAGTTTACCCTTGCGCCACCACAGATGTGTAGCATTTACAATGCGGCGCATCATGGCGCAAGTATAAACAGATGCGTGCCGCATCTGCCGGCGTAAGGTTTGCGCAGTGCTGGAGTTGTGTTGCGGGCACGACGCAACTCCAGCACTGTTCCAATCTGGCCTATCCTCAACATGGTGCGTCACGCCTTATGCCTGTTTCAAGCAGATGCAAGGTTTTGACGCAGAGGCGTCGGAAAAGTGACTGAGTGAAATCTTGCAGATTTCACTCACGCACTTTTCCGAGGTGTTCCTGCGACGTAACGCACCCCCTTGCACCGGAACGCCCACATGAAACCTGGCTCCGGTTTCATGTGGTGCAGGTATTTACAACGTGATGCATCTCCCTAGATGCGTCACGTTGTAAATAGGTGCAACGTGGCGCATGGTTTACGTCAACGCGGTGTCACAGAAGTGAGGCAACGGCGGCGCAAATGTGGCGCACGGAGCTCGTAAATCTGCCCCACAGTGTGCCCTCATCTTTATAAAATTCCAGGTGAAAAACGATCGTAAATTTCTAGCGATATGGTGAGATTAATGCTACAATGACTCTGCGCAATGATTTAACACTGAAGGCCTCATCATCATCGGAAAATGACTGAGCATAATACTGTGCATTCAAACTATTATGATGCTGTTCTATCATAGAACCTCAGATGAATCTAATTAAAACTACAACTCCGTTCTTCATATTGTGGATGCAGGGACTTATAATGCCTATTTGCATATACAATCATGAGTGGTGACATTTCTGCCTGTATTTAGGATTGCTGGATTAAGACTGAACATTCTGTAGGAATTACATACTTCACCCACATATTTCTTCCACTTGCTGTCCTGCGAGCGAGGATATCAAACATGTATTTTAATGGGTTCTGTGTGCCCTGCATGTGAAATGCCAGATTGGGTATTTCGTCACAGTTATCAGCCACTGACCATATTGAAACCTACGACAACTCAATATTTTCAACATCTGAACAGCCTATGTTTTCTATTAATGGGTACCAGGCCTCCTTTGCCCTGATAGGCTGGCCAGGAGAATGTGCTCAACATGAGGGTTTTCAGAATTTTCGGTTTTTTTTCTCAACATGGTGGTACCAGGCATGCATTGATATTCTGGGGGTTCAGGTAACCAACAAGTGATACACTGGATGCTGTGCATTTGAGAAATTTCAAAAGCAAATTCAAGCAAAATGCTAGTTCAGAGTACCTGGTTTTTGGCACAGGTGTCACCCCTGATTTGTATGCAAGCCTACCACAAAAACATATTCCAACATGTACACATCCTAAGGTTTTTATCACTGTGTGCCAGAGGTACTACACCCTGATGCTCAGGCAAAGAGTATATGCTAAAAATTACATTTGCTAGAGTTTTTCAAAGCATGCTAATTCGTAGTAACTATTGGAAGGACAAGGAAAAGTGTCTAGAAAATAGGGAACAATTACCATAAAATGGGTGAGCTCAAGTGAAAATGATAAGTGAGGTAGAGAGTGGGACATGATGATAGAGAAATATAGCAAGTAACGAATAACAAAAATGCTATTTAGTAAATACACTTCTTGTTCTACTACAGCTCTAATAGAGGCAAATCAGGCTCAAATGTGCTCTAACTCAGCCATGTGGTAAGTCAAGCACCAGACGTGTCTAATTACTGGCGCTGCAACACCCTCTTTTAGAAATCAAAGAGTGCAAAATAGGGGGGAAAAATGAAAAATGTTTGGCTTTATCATTTTTTATAAACTTAATATATTTTTTTACTTTTAAGAATTTTTCAGTTTTTAACTTATATATTTCTTTAAAAATCATATTTCATCAAGTGTCCCAACACACAAACACACTTCCTTGTGGAAGGGAGGAGGGAGTGATGACTCAGGACTCAACCAACCACCTTCTCTTTACAACATCAACCAATAATATGGAGACTGGCTTTTAAGAAATAAAGTCACACACTAAAACAGGGTTTTTGGGGTTTACTATGTTGGTGATTTTTTTTGTAGTTCTACTTCTTATTTAGAAGAGAGAGAGAGGGTTTACAGGCAAAGGATCAACCTCTTTGGCATGTCCCGAAAATCAGTCATTGGTGGATACTACTTCTCTCTTGAAGTGAGCTTTAATATTTTGATGCTTGCATCGGGTACTGAGCTGCATCACTAGGAAAGTGCACCATTATATCACTATGCCACAGTCACTGGTGGAAAAGCTAACTGTGGCAAGAATTCTGTGCTTTTTCCATTCCCTTGTGCATTAAGTGCCATCAATTACACCAATGTTGTAGCATATCCACCTCACCAAAGGAAACACCTATTCTGCATAAAAATACTGCTGGCACTCTATCAACATACAAGTTATCTGTATTGTCAGGGTCTAACTAACTGATGTGTATTCTGCCTTGCATGGAAGCCCACTCGAAACCTAGCTGTTGTTTGTGGCTCATCGGTAGGTGTGGCTCATAAGTAAGTTATAACATCTCACACTGGGGCTGCATGTGCATATAGCGGCTGGCACCTCAAACATACTGACATAATATATACTACAACACAATGGACTTTTACTAATTACTCTAACAGTGACTGCAATGATATAGTGGATTTAGAGTAGAACCACATCTTAAGAAATAAAATGTCTTTGTTGTAAGTGATGTCAGGTATGTTTTCTCTCCCCCATCTCGTCACCCCCCTAGTTCTAACTTCCAACCACACATCCTAAATAGAAGAACAATAGGGCAGCCACATGTACACTCATTGAATGCAAATTTTGTATCCTTAAGTTGTGCTTCCAATGTCTTGACCTTACAGGATGTGGTGCTACTTTACTTCACAGATTTGCATTGTCAGTGTGACTGCCCCCGTGCAGCTCCACCAGCAAGTGAGGCCTCCCTGAGCCCTGAACACTGCTTATTTGGTATTCGAATCCCTGGTGGTCCAGCGGACTTTCTCTGTGCCCTTTTATCTCCTTCCAGGTATCTATGTACTCTTTTCCACTTTTTCTCTCACTTCACCCTCATTTACTCTTAACTACTCCGGTTTTTTCACCTTCAAGCTATTTCCACTTTTTTCTCTCTCATTTAAACATTATTATCCTCGTTCTCACTTTTCTTCTACATTTTCTTGCTCTTTAACGTCCCCCGACACTGCTATTCCCATTGCCCCTCCCCCCAAGCGTGATCAGTTTAGCCCAGTTCTCCCTGCTCCCACCTCCCAACTGTCCCGCCCTCCCCCAACCCCTACTTAATGGGGGCCACTGCACGGTAGAATAGGAAGACCACTGACCTTGTCAGTGTGACCACTCTGCCCCGCGCAGATGCACCAGCAAGTGAGGCCTCCCAAAGCACTGCTTGTTTGGTGTTTGAATCGCTGGCTGTCCAGCGGACAGCCTCTGTGCCCTTTTTTTACTTCCAGCTATCTCTGTATGCTTTTCCATTTTTTCTCTCACTACACCCTCATTTAGTCTTTACTACTCTGTTTTTTCACCTTCACACTCTTCCCATTTTTTTCTCTCTCTTCGCTCTCATTTAACCTTTATTATCTTTGTTATCAGGGCCGGACTGGCTACCGGGCAGTTGTGTGTGCTGCCGAGCTAGGGGCTAATTTCTCTGTGGTGGGGGCTTTTTTCGTTGATGGGGACCTGCGTGCGATTTGAAATAAAAATGTTGCACTCGCAGGTCCCCATCAACGAAATTAGCCCCCAGCACGGCAGCACACACAACTGCCCAGTAGCCAGTCCGGCCCTGCTTGTTATCACTTTTCTTCCACTTTTTCTCGCATTTTCATGTCCCCAGTCGCTGCTGCCCCACAGTCCCTCCCCCCAGTGCGACCACTTTAGCCCCGTTCTCCCCGCCTCCCAGCTATCCTGCCCTCCCCCGACCCCAACCTAATGGCAGTCACTGCCCAGTACGAAGAGCAAGACCACTTACCTTGTCAGTATGACTGCACTCCACCTCGCAGCTCCACCAACAAGTGAGGCCTCCCTAAGCCCCGAGCACTGCTTGTTTGGTGTTCGAATTCCTGGTGGTCCAGCGGGCTGCCAATGTGCCCTTTTTTCTCCTTCCTGGTATCTCTGTATGCTTTTCCACTTTATTTCTCACTTCACCCTCATTTACTCTTTACTACTCCGTTTTTTTCACCTCCATGCTCTCTCCACTTTTTTCTCTCTGTTCGCTCTCATATTATCCTTGTTATCACTTTTCCTCCACTTTTTCTCGCTCTTTCAAGCCCCCACTGCTGCTGCCTCCGTGGCCACTCCCCCCCAGCGCAACCAGTTTAGCCCAGACCCCTACTTAATGGCGATTTGTGTGCAGCCGCACAGCGGCTGCATGCTGTGGACGCGCGCAGTTGGCGTGCCAGCGGCACGCCACAGGCAAGCTTGTCTGCTCCCATTCGCAACCGAACCGCGACCAGCAACAGGAACCCTGGACCTCTGACCCTCAAGCTCTACTGCTCCTCCACCCTCCATGCACTCAACACAGGTAAGAAAAACAACTGCAAGCATTCTTCTCCAATTGATACCCACTGACCCTTCACCTGCCGCCACTCCATCGCAAACACCATGACCCAAGACCCACTACAACCCTCCCATCACAACACCATCACACCCAAAATGCTGCAATGCATCCGCCTCAATGTCCCCTCCCTCCACAAACATGCCTCAGAAATCTGGCACATCCTCAACAGCACCACCCCTGACATCGCCTTCCTCACAGAAACTTGGACGAACTCCCACCTCGGGACTAGACATCACAATCGCCATTCCCGAAGGATAGAAGATCACCCGAAAGGACCGTCTCACCGCCCCAGAGGAGGCATCGCCGTCGCCCACAAATCCAACCTCCAAATGAGCACCCACACCAACGAACCCCGAAACCTGATGAAACACCTACACTTCAAAATACAGACCAACCCGACCACCACCCTCTGGGGAATCCTCATCTACAGACTCCCCGTACCCTGTGTACCTTTCACTGACTGCATCACCTACATCATCACCCCGCAAGCCATCACCTTCAATGACTATACCTTGCTGGGAGACCTCAACTACCACCTCGACAACATCCAAGACCCAACTCCACCTTCATACAGGACAGCCTCCTCAACATCAGACTCAAACAGATTGTTCCAGAACCCATGCACTCAGCAGGACACATACTCGATCCAATCTTCACAGTGGGAAACTCCATCACCTTCAGCCAAACCTCTGAACTCCCACGGACAGACCAATGTTGCATCCACTTCACCTTCAAACAACCATCCCCTGCAAACCTCCACACCAGCTCCCACGCAGAAAGTGGAACAAGATCTCTGACGATCAGCTCACGGCCTCTCTCAACAGCTCCAATTCAACCACCATGGATGGCGACCCAAACACAGCAGCTCGAACCCTGCACAAATGGATCACATACGGTGCCAATACCATTACCCCCCTCAAGATAACCACAAACACACTCGCCAAGAGAGCTAGCTGGTTCTCCATCGAACTCCGAGAATCCAGACGAACCTGCAGATGCCTCTAAAAGATCTGGAGAAACTCCAAAACAACAGCAGGCCATGACAACTTCAAAGCAGCCAGCACCGCCCACCACCAGCTCATCAGAAACCCAAGGAACAGCGAACTCCAGGACAGAATCTCCACCCACACACACAACAGCAAGGAACTTTTCAGCATCATCAAAGAGTTCACCCATCCCAACAGTGGGACTACAGACATCCCCCCTCCCAGGACCTCTGCAACAAAGTCAGCTCCTTCTTCCACCACAAAATCAAGACCATCTACGACAACTTCAATGATGAAAACCAACACGTGGAACCTACACTTCCCACTCCTGACACCACATAGTCAACACATGACCACTGAAGACAATGAAGTCCATCCACTCCGGGGCCCCTACGGACCCATGTCCGCATCACATCTACCACAGAAGGGCCGACACCATCGCCCCTGAGCTGTGCTGAACCATCAACCACTTCCTCGAGACCACCTCCTTACCCGATGACTGAAAATACGCAGAGATAAACCCTCTCCTGAAGAATCCCTCGGTGGACCCCACCGACCTAAAAAACCTCAGACCCTTCTCTTTACTCACATTTCTGGCGAAAGTAATAAAAAAAGCGTCAACAGCCAGCTCACCTTCTTCATTAAAGAAAACAACATTCTAGACACAACCCAATTTGCCTTCAGTAAAAACCACAGCACCAAAACCACCCACCTCGCGGCAACCGATGACATCCGCTCCCTCCTTCACAGAGGGGAGACTGTGGCCCTCATCCTCCTGGACCTCTCCGCAGTCTTTGACACAGTCTCTCACCACACCCTAACATGAAGACTCCACAACACAGGATCTGGGACAAAGCCCTCAACTGGATCTGCTCATTCCCTTACGGCAGCATGCAGCAGGTCAGACTCCCACCCTTCCTCTCGGATCCGACACCGTTGAACTGCGGAGTTCCCCAAGGATCCTCCATCAGCTTCACTCTGTTCAACATCTACATGGCCCCGCTCACCCCCATTGTCAGATCCCATGGACTCAACATTGTATCTTACTCAGACGACACCCAACTCATCCTCTCCTTATCCAACAAACCCAACGTATCCAAACATAACTTTCAAGAAAGAATGAAAGCAGTCACCAAATGGATGAAGAGCAGCTGCCTACAACTCAACATGGGAAAAACTGAGGTACTCATCCTGGGCCCACACACTGATGCCAGGAACAACACCTGGTGGCCCCCCGCCCTTGGGATCCTGCCCACCTCCACGGACCACGCACACAAACTCAGAATCCTCCTGGACTACAAACTCAAGATGGACCGCCAAATCAATTCTATCTCATCCTCCTGTTTCCACACCCTCCGACTCCTACAAAAGACCTTCAAATGGATCCCCCTCGAATACAGAAATACTGTCACCCACGCCCTCATCTGCAGCAGACTCGACTACAGCAACACTCTCACTGGAATCAACAAGAACCTCACCCGCAAACTCCAGAACGTCCAGAATGCAATTGCCAGACTAGTCCTCAACCTACCACGTTACTGCCACATCACCTAAAACCTGTGTACACTACACTGGGTCCCCATCGAGAAGAAAATCACTTTCAAGCTTCTCATCAACGTCCACAAAGCCCTCCACAACACCGGACCTGCATACTTGAACTACCACCTCACATTCCACTCACCCGAAAGATCCCTCACTTTAGTCCAGCTCTCCCTTGCTATGGTGCCTCACATTAAGAAGACCAGAACAGGAGGTCAGTCCTTCTCCCTTCATGTGGCCAAGGCATCGAGCACCCTCCCGCTCCACCTCAGACAAATGCCAACACTCTCCAAGTTCACAAAGGAGCTCAAGACCTGGCTCTTCGACTGATCTCCTTGAACTTCCTGGATCTCTGCTCCCCCCAGCGCCTTGAGACCCACTTGTGTGAGTAGCTGCTCTTAACAAACTTAGGATTGATTGATTGAGATGTTGCATGCAAAATGTGTGATTAATTATGTGCCTCATTTTCCACATGAGCTGATAGTTTGGTTACTGCATTGTTGTGGCTGGACTGTGTCATGCAAATGATGAATGGTGGATTATTATATCATCCACATATACCATCTAGTGACAATACTGCTGAACTGCCATAAATTTATAATCAAACGTGCTATTGTTAGTTTATTAATAAACTTAAAATTTACTTTGATACATATTCCATCAAAAGTACATATTAACACACAAGTACAATCAATCATGTAGCTCACACGTGTATATATTCACACTCCTATTTTACCCATTAAATGATGTTTCACATACTACAAATCAACTCCTTTTAACATAGAATCTCCTTCTCTCTGTTTATAAAGACCTTCACATGCAGACTGGAGACCTATGTGTACAGGGTGCAGACCTATGTGTGACACTTCCATTCTCAGGGCAGATATCTTCACCTACTGATACAAACATCAATTTATACAGGAATGGGAAGTCAACACTTTTCTGGTCATCCTAAGACATCCTCTCGCCAAATACCTTCCTCCTCCATACTTCTGCGCTTATGTCATTCTAAAAACACCAAATTACCGTAGGACAAAATGGGAGGGCCCCAAAAATTTACTGGTGAACATAATTTGTGAGGGAGTTGTGGGTCCTAAATATAAATTAGGGAATATAATTAAACCTTATTATTATAGACATAAGATGGAAGACAGAAAATTTACAGATAAACATTTAAGGGTTTTCTGACTATAATTCTAAAGAATAACAATCTTTGTGACTGAATATTCTAGACTACAAAAGCGAGGGTATCCTCCAGAAGCACCCTTAACTCTAAGAGATCCAGCAGAGCATTGCAGAATAGGCCAAGATTTGGGTGGGTATTTGAATGCACTGCAGGGGACAAGTTCTTCAAGTGTTGAGAGAACACCTGGAGTCAGGCACATATGAAGACCCAGAATGGGTTTGACCTGTCCTTCTAGCCACTTTTGTGGCAGTCCTGACTGACACCTCTTGATGGGAGGGCCCTGAGAATGGCGTTGCCAACTCCCCAAATCCCCCACATGTTATTTTTCATACATTTTAGCAACACAGAGGTTGTGTAAGGAAATGTGCTTTTTTGCATAATCGCCTCCCAGTTTTCAGACTTATGCTGCTGGTTTGCAACTCTGACCAGAGACATTGCTAACAAGCACCCAGTACAATTGCTTTGCAAAATATGTGTATGATTTGCGAATCCATGATTGACAAATTTAATTTATCTGTAGGTCCTTACTATCTAGTACCCTGTGTAACTAAAGCCTGTAAGCTAAATGTCACTAGTGCGACTGCAGCACCTATTGTGGCACCACTAAAGTAACAAACCGAAGCCTGGCTTCAGGCCTGCCCCTGTAGCCTGAGTGTACAGTTCTAAAACTGCAAATTCAACCTGTACAAATAAATATTTTGCCAGGCCTAAACCTGCCGCTTTAATAAGGATAAATCACCCCTAAGTTAAGCCCTAAATGCCCACAGGGCAGGGTGCAAGGTATATAAAAAGCAGCACATGTGTACTTAAGCTTTACATGTCCTGGCAGTCAAAAAACTCAAAAGTCGTTTTTTACTATGGAAAGGCTGTCTCCTCCTTAGAAAAGCATTGGGTTACATTCTAACACCTTATAATGCATACCTAAGTTTAGATATAGCTACAACCATAGATTAAGCACTCCGATTTATAGGAATTTAAAATCCAATCTGATGGTCATTTTCAAATACTATATTGAAATGCTACTTTAACATGGTTGGTCTTTTCCTGTTTAAAGCCTCTTTAAAGTTATTCCCCAACTGTCACCTGACACCTCCCACGAAAGGGAACTAAATGACCTTGGCAGTGAGAAAGTGTGAATTACTCTTGAAAGGATGGCCCTGGGGATGTGCCCAACAACTGTACAAGCTTGAAAAGGGCCTCCCTTGCCATAGGCAGATGTAACTCACACCTCGACCAGGCCCACCATTGTCCATATAGCAAGAGTGGCACAGTCCCACTGGAGGGAAATCCTGTTGCAGACCTAGTTTGCAGGGGGTGTTCTTAATTTCTCTAGACAGACAGCAGGGGTGTGCCCAGAGCTCTGAGCAAGGGAAGAACAATTCTGTAATGTTAGATTTTGGTAGAGCAGGGTACTATTTGATTGTTTAGGGCCAAGCCCCCAGCAAATAAGGTGAAAATGGGAAGGGTTGCATCTGGAACTTTTTCCCTATTGGCCAGGGAGTCTCCCCCACCCACCAGCTAGTGCCAGGCATAAAAGAGGAACCATTGATACCTTATTCAGAGCACGGCTGGACCTGAGGAAGACGGGGAACAACCTTTACAATGCAACTTTTACAACGCACTACCATTACAACAAAACGTTTACAACGCAACATCCATTACAACGCATGCCATTACAACGCAAACATTACAACGCATGACACTACAACGCACACCACTACAACGCATGTCATTACAACGCATAACATTACCATCCAACACTTACCCTACTGTTGCACCCCCTGGAGTTAGAACAGTAATTTTTACCCCTACACTATCCAACACTTACCCTACTGTTGCATCCCCTGGAGTTAGAATAGTATTTTTAACCCCTACACTATCCAACACTTACCCTACTGTTGCACCCCCTGGAGTTAGAATAGTAATTTTTACCCCTACACTATCCAATACTTACCAAACATGCAATGTAATGTTATGCGTTGTAAAGGTATTATGCGTTGTAATGGAATGCGTTGTAAATGTAGTTTTTAAATTTTCGTTGTAATGGCATGCGTTGTAATGGAATGCGTTGTAATGGATGTTGCGTTGTAAAAAATGTGTTGTAAAGGTATGCGTTGTAAAAGTGTGCGTTGTAGTGACATACATCCGAGGAAGACAGAAGAAGGTCTGCATCTTCTGAACCCTGACTTCAGAAAGAGGACTGCACCTACTGTAACCTAGGGAGAGAAACCCCAAGCACTGGACCTGCTCCCAGTTCAATCCAGGACAGAAGAGTTGACTCCAAAGTCCAAGGGCTGGTGGGATAGTCTCCTATTAAGATTCAATGCCACAAAAAGCTGCAAGCAGCTCACCTTTCTGAATGCTGAAGAGCCCAGCTGAACAGTACTAACTTGACTTGCTTTCAACCCTGCTGGAGGCTTCGCCAAGATGGAGTTCTGACTCAGAAACGGTGTTCTTAATGTTGTTGGGCCCTTGGAGTGTACTACTCCTGCCGAACCCTAAAATCTGAGGTTTTAGAAACATTTCCAAGAATTTTTGACATAAGAGGTGGTGGTTACCATGGAACTGCCATTGAGCCAAAGCTGCCGAACTCGCATTCTCCGTGAGATTCAACTTGTTGCTTTGCCCTGCTGAAAGAAGCTTTGATTTCTGAATAAGTTTTAAATCTGAAGGTAAAGACGCTGAAAGTATCTGGCTGATGAGGGACCCTTCCTGGGCATAAACTTCAAATTTCCACTCAACTGCTGCACTGGGATTTGTCCGATGAGTATTTGGCTTCCTGGAACCCATCTCAGCAAGAAACTGCCCCCGAGCTGAGCTGAGGGTCATTGACTTATTTCGAAAGAAGAAGATAAAACTTTCCACTGGAACAAACCTGGTCCTTGTATCTGACCCGCTGCCCATTGAAGTCAAACTGAACATTAGACTTTGACTCGCTCTAGCACGACCAGATAGATAGCATGATTGGCACTTTGCATTTTTTTGCTCTATAAACATCTAAAAGTCTGAAAAATATTATGTATGGTTCGGTACACCTATTTTATTTCATTATGGTGTCTATTTGGTAATTATAGTTTCGCTATTTTTATTAATTGGAAGTGCATGAAGCAAGCAATTGGCTGGCCTGAATGGGCAGAGATGACTCCACTGGTCTGCACACTATAATAAGAGAAGGGGCATTCTGGCATGTTCTTGACAACACACTGTCAAATTCTGATTGACAGGTCTGTTGAGTCACACGTAACACTTGAAGTGCACTTCTACGCAAAAGAACAGGATGAAAAGATAATCCTTGTGTATCCCTTGTATGGATGCAGGTTTGATGTCATAATATTGTGGGAAAAAATATCAATTCATCAAATATCATCAAACTAATATCAATAACAAAAAACATTGGCATCCTATATCTATAAAACAACAAAAAAATATTGATGGCAAAAATATAGTCAACAACATTATCTACATTTAACAATATTGAACATACAAATATCAAAAAACAAAAAATAATATACATACAACATCTAAATAATAAAAACACAATATTGGCTGCAATATTTTGCTAAAAATAACTAAAACATTAAAATCATAAAATCCTGTTTTTGAACTTAAAAAAAATAAAAAAACATATATACATTAAAATATCACATTATACACACATATAACCATATCAATTTGCAATATATTTACTGTAATACATTTTGTTACTGGTTAAAGGGGATGAAACTCTACTCAGGCAGAACCCACAATTTTCTGTTAGGATAAGATCAGAAGCAATCCCAAATTAGCCTGTGCTTAACCCTCTGGCAGCTTAGCACAAAAGCAGTCAACAGTGACTTAAAGGCAATGTGCAAAGTATTTATGCAGTGCTTCAAACAGTAATAAAGTGAAACACAACACAAAAAAAATCCCATACCACTTTAGAAAATAAGAGTAAAATGTAATAGGTAATTTAAGACCAAAAATTACAAAAATCCTATCAGTAGAACTGGAGATATCAAATTTAAATTAATTAAGTGAAAATAGCACCATAAAGCACAAAGCGCCAACTGCAGTTATATGGTTTTGCTGGACTGGGACTAAGTCACAAGTCAAGTCAAGTCAAGTCAAGAGATTTATATAGCGCGCTACATACCCATAGGGTCTCAAGGCGCTTGAGGAAGGGTGGGGAAATTACTTGTCGAATATCCAAGTTTTAAGTTGCTTTCTGAATGCTAGGTGGTTCTGAGTAAGGCGAAGGTGAGTGGGAAGTGAGTTCCAGGTTTTAGCTGCCAGGTAGGAGAAAGCTCTACCTCCCATGGTGGTTTTGTTGATGCGAGGTACAGTGGCAAGGGCTTGGTTGGAAGATCGTAGCTGACGGGAGGGGGTGTAGAAGGACAGTCGTGTGTTGAGGCATTCGGGTCCAAGTTCGTAAAGTGCTTTGTGTGCGTGGGTTAGGAGGCGGAAAGTAATCCTTTTATTTACGGGGAGCCAGTGGAGGTTTTTCAGGTGACCAGAGATGTGTTCTTTACGCGGGATGTCTAGTATGAGCCTGGCTGAAGCGTTCTGGATGCGTTGGAGTTTTATCTGGAGTTTTGCGGTGGTCCCGGCGTATAGGGTGTTTCCGTAGTCCAGGCGGCTCGTGACCAGTGCGTGGGTGACCGTTTTTCTAGTTTCGGTGGGGATCCAGCGAAATGTTTTTTTGAGCATGCGAAGAATGTTGAAGCAAGATGATGAAACGGCGTTGACTTGTCTGGTCATCGAGAGTGAGGAGTCCAGGATGACGCCCAGGTTCCGTGCGTGGTCCGTCGGGATGGGTGCTTTTCCAAGGGCCTCTGGCCACCAAGAGTCATCCCAGGCGGAGGGGGAGGTGCCTAAGATGAGGACTTCTGTTTTGTCTGAATTCAGTTTCAGACGGCTGTGCTTCATCCATTCGGCTACTTCTTTCATTCCTTCATGTAGATTGGTTTTGGCGGTGTTAGGGTCTTTGGTGAGTGAGAGGATCAGTTGAGTGTCGTCAGCGTAGGAGATGATGTTGAGATTGTGTTGGCGAACGATGGCCGCAAGTGGGCTCATGTATACGTTGAAGAGGGTGGGGCTGAGTGACGATCCTTGAGGCATGCCGCAGATGACTTCAGAGGCCTCTGACTTGAATGGTGGGAGGCGGACTCTCTGTGTTCTTCCGGTGAGGAACGAGGTGATCCATTCCAGTGCTTTTCCTTGGATTCCGACGTTTCTGAGGCGCTGTAGAAGGGTGCTATGACAGACTGTGTCGAAGGCAGCGGAGAGGTCGAGGAGGATGAGGGCGACTGTTTCTCCATTGTCCAGTAGGGTTCGAATGTCGTCTGTTGCTGCGATAAGTGCGGTCTCAGTGCTGTGTTTGGCTCGGAAGCCGGACTGTGAGGAGTGGAGGGATTTGTTGGTTTCGAGGAAGGTAGCGAACTGGTTGTTGACAGCTTTCTCGATGACTTTGGCCAGGAATGGAAGAAGCGAGATGGGGCGGTAGTTTTTGAGTTCGTTGGGGTCAGCTGTGGGTTTTTTCAGAAGGGCGCTGAGTTCTGCGTGTTTCCAGCTTTCCGGGAAGGTGGCGGAGTTGAGGGAGCAGTTGATGACATCTCGGAGGTGTGGTGCTATGATGGAGTCTGCTTTGTTGAAGATGTGGTGAGGGCATGGGTCAGTTGGGGATCCTGAGTGGATGGAGTTCATCAGGCGGATGGTGTCCTCAGTGGAGATTGGGTTCCAGTCGTTAAGGATGTTCAAGGGGGGTGAAGGTCCTGCGGAAGGTTGGGTGGGTTGGTCTCCGGGTCGGTTGTCGAAGCTGTTGTGGATGTCTGCGATTTCGTTGTGGAAGAAGGAAGCTAGGGAGTCGCAGCGGGCTTGGGAGGGGGTGATGTCGTTGGAGTTGGTTGATGGGTTGGTAAATTCTTTGACGATGTTGAATAATTCCTTGCTGTTGTGGGCGTTGTTATCTAGTCGGTCTTTGAATGCGGCTTTCTTGGCAGACCGGATTAGTTGGTGGTGTATGCGGGTGGCGTTTTTGAAGGCGTCCCTGGTGTTGGTGTTTGGGTCTTTCTTCCAGGCCTTCTCGAGGGAGCGACAGAGTTTCTTCGATTTCTTAAGATCATCGTTGAACCAGGAGGCGTTTTTGCTGCCTAGTTTGATTTGACGTTTTTTCAACGGTGCTAGGATGTCGGCGCTGTTGGATATCCATTGGGTGAGGTTAATAGCTGCTTGGTCGGGGTTTGAGGAGTGGGCGGGGGGGTTTAGAAGAAGCGATGAGGAGATCTGGTCGATGGCGATTTTGTTCCAGTTTCTTCGCAGGGTGGGTTGAGGATGGTTGTGGATTGTGGTCTTATTGTAGATAAAGTGAACGCAGCTGTGGTCCGTCCAATGAAGAGCTGTGGTGTGACTGAATGAGACATGTTTGCTGGAGGTGAAGATGGGGTCGAGTGTGTGACCTGCAATGTGGGTGGGGGTAGTGACGAGTTGTTTGAGTCCGAGGTTGGCGAGATTGTCCAGAAGGGTGGTGGCGCTGCTGTCATTGCTCTTTTCCAGGTGAAAATTGAGGTCTCCCAATAGAATGTAGTCCTCGGAGGGGAGGGCGTGTGGGGTGATAAAGTCAGTGATGTCGTCACTGAATTGTGCACGGGGTCCTGGAGGCCGGTAGAGGAGGGTGCCTCTGAGAGTGGTCTTGGGGTCGGTGTGGATCTGGAAGTGGAGGTGTTCGGCGCTGGCAAGGTTGACGTCTGAGCTGGTTGAGATGCGGATGGAGTTCTTATGGACGATAGCGATGCCTCCTCCTGTTTGCTTGATGCGGTCCTTACGGATGATCTTGTATCCTTCCGGGATGGCAATGGTGATGTCTGGGGCTGAGGAGGCGTTCATCCATGTTTCTGTTAGGAAGGCGACGTCCGGAGAGATGGTGTCTAGTAGATTCCAGAGGTCGATGGCGTGTCTGTGGACCGAGCGGGTGTTGAGCAGGATGCATTTTAAGTGGTTGGTGTCAAGTCTCTGTTTGGTGTTGGTGGATGAGGAGTTGATTTTGGTGCCGTCTAACTTGCAGGAGTTGCAAGAAAAGGGTCCATGGGTGTGTCCAGGAGCGGCTTGGACGCAGTTGGGGAGTCGGCCGGGGTTAAGGGCTAGGAGGGAGGTGGCATCGTAAGTGAAGCGAGCGGGCTGGGAATTACGGGAACCAGGGGGTCTGGCGCTGGGCGCGGTCCAGGCGCGGACGGGCGTAGACGGGCTTACCTTGGGCGCACCTTCGGCGGGGCCGTAGCGCGTGGATGCTGCGCGTGTGGACATCCGACATAAATGGAGAGTGGGGGGGGCGGAGCGTGGGAGGGGCAGCAGCTGGGAGGCGGTAGCGGGGAGGAGGGGCGGGCCAGGGAACACGTAAACAAGATGGAGGGTCAAAGGGAGAGTAAGGCAGGGGCAGCAGATGCACCACGGCACCGGGGGCACAGACGAAGTCCCAGCAAGTAAATAATGCCTCAGCAAGTGTCGCGCTGCAAAGTACAGCAGAGCGAGCTAGAAGAATCAGGTGAGGTAGTATGCCTAAAGTCGCGCTACGAGGCAGCTCAGTTACAATGTGGAAACACAATGAGCACAAATGCACAGTCAAATGCACGCTACAGAAGCGCGATGCAAATTAAATATAATGCGGGTAGAAATCAGCAGTTCAGTTACGATACCACCAGCAAGCCAAAGCACGAGCAGGAGCTGGGATCAGGGAGCGTGGGTGGAGCGACCGTGCTGGAGCAGGTCCAGGCGATCACAGCACGTCACAGGGGGTAGGGAGCCCTCTATTCGTGGGTGGGAGGGGCAGCAGCTGGGAGGCGGTAGCGGGGAGGAGGGGCGGGCCAGGGAACACGTAAACAAGATGGAGGGTCAAAGGGAGAGTAAGGCAGGGGCAGCAGATGCACCACGGCACCGGGGGCACAGACGAAGTCCCAGCAAGTAAATAATGCCTCAGCAAGTGTCGCGCTGCAAAGTATAGACCGACCACACTGGAATGTGGGCCTGCTACAGGGACCCAGTTAGGACCGCTGAAAATGGGTAGCTTAATTCATGGTTGCAGAGTATTCGTTAAGGATACGTCGTGCAGTGGCGATTCCTAGCAGCTGCAAAGCTGCGAGCTCCTGCGTCATCAACAAGGATGCTGTTGATGAGGGGCTTGCGATGCTAAATCCTGCATCAAGATGCATTGCGCACCTCCTTGTTTGGAGGAAGCTGTGGAGCTTGTGATGAGGAGTTGTGCTTTGAGGATGCCGTCAATGAAGGCCTGCGCTGGAGACGAACAAAGCTGCAGCCCTGATGTGGAGTCAAGTGTGGCAATGTATCGCACAGCAGTTTCAATGCAAAGTTTCCAGTTGATGATGTGTCATGCTGCGGTTCCATTGCATTGGTGCTGCTAGAACCACTGTTGGGCTGGCAGAGCACTTTCTGGCCCATTTCCAAGGGTCCTGGGCTGGGATGGCACCACCTGGGAGTGTAGGACTTACAGCAGACTGAGTCCAGGTGGTAGATTTAGGTTGGCTGGAGCCTTCTTTTCCTGAGGCTCTGGTCGGGAGGCTAGCCAACTAGCACTTGGAGTCACTCTGGTGGTCGTGGCTTCTAGAAGCAGGTCCAGTTCTTCACCTCAGGCAGCAGGTAACAGGGCAGCAGAGTGTCAGTCTTTCTTCCATTGCAGCACAGCAGTCCTTTTCTCAGTTATCTCAAAGGTCCAAGTGTTTACTGAAGAGTTGGGTTTAAGGGTCAATGTTTATACATGGTGCCCACTTCACAGTAGAGAAAGCTTTTAGAGGTTTCCACCCCCATGAGGCGGTAAGCAACCCCTTTCTCCCTGTCCTGGCATCAGCTTGTCTAGGGGCATCGAAAGACCAGTGTCAAACACTTTGTGAAAGTGTTCCGGCATATTATTTGTGATTTACTAGTGTGGTAGGTGGCAGCTCTTCCACCTCATCAACTCAGGGTGACCCATCCTGTTAACACCTTTCTTCTGTCTGTCTCACTGTCTGAGAGCAATATACAAAGACTAACTGCCAGCTACACCTAGTCACGTGATAGAGGAACAGGCTGCAGGCACCACATGGTTAGGACAAGAAACGTTCTACTTTCTAAAAGTTGCATTTTCAGAACTGTGACGAAAAATTCAATTTTACCATTAAAGAGGGCTTTTGGTTACAATTCTTTAGACACAAACCTCGACCTGTCCACCTGCTCCCAAATGAAAATGATCACTTATTAAATGTAAAAAGGTATTCCAAAGCTATCCCATGGGAGAGGCAGGCTTTACAGTAGTGACAAATGAATTTAGTAGTTTTTCACCACCAGGACACGTAAAGCTAAAACAAATACATGTCCATTTTTTTAAACACACTACACCATGTCCTCTTGACTGTTGAAGGCCTACCAGAGGGATCACGTATATGTATTAAAAAGGAAGGTTTGGGCTTGACAACATTTTTATGTTGCCAGGTCGAAATGGCAGTACAATACCTCCACAAACAGGCTGCAAAAGCAGGCCTGTGACGTGTCTGAGTGCGACTTTAGTGGGTGGCACAATATGTTCTGTAGACTACTAGTGGCATTGTATTTACAGGTGCAGGGTACATGTGGTACTATTTTACTAGGGGCTTAAAAGTAAATTAAATGGGCCAATCTGGTAAAAGCCAATGGCACCATATTTAAGAGAGAAAGCACATGCACTTTAGCACTGGCTAGCAGAATCCTACAGCTGGCAAAAGCGAAATCAGCAAAACAGGAGATTGGAAGGCAGAATATTAGGGGAAAATCACTCCAAGGATGTCAATTCCAACATTTTCTATTGAAAATAAACACATGTTAAAGAATTCAAATATTACAAATTAATTAAATACATTTAACATTAAACATATATTAATAATAACAGTGCAACAAACACTTTTAAAATTAAAACAGAAACCTTAATTAGTAACCACCAAAATAGGTAATAACAAAAATAATCACATTACACCCAAAAAAGCCAATACAAATTAATGTAAAACAAACTGACCAATGTAAAATTACACCTAATTAACTCAACACTATAAAAATAGCACAAACCTCTCTATTTTTCACAAAAAGAACTGTAAGAAAGCAACAGTCTGCCGTAATGCATGAAGAAAACCGTGAAGAAAGTCTTCAACAAAATAACAAGACACCTTCACAAATAACTTCGTAAACCTAAAGTAGGGCCCGGTTGCGATGACCGTGGGACCGTCACCGTCAGCCTGTCGGTGGCAGTCCCACATCCATTGCAATCATGTTTTCCACCCACCACATTTGTATGGCGGGCGGATGTGTGGCAGTCGGAAAGACTGACTGCCACAGGTCCGACAGTCGGAATGATTTTGACTGCCCATCGGACCTCCTGCATTCCACAGAATGATGGTGGGGCCTGCCAGGCACTGCTTAAGGGATAATGATATCCCTTTCTGCCGGTCTGTCAGTGGCAGCTAACCCGCCGTGACCAGACAGGCGAAAATGGACTTGGCGGCCCATACTGGGTCCCCCTTCCCCTGGGCCTTGGACATGGGCCCTGGGGGGCACTTATGGTGCCCCCCTACGTATCCCAGCACAATGTGGCAGGCACCGCATGGTACCTGCAACGTAGTGCAGATATGTAACAAGTCATTTCATTGTAGTGCGTGTGGGAGTGCCGCCTTGCAGGCGGTCGGCCCCTATACTGAATTGATGGCGGACGGACTTTCTTCCATCCGCCATTCTAATGAGGGCCATAATTCTTAAATGCAAATATGTAAATAATATACTAAACTCTCTCTTGTATTATGTTTATAACTTCTCAGATGCAAAAGCAACTCTTCACCAAAAATTACATACTGCATAACGAAAAATTCAACTCCACACTGTACAAAATGAATTTTAAAGTAAGTAAAATTAAAATAAAAAAACTAAAATGACCTTTAAACCGTAAACTTAAATCTAAAACCTTACCACCCCTCTAAACAATCAAACTTGTATTGTAAACATTTAACTAAAACAAACATTTCTCACCAAAAGAAAAAGAAAGCACACCTGACCCAAATTGGGACAACACCAAAACGAAATGGAAGAAAAACAAGTACAGCTCAAGTAACAACACACATGAGTTTAACATTTAAAATATTTGAAACCATGTATAAATAAAATTAGCAATCATAATAAACGTTTTTGACCCAATTTATTCATTTTAAAATTATACTATATAACATCATGGAAAGGCAGACAACTGATTCCATACATGGAATACACATATAGCCATAAAAGCACCATAAGCAGGAATAGAAAATGCACTAAATATTATGCAAATGCTTGTCATGGGAGGGCTATAACCAAAAAGAAAATTGTAATTGATGCTAGTGAAAACAACCACCCCTAAATATAACAGAGATAGAAGTAAGGCATGTACTTTAAGATTTAAAGAAGCAAACAGTACTTCCCAAGAGCCTACTACTAAAATATTTAAAGCCTTATTCCCTGAAGTGCCTAACCACATCACAGGTCATCTACCATCAATTCATACTCTAAAACAGCTAATATTATGTACTAAAAAAGCAGCAAGTCAAAACCGTGATGCCCCAAGACAATTCCAAGGCATATGATTTCCAGAACACCTAAAATCTAATTATAATGATGAAGACTTTTTGCTACACACCAATCAGAATAACGCCAGAAGAAGAAGAATCTTAGTTGCCACTGAAAAAAACATCTAAAACAAAGGCAATTTGAAACCTGGATGATGGATGGGTGGAACTTTCCAAATGTGCCCTCCATCATTCAGACAAATATACACCTTACATAGTGAGTATCATAACACTAAAGTAGGCTTCATATATGCACTGCTGCCTAACAAAGTGCAACTTATTATGAAATCTTAAACCACATGTAAGTAAAAACAAACAACTAGTCTCTACGCAATATTTTAATATACTCCAAATTGGCAAAAAAACAAACCATACTTAAATGATACCAAAGCACAGCCATACAAGGCTGCTGTCTACCACTTCAACCAATCCATTCGGAAATATCTACAAAAATATGTACTAAGTGTAAAATATGCTACTAACACCAGACAGGGATGGCGTAGTGCGACTACGTGGAGTTCCACGGAGTTGGAAAGAAACTCAGTGGAACTCCACTCTGCTCCCCTCTACCCTCCCTAATGTAATCATAATTAAAAATGGCACTTACCTGCTGTGGCTTCCTCCTCCTCACCATGGTCTCTCTCTCCTTCCTCGTACTTGCCTTCCTCATCCATGGAAACTCCTACGTTGGAATGTACTAACCCTAGCCACAATAAAGGTTATCTGTAAATTGAAGACCACCTCACATTTCACGGTCCTGAAGAAGGCCACCTGACTCGTAAGAGCAACTCCTAGGCCGAAAAATGTTGACCCCCCACTAGGTGCAGTAGACCAATCACTAATCCACTCACACACCATATTTTCTTTTAATCATGTCCCTGTCCTGACCGAATAAAGTCTTCTTCATACAGGACTGGGGACATTTGTAATCATTAATTACACTTTAAGACTGTGAACCACACAGAAAGTCTCCCTTCTGGTGGAGGTTGGTTAATCACCTGGAGAACTGAACACTCAGGTGATTATGACCCAGTGATGACACTATCCACCTGACCACATATGCAGAGAAAACATATACCGCGCACTGTGCTAGTGTGGTTGAGGGTCTCCCTTACAACACATTTGAGACTCTGTTTCTTTGTCACTAGTGATTCATTCCCCTATGATTATTTAACCACTACACCATGCTAATGGAATCCACATTTTACCAACAAAATTAACAAAAACTAAGTCCTCTAATGGATTACTTCAAAAACACAGGATGTGGCAGACTGCACCACTCAGGATACAGATGTCAACCCAAATTTAAAATACAATAGTGCAATGTCTACAACAGCACCATAGTTCAACAAGTCAAAAAATGTCATGGAAGGATGGCACAGTGCCTTCCAAGCCACACTAGAAGGAACTGAACCAACCCGCTACAAATTCATAGAAGCTCTACAAATAGAACAAATGCTACAATTCTAAGTCACACTCTTTGTAAATAAAAAAAAGCATAGAAATGGCAGCTAAATCACTTCTACAAAATACCCCTGTACTAATATACTCACAACTAAAATAAAACAAACACCAACACCACTAAAATATAATCAATTTAAAATAAATATTAAAATATAATTTTTATAAATGACTATATAGCAAAAATATATTAATAAAGTAAGTAAAATTGAAAAGTAAAAGTAAAGTAATTAAGTAAATATAAGACAGATAAATTATTTATCTTAATACTTAATCAAAAATGTCCACAGGAAAACATGACAAAAACAATACAAGAACATAGAAGCAGCTGGTTAACTAAAATTCTGATCTCAAATAAACATTTAAATCAAACAAAAGCATAATATATATATATATATATTCACTGAAAAAACCATAGGTTATAGACCATATATAGTTAGGAATTAGCATTTACAAAACCTTGAAAATTCACTGAAAAAACCATAGGTTATACACCATATATAGTTAGGAATTAGCATTTAAAAAACCTTATTTTACTCACACAAAACCATTGAAATTCCATATATAGTTAGTTGTACTAACTATATATCGCGCACCCGCAATCCACTGCTGATCATGTCACATATTACATCATTCATGACATGGTCAGTGACATCACTGATGACATCACTGATGACATCTCAAATGACATCACTGATGACATCACTGATGACATCTCATTTGACATCAATGACCACATCACTGATGATATCATTCATGTGACAATACAATGCATCTCCTCACATTTTAATATAACCTCTGTTTCACCCAGTGTTAAATACAGAGTATAATTTTTGAAACCATTGACACACCAATACTAGTTACTACGTACGCACTCACTGATTGCTACGTCTACACACACCTTCACTCATTCACCCATACAATCATTCATACATACAATCACTCATCTTTACAACACTATCATATGCACTCATACACCTATACAGACACTCACAGTCTGCCACTCATCCATGGAGTTACTCACACACCTAGTCAGTCCTGTAAAGAATCAATGACACTTCCATTTTCTTGTCTATACAGTTAAACATAGAGCACCTTACATTTTCAAACATATACTAACACATACTTACCTTCTTATACAATCATTGATACAAGTACACATTGATCTGCACAGAGTCACACACCTCCCAGCTAGCCACACACACACTCAGTCTCCCATACAAATACTTGGGCAATCAATCAATAACCCATATAGTTAGTCATATAGCTACTGATCAACACATGCAGCAGTTTACAGAACAACAGACATAATGATGCACAAATTAAGACAGTTTAGTCACTAACCCATGCACTCAGTGAGACACATTTAATCACTCACTCATACAGTCAGTCATGCACCTACTAAATCCTTCGTCCAGACACTTACACATCCACTCATTCTTCAATATGTAAGACATATTTAAACTTTACAGAAACAAAAAATCACTGGATGTTGTTATCAGTGATGTCATCAGTGATGTCATTTGAGATGTCATCAGTGATGTCATCAGTGATGTCATTTGAGATGTCATCAGTGATGTCATCAGTGATGTCACTGACCATGTCATGAATGATGTAATATGTGACATGATCAGCAGTGGATTGCGGGTGCGCGATATATAGTTAGTACAACTAACTATATATGGAATTTCAATGGTTTTGTGTGAGTAAAATAAGGTTTTTTAAATGCTAATTCCTAACTATATATGGTGTATAACCTATGGTTTTTTCAGTGAATTTTCAAGGTTTTGTAAATGCTAATTCCTAACTATATATGGTCTATAACCTATGGTTTTTTCAGTGAATTTCATTGGTTTTTTAAAAGCTAATATCTATAGCTGTAAAATGTATTCTTCTTTAAATCCAAAAATATATTTTATATGTTTATTAATAATTTTTTTTTAAATATTTTTTTTGTTTCGCTCCCGGTCCGCGAACCGGGAAGCTTCCCGTTAGCTTAAATTGATGCCGCGACCGGGTCCGCGAACCGGTAAACGTTCCGTTTGCGCAACTGCCGCTTTAGATATCAACATCGTGACGCGTCGCGAAAGCGCGACGTATCGCGTTGCCGCGTAATGCGTCTTATGACGTACCGCGTTAGCGCACCCGGAAGTGCCCCGGGGCGCGGACCGAGGCGCGAAGCGCAGCGACCCGGAAGCTATCCGGGGCGCGGACCGGAGCGCGTAACGTAAGCATAACAGGTCATGTGACTTGTTAATAACACTTTTCATTGGTTCATTTCACTTTTGGTTTCATAATCATGTAAGGCTAGGTCAGGTGACCTAAAAATAACACTTTTCATTGGTTGAGAACTATTGTTTTTCCCAAATGATGAAAACCCCTCCTTCTTTCCTCACTCTGACTTTCATCATTGTGAGAGGAAGACCTTTATTAATACTTCAGAAATGGCTTCAGTAGTTGCTTCAGCTGGTGCACCCCCACCACCACCTCCACCTCCTCATGGGAAGAGAGGACCACCTCCCCAGGTCATGACCAACACAGAGGAGGAAGAGGAAGAAATGGAGGAAGAGGAGGGAGAAGAACCACAGTTCTTGGAAGAGGTGCCCCGGGTTTCCCATAAGAAAGTCAGTTTCATCTGGCAGTTTTATTCAATCCCTCCTGGCCAAAAAAAAGTGAATGCGAGGTATGTCACCTGCCTCATCTGCAAAGATAAATTATCAAGAGGGACGGATAAGAAGTATAGTTATGGGAACTATACTATGCATAGGCACATGACCAGGAAGCATCCACTTAATTACAGCCGGGCGGAAATACGGGATTTGGAGGAAAATCCAACATCAACTCCTGTGGCCAGATCAAGATCGTCAATTTCATTGACACCAGCAGAGGCACGGAAAACTGTGCCAAACATACAAGAGAATTTTGGCCACATGAAACATACTTGTATGCACTGTGGTGCGTTGATAGCATGTGGTAATATGAGTATAAATGCTATCAACCTGGCTTATGAACATCATAATTGCCCTAACCGCCCCCAGTAATTTTTTTTTTGCTCCTGTTGAGCCCTTTTCAATGCCTGTTTTTTGTTGTTTCCCCCCCCCAAAAAAAACAAAAAAAATATAAAATCGTTCAAAAAATACAAAAAAAACAAAAAAAAAAAAATATATATATAAAACAACAAAAATATTTTTAAAAAAAGTTCTTTTCAGAACTACCTCCCCTTTCAAAAAAAATTGCTAGAATGTTTAGCACTCTGGCAAGCTCTATTTCTTTTGGTTCGCTTCCCGGTTAGCTTCCCGGTACGCGGACCGGGAGCTAACCAAAAAAAAAGAGTAAGTATAAGGAAAGTAAACAGAGAGTGATGTTAAAAGAAAGACAGCTATAGGGAGTAAAGAAGAGATACTGTTTAATAGATCTATTTACCGAAGAAAAGACGGAAGAGGGTATAATTGTGAAAAACAAAATAGATAAGGAAGTGAAAGAAAAAAAAGAGAGTATAACATTAACAAAGAAGAGTTTCTTGGAGAATGTGAGTGAATGTTCAAAATAAGATTAAAACATGGGGAATAACAGAGAGAAAAAATAGAAAACAGAAAACAAAAAATAACAGAAAAAGATTAATTGAAACAGCAAAGAAATGTAAGTAACATAGAGCCATATCATCAACATAGGCAATAAAAGTTTTGCAGCTTTTATTGGCAGAAATGTGTCGCTAAAGCCGCTTTTGCGGCAGAAAACTGCCGCTAAAACCACTTTTGCACCAGTTTTCTGCCAATAAAAACAGCAATAATTTTATTGGCTGTGTTCATAATATGCCCCTTAGTGTGCTTCAACTACACAGAGAAAGCATTATGAACAAATAGTGATAGAGTGATCAGTCAAAGACACTAAGAGTAATAGAGACGGAGTGAGTGAACAAGAGTGAGGAACTATGAGAAGAGAGGGACTGAGAAAAAGAGTGGAAGGAGTAGGTAATAGAGAAAGGAATGAGGGAAGTAGCAAAGGCAGGAAACTGAGGGTTAAAGAAATGAAGCAGTGGAACTAATAGAAGTTAAATGTGATAGAAATGTAACGAAAAGAGTACAAAACATTTACCTTATAATTGTCGTTAAATTACTCACTTTTTGTTTTTATACTTTCAATCTGTGAAAGAGAGAACAAACATTTGAAAAATATTAAAACATGTATTTAAAAATTACAAAAGACAAGGGAAAAGATTGAAGGACAAACAGTTTTTCAACAACTTTGACACTTACAGAAGCTTCTGCTTCTCCAGGCCCCCTACACAGTCCTAAAGATATACATTTTAAACTAACAGTATCTTGATGCAGATGAAGTGAGGCCTATCTTAAAACATGGTGCATCTTTTGCATTGCTGTTGTCTCAGAAAAGTGTCGCAAGACACTAAAATTTTAAATGATTGCTTCAGGATGCCAATAAGATGTGTCCTATCCAGAGGTTTGTTTGAGGTGAGGCCTACTCAGGGTTGCAGATGAAATTTCGAGTTGTTGAAGAGAATAGAGGACATAATACATGTGAAGGTCTACCAATGAAGTGAGTCATGTCCACTGCACTCTTGAACAAAGTCCAAACCTCCTATGTTTCCCTGGACAGACCTAAACTTGATCTGCACAATGTGATTCGTAATGATAGGAAACACAGGTGATGTAATTGAAATACGTGCAATTTCTTTTGCTCATTTCACAATCACATCACTTGTGTTTCCTTTGCTTAGGTATCTCATTGTGCAGATGTAGTCCAGCATATGAAAGAGTACGCAGAAGTGCAGCACTGCATGCAACAACTTTGACACTTACAGAAGCCTCACCTTCTCCATGCCTCCTACACAGTTCTACATATACATCATAAATGCAAACAGTACAGAATTAATTATACATGTTAAATGGTTTATTTTTGCTGTTCTCAGAATGTATCAAAATTCACTAAAAACAGTGACTTGAAGGTATTCATCATATAACAGCGGGGGAAAAAAACACAATCAAAATGATTGTGTTTAAAAAACCCATACAACATAACAAATCAGAATTCAGAACTCCTTAAAGTTAACTTACTTTCCATGACGTCAAAGGATGTCCTATGAACAGCTTACACTCTGTTGTGCTGTTATTACTTTCAGCCCGCCACTTTCTGAAAGAAAACCTCCATCGTTTTTAAAAACATGTTACATGCAATAAATGACTTCTTGCTCTCTACCACAAGTTTCCACAAAGCCAAATCTTGTCAGAGCCATTTATAACTCTTGGATTTCTTGTAAGCCAATCCCGTCATTTGGCATTTCCGCAACTTTCAGAATTAAAATGTTGAAGATCATTTTCACAATCCTGGAATAGTAATATCTTCCCCTTCTTGCTCAGTCATGTTCTACATTTCCTATGACACTGATACTGCTTACTATGAAGCAGACTTACACTACCTCTATGACTACTACAATTATTTAATTCTCTACATCACTTTTAATCACAAAGCAATGTAAAACAGTAGACAGCATTGCAGACTTATTCCCTCTACTCTATGTTTTGATTGGCTGCTTCAATTAGCTTATAAAAAGAAATAGTTTTTCTGAACTCATTCAAAGTGCACTTATTTCTCCATGACGTCCAGTCTTATGGTTAGAAGTTATGTCTCTGAACTACACTTATCCTCAAGGCCAAATCGTGTAGGAGCCATTAGAACTTCTTGAAATTCCACAGAGCACATCCCGAGATTCTTTCCCTAAAATTTTGGTTTTAAAAACACCAGGTAAGAGTTTTTAAGGTCATACGGCAATTTTTTTTTGAAAATTAAAACAGAATCATTGCAAAATGACCAGCCATTTCTAGACTTTAAATAAGCTGTGTAATGTCCTGATGTTATTGAAGGACCGTCATGATATATAATTGCTGCAGTTACAAAAGTCCTTCCTGATATTGACAACTGCGAAGCCACAAAATTTTTAATTAAAGTTGTCAATTTTGTTCCATCAGGCCTACATCGTTGGAACATTAGAATGACATACTGGCCATATGTTCGTATAAATAATGTGGACATCATTTCAGATTTACATTGGCTACACTCCATGTTGTGATCAGCTGCTTTTACTAGCTTATTAAAGGAGACTGATTTACTGTCTGGCAAAGTTAAATATATAAATCTTTCTGAGTCTACACTAGTAGTACTTGATACCATACAGTTCTCGCAGTCATGCTGCCATTGATAAGAAAGCCCAAACAGCTGATCTACATCTACACCTTCAGCATGCAATACATCAAGCATATACATTAAAAACTCCTGACAATCTTGCTGAATATTTTGAGAGAATTGTGTTTGGCCTGAACATCTGTCTAACAGATTTCGAATTTCAGACACACTTTCTATGTTTGTTCTATCAGTGCTACATTTCTCTAACACAGAATTTAACAAACTGCAAAATCTTTGATCAGAATTGACCACAATCTCTTCTTTTACATTTTCTAGAGAAAACAAAACATTAACCACTACATTAGCATAGCAGTTGACACCAGAACTGTTTTCAAATTGAAAACCAACAACATCTTCAACAGAATTCTTTTTGTTTCTGCTTATAATTTCAGGTTCATCGACTTTTCGTCTTTTTGCTACAACCTCCCCAGTATTGGTTACATTTCTTCGTTTCCGGCCTACCACACGTTTCTCAAACAAAGGATATTGAGGCAAATGTGGCGCATACTCTCTTCTTAACCTATTGTATTCCTTAACACAATCTAGATCCGCACAAATGCTTGTGACATCACACTCAATCAAGTACAATCCCGATAAAGTTCTAACTCGTGACAATGCCAGATATGCCATACCCTCCTTGAACACAGAACTGCCAATATTCACCAATGCACTGTCTACACTTAAACCTTGCGATTTATGGATTGTCACCGCATATGCCAAGCAAACAGGAAACTGCTTACGGCGAACATATAAGTCTTTTACAAGCAAAAATCTAGCAGAGCAACGACCAATTAGCTGTACTTCCTCAATGCCATCAAATTTAATTTTTAAAAATTCAATTCCATCTCTATTTCTGTATTTTACAAAATCAACAACATTACCCATTGATCCATTTACCAGACCTCTTTCAACATGTAAATTCCTTCTTAAAATTATACGGCAGTTCAAGCACACATTCAGAGTCTTTTCAAAACCTGCAGTTTTAGATATACTCTTCTCTAATGAATCCAATTTTGTTTTCAGATTCTCAGACAAAATAATTGTTGATCCCATATGCTCTACTCTGTCAATAGCTTCCAGTTTCACAATCTCTTGCTTTTCTAAATGCAACATTTTGTTGTTGAATTTGGCACATTCTGCAAGAGTTGGCATCAAACATATTCCAGATTTCTTCTCAGTAATTTTCTGAAAAATATTCTCAGGCACAACATCTTGTTCTGGATATAAATTTGACAGTAATCGTGCATGTAAAGCTTCTTTCCCATGCTCGGTCACTTTTCCAATTCTAACATCTTGTAGAATAGTCTTGTAAACTTCATCCTTCGCCTGACGCATATTTTCATGCAGTTCAGCATAATTGAAGTTTAACCATATATTGACGTTGCCAATGCTGCCTAGGCACTTCCTGGTATCTTCATGCGTGAGCATTTTGAACACAGGTTGCCCTTTCACTGGTGTCAGCTGCAGAAGATCTCCGAAAACAATGATGTGTTTGCCACCAAATAACACATCATACTCTGTTTTGAGAACTTCTTGCATTCTCAAATGCACAAAGGCAAGCATGACATTGGAAACCATGCTTACTTCGTCAATGATAAGAAGTTTCATTTTCCTCAAGATTCTTGAAACTTCAAAACAAGCATCTCCAGATAGCTTGTGATATTGTAATTTGTTGTCATGCTCCACTGGCAGCATCAGTAAACGATGTAAAGTAATCCCTTTAATGTTATGTGCTGCCAGTCCAGTTGGAGCGGTGACAACACAAGACAGCGATGACTCTGTCCTTTCCTGCAAATAGCATGAAATTGCTTTAATGAGGAAACTTTTTCCAGTTCCCGCTTCTCCACTCACGTACAGTCGGACAGGCTTCAACGACGTACATGAGCACTCTTTCTTGTCATGACTTAATCCATGATCAATTTGCATGGTAACTTCGTCATATATTTTCCTCTGCTCAACGTTGGGTTGTCTTTCCAACTCTTCTAAGTTAACCGCATCCTCCTGAGCATGTGCCATGGCTCTTTCCACTTCATTCATAGCAGTGGCAGCTTCATTTTCGATAACAGGTCCTCCTAGTGGATCCTGACTCAATGAAGCAGAACTCTGACTGTCCTGAGAACTGTCTCTGGCAATCTCGGCTGCAATCATTGCTTCCTGCTCAATTTCCGCATTCAACATTTCTACATATTTGGGAAAAGCAGGACATTCTATGGTCTCCTTGGAGGCATTGAAAGAGTCTTCGTAACAGAGAAAATCTCCAAGCAGTTCCTCTTCTGCACGCCAAGGCTTGAAAAGTTGCAAAAGTGCTAAATAGAAAAACTCCTTTTTTTCAGGAGATTCGCCACTCAATTTTCGATGGTTTACCAAGTGGCATTTTCTTTGCTTGACCAGACATCCCTCACTTCCTATTACAGCATACACTCCTTTCTCAGTATCTTCTTTGATGTTCCTCTTGAATATGTAATTTTGCAGAACCTCATACAGACAAACATTCTCGAGGTGACTGCTTCGATTTGGATAATATGTATCCAACATGTTGGTCTTCAAAATGTCGGTACTGTTTGGCTCCTTTTCCGCCAAATACTCAATTTCCCGCACAGGTTTGAGAACTCGATTACGCGTTGCAGCAAGACCAAGACTCGCCCAAATGATACTCCTGGACTTGGCATAGAGACTTGCTGAAGACAACCGGTCAGAACATTCGTACGCTCCAATTTCTCGATGCGACAACATCTTCAGACTGAAACTGTACAACTTCTTGCTGAGGCTCTTTTCATGGGAAATGTCCTCCCACATATCCTTCAATTCTGTCTTCTCTTTTTTGGTGATGTAAGACGTCACATACCGAGCCACAGCCATACAGTTATCAGCCACAAACTGTATATCCATGTTAGCATTCCACATGGACAAAATCACCGGGTTGTAGTCGTTGATGTACTTGGACTCTTCGTTCCTCTTCAAATTGTATGTGTTTTTAGGTGATTTCTTCATCACATTATGTCGCAGCGAAGACATCAAACTGTTTACTCTTCCTTTAGAAATCACCGGTCGTGGAAAACCGAAACGACATTTGGTGTTGAACTTGTCCTTGTTTCGGAATTTACGACGACAGTACTTTCCACATCGATGGCTTTGGAAACGCAGAACTTTTTCTCTTAGGCTTTTCTTCTCCTTTGCGTTTGGAACAGCACACGTAGAATACTGTTGTATAAAACTCATCACTGAGTCTTCTGGATCCGTTCCAAATTTAGGTGCATCCTTGATCCACAGCAACATATGTATATGAGGAGCACCTCTTGCTTGGTACTCCTTTCTCCAGAAGAAATCCAACACCTCTCCAAGAGGTGGATTCTTCTAATTCATGATGAAAGACATCATAGCTTCAAATCTATGATTGAAGTACCTACATACATTGACTGGATCCAAAGAGCACAGTTCTCCGGGTGTCTTGAATTCGATGTTTTCTACGTTAGCATTTGCCTCTCGTAGAAATTCAAGTAAGTCTTCCCAGCCATACTCGGCACAGCTCAGAGTGAGGAACCATGTGGGAGTATCTAAGTTCCTCAGCATACATTTTAAATCACCATGACGACGGTACCAGTACTCATTAGTACCACGCTGACACGCCATGAGATTAATCAGGTGAGAATCCAAAATACTGTCTTGGACATTGACTTTATCCATAAAGTCACTTGCCGAGATGTTTTGCATGTGTATACCACTTTTCAAGATGTGGTTCACTGCATATGACAGTCCAGACAGATCGCTTTCAAACAGGAGATGAAACAAATAAGGAATGCATTGTCGAAACCTAGCATCTCCTGCATACAATCGCAAAGTCCGGTATTCAGAAGCAGGAATTTGATGAGGTCGCTCATCATATCTTCCTCCCTGACCTGTTGGAAAAAGCTGTGGGAAACACCGAGCTTCCAAACTTTCCTCCCAAACACTAATGGGACTCCCTTTGGCTTGTTTCATTTGAAACAACTCAATAGCATTCCCCATGACTTCCTTGGAATGCAAAGGATGAACACTATAATGTTCATATATTTCTTCACTAGTAGAAGTTTCTACTTTCTCAATTTGACCAGCACACAAATCGCTATCCTCTTCCTCACTTACTTCCTCTTCTGCAACATATACATTCTTATAGTATTTATTATTTTTTTTCAAATACAATGTTGCCTTTTTAACTTTCCTAACATCTACTAAATCTTGCCATATTTTCTTATTCTTTGTCGGAACCCCATTAACTAAGATAACCAGAGGTTCCTCGTCCACTTTTTCTACTCCAATTGTGTTAATGTTTTTCTTCAAATCTAGAGGCAAATAAACAACTCTTCCCTTTAATCCTCTCTGTAAATCTGATGGAGGCAATTTCCCTGTCTTTGGCTCCATTCTTACAATAGCCTGAAAGGGATGGATACTTTGAATCAAAATAGATTCATAAGTATTTAAATCCTTCAATTCAGAAGGAATCTCAACCAATTCCAGATTATTATGAACTGCTCTAGCAGGCATCTGGTTTTGATTTAATTTGCAACAACAATAAGTACACACACGTTGATCCAATCCCAAATCAAAACAATTTTCTACCATCAAGTATGTTGCGAAATCCTTCCATTCACTATTATTTTCCCTTTCACTTTTTGCATATAAATCCACTAACTTAGTCTGATTCTTATAATAAGTGCGTCGACAACACACACAAGTGAAATTTGGCCTCTCACTTGATTTGACCTGAAACGTGGCAATTTCCCTCTGGAAATTATCTGTACTGGAAACCTGTACACTATCTTCCACATTACCCGCTTCTTCTTGGTCAATTTCAACATTCTCCTCTTTACTTCCAAAGTAACAAAACTCAATTTCTTCACATATATTCTTCACATCTATTTCAGAACCATGCAAAAGAGCAGCACATAATTTTTTAAGCATAATTGCTGGACTCTTAGCATAATCCAACATTCTAACTAATTTCCTCACTTTATTATGATGCACTGCTAGCATCCTGAAATGATGAAAAACACTCTGGCATACTCTCCTGGAAAGACAAGCCAGTGAATGACCATGCAAACCTGTCACTTCTCTCACTCTGCAAGGATCTAATTCTTGCAACAACCTTATTTTCTGCTTCAAACTTTTCTTATTAAATGACCGTACAAAATCACAAAGCAAATTGATGGAATCCTGTCGCACACTGCAAATACTACTACACTTCCAGGTGTACACAGGACCCTTAGCACGTCTTCCTAAAACCTCATTACCTAACACCTCTTCTGCCTCTGTTGTCACAAGTTATTCTTTTTCAACTGGACAACCATCTTTCACTTCATAAGCACGACCACTGGTGTCAACTGCATGCACCAAATCATTATCCTGGAAATAACTCTCCTCATTAAAAAATGCCTCACAGCTTGAACTATGCATCCATTCTCCAGAAAAAACTTCACAAAAATTACTACGATTAACTATTCTCTTCCATCTACTATTTCTTTTGAAATCATAAATTGCCTTGTTTAGCTTCCTAATTCTATTGATTATCAAAATAAATAACTTACGTTTAATTTCAAATGCCTGATCAATAACTTTCTCAACTTTTTTTTTTCTCTTATAAAAAACCACTTTCTGTTGACCTTTCTTAATATTTTTTAACAAATTGCCAATTATCCTGTTGCGGAACATTCGTTTACGAATGTCCCTAAACTGTTGTTTCCTTCTACTATCATGCACAGAGTTATCTCTTGCTCTAGCAGTAACATTTTTGATTGGCCTTTCCTTTCCATTTGAATTGCTTCTCTTTTTCTGGACTGAAACATTTTCTGTAGTAATATTTTTTTTACTGCAAATATTTCTTATGAATGTTTTTGTACTCTTACCCGGTGCTTTCTTGTTGACTTGACAAATCTTTTTGTTAGAGGACTGCTGCTTTTTTTCAATCACCTGCTGTCTTTGACGTTTTGCAGCCTTTCTCAGTCTTTCTTTCGTTGGCATGGTGAAATGTTGAAATGATCTGCAGTTGAATCTGTGGTGAAATATATTAAAAAATGTTATTAACCACTATTACCCAACAGTACATCAATAACAGTAATCAAAAACTTAAAACACTACTTTACATTTTTACATATAAGATTTTTTAGTGCATGGCAATTTTAGAATACAGAAATAGCAGAAAAGAAATGGAATTTATATTCATGTTAGCTGTGCTATCTTATATGTGAATCTGATCTAATTTTATGAGCATATTTTAATATTTTATTGAAGACACTACACATAACCTGTTTTTGAAGGTGTCTTTATTTTTAAATTAAACGGTTTACATTTTTACTTTTTATTTATTATAAATTTTAAAAATAAATGTTTATAGTTCCATAGGATCAAGCAGGTCAGCTTCCCACCCTATGTCATATAATTGGGAGAAATCTGCATCCTCATCACGTTCTTCTTCATCCTCAGGATTTAAATCATCCAAGGGATCAACATCCACTGATGTTTCAATTACAAGTTCAATGATGAGGTCAAAATCAACTGATTGCAGATTATCGCTCATGTTGATGTTGTCTTTATCTTTAAAGAAAGATAACAACAATGAGATGTTGCAGAGTAAGAGACAAATCTCAGAGATTATAATAGTAAAATTGTTTAACAAGAGTAACATTTTGCAGCTATTATTTAGCCATGTCCAGCGATGCTGAGCAGGTGAAGCCTATGTCTAATTTTTCAGTGAACAGGACTCATCTCTTCTTAACCTTGGATAAGCCTCACCGACTCTGTGTCCCCTGCACATACTTAAATGTAAAGGGGCAGATTTATGTTAAATGGCACATCCCCAGGCATGCACCAGTTAACGTGCACCGCTGCTCTGCCACCCATGGTGTGCCGCATTTACAATCAGATAGGAGAAAGCTGCGTCAAAACCCTGCGCCTGCTTTAAGCAGGCATAGGTCTTGATGCAACATTGTGGAGATGGGGCACCCCTGAGCCTTGCTGGAGCTGCATCGCACTTGCGATACAACTCCAGCAATGCGCCACCTTTACAGCACAGATAGGTCACGCATCTGTGCCATTTTTGCCCCATGCTGCGCCGCATTGTAAATGCAGCACACCATGGGTGGCGGAACAGCGGCGCAGGATGACTGGCACATCCCTGGTGATGCGCCAGTCATCATAAATCTATCCCTAAGCTTCTTATCTTGTTACAGATGAACCGCCATATGTATCATCAAACTATTTTGCATTTCCTAAATAGCGAATTTTAAGGAATAAATAGCAATTCTTTACCATTCCTAATTTGCAATGAGCAAATTGCTAATTGCAAATTACCCATTCATTTCCATGGGCTAGGAGGCTCATAGGAATGAAGGTGCAATTTGCGATTAGCAATTAGCTCATCGCAAATTAGGAATTTTTCCAAGGGTGCAGGGGTGTCTCAAGAACACCCTGCTGCACCCCTGAAAAAGAAATTTGGGGGCATATGGCGCACATACATGCCCTAAGGGCATGTATTGGCGTCATATGGCACCTTTTGTTTTTTGGAAAAAAAGCTTTTTGAAAAGAATTCGCAAATTACCACCAACTAGAAGTTGGTGGTAATTTGCAAATCCTTAATGGCATTTTTTGCATATTTTTTGTTTGATACATTGCATTTAAGGAATCGCAAAATTTGCAAATCCTTCAGTGCAATCGCAAAATAAGGAATAGCAAATATTGCTATTCCTTATTTTGCATCAAACTTGTTTGATACATACCATTTGTCTAATTAGCATTCGCAAAGGCCGAAATTTGCAGAATTTTGATCTTTGCGAATGCTAATTATCTTGATACATATGGCCCCAAGTGAGGCCTGTCTTGCAACATGGTGCATCTTTTGCATCACTGCTGCATCGGTTTCATGTGGCACGTTTTTTTTACACCATGACACATCTGCCTAAATGCATCAATTTGTAATTTTGTCGCCTCATAGCAAATCTTTTGCACCGCCGCTGCATCATAAAAGTGACGCACAGTGGCGCAAAAGAGGCATACACCTATCATAAATCTGTCCCTAGCATTTTAAATGATTAATCCAGGATGACGATAAGGTGTGGCTTATCCAGAGGTTTGTTTAAGGTGAGGCCTACTCAGGATTGCAGATTAAAGTTACGCTTGATGAAGAATACAGAGGAGATAATACATGTAAAGGCCTACCAATGAAGTAAGTAATGTCCACTTTATTGCGCCAGTCATCATAAATGTATCCCTAAGCTTCTTATCTTGTTACAGATGAACCGCCATATGTATCATCAAACTATTTTGCATTTCCTAAATAGCGAATTTTAAGGAATAAATAGCGATTCTTTACCATTCCTAATTTGCAATGAGCAAATTGCTAATTGCAAATTACCCATTCATTTCCATGGGCTAGGAGGCTCATAGGAATGAAGGTGCAATTTGCGATTAGCAATTAGCTCATCGCAAATTAGGAATTTTTTCAAGGGTGCAGGGGTGTCTCAAGAACACCCTGCTGCACCCCTGAAAAAGAAATTTGGGGGCATATGGCGCACATACATGCCCTAAGGGCATGTATTGGCGTCATATGGCACCTTTTGTTTTTTGGAAAAAAAGCTTTTTGAAAAGAATTCGCAAATTACCACAAACTAGAAGTTGGTGGTAGTTTCCAAATCCTTAATGTCATTTTTTACATATTTTTTGTTTGATACATTGCATTTAAGGAATCGCAAAATTTGCAAATCCTTCAGTGCAATCGCAAAATAAGGAATAGCAAATTTTGAATTAAGGACATTTTAAGTCATTTCCACATGTGCAGTGTTTTCAAATTTTGATTTGAAAATCGTTTTTAGGGAAAAGGAATGGTTTGTAAATTTATGACAAGGACATAATGGTGTATGCTTGTTTATAAGGCATTTCACTGTCTCTGATGTCATTTTTCCCATATTACATTATAAGACCTTTCCCCATGGAGCACATTCCTTGTAAATATGCTCCCACCTGTGCATGGTGAATTTAGATTTTGACTGTTTGAGTCACATAGCCATGTTAAAAGTGACCCAAAAAAATTGCAAAGGCTTTAAAAAAACACTTTCATGTGTCTTAAGGACATTTTAAGTCATTTCCCCATGGGCAGTGTTTTGTAAGTGGCGCAAAAGAGGCATACACCTATAATAAATCTGTCCCTAGCATTTTAAATGATTAATCCAGGATGACGATAAGGTGTGGCCTATCCAGAGGTTTGTTTAAGGTGAGGCCTACTCAGGATTGCAGATTAAAGTTACGCTTGATGAAGAATACAGAGGAGATAATACATGTAAAGCTCTACCAATGAAGTAAGTGATGTCCACTTCATTGCGCCAGTCATCATAAATGTATCCCTAAGCTTCTTATCTTGTTAGAGATCAACCGCCATATGTATCGTCAAACTATTTTGCATTTCCAAAATAGCGAATTTTAAGGAATAAATAGCGATTCTTTACCATTCCTAATTTGCGATGAGCAAATTGCTAATTGCAAATTACCCATTCATTTCCATGGGCCAGGATGCCCATAGGAATGAAGGTGCAATTTGCGATTAGCAATTAGCTCATCGCAAATTAGGAATTTTTCCAAAGGTGCAGGGGTGTCTCAAGAACACCCTGCTGCACCCCTGAAAAAGAAATTTGGGGGCATATGGCGCACATAAAATTTAACAACATTCCTTTACCTCAAAAACGATTTTCAAGTCATAATTTGAAAACACTGCCCACAGGGAAATGGCTTAAAATGTCCTTAAGACACATGAAAGTGTTTTTTGAAAGCCTTTGCAATTTTTTTGGGTCACTTTTAACATGGTTATGTAACTCAAACAGTCAAAATCTAAATTTACCATGCACAAGTGTAACCATATTTACAAGGAATGTGCCCCACGGAGAAAGGTCTTTTAATGTAATATGGGAAAAATGACATCAAATGTCCTTAAGACACATAAAAGCGTTTTTTGATTGCCTTTGCAGCATGTTTGTATCACTTTTAACATGGCTATGTAACACAAACATTCAAAATCTAAATTTGCCATGCACAGGTGGGAGCATATTTACAAGCAATTTGCGCCACAGAGAAAGGTCTTACATTGAAATGGGAAAAATAACATCAGAGACAGTCAATTGCCTTATAAAGAAGCATACACCATTATGTCCTTGTCATAAATTTAAAAACAATTCCTTTTCCCCAAAAACGATTTTCAAATCATAATTTCAAAACACTGCACATGGGAAAATTACTTAAAATGTCCTTAAGACACATAAAAGCGTTTTTTGATTGCCTTTGGAGCATGTTTGTATCACTTTTAACATGGCTATGTAACACAAACATTCAAAATCTAAATTTGCCATGCACAGGTGGGAGCATATTTACAAGCAATTTGCGCCACAGAGAAAGGTCTTACATTAAAATGGGAAAAATAACATCAGAGACAGTCAATTGCATTATAAAGAAGCATACACCATTATGTCATTGTCAGAAATATTATAACCATTCATTTTCCTCAAAAACGATTTTCAAGTCATAATTTGAAAAGACTCCACAGCTCCTATGCAGAAAAACACCCTGTCAGTACTAATACTTCACATTTTCTCCAATTACATTTTCTCAAAGAAACAAAATCTATTTGTAAAACACTTGAGACAAAGCAACATTTGAAAAACACAACTTTCTTCATAATTTTCTCCTTAAAGCACACTATTCTCTATCTAAATTAAAGAAATATTTTCTCACCTTAGCAAATACTTTGAGTTTGAAAACAGTCTCAGAAACACACCAATTTGTCTTCAGCAGAGCAAAAGGTATGCACTCCAGAGTCTGCAGCTATCAAAAGCACAGAAATGCTGTAATTCTTCACACATATCTCTCATGTCACCCAATCAAAACTCTTCCCTCACTTTTTTTCAAATGAAAAACCTTCCCCCCTCTGCCATTTCATGCCTTTTCTGCATGGCAACCACCTCTTGGAAGACCTCTGGTGTTTGCAAGTTCACACAACAATGTTGCAATTGAACTCTGAACTCTCAGTGCACCTGCGTATCCACTGCAATCTTTCATTTAATGACTTTTTATTGACCATTCAAAATACATCTTTCAAAGAACTCATCCATTCACCCTAACTTTCTGTTTTCAGCAATCAAAATCCACCAATCACTGTTACTGCTTCATTAACACAGAAACTCCACAGTTTTTTTCATTTTAAACTCTCATTTTTTCAACTGCCATTTCATTGCCACACTTCATCTGACTGCAGCAGAACCTTCTCTCACCATGTTTTCTGTCTGGATTGTTGGACATAGTTATATCCACTGGGCTCACAGGTATGCTGAGAACAGAAATTTACCTAACCTCAATTTACAAGATGTGGAAATTAAGTGGTTTGGCCACAGAGGATTAAAATGTCACCAATTGATACCATTGGTGAAAACCTTTATGCATTTGCCAAAACCTGACCTGTTAATTGTGCACTGTGGAGGTAATGATTTGGGCACTTTGACTGGGGTAGGTCTGGAAATGCTTTTAAAGGACACCTTTGAGCAATTGATGGCACTTTTTCCTCAAACTGCCTTGGTATATTCAAATATATGCCAAAGACAGAAATGGAGGTGGTCAAACCAATTTTGTCCACAAATTGAGAAGTCGAGGAAGCATGTAAACAAATCTGTTTCAGCTTACATGAGAGACCATGGAATGGGCTCCCTGTACAACAATAACTTGCGTTACTACATGCAAGATATCTACAGAGGAGATGGAGTTCACTTCTCAGATGAGGGCAACAGAATTTTCATTCTGAATTTAAGACTGTGCATTGGTACCTACTTATAAGTACCTAAATGTACCATAAACCCAAAAGCTCTTCTCAGAGCTACCCTAAATCTGATCACTCACAATTATTATTTTACTCTAACATTTTTCACTAATTTTCAACAAAGTACGCTCCCTGGGGCGCTTCCCGGTACGCGAACCGGGAGCTAACCTCGCGAAATTTTTTTAAAAAATGTTTTTTTTTGCACATATAAGCCTCCTCAGCCACCCTCAGAAAACCTAGGGGGTCAAAATAAGTCTACCGTGCCCCCTTCTACCCATTCTGAACATTATTTGCCCTCCATCTTGTATCTTAATTCGACCGAAACACAAAATGGTGGACTCCCGTAACGCTTAAGGTTCGCGAACCGGGGCGCTCACCAGTTCGCGTACCGGGTCTCTCCCTGGGAAGCGCACCATCAAAAAAGGTGGGAAAGTAGTTTACAGAAAAGCAACTGGAGACAATTTCACCAAATATAGATTAGCTCATACTACATACCAATCCCTACCATTTTCACAAATTTGATTGGAATTCCATTTAGCCATTTAGCCTGTAGACCTCTCTAAATACCCTGAGGTAAATTACTTCTCAAAACACATCTGAAGTGTTGGAATTGACAACCAATTAAAATGTTACTTTCATTTTCTACTTTTTTTACCTGACATTTGATTGGTTATGTACCTGAATATATATAAAGAAAGAGAGAGAAACACAGCCATTTTGACTACTACTTCCTGAATTACATTGCAAGATCATTTTCACTCACAACTTAAACTTGTTTTTAGAAGGTGAGATATTATTTTATAAATTTGAAAACATTTTCAGATAGTTATATAGTATCCCTCTGTAAGAGTTAGACATTGAGAAAGGCTTCTTTATTATAATTATGGATTGATTTATGTTTCTGTGGTATAATTATGAATTTACTTAGGCTTCTTCACAGGCACTTTTTAATAGTACTACTTCACGCCTGAAACCATACAGTGCCCATAGATTACTTCCCTGTTATAAACTCACAAGTACCTGTCTGAACTTAAACCCAACAGTGCCCTATAACTACTGATATATTTATTTTTTATGCAAATTACAGCAATAAAATGGAAGGTGAGCAGAATGTTTCCTTCGAAACTGTTCTGGACAGCAACAATGAACAAGTTATGGAACCCATTGATGACTTAGAATTCATGGATGAGTCACGGGACTATGAATTACTTCAATGTGTAGAATCTGTCGATCATTTACTCCATTATGATGACGGTCAAATGTGGGAACTTATGTTCACTCAACAAGAGGACATATCGGACAGTCAAATGCTAGACGTTCTATTAAATTTTGAAAAACAATCTGAAAAATAAAATTGTATGTAATATTAAAAAATTGTTTGAGTCTTTAATCATTTTTATATGTAATTCATAAACTAGTTAAATGTTAGAAATGTTATTAAATTTTGAAACACAATCACAATAATAAATAATTGCTTAAAAAATAAAAAAATAAAAAAATAATCAACAAAACCAACAATCAATTAACATACAGTATTTGAAAAGTCTATCATTCATTTTTCATTATAGTACGCTGCCCAGAACGCTTCCCGGTTCGCGAACCGGGCGCTACCCACGCAAGAAAACAAAAAAAAATTATTTTTTTTTTGCCCCGCGGGGCCCTTTTAAAGCCTCCACATTAAACCTAGGGGGTCAGAGAGGATATACTATGCCCCCTTATGGTCATTTCCCCCTTTGTTTTGGCCTCCTCTTGTCTCTCGATCCTACCGAGAGACAAGATGGCGGCCGCTCCGGACTGTTTGGAATGTTGACAGACACCGGAGAGCCAATCAGCTTCGTTACGCGAAGTTCCGGTACGCGTAAAGTCCGCGAACCGGAGCGCTGCCCGGAGCGCGCTTACAGATATATATCTTTTTTTAAATGTTAATTTCTCAAAATCCACTGAAGCACATATATTGAGACCTAGCAAAGGCACATCGGGCTACCAGTCCCTACAATTTTGCCAAGTTTCGTGCAAATCCATTCAGCCGTTCGGGCTAAAAGTGAGGCCAACCGCCCTATGGAAAACTCAATGTTAAAAACACGTTTTGGGACCCCCCTTTTTTCTCGGCCCCCCCTTGACGAACTCCCCCCAAATTTCCAGGGGCTGCTCAGAAACAAAATGTTCAATTTTCCAGAAAATTTCAGCCAATTCCGTCCACAAACGTCAAAGTTATTAGACATAGAATTTTCAAAAATCCCATAGGGAAAAAATCCTAACTATATATACCTACTGGCGACCGCCAGTAGGTAATATATATATATATATATATATATATACAAAAAATATACATTTCTCCCTTTAAAAAAAATATATATTGTACTTACATTTTGTAGCTGATGCTCCTGATCCATCGTCTCTTCTGAAAAAATCCAATCCACAAAAACACAAAAATAAAACCTAAGATACCGAACAAAAAAGGCAAAAAATAAAAAGTCCAAACGAAATCCACTGACTTAATTCTCAGTCATTGGAACCCATAACAATACGGAAAACTTTAAAGCTTAAACCGCTGCAAGAAAATTTGGAAAATCAAAGAAAAATGTAAAATATATTGATTTATTACAAACCAATTCAGTGTCCTTTTGAAAAATTCATGAAAAATAACTGCAAACATTGAACTTCCTCATCGTAGTCTGGAATAACATGTAACTACTACCAAACTACACAACATAACAACAAAACACGAACAACCGCTAAACAACCTTACCGAATAAAACTAACACCATAAATCACATTAACTAGACCAGCCCACATTCTCTCTCAAAGTTCTACATATTTTTTTTAAATGAACTCACCTTGTCTTTTAAACATCAACAATGAAATATGAATGACACAAATGTAATCCACCCCAAAATAACACTAATAGAGTACAAAATACAAGTAGCAGAAATAAATGGCTGCTAAATAAAGAAAAAAGACTACTTTCCTATAGAAATCAATAGAAATGTTACAAATAGTAATAAAATGTGGTATAATTGTATACAAAAAATATATCAATGTTTTTGAAATGTTAAACAAATTCAAGTATAAAATGAAATAGTACTATAAGAATAGAACTCTATAATAAATAGTAATGATTAATATATGGTATAAATCTACATACTACAAAATGTAAGAATACAATTTCCTATGTATACAAATATGCCCATGGAAAAACAATTCAATGTAAATGTTTTAAGTTGTGTTACAAATACAATATGTGTGATACTATACCAAATAAGTATATAAAAATGTTTTTCCAATGTAACCTGTTAAAATGATTTTATCTTTCCAGGCACTAAAGGGGTAATATTTACTATTCCCATTCTAATCTAAACCATTTTGGGAAACATGTTGGACACTAAGGTGGTTACATTTACTATTCCCACTCAATCTAAACAATTTTAGGGAAGGTGCTGTATAGTAAAAGGGTATATTTACTATTTCCACTCCAATATAAAACATTTTGGGAAAGATTTTGGACACTAAAGGTGCAGAATTTATTATTCCCTCCCCAATGTAAACTATTTGGGATAGGGTAACACTAAAGAGGTTACATGTGCTATTCCCAAACATATCTAAACCATTTTAGGAAAGGAAGTAGATACAAAAGAGGTTATATTTGCTATTCTCACTTCAATGTAAACCAAATTTGGGAAGGTATTGACACTAAAGTAGTAACATTTACTATTCCCACTCCAATGGAGGAGTGTGGCTCAATGGTTAGAGCGGCAGACCCTGATGCAGAGTTCTGGCCAGGGACCGGGATTCGATTCCCGCCTCAGCGGGGTCTCGGACTCAATTTCCTCAGACCTGTTAATTCTCGCCTCAGTGCCTATTCTAATCACGGGCCCCACGCTGCAACTCTGGGCAATAGCTTGCTTAGCCTCCACACCAGCCCCAACAGCGCTAAGGATGCCTGGCTTCACCCTGGGGGTGCCCAGGAGTGGACACTTCACAGGGAAAGCCAGGAGGGGTTCCACAGCGATATGAGTATCAGCGCCAGGAAACCGCATAGGCGACACCGCAAGGTGACCGTCTGGTGACAGTGCGCTCTATAAGTACCATGACATTTACATTTACATTTACATCTAATTCACTTCAGGGAAGGTGTTTGACACTGAAGGGATCCTATTTACTATTTCCACTCCAACCTAAGCCACTTTGGGAAAGATGTTGGACACTAAAGGGTTACATTTACTATTCTCACGCTAATCTATACCATTTTGGGGAAGGTGCTGGACAATAAAGGGGTTGCTGTGAACCCAGTACCCCAGAAGTGGCTCCAAGAGTCAGTTGGCTGGCCTACTGTTCGAGCGACAGGATCACAACAAGCTTCCGAAGCCTCTCTCCCTGCAGATGCGCAGCATACCAGTTTCAATTGGAACTGTCCTGGACCCTGCTGCTAGCCTCTGCTGAAGTGAGTCCCTAACCCCTGAGTTGAGTACCCCAGGTCCTCAAACCTTGGATCATTTTTAGAGTCCCCAAACTGCAAGAAGTGGGACTTTGAAACTTTTTGCCAGATTTCTGCCTGGAGAACCAATGAAGACCAGGGTCGCAGTCAAAGCCACAGCCATCGATATAGAATTGCCAGTTGATCTCAGCTAGCTAGTTTTCCCCGATGAAGGAGATCCAACTTCCAGAAAGGTTTCTAAATCCAAACAAAGAGGGCTTCAGTGGGATCACAACAAGCAGCATCCGATCAATGTTGAATTTTACTGGGCACTGACTTCAGACTTCACACGCACTGATGTTTTGTTGATGACCACCATGGGGCCCTACTCTTTAGTATGGTCAAGACTTATGAATTGCAACTTTAGGATCCCAATTGTGTTAAATAAAGGTTTGTGTACCTATGCGTGCCTCTTGAACCTCTGCTGAGATACTGGGGTTGGACATTGTAGAGTATGAGGAGATGGGGAGAGAGAATACCCAAATCACCTGCAAAAATGATGTGTTTTTTTACCAAAGGGGCATCTGCTGAACTTGGACTACATCATGCCTACCTACATGCAGTGTGTGTCAGGGTAATGTGGGTTTATTGTGTTGTAGTGATTATTTATTATGTTTGAGAGATGTTGTTTCTTACCAATAAGTCACATATCACCGATTCATGAGCAAATGCATTACAAGCAAGAGGTGTCTGTTGTAAACTTTGGCTGTTATGTGTGCTTCCATGAAAGGCAGTACATACATCAGTGTTCAGTTCAGTTCTTTATTTATTTCGGTGTTTAAAAACCATCATAAAAATACACATTACATTACAAATCCACAATCGCTCATTTTACATTATAATTCTGAACTTTACAATGTTTAAAAACAAATTTAAAATTATTATTATTAACATTAATTGAAAGGGAGGGAGCAATTAATTCATTTCATCCTACATCAGCCCCTGGTATTTCTTAATTTGACCACAATTTTTAAAAAACTCATAATAGAACACAGAGTGCGCGTCTCCGTGGCTCTTTGCAAGAATAATAGAGCAGTTTTAGCATGGTAAATTTTTGACTCCTTTAAAATATCCACCAGAAATCTTGGGCGCGGAATTTTATAAAAATAACATAATAATACAAAATGAAGGGTGTCCTGCGGAGACCTATTGTCGCAGCCGCAGGCACCCTTCTGCTCAATTGTTAGAGTAAAACCAGACGGGTAAGCTAAAATGTTAGGTAACAAATTGAGCCTAAAACGACACATTAAAAACCTCTCTTGTTGACTATGCATTAAAAAAAGATACGGTTCCATACCCAATTCATTACTCACAAGAGAGTGCGCTATTACAGATGTTTTATTAGAGTCAAGTTGATTCCTGCTATAATCATATTTATCCAATAACTGCTTTTGAACACGATATTTGCAAGAGCTATCAATCTTTGAGGGGTCAGTAAATAACATTTGATGATCAATAGACACTAGGGTTTCTTTAATGTATTTAAGCCAAGAAATTTGCAGCCATCTGTCTCTCTGAAGACAATCTGCAATAATCTGTCTAGTTAATTCAGCATTTGGATTTAGCCAGATTCGGAGCCAGGTCAGAATTGGTCTTAGTTTAATCAGGTCAGATATATATGAGGAGCCAAGCTCCTTGTGCGTGACTGCTGCCGGGATGCTCTGTGGTAGCTTTAGCAGTTTCTTTAGGAATTTATCTTCCTCTGCTTGTATTTGGTATGCATCCCTAAAGCCCCACACCTCTGCCCCGTAGATAGCTTTAGAAGTGCTGACCGCTCTATACAATGTCATTACTTGCTCAGGGGACCAACGACCCATCCTTCGTGCAAAGTTTAAAATGGCACCATTCGCTGAAACAAGTTTCCTGCACCTTTCCTCTATCAATGGAGCAAACCTGATATTTTCATCAAACAAGAGACCCAAGTAGGAGAAAGTGTTCACAGTGTCCAAAACATGAGTTCCTATATTGAACACAAATCTCTTGAGAGGTTTTTTTCCCGCCACCATGATAAAGGACTTAGTCAGATTTACAGAAAGATCTAGATTCTCCATGAACCTCACAAAGCCACTAATTAGCTGCTGCAGGCTTACTGCTGTTCGTGCGAGTAGGACCGCGTCGTCCGCGTACAAAAGTACCGGTATGTGACGTGATCCCACTCTTGGGCAATCAGTCCCCAATGTCAGCAGAGCACTCTCCAGGTCATTTATGTAGAGGGAAAATAGAAATGGAGCCAGGATACACCCCTGCCTCACCCTGCTAGAGCACGGGAAGGGATCGGTACTCACCCCTCCCGAGCTATAGCGGACCTTGACAGTGGTGTTCCAATGGAGTTCCTTGAGTATGTTTATCAGGTCTGGATCAATTCCCAGTCTATACATAAGTGCCCAGAGTTTAGATCTATTTACATTATCAAATGCAGCTGCAAGGTCCATATATCCCATATACAGGGTTCCTTTATCTGATTTAATAGATTTAGCAGCTAGTAGGTATAAGTTGAGACATTGGTCACTAGTTGACTTGCCTGTTCTAAACCCATACTGGGTATCCACCAAGGTGTTCTGTGCTTCAGTCCACTCTGTAAGGCGATTAAGAATTACCCTACCTAGAAGTTTAGCTGAAACATCAATCAGCGAGATTGGTCTGTAGCACTGTGGATTATCCCTACAGCCTTTCTTATATATAGGAACAATCACTGAAGACCCAATTTAATTGCTGCATTAAGTACTCTGGTCATGATCGGTACCCATAAGTCGGTGTTACTTAAGAACAGGTCTGGGGGGGTGCCGTCCAGGCCTGGAGCCTTATTACGCGTCAGCCCAAGCACGGCCTTTAAAACTTCCGACAAGGAGAATTCTAGCTCCATTGCTCTGGGAACCTCTGAAGAATCCCAACGTGAATGAAACGAGGTAAGCAGGAACGTGAATAAATATGACTTGTTTATTCAGATAGACCAGATCACATCAAAAGGAGCCCATGGCAACCGCCGCACTGGAGTACTCGGAATCCACTACACAGAGCGTTCCGAGTTCCAGGAGTGAGCAGCAGTCTCGAGCCCACATGAGGATACCACACATCCTCCTTCCTTGAAAAGAACAAACATAAAAAGAAATAGGAAAGAAAACAAACAAATACAGATACATTATATGAACCACTTCAACCAATACATAAATAAAGCAGAAACAGCAAAGAATGTAATTAACTTTACATAATGGTAAAACAAATTACTTTCCCACTTTGAAGTCTTTGAGCCATGAGGTAGGCTTCCTTGACCGAGGGTTTGACCTTTTGACAGGAGGAATAGGAGCAGTAATACGCATAGGCACAGAAGAGGAGAACTGCCCACCATGAAGAACGGGTGCTCCACTAATCTTATTATGAGGAACACTAGCAATAGGTGGAGATCCATCACTCAACCTAAGAACCTTAACAATCTTGGAAAGACTCTAAACATTTCCATCTGTCAACTCTACCACCTGTCTACCTACTCTAACTACAAGCATAGGATCAGAAAAATGTGATTCACCAGATCTAATGAATCCAGACTTCCTCACACGTACCCAATCACCAACACTACACAGGTTACTAACAGCAGCACTGACTAAACTAGAACCAGATTTCTTGCATTTGCCATTAATAAGATCCCTCATCCACAGTTGGCTCATGTTACAAACACCCTTCCTCCCACGCATTTTTTCGAAAGGAGACAAATCACCCTCAAATTTGGGAGTATTTCTATAACTCCATAAAAGTTTCCTAACAGCATCATAACAATTTTCACCATTACACACAGCCAACTGTAAACCTTCCTTAAGAACTCTGATCCACCTTTCCACCATGCCATTACCTTGGGGATAATACACAGATGAACGTTTGTGAATTATCCCGTGGTTGCTACAAAATAACTTCATCTCAACAGAAGTAAACTGCGTACCGTTATCAGATAGGATTGAAACTGGGAAACCTTCTTTCTCAAAAATAGAATTTAAAAATTCAATGATGATTCTAGCAGAAACATGCAGAACAAATTTCACCTCAGGCCAATGAGAAAATTGATCAACTAAAACAATAGCATAAATTGGACTTTGACCAAAACTCATTGGACCAGCAATATCAAGTGAGACACACTCCCAGGGTCTAGAAGGCCTAGTAACAGAATCATGTTGATATTTCACAACTTTCTGAGACTTGTCACTGACACAACATTCTACACAAGATCTAACCTTTCTTTCAATAAATCTGTCGACACCAGGCCACCAAAATTCACATCCTATTCTTCTCTTCATGCTGGACATGCCACGGTGGCCTTCGTGAGCCATATTCAAAATCGTTTCTCTAAGAGCTTGAGGAACTACCAAAAGTAGACCCCTCAACAAAGTATCACATTGAACAGATAATTCTTGTGCAACATGGAAATAAGGCAAAACCCCTTGCGACAAATTCGTTTTGACAGGCCATCCATTTTTAACAAAAGACACAACGTTCATGTAATCAAGATCATCATCACATGCAAGCCTCCATTCGTCTTCTTTAATACACCCATTGGACACCTCACAGATTGATACAACTTTATCAGGATCATCATCAGGAGCAGACAAACTATCATCCTCAACGGGCAATCTTGAGAGAAAGTCAGCTAAAACATTCTTCGCACCAGGAATATATTCAACTAGAAAATGAAAGTCTTGTAACTTATATTGCCATCTTGCAATTCTGGAGGTAGCTTTACCACAGCCTTTGGTCGTGAAAAGATCCACGAGGGGACGGTGATCAGTTCTTACAACAAAATTGGTACCATACACATACTTGCGAAAATATTCAATACCCCACCAACAGGCCAAGGTTTCCTTTTCCAAAGTTGAATATTTTATCCCAGCACCACGCAACGGTCTTGATGCGAAAGCAATGGTAACAAGACCAATTTTCTGCTTTTGCATCAGTACCGCACCAATGCCCACATTGCTTGCGTCGGTGTTAATGATTGACTTACAATTGGTGTCAAAAGGAGATAAGGCAGGAGCAGAAATAATGCACTTTTTAACAAAACTAAATTGATCTTTACAATTGGCATCCCAAACAAATTGTTGTTGATTTTTCATCAGATTCCTTAAATGAGAAGTTTTGTCTGCAAAAGAAGGGATGAATTTGGCATAATATTCGGCTAGCCCTAAAAAAGACCTGAGCTGATCTTTGTTGCTAGGTTCGGGTGCATTTTCAATAGCTTTAACCAAACTCAACTTAGGAGAGATGCCCTTCTTACTAATGGAATGCCCCAAATAATCTACAGAATCCCTGCCAAATGTACATTTTTCCTTGGTGAGGGTAAGACCATTGTCTTGCAAAATTGATAAAACTTTAAATAGAACTTCAGAATGCTCACAATCATCTTTATCGAAAACCAAAATGTCGTCCTGGAAATAAAGGACATTAGACAAATTTTTGAACAGGTTATGCATAACACGCTGGAATACAGAGGAAGCAGACACTAAACCAAAGGGCATCCTCTTGTACCTGTATGCTCCTTCAGTAGTTATAAAAGATGTAAGATGTTTACTATCGTCATGGAGGGTAATTTGATGATATGCGTTAGATAAATCCAACGTAGTAAAAACTGCAGCATTTTTGAGTTTTGAGAACATCTCGCCAATGTTTGGAAGTGGATGTCTGTCAACCCAAACATTAGAATTTAGGTCACGCATATCAACACATAAACAAATCTTTCCATTTGGTTTGTGAGCTACAACAACAGGCGAAATCCATTCAGAAGATTCAATTTCTTCGATTATATCAAGTTCACACAGTCTTTGAAGTTCCTTTTTAACAGACTCCCTTAAAGACAGCGGAATGTTGCGCACTTTATGTACTTTAGGTACTGCGTTATGTTTCAAAATGATCTTGTGTTTAAATTTTTTCAACAAACCTAAATTGGAAGAAAAAACTTGAGGAAAAAGTGTTTCCCACTTGTTAACAGAGGATACATCAACAGAATTAAGAAAATCAGAATATCCCAAAACGTGTTCTGGATGATTAGGATCAAGCTTAATCATCAAATCTCTCTGCTGTGGCCAACCCAATAAGCATGAACCCTCCTTAGCCACATAAACTTTAGATATAATTAATTTACCTTTAAAAGATAAGGTAGAGGAAAAATACCCAAGTACCTCTATTGGTTTTTTACTGTAACCAAGCAACCTTATGTCAGAAGGTAACAAAGATTCATCTGGAAATTCTTTCATAACTTCGTCACCTATTAAGGTGTGTCTTGCACCAGAATCTGCCATGACTTTTATAAATTTAGAACCAATCTGTAGCATACAGAAAGGTGCATCCTTTTTTTCCTCTCCAATTTCATACACAGCTAGAAGGTCCTCATAGTCTTCATTATCACTTTCCACTGCTTGGACATCTGAATATTTGGTACGTCTGGGATCAGAGGAAAAATTTCTAGGTCTGTTGCGACTTTTGCACATTCTAGAAAAACGGCCTTTAGATCTGCAATAATTGCAGAGTTGTCCAATTGCGGGACATCTTTTGTCAGTTGCAACGTGGCCAGGAAAACCACACTTAAAGCAAACTACTTCTTTTTTGAAACTTGAATTCATTGATGAAGAAAACGTTGGTTTACTGGGATAGTTTTCTGCATGTTTCTTACTGACAACTTGAACTTCAGAAATAGTAGGTTTTTCCACAGAAGACTTTTTTGACTTCTTTTCAGACAATTCTTTTATGCCTAATTTCATATCCTCAAAACGATGTGCAATATCCAGAGCTTTGGAGAGAGACAAGTCTTTCGCATCAAGTAACTTTTCTTGTAGTTTTACATTTGCTACATTATGTACTAATTGATCTCTCACCATCTGATCGTGGAATTCTTGATAATTGCATTTGGCTGCCAAAATTCTTAAGTCTTTCACGAAAGAATCAATGGGTTCAATAGGTAATTGCTGCCTACTCAGAAATTTATGACGTGCCACAACCTCATTTACTTTTTTGATAAATTGTTTGTCGAGCTGCATAATGGCGTTTTCGTAAACATCAGTTTCTTCTTCAGAAGAATTGTCTACAGCTAGAGGAGGAAGATGAGAAAGAACTTGCCTGCCTTCCGCGCCAAGAGAATGTTTAAGAATGGCAAGTTTGCGTTTATCAGTATAATTCTCAAAACCTATAGCCTCAAGGTATGCCTCAAAACCTTCACGCCATTGTTTCCACTCCAAAGGTGGTTCGCCTGGACTAGCTAAAAATGGGGGAGGAGCATTGAAACTTTCCATTTTGATGAAATAAAAATAATATAATAATGATGATTTCAATGTATTTGTTTTGGTTAATTGTCCTTTCTCAGAAGAATAAATAGACAAAATAGTGGTAAGCCAGAGATTATTATGATGTCATAAGCAATTGTGGTTCAAAAGTAAAGTTATAACTCTGAGAAAGTCATTGTTTTAAAATTCAATTGAGAGAAAAGCAGCCCATTATGATGTAGATGGAATGTAAAGAAAAGAAATCAGCCAGGGAACACTTTGTGAGGTTGTTCATACGTCATAGAAGGAAGGTTGCTAAGCAACGCTTTGTTGTGCTTCTTGAGGATCCAGACGATCTAATTTGCGCATGCGTTGGGAAATTGGATTCAAGTGTGCGCGCGCGCTGTTAAAAACATCAAGCGTGAGGTTGAGCGCATGCGTCAACTCGCACTGCCGAAACCTGAACGCGCGTTGATTAAAAAGAAAGAAAATAGAATAAAGTCTCACCGCTGGGCTGGGAAAAGCGGGATTTTCAAGAATATATACAGCAACCAACAACGTAGCGTCCGAATGATTCTTGATGAGGATACAGCAGAAGACCTTCGTAACGGTAATCTTGGTCCGGTTATACCGGGGCTGCAGGCTCCCAAATCGCGTGGATGTGTTTCTCCATTGTCGCCAGTGAAGAATCCCAACGTGAATGAAACGAGGTAAGCAGGAACGTGAATAAATATAACTTGTTTATTCAGATAGACCAGATCACATCAATAGGAGCCCACGCCAACCGCCGCACTGGAGTACTCGGAATCCACTACACAGAGCGTTCCGAGTTCCAGGAGCGAGCAGCAGTCTCGAGCCCACATGAGGATTAACCCTGGGCGTAGTGGGCGTAGTGGGGCTTCGTGGAGCTACGTGAAGTGGGCGAGAAACTACGCCCACCTCCGCACTCCGCGTAGCCCCACTACGCACCGCAGGCCTCCCTCCCGCCCTCCCTAAATACTTTAAATTAAAAGTGTAAAAGAATTAAAAGGCACTTACCTTGCCCGCCGCTGCCCGCCGCGTCCCCGGGGCTCGCTATCTTCATGGCTTCCGTCTTGTGTATCTAATGCGCATGCGCGGGCGACCGCGCATGCGCATTTCTCATGAGAAATGCGCATGCGCGGCCGCTCGCGCATGCGCATTAGATACACAAGACGGAAGCCATGAAGATAGCGAGCCCCGGGGACGCGGCGGGCAGCGGCGGGCAAGGTAAGTGCCTTTTAATTCTTTTACACTTTTAATTTAAAGTATTTAGGGAGGGCGGGAGGGAGGCGGGTGGCGGCCAGCTACGCTCCGTCTGCGGAGCGTGCATAGTGCCGGATTCTACGCCTGCTACGCAAAATGCGTAGAAGCCGGCACTACGCACACTCCGTGCACGGAACGTAGCCGCCCGCCCAGGGTTAATGAGGATACCACACCCTCCCATACTCCATCCCCGATATCTGAGTCCAGTTTATTATACAGACTTTTAAAATGGTTAATCCATTGTTCGGGGAGTATATTGGTGCTAATTACAGGGGAGCTTGAGTCTTGATAGCAGGGTCTGTTTATAATTCTCCAGAATTGGGCGTAGTCCCTGTTTTCTCCTGCTTCTCTGAGATCTGCCCAAACTTCCTTTTGGAGTGCACTCTTTCTTAACTTAACCTGTGTTTTATAATTACGTCTACAGAGAGCGATTTCATTCTTATCTCTCGGGGACTTCTTTAGACTCTGTTTTAATTCTCTGAGTGCCCGTGAGCAGTTCGAGTCGAACCATCTTGGGGCAGATAATTCCTTAGTAGGCCGCTTTGTTTTTAATAATCCTTCCACTATCCTAGTTAAGGATTCAAATGCCAGGACCACTTCTCTACCCTCTATTGCAAGGTCTAAACAGGTCTCTATATGTTCTTTCCCTCTATCCACCAGGGTACTGTAGAAATCTTGTGGATTAATCATTGCCCTTCTTATGCGCCTTCCTTGATCCATTGGTAGGATTACAATATCCCCCCCAGATGTTTTACTGGTAGATCATTATATTCTATTTCAAGAGATAGGGGGTTGTGGTCGCTAAAGGGGCTCCACTCCGTTCTTACCTTTATAATCTGCTCTTTGGCAAAGGCAGAGATTACTATAAAGTCTATTATAGATGCACAACCTCTTCCTTTGAATGTGGGTATGAGGGTGTCCCCTGCTTTCACTGGCAACAGGTCCATTGTGTGGGTAAGAGCAAAGCTACCTAAAAGCTTCATTAGCAGTGTGCCTTCTCTGTTATGTTCGAAGTGTGGTCCACTTTCTGCAGAACAGGAAGACCAATCAGGGGAAATTGGGAGTAACTTTGGGCACAGATGACAATTAAAGTCCCCCATCAGTAGGACAATTGTTTCGGGCCCCCCCCCTGCCTTAGGTCTGTTACCTCATTTAGCCTACTCTCTAGCTCTATTAATATGGGGAAGTTTCCATCAGTTGGGCCCGGGTTGTAAAAATTTAAAATTAGAAATCTCTGCCCTTGTCCCTGGAATATCACTGCTTGTATGGTATCTGACACCCAGAGTGGTTGTGACCAAGTGCCTTTTAGGTCTAAATCAACATATATCACTAGCCCTCCTTTCGCCCTCCCAGATCTCACTTCTTGGGCCATCAGTGAAGGAGCCCCTGGCATGATGAAGTGCTAACGGTGTCTGTTGCTGAAATGGTGTGCTATGTGGTGAGGTGGCTGAAGTGGCATGTGTATACTGTCAATGGCATCTCGTACACGAGAAAATAGGGCAAAGGCATAAAATACCCTTGCAACCCTTGGCTTACTGCTAGTGACAGTGGCATAGTGATAAACAGGTACGCTCGTCTGCTGATGCATCTCAGTACATGATGCTAGCATTGGGACTGGGCAGTTTTAGAATACCAATGTCCAGAGTTCTCTACCTGGCAGCCAATGCACCTTCTGTTTTTGGTGGAACGCTAATCGAGGTTTGGACCTTCCATTCCTCAATATAGAACAGTTTGTGAAAAAGGGTGTGTGTGTCCTCCTGTTTTGTTTTATTTCTTTTCTTGATCCATTTATCACGTTTTCCACTGTAGAAAATATGAGTGCTATTTCTAGCATGCTGTTATGCTTCTTATTTATCATCAGTAGATATCCATCATTTTAGCATACATCTCGTGTTTCTCAAAGTATCAAATATTGAGGCAGCCGACACGTGTTTTGGGCCCTTTTTTGCTCATTAGTCTAGGGCTTTCTCAAGGCTTTTGTATTAGACAGAACATCCAGGTATCTAAAATATTTAGGAATCGATGTTCCACATGGCACCCTTTTAGCTGTGTGCTGGAGTCGCAAAAATGAAATATCAATTGGCTTATCGGTTCATATTAGATCCTGGGTTAGATCCCCAATGTAAGTGTGTACCAGTACACACCACTTTGATGTTCTGTCTAATGCAAAAGCCTTGAGAAAAACCCCAAAGTAATGAGCCAAAAAGGGGGCGAAACACGTGTCGGCTGCCTTAAGATTTGATATTTTCGTACCAATGAGTGCAACAGCAGAAAAAGTGTTGAATTGCGGTGGGGTAAAATTTACTATTCCCACTCCAGTCAGTGAAATATTAGAAACAAACACATTTTCTTCAACATAATAAAATAATTTCAAAAACATAATAAAAGTTGAAAATATAATTATGTAAAAAAAAGAAATACAAATATATTTTATATTAAACATTAAGTCAAATAAAAACATTACAATGTTAAATACATATCATAAATAACTACACATATTATTATAATTAAAATACAAAAATATATTCTCAACAACTGACAACTAACATAGTAAAATATTATTTACATTTAAAACCACAACACAATTACCAGATACAATATTAAATATCATAATTATTATTATTATTAAGGCAGTCTTGTATAGCGCATGGTTACCCTAGAGCATCACAGCGCTTAACCAAGCAGAGTAATACTTAAGTGAGTAGAAGAACAGCGGTTAACAGAAAAGAAAAGTTTTCAGATGTTTACGAAAACGCAAGAGGCATGGCTCAGAACGCAAACTTAAAGGGAGTGAGTTCCAAAGAGTTGCAACCTTTACAGAAAATCTCCTACCTCCTGATCGGGCTTTTTTTACCCTAGGGATTTTGAGTAGGTGTTTTTCATCTGAGCGGAGTGTTCTACTTGCCTTGTAAGGGGTCACCATCTTTTGCAGAGCGGGGGGGCCTTTACCTTGCAAGATTTTATGTGCAAGGCAGAGAGATTTAAATTTCACCCTTTCTCGCACCGGTAACCAATGCAAAGCCCTCAGTGCGGGTTTGGCCGACCGTGACATAGAGATGTTATTAAGCATTCGTGCCGCCGCATTCTGAACTTGCTGTAGTTTGTTCAGAGTGGCCTCAGGGGCGCCCAGATAGATTGCATTACTGAAATCCAATCTAGATATAATCAGCCCCTGGATCAGAAGCTTCCGGGACGGAAATGGAAGAAGGGGCAGCACTTTGCGCACAGATCGGAGAAGGCCGAAACAGACACCTGCCAATTTAGTAGCCTGGGTCCTAAAGGAAAGATCTTGTTCCAGCCAAATACCAAGGCTCTTTTATCTCAGCCTTGGGTTTGGGAGGGGATCCCAGACAGCTAGGCCAGCGGACAGGGGGAGAGAGGGACTTTTCTTCCCCATCAGCATTATTTCGGTCTTTGAACCGTTCAGCTTTAGTGCTGATTCCCCCATCCAAGTATGGACTTTGGATAGGCAGGAGTGCAGCACCTGGGGATTTTCCGTGGCCTGGGATAAGGCGAACACCAGCTGTGTGTCATCGGCGTAGCTCACGATTTTGATGTTAAATGGAGCCACCACATCCTCCAAGGGGGCCCCATACACATTAAATAATGTGGGGCTCAAAGAAGAGCCCTGCGGCACTCCACAATGAAGGTGGGTGGATTCCGATCGTGCGCCGCCCTCCCAGACCTGAAAAGTCCGGTCGCTGAGAAATGACCGGAGCCATTTCAGCGCAGTCCCACACACTCCGACGTCTGACAGCCGTTGAAGTAACACTTGATGGTTAACCGTGTCAAAAGCTGCACTAAGGTCCAGGAGAATCACTGGCACTGATCCTCCTGAATCCAAAATGCTTCTTGCTTCTTCAGCGACTGCCAGCAGGGCGGTGTCAGTGCCTTGACCCGGGCGAAAGCCCGTTTGAGAACTTCTCAATAAGCCGTTGGACTCAAGGAAATTGGATAGCTGGAAATTAACCAATTTTTCCACTATTTTGCTGAGTCCCGGAAGTAAGGAAATGGGCCTGTAGTTCGCCATGTCAAGGGGATCGAGGCTAGGTTTCTTTAGGAGGGCTTTTACTATTGCTCCCTTCCAGTTAGGTGGCACCACACCGGAACCCAGCGAGGCATTAATAACCTCGGTTATTGGTTCCGCAACGGAAGGGGCAACCAGTTTGAGAATCCTCATGGGGACTACATCACGGGGAGAACCACTCTTAACGGTCACCAGGACCTTGAGAACCTCATCCTCAGATACTGGTCCGAGAGACTCAAGGGTCTCCCGGGATCTCCCTCCGTCCTCTACTCCTATGTTAATTTGGGGCAGGGTAATCAAAACATTTTCTATTTTAGTATGGAAGTACTCTGCTAGGTCATTACATTTTTCTTCAAGGTTGTCAATAGAAGCAGGCGGTGCCGGGACCCTCAGGAGTTCCTTGACCACTAGAAAAGTTTCTCTAGAGGAGTTGGCAGCGTTGCCAATTCTCTTATCGAGGAACTGAGCTTTGACGCACCGGATGGTAAGTTTGTAGTTCCTTATCGCAGCTCGATATTCGGTCTTACAGGCTACTTCCCAGTTCCTCCTCCAGGCACGTTCCAATTTTTTACAGGCCCTCCGCATAGCTCTGAACTCTGGCGTGTACCATGGAGCGGAGCACGATCTTTTCTCCCTCCTTCCTGCCGATCTTATGGGAAGGACGGAGTCGAGTGCATTGGACATCCATCTGCAGAAATCTGCTTCTGCCAATACCGGGTCCTTCCCTAGCGGGGGGCGCGAGCTCTCCAGTCTGAGCGTCAAGTTCTCCACAGACAACCTGCACCAGGGTCTTTCCGGCACACAGACACTGATGGTGGAAGTACTCTCCATCTCAGTTTGCCAAGCGAAGGGGATCATAAAGTGGTCCGTCCACGGGAGGGGAATCGGGGGGGGGGCGGCTTTCATAGCAATAACATTTGAGAAAATAGGATCAAGCAAATGACCCTTGGTATGGGTAGCCACTAGGTTTATAAGGTTGACCTCACAAGCTTTTAGGTCACATTGAAGGACTGACGCCGGCCGATATTCTTGGTCATCGAAATGAAGATTAAAATCTCCCAAAGTAATAAAATTTGTTGTAGAAGCGGCAAGCACCATCACGGTTTCCATAAAGGAGATCACAAAGTTTCCAATACTTCCTGGAGGGCGGTAAACTAATATCCCGGACATCGCCACAGTAGGTGAAATTTGTAAGGAGAACTTACAGCTCTCACAGTCCTCCACCTCACCATTTTGGGCTCTACATGCCAACAAATTCTTATAAAGAATAGCAACACCTCCTCCCCGCCCCACTGGTCGATCCTGTGAGTAAATTAGAAAGCCAGGAGGAAGGGCTTTCACTATATCTGCTTCAGAGCCTTGCATGAGCCAAGTTTCTGTTAAAAACAGAACATCTAATTCATGTTCCTGAATAAGGAGGCTGATTTCCAATGAATGCCTCGGAAGAGATCTACAGTTCAATAGGGCAGATCATAAGGTATTCTTTACCACTCCTTGATTAGGGGAGTTACATAGTGCACAGTGTGTAAAAGGTTCAATACCTTTATGCACAAATGTGCAGTGCGAAGTTTCAGGGGGCGAAGCCGAAGTAAATCTGCACGCGAGTAGGTAGTAGTAGTAGCAGAGCTTACTCGGTTGGACAGGGTGGCTGGCCCTAAGCCCGTCCGGGCCCGGACGGGCACAGACGGGCTGGACTCTGGCGTGACTCCGGCGAGAGTCTGGTGAGTCCGCTGCGCATTATCATGACAGTATTAAATACCGGACTAGCGTCCTTCAGACGACTAGACCGATCTCCCCGATGGCGCCGTCAGGAGTCCTTTAGATCCTCCAAGATGGCGCCCAAAAGCGAAGAAATGACCCGGGACCCGCCAAGAGCGGTGAGATACCTATTACAGTGCAAGCAAAGGGGCGATTTTAAAAACAAGGAAGAAAACAAATGAACATTAAATTAAATACAAAAACTGGGAAATAAAAAATGCACACAGAGCCTTGCTGTAATTGCGCTGTAAAGCGCTGCACGCTCTCAGTCACTCTGCATTACCAAGTTAGATCGATCATAAATTTTTATAAAATAATTACTTACATTTCAATTTGTCATAACTTACATTGTACCGTAGACTTCAACAAAGAATTCAACACGTATCGAAAAATCTTATTTTAAATAATATTATTTACACATTTAATGATTACTTATTTCCTGAACAACATATAGTTAATTTCCAACCCACCATTTATTCTTACAAAAAACAAAACACACCAAACATAAAAATTAAAAAATTCTTATTTTCAACATTTTAATAATTCATTCTTGTTTGAAATATTTTTGTTGTTTTTCCAAATTATTAACACTGTAGTACCTGCATGAACAGTACATCATACATCATAGGGTGAAAGTGCAAGGGAAACATACAACCATTAGTTGAGCGGTATCAGATGAGAATAGAATACCTCATCAAGGGAATTACAGGTCAATAACAGGGGACGTCTCATATCCATCTTAAAGGAAGTTACACAACACAAATAATCACAGCAAAGAATGGAACGATTGGGCGATTGGTATCGTGCTATGTAATGGTGGGTGAGGAGAGGTAGGAGAGGGGGTAGCACTATCAATGAAACGCATATCATGGGCATGGTTGAAGGTCCAAGCAGATGTAACAGGCATATCGGGTGCGGGTCACCCACACACCCCATGCTGCAGTGGGCGCTAATCCTTCAGGACTTGGCTACAACAGTCTATATGATCCGACCCAGGGCGCACACGGGGAAGGCGATCGAAGCCACCACATAGGGCGGGCAGTGCTATCCGGCTCTCTGTTCTTCCCGGTTAGTCAGTGAGGAGGGAGGAGCGTAGAGTTGGAGTTGTGGAAATCTTCACGGACAAACCCGTAGGAGTGAGGGAAGGGGGGAGCTGCTGTCTTGCCTCAGGGGGAGACAGGAATCCGTGATGGAGGTTGTGCAGGGAAGCAAGGGATCAGGACAAGGGACTCTCAAGTGAGAGAGAAAAGGAGGGGGTAACCACATACCTGCATGACCAAGGGAAGGGGAGAGAGAGGGGGAGAAGTTCTGGATCTGAAGGGGGAGGTGGCAGGCAGGGAGAAGGGAGGGAATGGGAATGAAATGACAGAAAGAAAGGGAGAGAAGGGTGGGATATGGGAAGGGGTAAGGGAGGGGGGTATATGCCGGGATTACGGCTGGAGGTGGGGCAGAACAGTGAGAGGAGGTCATGTCAAGAAGGTCCAAGCTTGAGTCCACCGAGGGAGTGATGAGGGTCTATTTGTCCAACTCCCCGGTTGGGCCCATCACAGATATCCAGATGGGTGGCCAGAGGAGGTGGGAGGAGAGCTGGGAAAGCTTTCACTTCAGGATGTGTTCTGCAAGAAGCGTGACCATGTGTGTGTAAACACCTCAGTTTAGTCCTGCATGCTGTAAATAACATTTTCATGTGAAGGGGAACGTGTAGTGGCATGAATGCTCCTAAAGTGTCTCTGACATAAGACCAGATGGGCCGGATCGAAGGACATTAGTTACGAATGCGGCTGAGATTGCAGTGAGGTCGGAGCACCTCGAGCAGTTTGCATGAGGAAGTAAACTGGCCCTATTCAGTTTTTTCGGGTTCCAGGGGCATTCATGCAATGATTTGAACAGGCAGAATTTCAGCAGAGCTTCCCAGGTTCCCCTGTCCAAGCCTCCAGAATGTCAGCCAATTAGTTGTCCTCAAAGGTAATCTGCAATCGGCCTTGCCACTTTTTACGAAGATTGTATGAGAGGGCTTTGGAGAAAAGACGACTTGAGAGTGTGCTGTAGAGGCCCAACATTATGCTCCTATGTCTGCCCAATGTGGTGAGGTAGGCCACCACTGGTGAGGATGATAAGGTCCAGGCCCGAGGCCCAAGGCAGCGGCTCAGGCAGTGCCGCAGATGCAAGTATCGACAGGCCTGTCATGGGTGGAGGCCAAACTCCTACTTCTGACGGTCGAAGGGCTTTAGAATGCCTTCATGCAGGATCTGGTCCAGGGAATGTATGCCCGCCTACATCCATCCTGCCCTACGGAGGGGCCGGAAGTCAATGCAGATACTCCCATTGCCTCATAGTGGTGCCTTGTCGTGTAATCGGGGCCCACACTCAATAGGCCAAGCTCTGTGCATAGCCTTCAGTACAGGGTGCAGGGAGGGTAGGCGGGTGGCGCAGCCCCAATAAAGATGACTGAGACCGTCACCATCACATAATAAGGGTTCCCTGACGGGTTTGGATAACAATGTGATTACTGCCTTGTTAGAGAGGGGCCCTAGAAAGGCCACCTTTTCCGCTTCCTGAAAGGCGGTGTGTAAGTAATCAATCACCTCCTTCCCGACCACAGATAAAATTCAGCGAGGAACCCATCCTCTCCCAGGAACTTGTGATAGGGCAGTTTAGAGATGGCCAATGCTATCTCCTCCTTGATGATCCTGCCCATTAAGAGCTCCCTGCCTTGGTCTGAGAAGCGTGGGACATCAACCCACTGCAGGAAGGTAGCTACTTGATCATCTTGAGCCGGGGACTCCGGGGGGTACAGTGTTTTATAGAAGAATGCAAATTCATGGACGATGTCTTGTGGGCGAGTGAGGATTTCCCCGGTCACAGAGTGTATGGCAGGGATGGCCAAAGCTGCCTCTAGCTACCTCGGTTGGGCCGCTAAAAGATGCCTCTGCTCATAATGCTCCCCTTTAAGACTTTGCAGGGCGTATTCGACTTTGGAGGTGAAACAGACATTAATGGCCATGGGGGCCTGCTTCAGGCAGCGACTATTGGGCACAGTGGGGTGGGCAGAGTAAATGCAGTTAAGGGAGGCTACCTTGCCTTCCAGTTCAGCCAGACACTGGGATGTCTGTCTGTTGGACACAGCCGTGCCTCACTTGAGTCACCCATAAAACCCTATGGTTGTCCAAGTTATCCTTTGTTGTCCAGCATATAGGCAGAAACATGGGTTTGCAGTTGGGATTTAACCTGGGGGAGGGGCACCTCTGCACGTTCAAGCACCATGGTCTGCGGCCTGGGGAGGCCAAACCCATATCAAGGGATAATAGGACCGGGGAGTGATTGGATAAGGCAGCTTCCAGTATGCAGGAGTCACTGACCTGTGCCACTGCCGATTGGGAAATAAGAAAGCAGGCCTGAATGGATTGTGTGGCGCGGACATAAAAGTATGTTCCTTGTCCGTCGAGTGACAAAGCCGACAATGGTCCAAGAGGGCCGTGGTCTTAAGCTACGTAACGTCACCCAGCAGGGCCCAGTCTGACCCATTCACCTTATCCAGGGGGCCAGTCCTGTCTAGCATCACATCCTGTGCAAGGTTCCAGTTACCCCCAATGAGATACTGGGATGCTCTAATTTGCACAAGCAGATGGTTCAATAGGAGAAAGAAAGGGTGCTTAGCCCCCATCGGTTCAGATAGCGATCCCACGCAGAGGAACTTGTCTCCAATCCATAATTTTGCAAAGGCGTACCTGCCATCTGGATCTAGCTACGTCCTTACCATTGTAACAAGCAGCGTTTTGTGGAGGATTATAGCCACTCCACATTTTTGGTGCGGATACACTGCAATGTAACAGCCTGCCATCCCAATCATGACGCTACTTGTCAGACTCCGGTCCGTCCAGGTGTGTCTCCTGTATAAGAGCCACATCTGCCCTTTTGGCTTGTAGATAGGAGAGCACCTTCACCTTCGTCTGTGGAAGGGAGAGTGGGGCAGGAAAGGGAGAACAGGAAAGCAATGCAAGAAAAAAAGCACAGCGTGGGGGACACCTGTGTACTGCGGGTTTGGACTTGCGGAGGTGATGTGCAGGGCGGGCCCCTTCAGGGGGCAAGGCAAACCAAGGGACACAGGAGCATGTGCATGGTCGTGAGTGCAATCGTGCATGAGCTGAAGGCAATTGTTGGAGGTGGGAGGAAAATGAGAGAGACAAGAGTAGGCGCAGCAGTATGGGAAAATTGAGGGTACATGACCGAGGGCAATAGATGCCGCCGGCATTATGAAGAGTGAGGAGCCGGCAATCCCATTATTGGGACACCAGATCACACTTGATAGAAGAGGTGAAGAGTGGAGGGTTTGGTGAGGGAGTCAACAGAGGTGTATCGCAGATCCGTCCCCCAGCCCTGGGGCCTGTATGATGGCGTGTTTAGGGGAGCATCTTGGGAGGACCCATAGGGAAGTCAGAGAGTAGGGTTCCCAGCATGCACAGCACACAGTGAACATACACCAGATAAACAAGCAATAAGGCAGCAATAATGGACAAATGAAATAGTGAGAAAAACAGTCAATGAAAGAGACATGACGATACTCAGCCGTTCGACATCAGCTGGTCTCAGCAATCTGTCCCTGGTGCCTCCAACTCTCCGGATTGGTGATGTGTACAATATTTAGGGCTCTCATTCTGTGGCGTAGGTGGGTTTCAGGGGAGAGCGAGATGTGTCCCTGTCCTGTTAATGCATGAGTACATTCACTGCCTGCAAGGACTGGTTCCTGTCTCCCAGGGAATGTGCCACTCTGTCAGGGTCCCTGCCCTTTGTTCTGCAAGTGGCCACCTGATGGGGCCTGCAAGACAAATGATGATGGAGTGCTGTCCTCTGCTGCGGCAGAGGCAATGTCTATGTCTTGCAAGGAAAGGCCCAACAGGAAGTGGCAGAGATCCTCCGGTTCAAAGAAATCTTTGAGGCGCCATCCTTAGTGATGCGTATGCGGGTGGGTTCCAAGAGTCCAAATTTGATATCTAATTGCTGAAGCCGGGGACACATTGAAAGGAAGGATTTGCAGCAGTTGTTAGTCTCTCTGGAGAAGCCCGCAGCTATCCGCACCTCATGGCCATTGTACGTGTAGGGGCTGTGTTTGCAGGCAGGGGACAGCAGTTGTTGAGCCTACTCATGGTGCGGAAGCAGACAATAAGGGGCCTTTGGGCTTGCTGATGGTGTTGTGTAGTTCCTAAAAAAAACATAGGAACTGTGCATTTGTTGGACAACATAAACTAAGGGGTTGATGTCAAGACTGATTCCGGACACCCCCGCATGATATGTCAGCCTATAGACCAGCTAGCTCACAGTGCCACCATAATCCCCCTAACTTTACCAAGGAGCGAATAGTTTCTGGCAACCATCGACCATGACAACCCAAGACCCTTCAGGGATCGTTGAAACAGTACTGTAGTTTTCACTCAGTCAATTGTGCTCACTTAGTTTCAGAGAGATACACAGAATAAATGTTGTGGACGTTTTTCAATAACCATTTATTGAACCAGCATCATATTAGTAAAAAACAGGTTTGCTACGACAATCAATAGACAGAAGCTAACATAAGAGATTACAAGCACCAACAGAGTAAATCGAACGTAGAATTCTACCATGGTGCTAAAACTGCGAATATATGCAGGCATATAAACTTGACAGTAATCAAACGTACTCCAACGATGCAGACCCTACCTAAGTGTACCTACATATACCTAGCATGTATGTGGGTGTAAAACTAAGAATCACCTAGGAATGATCCAACCCCATTACCTGATGGTAGACAATGAAGGACCCCATCTTGATCACGAGTTGGACACCCACAAGGGATGTCAGACCAATGCATGTTGAAGCTTCAGCAAGCTAGGACCTCCGTGTCTGTGTCAGCATAAAAGTGTATCCTCTAGTTACCTAGTGAAGGTGTGGTTCTTTTATACCAAAAAAGGTAGCCTCAGGTATTCTACCACAATCGATATGTTGTGAGTATGATCAATAATTGTAACTATGCAAAGTAGCCATGTCGCCTGAGGATGAAGATAACGATGACTTTTATACAGAGTATGTTAATCAGTCATGTGCAGGGAATTTTACTAAGAATCCTCATGCATAATAAATGAGGATAGTTTCAAGGAAACCAATCGATATTTATTCAGCACATAACTGGGTAAAAGGTCAGTGCTAGAACCGGTATACAGAGCAAGGTAGATCAAATGTAGATAAAAGGTTGCTTTGCTACTTAGGCCTAGGTCAGGGAACATAACAACAGGCCTCGCCAAGGTGGGCCGATGTGGTGATCCCTCTGCATCTCCAAGGGGGAGGTCAAAGACAACACCCACAGCTTAGGCAGGGCATCCTTGAGGAAGGATCTGGCATCAGGCCACTCCCCTTTCTCCAAAAAGTCAAATAAGCGGACATTCTCCTGCCGGCTCCGGTCTTCCTAATCAATGACTTTGCTGCTCAAAAATAAAAGTTTCTGGTCCCTCTCCGGGAGGGTATTGAGCCTGCCCTCCAGTGTGCCAACTCTCTGATGAAAGCCTGGAAACCCGACACGTCATAGCAGATAGATTTGGTCTCCGCTATCAGTGCAGAGATGGACATGTCTATGCTCTCCAGTCGCGGACCACGGCAAAAATGTCCTGGAGTATGCATTGCAGGTTGGCGTCTGGAGCACCACTCTTGGTGGGTTGGAGTTGAGTGGGCTCTGGGGGTGTGTCGACCCCTGCTGGATAGCCATAGGGTGAGATTGGTTGAGGGCTTCAGTAAAGAGAAGCTGTCTTGCGGGTTTGCCCCTAGTCTTACCAAGAGACATCTCCAGAAGTGGCGCCAGGACCAGGTGCAAAAATGGAAGGGTCCTGCAGGCCTACAGTGTGTGGAGTCGTCCCAGTGGTGGCTTGGGTGGCGATGAGGCAGGGGCCTTGAGAGTGTTGCAGTTGGTGGGACCTCCAAACTAGGCATTTGAGGCACCAGCAGCTGGGCAAGTTGCAAATGGGAGTCCTGTGAGAAACCCAGCGTTGAAGCAGCCACGGGGAAGGTAGAGGTTCCCAAGCCAAGCTTGAGGGCACAATGGCAGGGTGGACATGCACCCCCAATGTCCAGGTGCCATGCAGAAAGTGTAGGGGTTCAGGCACGCCATTAGAAAGGAAAGGCTTGCAGTGTCCAGATAGCGGCGTATATGGCGCAACTCACCACCTTCTGGAAGTCACACAGTTAAACAGGAGGCCCCGGATCATGGCTCAGTCTCCTGTGCCCAATCAACCGCATATGGGGAGGCCCATCCCAGAAGGGTCATATTGTGGGAGGTAGTGGCAGGGTCCCCGGTCCAAACCCATTGGGCAGTCGCAGCAGCAGGGACAGTTGCTGGGTGTGCCGTAGAGTCCTGTGCAGTGGAGGGAGGCGGAGGACCAGATGAGCAGAAGAAAAAGGCGCCCATCAAGCCCTCAGGCTCCAAAGTCTCCCATTCACGGCCTGCTCGTTGAAGACCTCTGTGGGGATGTGCACTCACTGGGCAGTGCAATCCAGGAGAGTCGAGGAGCAACTCGCAGCAGACGGCATACAGTCTCGGTATGCGCCACAGATACCTCTAGTTCCTACGTGCCAGAAGCACCCAATGGTGCGATGAGGCTAGTCACTTGATGGGGCAGTGATGCGGGCTTGGTCTGAGTGCCCCCGGGTATGGTCAGGAGACCGGGATTGCGTGGCCAGGACAGTAGGGCACTGCAGCAGGAGAGTGGAGCAGGGCACAAGGCCACCAATAGGTCTTGCTAGATGCAGGAGAAGGAGGTGCCCAACTGGGCATCAGACCACCCCAGTCAGGTATATCTCGGAGCTGAAGTTCTGAGTCCTCCAATGGGGCCCGTCCCTCGTCATTTCTGTAGGTCCTGGTGGGAGGGGCCATCGGGATCACTGTATCAACTGCAGCCTCCAAAGTATGGGGTCGAGAGCAGTGGAAAGGCAGATGATGGGGCCCCCACTGCTACCCACTCTAGCCGGGGTAGATGCCGCACTGTGGGTCATGGTCGCAAGGCATCATGCCGGCCCAATCCTCCACCGACACCACAGGGCTGCAGAGCAGAGGCCGGCAGTGTCAGCGAGGCATCTGTGGGAGCCGGAACATCGAAAATAGTTGCTGCATGAAACAGGTGCACCGGGGAAGCAGGTCACAGAGCAACTGTCCCTCCTAGGTGGCGCCACAGCCCTCCAGGGCACGTTTGCACACGGAGCTCCAGTTTCAAACAGCCATCTTCCTTCGTGGCCAGACCACGGCCCAAGAATTAATTGTTAATTAAACATATATTATTAACAAATTTTAAAAAAATCATGTTTAATTAACTTCCCTCCATTTAATCCTACAACTCACACCTAATATATAAAATGAAAAATATTTTATGTACATATTTTACATTAATAATTTTCTTTTCTATAATTATTATAAATTCACTTTATTATTTAGTATAAATCAGTTTCTATACACCCTTTACACATACAAAAACTACAACACAACTTCCGAAACAAAAAACATTTTGTATATTACTCAATTTACATGCATATTTTTCATTTCAATAAATAATATTGTTTAGAAATTATTAATTATCAAAAATATATTTATTAACTAATAATAATGTAGGGTCTTTGCATCCTATAACCCTACAAAACTCACAACCCACACCTAAAACTTAACTTTAAAAAACAATTTTTTTACACTATTAACGTAAATATTTATCAATTTACTAATCAGAATTAATTAAAAATTAACTATTACTTAATTATAATGAATTTACTTCCCATAATATGCACATGCAAAACACACAACATGCTCCTAAAATTTAAAGTACCAAAAAATTAACTATACAATTAACAAAATTAATTAACAATGTAATAATAAATATCAATTAAAAAAGTATTATTACTTAATTTAAATAATTTACTTTTCACCCTATACCCCTACAAAACCCACAACCCACACCTAGAATTTAAGCTAAAAGAAAATGTAATCACACAGTTAACATAATTAATTGTCAATTAACTAATTATTATTAATTAAAAATGAAATATTAATTTACTTCCCTGCCTGTTCCCCTATAAATTTAACAACCAGACCTAAAATTGAAATTCAAAAAATATCAAGTAATATAAGGAATTACCAATTAAATAATTATTATTAATTAGAAACTAATTATTAATTCATTATAATTAATTTATTTTCCACCGGTACCCTTATAAAACCCACAACCTGCACCTGAAATTGAAATTAAAAAAATATCAATTAAATAATCAATATTAATTAACAAGCAATTAATAATTATTTACAAAGATTTTCCTTCCCACCCTGTACCCCTATAAACCCACAACCCGCTACGGTACTATAATTAAAAAAATAATTAAAGTAAGTGTAGTAACTACTAAAACTACATTGAAGAACATAAACAATAATTCAACAAAAAAAATATACAGCCTATACATTTAAAATATATACTAAAATACATAACAATAATTAAAAAACAATATTACTATTGCCTGATTACGATGTCGGTTGGAGTTGAGTTCGACCGACATCGCCACAGACGCGGAAACGACCAACCGTAGGTTGGCGGTCCCGACTACGTAATTATGATGCAACAGCTCCCATTTCTCTATGGGAGCTTTTGCTGCTGTCGGAAACCCGCCACAGCACAAGCTCCTCTAGAGAAATGGGAGTTTTTGTTAATCTCTGCTCATGGCCTCTGCCACTCTGTGCAGTGATTAGGCCCCAACTGAAGGCCCTTGAAACAAGGAGGCCCTGCTAGCGGCACTCAAAGTTACTTTCTGGCAGGCTTTTCAGGTCAAAAAGCCTGTGGGAAACTGACATCATAATCCCAACAGCAAAAACGCTGGGAATCCATGATGGTTCCGACTGGCCGACAGGCTTCTTGAGCCTGTCGCAAGACAGCCGGTTTCAATTTCGACCACCGTATTCGTAATATGGCGGTCGGAACTGAAACCGAAAATGTCGGTTGGAAAGCCTGCTAACATCAAAATCAAGGCCTATATTTTTGTATAAGATATTAATGATTTCGATATTTTTAAAATCGATATTACTTACCTTAAAATCAATATTCTTGACAACGATATTCTTGCAGATAATATTTCCATATTACAATATTTTGTACACAATCTTTTGGGAAGACAATATTTTTCTTTTGATATTTTGTCCGAATACCTTGCATCACATGTCATACATTGGCATGCAGCATGTGACATTGGCACGGTACAGTGGCTATGTTGCAACCTGGGAAGGGTCTCACATGTTCACATGTATTCATGGCATGTCGTTAGTAATCACTAGCCTGTAAAAATGAAGGTAAATAATATGACAGTAGAAGCAAACACTTCCTTGATCTTGCCATCAAGTGCAATGGCACCAAATGCACTACCCTAAACCCAGCACAGATGCAAAAATGAACAATTGATGGATAGAATGCTGCACAGTGTCAAACATTCACCTCAGAACAGAGATCAGAGCCTAAATCCATCGTTTTTTGCTCCCCATGCCTTACCTGGCCATATGCAAATCAGTCTTGACCCTGTTCCCCTTGGCAGCAGTCTAGACCAAAATGCCAGGCCAGGCCTTCCCTGGACTGGAAACAAGCATCCTGGGACCAGTTTTGGGGTATCACCCCTCATCAATGAGGCTAGCTTGACTCCAGTGACATGGAGAGCACGGGATCCACGTCTGGACATACCCATCCCACTCGGGGTGACATATGCAAAAAGAACAAATAATGGACAGAATGCTCCACAATGTCAACCATTCACCCCAGTACAGAGATGTGGGCCTAAACCCATCATTTTTTGCTCCTCATGCCTTTCCAGTTCAGACCCAGCGATATGCAAATTAGTCTTGACCCTGTTCCCAATGGGAATAGTCCAGCCCGAACTGCCAGGGCAGGGCCTCCCTGGACTTGAAACAAGCATCCTAGGACTAGTTTCAGGGCATCATCCTCATCAACCAAGCTAGCTTTACTCCAGTGACATGGAGAGCTCCCGACCCATGTCTGGGCATACCTGTTCCACTCGGAGTGACAAATGCAAAAAGAACACTTGATTGCCAGAATGCTGCACAATGTCAAAACCAGCAGAGAGCATACCTTTTCCCCATCACAGAAAATCTACAGAAAATTCAGCAGTAATGCAAGCTTTACAGATACATCATGGAAGGAACAGGCGTGCAACAACCGTTGGGTTGAGAGGGCGTTAAACACCCCCCCCCACCCCTCCCCGTCAATTTGCCTGGGCTAGGCTGGTTAGGTTGGAGTTGCTTGCCTGATCCAGCCACAACAACAAGGTATTTTTATGAGGACAGTTGCAGCCATGACTGTCCTGTGTGTGGCTTTATTGCTTTGACAATCAAATTACAAATCCATGTAATCATTATATAACATGATTGTTTCTATACGTAATAAAGAGTTGTGACTCCCTAATTAAAGTAAACAGGTGAAATTGGTAACAGCAGCAATTATCACATTCCACACCCACCAATGTATAACATCAGGGATACCCAGCAAAACGTTCACTCTAGATAAAGACCTAGAAGAAGTATCCATCAAATAGCAGTTGAAAGATAAACAATTTTTTGTCTGAAGAATTTTGCCCTCCATAAAAGTCTATAAAGTTAGCCTCGTATATTAGCGTATAACATACATTTTAATAGCATCTTGTCTCATGTTTTCTTGGTGCTGTGAAGACATCGCTATTCTGCAACTCTAATTAAACACAAAGTGCCATTAAAGTGCACAAATGATATATTGATTTTTGACCACAAGGGAAAAAGAATGCTCAATTCTGTTCAATGAATATTATAGGCGAATGCCTATTGGTAGCCATATGGACCATTATTGTGCCATCTGCAGACACCTATGCACAATCTGCATACATGTTGAACTCAAGTAAGGGTGTCTCAAACTCTTATCTTTCTAGGAATGATAGCATGAACTTGACTTCGCTATGGTCAGCATACTCATTTGCAGCGATGCAAAATTGGAGAAAGACCAAGACTGATTTGCTTATCGCTGGTTCCAGTCTGAGGTCACATGGTGGGCAAAAAAATGGACTAGAATGCTTCTCTAAATAAATACTAGTGGCAGAGATAAGTTCAAGCATTCCACCATCACTTTTTTGCTTTCTGCGGTGTGACACTCAAAGAGCATGAGGTGTGCCCAGACCTAGGTCCTATGTTTAATGTGCTGTAGCGCTCAAGATGTACCTTATAGGTAAAGCACAAATAGGACCAAACTGGTTTAGGGTTACTTGTGTTCTCATTCATAGGGTTCCGGGCCTGGTACTTTTGCCTAAATTAATCCTATTCCAGCAGGACTAAGGCTGATATACATCTTTCTTGCTCCTGTCTGAGATGGCATAGTGGTCACAAAAAAAAATCAATGGACTGGAACATGGACCCCAGTAATTACAAGTGAATGATATAATTCAAGCATTGTGGCATCACTGTTTTGCTTTCTGCAAAATCTTCTGTAGCATGCAACCTTATATATTAGTGAAATGAAGAAAAGTATCCGTGAATGTCGCTGGAGTTTTCCCCCTGTCCTGGCTGCTGCTTTTGGAAATGCTGTGGCATCTCAACCATTTACATGTTTGGAGGGTGAAGTAGGTTAAGGTACCAGAGAATATAATGTTTGTCTTTGATTTTAGTCCAATCAAGTAACCTATATTTCTAATGTGAACCATCTAATCACAAAAGTTATCAATGTTCATTGTTAAAGAGTTTAGCAGGTTACATCATGGGAGGGTGGGGATTACCAAAATATTTTTAACTCAAGGGGTGATCTGCATAAAAAGTTTGAAAACTATTGCATTACAATTTGTGTGCCCTTTGCCACTTAAAAGAACATTCAATTCCAATGCTCATGCTTTTGGTACAGCAAGAGGTAGCCAGACCATTGACAAACTTGTGGCCCATGAATCCCACCAGTCAAAAAACCCTGCAGCTGTTAAAGGACTGGCGGCAGGAAACATGGTGACCATCTAGCGGCAAGCATTCCCTCCAGTTGGGTGGTTATGTTTCTGACTTTGTGCAATCTGCATTTGATATAAAAATGGCTTGCTCATCACCCAACAGATCACTTTCACTGGGATTTTTTGTAACAGGCCTTGCATTGCAGTGTGGTGGAGGACTGGGGAGAAGGTAGATGGGATACTGATGAAGATAGCAAAACAATTTTCCAATGGGGAATAAGGTTGGAGGAAGATCAGAAGAGAGACGAGTAGGATGGGCTGTAGTGAAAGATAGAAAGCGTGTAAGAGTAAAGGATGTGGATAGCGATGATGAGCCTTGCTTTAATATTTCAGACTTCCATGTGGGGTGCCACAGGGCTCTTTTTTTAGCCCTATCCTGTTCAATATCTACGTTGCACCCCTGGCCAGCTTGATTAAAGCCCATGGCTTTGTCTTAGTATCATATGCAGATGATACCCAGATTATTGTTTCCATCGCGAGCAAAAATCACAACACAGCCCACAAGTTCAAAGAATGCATGAGAGATGTAGGTGACTGGATGGCAGATAATTGCCTTAAACTGAACTCAAATTAAACGGAGGTTCTACTCTTCGGCAGAGACACATCGTTCTGGTCATCAGAATGGTGGCCCTTGGAGCTGGGGATCCCTCCTTCTCCAGTCACCAAGGCAAAAAATCTGGGTTATTATTGACACCTCCTTATCTTTTTCACATTATGCAAAGATGCTCTCCTCATCAATCTCTCTCACCTTGAAAATCCTGAGAAAAATTCTTCCAATTATCCCACCGGCATTACAGAAAACAGTGGTAGCAGCTCTAGTCTTATCAAAAATCGATTACTGTAATGGGATATTGGTTGGAGCAAACAAATCAGTAGTGGCAAAACTGAAGGTAATCCAAAACTTCGCAGCTCAGCTGCTCTTCGGCCTAGCCAAATTTTCTTCAGCCAGACAGGCCTTGCACTGGTTGCCTGTGGCGAAGCGAATTAAGTTTAATGTGCTTTGCTTCGCCTACAAGGCTCTGCATAACCTTGGTCCTGTCTACCTAACGGATCGCTTTCAGTGGCATTTGCCAGCACGTACACTTCGGTCTGCCTCTCTGAAGTTTGTGAAAGAACCCAAGGTCCGCCTTCTTAGATGGGGTGGTAAAAGCTTCTTATGTATCACATCCAGTTGGTTGAATGAGATGAAAAAATGGAGTTAAAAAAACTCCCTGATCTGCTCTCCTTTAGGAAGAAACTTAAAAGCTGGCTTTATACCCAATAACATCTCGTAAACATCCAGATGGTTGGCTGGTCTATGTGTTGAGCTACAAGCTCCTAGACGCCCTTTGGTAGTAGCGTGCTATATAAATATATATAAATAAATAAGCAGAGGAGGAGAAATATCTCTGTGTTAGACCTGAGGGAGGAAGTATCAGTAAGCCAAATGCTATGGGGAGATGGATTTGATGACTTGGCCCCCCAAAGAAGACGCGGGACACAGGAGCTTTCCTACAAGCTTCTTTATTCACTCGCATCTCAAATCCTACTACTTTCCGGTCTCGCTCCTTCCTGCCCCCGCCTTTTCCTGTCTTGCCTTCCCTGTCTGGAAACCAGGGTCAGGCATAATGATACAACACCTCCTCCCTTTGTATTTTAAGTGTTCACCTTACTTCAGAGTTCTTCAATGAGCCGAACAGGCCTCCGAATTGTTCTTCGTGGCCGGCTGGCTTGTATCTGGTCAGGCAGGCTCTTGTCTCTCATGTCGTCAGACTCCAGTGCCCGACGATATTCACGGTCACTGTTCCTTTCTTGACTTGACCAGTCCGTGTCACGGTCAGGCTCTCGAACTCGAGTATAGGCAGAGGGGTTGCACCTTTTGAAGTGTGATATGTTTCTGGTCGTCCGCTTGCCTTCAGACTCTGCAGTGACCATGGTCCCTTTTCTTCTTGTGACTTACAGGGGGTGTGCAAGGTAGCAACTGTCTGCTTTGGTTCTCTTGTCCTGCTTCACTAACACCCAGTCTCCTTCACGGATGTCGGACGTCTTTGCATGTCTGCGGTGATCAGCATATTCCTTCATTTTGGCTTTCTTGGCGTGATCAAGTTCTACTAGAGTGTCATGGTCTGTGGTCACGACTCGAGATTGCGTGACAACATCTGTAGTTGGGTGCCGGGTACGTGGAATTCGCCCAAGCATTAGAGTGGCAGGGCATTGGTTTGTGGTGCTGTGTGGCGTGGTCCGATAGGCACGCAGCACTTCATTCAGTGTCGGTTGAATGTCACGCGAGCCAGTTCAGCTTGCTTTATGGTCTTTTTGAATGTTCCCATCAAGCGTTCTACCATCCCATTGGCCTGGGGCCACAAAGGAGTGATCTTCCGATGTTTGAAATTCAGGTGTTTTGCAAATTCTGCAAATTCTTGTCCATTGAATGGTGGCCCGTTGTCTGTCTTTACCAACGCAGGTATTCCCCATGCTGCAAATGCTTCGTCTATGACAGGTATGACGGCTGTCGCTTTGGTGGAAGAGATTTGATGAGCAATGGGAAAACGAGAGTACTCGTCCATGATGACGACAATGTATTTCCCTGATTTCAACAGGCCGAAGAAGTCAATGGCTACTTGTTGCCATACACTGTCTGGGAGGTACGACATCTGCAGTGGCATTGGTGGTTCATCTAGTCCCACTAGTTGGCAGGATGTACAGTCTCGGAGCGTAGCTTCCACCATCTGGTCGAGGGATGGGAACCAGATGTGTTCTCGTAATGCTTCCTTCGTGGTCACCACTCCTCTGTGTCCTTAGTGTGCCAGGTTGACAATTTCTTGTCTTAACCTTTCAGGGTTCACATTCTTCTGTCTCTCAGTAGTAGTCCATCAGTACTGATAGACAGTTCTTCTCTTTACGTGTTTGAACGCTGCAAGTTCTTGAGTGTTGACAGCTTCATTTCTGTGGGTGTCGTCAAAGTATCTACACGAGTTGGTGCGCATTTGGTGCATAATGTTATGAATTGCTTGGGCGGATGCTTCTCAGATGGCTTCTAACGGGACAGCCGGTGGACAGGCGTGGTCGATGACGAAGTGGAGGTATTCCTCTGCCACAGAGCGTCGCACTTGTGTTCGGGTTTGTGGATGTCGTGACACGTAGTCCGCTGGGTTTTCTGCCTTCCCCGGTTTGTGAATAATAGTGTAGGTGTAGTTTTGTAGATGAATTCCCCACCGTTTAATCCGTGGGGGCATCTTGGCCCGCGGGTTGCCAAAGATGGCTGTCAGCGCCTGGTGATCGGTAATGAGCGTGAAGTGTTTCCCATAGATTAAAAGATGAAAGTGTGCACACGCCCACACAACCGCAAGGCTTTCTTTTTCCGGTTGAGAGCAGCCATGGCCGGTGGTAGTTGTAACTGCAGGGCGGTGACATAGGGAGGGGAGGGGCAGGGTGGGGGGTTGTAATGTATGGATTAAAGACTTTAACAGGTAAGTAAACATATAAATAAATAAAATGAATTTCGTTGCACGCACTGCATCGCATTTGGTGATGCAGTGCGCACAACAAAATTTGTTTTATTAATTTATATGTTTACTTACCTGTTAAAGTCCGTAATCCATACATTACAACCCCCCACCCTGCCCCTCCCCCTACCTACCTCACCGCCCTGCAGTTACACCTACCACCGGCCATGGCTGGTTGAGAGTAAGCTTTTCCCGTGTCGGTGAGGGTGAGACTGGCGTATGCGACAATATGACGTTGGTCAGCTTCATCAACATACTGTGCCAGGATTGCACCTAATCCCACTGGGCTGGCATCCACAGTGATTTTGGTCTTCCGTTTGGTGTTGAAGTAGGCTAGGTTGATTGCGGTACTCACCGCCTCTTTGATGTTGTTGAAAGCGTGTTCGCATTAGCTGACCATAGGAATTGCTGTCCTTGACGTGTGAGTTCTCTGAGTGGATAGCTGATGGTGGCATAGTCTTTGATGTAGCGTGCGCAGTAGCTGGCCATCCCTAGAAATGACCGGAGGTCACTGACGTCATGTGGTTGGGGAGTGTCCGAAAGGGCAGATACTTTCTCCAGGTCAGGTCTCATGCCGTCCTTAGAGAAGATGTGGCCATAGAATTTGAGTGTTGACTTATGAAACTCGCACTTGTTTTGGTTGAGTGTGAGGTTGGCATTAAGGAGGGCATGACATACCCGATCAGGTGCTTTGTCATGATCTTTCTGGTTCTCCCCGAAGACCAGGATGTCATAGTTAAATGCATATGGGATGTCTTGAATTACCCGCCGGATGGCCTTCTGAAAGATCTTGGCTGCTGAGGAAATTCCCAAAATGAGACATTTGTATAGGAAGAGGCCTTGGTGAGTGGTAAATGTGGTGCTGTATCTTGGCCTCTCATGTAATTCTAGTTGGTTATAGCCTTTGTTAAGGTCCGATTTTGAGAAGACTGTCGCTCTGTTTAGGCACGAGATCATGTCGCTGATGTGGGGTCCAGGGTGCCGCTCTCTCTCGATGGCCGTATTTGGGGCTCGCATGTCCACACACAGGCGTACCTTGTTGTCTTGACCTCTCTTGGGCACAACCACGACTGGTGACACCCATGGGGTGGGTCCTGTTGAACGCTCGCAGTAGGTCTTGTAGCTCGTCATCCATCGCCTGTTGCAAGTGGAATGGTACCTTCCTGTGATGTTGCGCTATCGGTGTTATTTGTTCATTGATATGTAACTTGACTTTGCAGTGGGTTCGTTTTCCTAGTCCACTGAATAGTTTCGGGAATTTGTTGACAATGTTCGGCGAGTCATCCACTTTGTATAGGATCTCGACTAGCTTCAGACGTTCTGCTGTTGGCAGGCTGAGAAGGCAGTCTGCTGCTTCAGCGCCTTCAATCACATGAATATGTGCTTGAATTTGTCGGACTTTGTTCATCAGTGTAGTGCGGAACTGCCCCAGAAATGGCAGTGGTTTTCTGGACATCCACGTGTAGACTCGCACTGCCGCTGGTTCTATTTTCGGTTTGCGAATTATGGTCTGATATTCTGTGGTGCAGATGTAGTTAAGTGATGCGCCCGTGTCTAGTACAAACTTGGCGGAGTGGTTTCCTATTTGGATATCTAGCCGTGTATATTTCTTCAGTGTGTCTGGGTCTGCCACCATGCGCACGTATTCATCACTGTCCTGTGATATAGGAGTGAGGGAAGATGATTCTCTAGACATTGACCGCTGAGATTTGTAGGAGTTTACTGATTGAGCGCTTGACCTTGATGAGCTAGAGGAGCGGTCTCTCTGTCCCTGTACAGCTCTGGCATGGTGACGTGATTCCATGCTCTGTCTGATCTATTTCACCTCCAAGCGGCGGGTTTGGCAGACAGCTTCAAAGTGGTTCTATCTTTCGTATCGATGGCACTGTTGACCAACTGCATGGCATGGGCCTGTGTAAGGGTTGTCTTGGCCACACCGATAGCATTGCAATGATTTTCTCCTAGGTTGGCTGTTTCGGGTCCTGCTGCGAGGAGAGTTTGCGCAATGTGTTCTCACGAGCCTACCAGATTTGTGACGGTCAGGGCAACGCCTTGAGTCGGTGTGGGACTGTACTCAAAGAGCTTGTTCTCTTTTTTCAGTTTTGTTAGCCTCCATCTTTTTTTGCGTGTTCTTCCGGTTGGTCATTGATGCGGGTGAGTTCTTCTATCTCCTCAAGAGTGTAGTGTTTTTTTATTAGTCGACGACGTAGTGATTCTGATTGGCATCCTCAATGATGCGCAGGCGAAGTGCATCTTCGGTGTTGAATTTGTCGAATTTGCAGTATCAGGCGAGACGCCTGATGCGGGCGATGAAATCACTCATTGACTCTTCCTTTTCTTGCGAGGCAAGGTTGAACGTGTATCGTTCATAGTCTAGGTTCCGTTTATGGAAGAACTTCCTATCTAGAACTTCTTTCATATCTTCGTAGGATGCAGTATTAGCGCCCGGTAGTTCCTTGATTATTTGCGCAATGTCTTTCCCCACTAGATTCCTCAGGCCTATGAGTTTCTGATTGGGATCATGAACTTGCGACCCCGTCATGAAATCTTAAAAATCTTCAGCCCCGCTTTTCCATTTGGACCCCATGCTATTCCCCTACGTCAGTGTTAGGGGCTCGGGAGGGCGCAGGAAAGGTACTCCCATGAGCATCGGTCCAAGTTGCAGGTCATTTTGGGCGGACCCAGTGGCTGTGGGCTGCGAGAAATCGGCCTCTACTTACATGGTGGGTGAAAGTGTGGCTCCGATAGACCGTGGGGGCTTCTAATTCGCAAGATTTGTAGATTTTTGCTGTTTTTCGGAGGTCACCTGCCCCCAAGATGGCCGCCGTGTTAGGGTCCTATGTTGTCCTATGCACGGTGCCTGTTTTCAAGATGGCCGTCGGAGAGACGTGGGTATTTCACTTCCACTGAGTAAATTAGATGTGCATTTCTTTGCAGGGTAGCTATTGTGCTAGACTCACCCTGATTTTCTCTCTGTTGCATCTGGGGTCGCGCTCTGTATGTTGCAAGCTGCCACATCGGGTCAGCCCGATGTTCGTGCTCGTTTCTTCACTGTCGGGCGCTCTGCAGCGTGTCTTCAGCCACGCGCTCTTTCCGTGCCGCAGCGGTCGTTGGGAGCATGTGTAGTCTTTTTAAGCTGTGATAAGATCATCTAAAATCATAAAGTTGAATAGAGAAAACATGGGCAAGGCAGAAATAATAATAAAGGATACTTGTGGGTAAAGCGGGTATTGCCCAAGTCATTGGTATCTCACTGGACACGCAACAGTAATGTATAGGTAATCAACCTTATGCATCCTAGGGAGTGAAGAAAAGAAGATGCAGTGAGTGATAGGAGGAATGACTGGAGGGAAGTAGGTTTTGGGGTGACATTGAGAAGAATCAGATAGTGACAGTGCCTTGTATATCATGGTATACTATTAGTGATGACTAGGTAGGTCAGAAAGTGTCCCATTGAGGCAGGAATCTGCTTAACTGCTCTGCAATATCTAAAGGCTGATCTCTCATTTGCCTCCTCCTAATAGTATCATTTATCTGTATGCCCACTGTAGAAGATGCAGAAAGGTTTGGAGGAATAACTAAAGTACTAGGAGGGCAGAATGGGCATCAATTTTAGGTACTAGGTCTTTTTACAATTGTTTAAGCATTTAAGGGGTGTGAGCGAATGAGTTAGATTAAGTGGAGGAGCGCTCATTGGTCATGTTTATCCAAAAGTGTTTTCTTAAATGTTTTCAATGTCCACACACCACTCCCATTAGAAGCCAGCCTACCATTGTTTATAAATATATTGTTGTGCTCCGACAGAACATTACCTCAAGACTTCATATCTCATGATCCTTTTGCCCCATAAAAGGAGCCCAATTAAATATATACACCATGCTATGTGTAAAACATTGAGTTAAGTTCCACAGATGAAGGATTTTAAGTTGTAGCATTTTTTCTCCATGCACTGTTGCTGCATATTTCTAGAAAGTATTATTATTCAAACCTCACCTGATAATAATATTCATGTGTGTGATACATGCTTGGGTTTTGGGTCTGTGATGCAATGCAGTTCAATTGAATAAAATTCCAAAGTGGAAGTGACATCAAATATGTTCACCACAAATGGCTGTTGACACCTTCCCCCACATTGAGTTCCTCACCAGACTTCTCATTAACTTCTCTAGCTGGAAGAAAAGGAGTGTGAACCAAATGACATTTGCACTAGGGTCATTTCTGATCTTGCCACTGTATTAATGAACCCCAAAACCAGCAGCTGGCAGGATAGTGTCACGTTAGTAAATGTCCTAACAAGGTTTACCTGTTGTATGCTAGTTTATCCTAATTTCATGGTTAGTGGCACCATTGATAATCAGGCGTAGCTTGGGGGGTGCGGTGGGGGCGGTCCGCCCCAGGCGGCACTATTTTGCGGGCAGCCGCACTGATGTCTTAATGTTGTTTACATTAGTGCAATGGAATGGCGGGAAGAAAAACAAATGAGGTGCAGGGACTGCCGCACCTTAGGTGAGGGAAGAGATTTTGCAGCTAGGTGAGAGAACAATACTGTCTCAAATAAGTACATCATAGGTCAAATCAACCGCTAGCAAACATAAATAATCGGAGAACGCGACCTATAAATGGTAGATTGGGCCTTTGGGGAGAAAATATATTAGGGTCGGGAACCTGCCGAGTGGTCCTCTGTCAAATTACATCACGCCTTTCATGTTTATTGAAATACACTTGTCAACTGTACACAAATGATTTTGAAGCTTCATTTATTTTTAACATTATCTCCAATCTGGTTCGTGCTAGTTCGCATCACCATTTCTTTTGAATTATCCAGAAGTCGTCTAAAATAGAACATCACCTGAGATTACCATTCAGTCTTTAACCGTTTATATGAATGTACTCTCAAAAATTAAATGTATTGCAACTCTGAAATGCGACCACAAAAAATGAAAGGGTCAATAGTGATATCGGAAGTATGCTCTTTTTTAAAACGCAAAAGCTGGTTCAACAAATGTAGAGAATTGTAAATGTTTAAATAGATTATTTTCAATTATGGGATCTGGCTCTCTCACCTCGTAATTTTCTGATGTGAGTCTTTTTATATCTCCCCCCACAGTGTGTCTGAGCAACAAGCTCATGAGCGTTATAAGATTAACTCTTTCTTCAGTTTACTACTACCGAAGGTGATGCAAAATATTGAAGAAACGTTGACGATTTAATATAGACTACTCAAAGTACTTCATATTTTTTACTATATGAATTTTCAACAGTAATCGAATAACCACGTATTTAGGCCCTTCCTGAAATCCTGCAGGGTGGCAGTCTGTGTGTTCTCCTTTGTACTGCCGGTCACTGGTGTATTCACAACTGTGTAGCCCTGGACTGTGTCATGTATGTGTGTATGTAACTTGAATGATCGAGGTAACTATTAGCAGCGTTACTACCCCCACCCAGGGGCGGCACTCTGAGGGATAGCCCCGGGCGCCACAAGCTCTAGCTACGTCCCTGCACATTATACTCAGTTTCTGCACTCCATGTGCTGATAACAACAAAATATTTCCAACTGATAGATGCATTTCAGGCAATGGCACTGGCCAAGTGTATCAAAACAATGAATACTCGATGTGAGATGGAACTCAAGATTACAATGTACTACCACTAAATACAGATTCACTATTTTGTAAATTACAGTGCCTGGGCATGGGGCATCCTTCTAAGTAACAGCAAGAGAGCTACTGCTTCTGGAAGGCTTGCATTCTAATGTAAATCTATTGTGAGCCGATAAATGAGCTAAGGAAAGAACAATGACAAAACAAATGCATTTAAACTGCACCATGTTCTACAAATTTTGAAAAATCTCCTTTGTAGAAATATGCCTAAATATCTTTTTTTTTTTAAGTCCAAATAGGTTAAGATCAATTTGACTTGCCCAGTGCATTTAGAATGCACTATTTGCCATTTATAGTTCCTGAAATTACACATCCTAGTTGGTCTACTGGAAAATGTGCATTTAAATGTATCTTTCACCATACCTTCTTCTAAAATTCTTGATGGAGAATCCTTAAACCCCACTAAAGGATATAACATTGAGGCTAATGTTATTGGCCTAGTTTGCTTCAAATGCACCAATGGCTGTGTATATATAATCCAGAAAAATGCTCCCCATTACATTCAGCATACAACAACTGTGAAGAGAGCCCCTACAAGACAAGGTGACTCAGGTTCGGGAATATGGCCTCTTGCCACATTGTTCAAAGTGTTACCGTTCCCCGAAGTTTGAGTCTGGTTGCGCCCCTGGGAATGAACATGTAGGTAACAGACAGATCTCTGGAGTAGCTGCTTAACTCAGTGGGAGAAATACATGGGCTGATGAAGGCGTAAATATGCGAGAACTGATACCATTCTCGCTTTTCTGATGTTCCCCATCAGCATCCTGAATGTCCTGCTGCTCTCACTCTGAGACTGGTGTTTATGTTGATGTATTCCAAGCACTGAGATGGAGATGACTTGGAGAAGCCCAGTCGCAGTCTTAGAACCTAGGCTCAAGACAGAAACACAAGTGCCAACTTCTGCAAACGGGTTTTGAATGAGTGTGCACCAGGTGTTGTGAAATCCCATCCTTGGTACTACACCTGTTCAAAATGCTGAGAGCCGCCACTGGTTTATAATACGCATATTTATCCTTGGCATGCTTCAAGGTATGCACAACCTGTGCGATTAGTGTTTTTAAGAGGCACTCGTCCTGACTTACTACGACTGCAGGGCTATGGAGCCACCATGGTTAAACCCTGTTCCTCTTTGAACCAGCTTTCCCCTATTGGAACTGGTGTGTGTGTAGAGGATGAGTTTTAGCAGCTGCACCTTATCAGTACATTTGTTCATTAGCCTTTGTTTTTTTTGTTTTCCTGAGAAAATAGTTTATAACAGTTCCTGCATATCTCAGCACTATACTCTGAGGATGAGCACCTGTCAGGGAAGCGGGGAGCCGGGTTTGGGGGGCTCCCACACATTTCTATGGGAGAAGACAGGGCAGGTGTGAATGGTGAACCCTCTGGGACGATATTTCGTATTAAAGGCAATCGTGAAAATCTGATTTCTAGTCACTTAGCACAGTCTGTGCACATCTGTGCATTAACATCCACCATTTAGCACAAAGAGTCCATGCAGAACACACTGTAACATAGCACAAGGCAAATTAGCACATGAATATAATATAACTCCTAGGGCCGGCGCTAAGCATGGGTAATGTGGACAGCTGCCCAGTGCCCCGCACTCAGGTCAAAAACATGGGACCCTGCTTCTGTGTGAAATGCACACTACTCCTTGAGTGCGTGGATGAGAACCATGTGCTTTTGACAGTAGACCCTAATGAGGTACTAGAAGGAAGTCCTATTGTGAAGAGACCCACTAGGGAAGGGGGAAGGAACAAATTCCTTTTGTTTTATTTACCCTGACACACACCCTAGTGGTGTCATGCTTCATCATCGGGTCACCTGACGCCTAGAAGTCAGGGTGGGCTCAACCATATTTCAGGGAGCTCTTAGTGAGAAAATGACAAGGGGGAGATAAAGATAAAAAAAATAGACAGATCCCAGTATTTCTTTATTCTTGGATCTGCTAGCGTTATTAACAATAAGTAAAGTGGCGTCAATGAGAGTATTTATGGTCCCATGACCCTAAAGCCAAAATGTTTCAGTCCTATATGGGTCTCGTTAGGAACTGGACTTTCTTCAGGGCAACACAAAATCCTTCCTGGAAAAATGCAGAAGGAGATTCCCTATACTGCTGTTTAATGAAAGGGCAGATAGCTGCTCCTTTCTAATTCAATAAAGACAATTATGTTTTCGGATTTTCTTATCACTCCATCTCTGAAATAAAAAAAAACAAGAGAGAACATCATAGTGTGTTATTCACTGTATATATGTCACTGCTTCCCATGTGTGATGTGCTTGCCGGTACACCTGTGTGGGGAACACAGTGTGAAAAACTCATAATTTGTCATACCTAATTTGGTATGTGATGATAGAGTTGTTTTTAGTTTTACCACACTCTCCTAGGTGGCAAAATGTAGTGTTGAGGCGATCTTTGTTGCATACTGTCGTTATCCACATCCTTGTGTGAGCACAATCTTAGTGATGCACCAATAATGGCGCTGACCTGTGTCACTCACTCCAAACAGTGCAGTCCTGCTATCAATCGCCGTGTTTAGCCATATGGCCTGGTACTACCTAAACCCCCTCCTCCCTTGTCAAGACCCAGATAATATCATAACAAGAGTTTTTTGGATGAGGGGATCATAAATAACCCCCGGACGTATTTATTCACATAACAATTAAAACAAAATTAATATTTACAATATTTACAAAATACGCAGCGAACTTAGAATGACATTGATTACATTGATAAGTACAGATGTCAGATGGCTAACCTTAACATAACTCTAATACCACTTATTCCTATCCGAATCTAAAACATATCATCATCAATAATCATAATAGCAGTTACTTTTCTGCGTATCCCTATTTGAGCCTACGGCAAGGTCAATAACTGGTGTCAGGTCCTTATCAAATTTTGCCCGCCATCCCACCGGAGTGCGCATGCGGAGAGGGCTCGTTCACCGTGAGGGTACTTCCCCCCCCCCGGTTACCCCCGTACGTTCTGTATATTATCTCCATAAGGGATCCTTGCAGTTCTGCGCTTATTACTGGCATCATTGTGCATGTGCAGGGTGGCCAACCAGCCTAGGTAAAGCGTAACTCCTAAATCCCCCGCACCCATCCAGCAAACTGGCTGTAACTGCCCCTGGAGTTCTAGGAGAGACCACTTATCCCTCCCCTTTGGGCGACGCCATTTAAGAATGGTGCCGCACTCTAAGGACCTTAAATTTACTGCTCACCAATCATGACCTTACCGCCACAGGCCAGCATTGTGGACCGACTATCTAGCCCCCCAACTTGCTAACCAGAGGGTCATATCCTGCTTCTGAAGCCACCCAACCATGCTAGCAGATTCTCCAAAATGATTTCATTACCTACCTTGGACAAGTGGACACAGTCTTTTAAGAAGCACGGTTCCCCCCTTATACACCCATGGGCGATCATCTGCAAATGAGGAGACCTAAACAACCTCTCTATCTTATTATTGATCCTCCTTACAGAGTGATTCAGTGCCCTCACAGACTCACCCCCTCCACTGAAATCTGGGTAGCATCTGTGATCATACTATGGTGCACACCTGGCATGTCTTAGCCAAACAACCTACTTCCGTGAATATGGCTTCGACTAGCCCCCTTCTACCTGTATTTACCAGATCATTCCCTCCCAGATGCATGATAATGATACTGGGGAGAGCCCCACCTAAGTATGGGCGAAATTTCCACGCGAAATCGAATTCGCGATCCGCATAATCTTTTTTTTTGTGTGTTCGCAGGGTTTTTTGCGTATTCGCGGGCCGCTTGCAGCGCACCGACCGTGAAGTTACCCATGCGGTCGTACTTGGGCACGGCCATATTGTGCGCGTTGCGTACTTCCGTTTCCAGGCGCTATTGGCAAGCTCGCGTTGTATGCGGCGTGCTATTACGAGTTCCTGTGTGTTTTTGCGTGCTCGCGGGGGAAATATCGCGCAAACTTACCCACGCGGTCCTCAATGGGCGTGGCCATCTTGTTTTTCATTCATTGGTATGGTTCTGGGCATGCTTTTCCTATCCTCCCCTAATCTCTGCAATCCTTTGTTTCTTTGAACTTTTTTTTAATCTTTTTTACTCATTATCTATCCCTCTATTTTTCTACATCTATATTTTGTGTTTTTTTCAACTTTTCGTTACTTTTAAAGCTACTTTTTTTAACTCTTTTCTTTTCTTTACTTTTTCCCTTTTCTTTCCTATTTTTTTTTTCTTCAGCTGTCCAGGACTATGCCAAAGGGAGCCGGGAAGAGCAAGGGGAAGGGTCCCGCACCCCACACCCGGCTCTCATGCTGGCGATCGAGGGGGGAGCAAGTGGTGGCCAGGGAGATTTTCACCGCGGTGGAGGAGGCCGCCCTTATATTTTTTGTTCTGCGCCACCTCCCTAAGACCGTGGCAGCAGGGGGCAGGCCCGGTCAAGGGTATGGCCTCCGGGAGCGTCGCCAGCGATGGGATAAGGTGTGCCAGGCCATGCGGAGGGAGTCGGTGGTCTGGCGCACCTATGACCAAGCGACGCACCGGTGGGCAGACGTCCTCGACCGGGAGCAGGACCTGCTCCACCTGCTAGGCGTGGAGATCACTGGCCTTGGTGAGTAGCTATTTAATAACTACTTTGTATTCTTCTGCTCTGTGGTATATTGCTAATATATGTTTTTCCCGAAGAGCAAGAATGCTGCCTATTCGATTACATTGCAGGTAAAATAGTGTTTAAATAGCTTTTGTGATTGCAGGTGCTCGCCTCCTCAGTGGCATTGCTACTATGCTTACTTGTTTGCAAATTTGTGCTCATTTGGCCTGAATATGTATGAGTGTAGTACTTTACAGAACTGCATAATGCTAGAGAGACTAGAGACTCAAGTCTAGTCCTTCCTTTGTACTCCTGCTGCCACTAAGAAGAAGAGATAGTGATGGATTGATAGGTTGAGTATATTATGACTTGGTATTAGTAGTAGGACTTTTTTAGTGCTCTGCAATCATGATGACGGACTGTGTTTGTCACGTCGCGTGCTGCTGAGTGCTGGCAGTCGTAGTAGAACCTTTTTGTTGTTGGTTTAGTTAGTGATTTACATAACTTTCCAAGTAGACGGTCTGAGATCCAGCAATACTGTACTAGTATCCTCCTAGTTGCCCAGATCAGGTAGGTCAATACATGTAGTGCAATTGTTGCTAATTTGTTTCCCCGAGATAATTTTAGATTGTGGTGAAAGAAATCAAATATTTCCAAAAAACAATCATCCATGTTTGTGTTTTTTTCATGATCATCAGCACCTCCCAGGGGCAAGGCAGCAACATCCCAGAGTCCGGCGGAACAGAGTGGGCAGGAACGGTCCTCTGCAGGCTCTTCTGCTGGCCCAGGTAAGTTGTTCTGTTGTTAATATAATTATACTTCCCTAACTTTTACAGCTCCTATTCATTCCAAACTGTTTCCTAATTCTATTTTTTACAAAATAGTCTTTGATCTTCTTGTAGACTGTTTGTACTTTCTTATCCTGCCTCTCTACCATCACTCTCTGTGCTGCTACTATTTACTAATATTTATGAGTCGGTCTGTGTAGGTAGCTAAGCTTGCCCAGTCGGCAAATGGTGTTAAACAAAACTCTGATCCAGCAATAGCTCTAGAGGCACTCAGTGCAGTCCTCTGGGTTGATCTTGCTGTCTATTCCAGTCTTCTTAATGTTAGTGCTTTGACAATTTCCAACAACAAAATGTCAATGTCCACCAAGAATAAGCTAGTAGTTGGCTTTTTGATTTGATAGTAGCACATACCATACCGCTAGTGTTTCAGGGACTATTCTGCACATACAGAAGTATGGACAAGAGAAATAGGACATTGTTGATGATAGGTGCAGTTTGACTTTCCACATACCTCAGTCAGAAGTAACTGTGCGGGACTCGGGAGCCCTCACCTTGTTGGAACTTCAAGTCCTCCTGGTGGTGATGAGGAGTAGTTGGTTCTGTATGTAATTATACAAATGTTGCACGTTAAAGAGCAAGCATTCATCAGTTGTGCCAAAAAGAGTTGCATGTTATGGCTAAGCATATAAGTTAACACTCTCCCCAAAACCGTGACTTCTTTTCAGTCCCAAGAATTAAAAATTGTTTAACATTTTCTCTTCCATTACGAAACGAAGTAGGGGGTGGTGTATGGCATCTAAAAATATGACATGTTTTTTCTAGGCGTCACAACATCGGATTCAGCACTTGCCACCACCAGTGCCGGGGCCAGCAGCGTGGAGGGGTCCACTCAAGCGGCGGATGCAGCGGCGCCACTAGGAGGAGCTGAGGGGGATGGCTCAGAAGCGGCAGATGGTGGTAAGTTATTATTATACTCCTTACTTATTGACATTTTAGAATAGGCTCGCAAAGGAGTGTATGATGTACTGTACAGTAGACAGTACACTACTACAAGTGCACTGTACTGTTAAGAACAGTTACTGATTTAGAACTACATTTTTTTAGCCAATCACAGAGAAGACAGTCACCCTTGACTTAGTAATAGCATTAGCGGCGGTAGTTCTCGAGTAAGCAATGGCCCCCTCTATTTGACTTCAAATCAGCTGGGAAACTTTTATCGTGAAGCCAAGTCATATCAGATGAACTTGGGGGATGTGATGAACGAAAAGGGAAAGAACTTAGGGTCAATGGAAGGACAAGCGAGTCGTAACGTTTATGACTAAAGAATGATACGTGTTTTTGAATGCAGGCAGAGGTGGCTGATAGGAAGGAATCAGATGCATGGCTGCTTGAAGCAAGGATGGTTGGTGGAGAAAGAAAAAATGACTGCCTGTGTGGGTCAATCAGAAAATTCATGTGTGGTGTGCATTGCAATATATCATTTTGGTGAAACTCAAATGCAAGTCAAGACGGTCGTTTACCAAATAAAATGAAAAGGGTGTTATTTGGTTGTTGAGAAAAAGTAAAGTTGTTACAGTTGAGACATTAAGAAGAATGATAGACGTTTACTTTGGAAGCCTGGGTGGTATCTTCTTCCTCATACATAGCAGAGGTGTATGTAGAACAGACGCTCAGTGCATGAAGAGTGTTACTTTGTTCGAACAGCCCGTGCCAGAGTAGCAAAGCAGAAGAAATCCAAATACTACAAGTTGTGATTGTTCAGAAACTCTCCCTTGCCTAAAGTAACAGTACAGTAGTTTACTTTGCAAGCACAGCATATATTGTGTATGTATTGTATAGTTGACAATTATATCAAGTCAAGTACCATCCTCCGGCAATTATGGTTACCACACTCACTCCCTATGTTCATAATTTTCTTTCTGCTGTGTTAATCATGGGTGCACTATTGCTGTTGTTCACTCAATCTATCACAACAAAGGACCTAAAGTCATCCATCCTATAAGCAAAGAGATCATGTGATCGGCTGGAGACATGATCAGAAATGAATAATCTTCATTTTCATTTTGTAGTACTGAAGGCCCAGGGGGGACAGTGCAAAATATAAATTACATTGAGCAGTAGCCCTTGATGTAACCGAGTATGGCCAGTGCCACCCCTATACAAAAGTAAGAGCTTCCCTATCCCCACCTGCATGTACTGCTTAAAGTAATGCATGCAAGTCTGCGTCATCATGGCTTGTGTCTCTTTTTCTTGGGTGCAAGCTGACTGAGCTGGCATTATGCCGGCTACCACAAGTTCACGTACAAGTAATTTCTTTTGCAAAACTAGAGAAAAAAAGAAGAATACTGATGTACTCTCAGACTCTCTGACTATGTATTGTGTCCATAGTGCTACATGGTAGTAGAATTCCTGAAACTCCCACTGTTACAGGGCTACAAAGACGGTGGAAAGATACATGCCAAAATGTTATACTGTGCTTGCAAATTGCTAGAGTTACTGTGAGACAACTTTCTGTTGAATTATTTTGTGTTATTCTTAAAGAGTATTGGTTACATTATTTTCCTTTCTTTCTTCATATAGATGCTCCCAAAAAGCTCACCAGAAGGGAGATGGCTGTCCGGGCCGGGGGACTGGAAGCTGGAGGGCATTCGGGTGGAATATTGCCGGCTGTGGGCTCGGGAACAGTAGGAGGGGGCGTCAACAACCTCCTCCAGCGCTGCCCCCGTGTCCGCCAGCCAGCAGCCTCCAGCACGGCGCCGTTCTCTGACAGCCCCCCCCCGCTGCTCAGCTGCAAGAACACCAGCAGCTGGCCCCCCCAGAGCTTGGAAGGCACGCATGTGTCGCCTAAGCCTAAGAGTGGACTACCTGGAGCGCAAGGTGGACGACCTTGAAAAAAGGAGCGGCGGGACCGCCTGTCCAGACACCACCGGAAGTGACTGTGTTACTTCCCCTTTTTTAAAGACTGTTGGGGGGTGGGAATCGGGAGTTTGGGATTATTTGGGACTAGTGGACTATTTGAAATGGACAATTGTTTGGGTTAGGGAGGGGTGGGACTAGTTTATTTTTGTTAGGGGAAATATATCATTATTCATTTTACATACTTCAACATAGTGTACGCGTTGATTTTATTTTGTGGGGTGGTGGGCGGGGGTTATGGCACGTTTGGTTTCCTCAAACTTACCAGCATGAATTATCTAAAACTTCCAAAAATGTTCAAAAGTGCCACTAACAGAGTTAGTGAATTCAATTGGCCTACTAGTACTTTACTAGTACTACTGTCAGTCTCTCCTCCGAGTCCTAGCCCATTATTCTACCTCCCCAAAATGCTTATCTTACCTGTGATTCGTGTTTGAGAATAGAGTTAGGCACAGCGCTGGCAGCATGGCAAATGGCGATTACGCCATCCCGGACCGAAATTCCGTTATTGTGGTGTTAGTAGGAGTGGTACCACACTAGCAGTAGCAGCATATGAAAAACTAAGTAAAAAAATGAGACATTGAGTGGCCTTAGAGGAGTATTAGAAGGAACAGTAGCCTAAGCAATGCTGAAGATAAGTATTGGGAAAAAAGAATTGCATGGATAATTATGGCTACAACAAGAACAGTGACACAGCAGCGTAACAACAAGTCTTCTTGACATGTAGGAGGATGATGTTGACGATGGATCCAATCGATGGTGGGCATGAAATTCAGAATTTATTTAAAAATACTCATTGTTGTTTTTTTAACCAGAATTACAATATCCTAGGATTCATCTAGCTGCCTTAAAATTGATTTGAGGAGGTTGCTTGCACCTTATCCTCCCCAGCAAGTGTGTGGAATTATTGTTGTAATTTACTCACACCTCAATGAAAACCACAAAGCCCGGGGGAAGAGGGTTAGGGTTTGAAACTTGGATGGGAATGGGGTTTGTGGGGAAAGTTTTGTGGAGAGAGGAAAAAAACACAGCATGGACAAACAACAAATGAAGATAAACAAATCTTTGGATACGAAGCTATTCATAAATCTTTTAAGGGACATAAAGGAAGTGCATGCACTACTGCATGTATGAAGTTGTTTGCTAAATGGATAGGTTACTGAAAAGTAAGTAGTACTTTCTACAATGTACTAACTATGAAGAAACAATGTGACAGTACAGGGCTGCAGGAATTACGCAATTTCACTTGACTATCTGCCCTCAGAGAGAAGAACCAATTAGTACATTAAATTAGTTTAAAAAATAGCAAAGAAAAAAGTATACAATGGCTGGAGGGGTGAATTGAAGCAGAGAGCAAACAAATGCACAGAGTCACACTCATAGAAGTTCACAGCAATAACATTACTTAAAAGATAAATAGAAATGAAGATGGATACTGTAACTGTATGTTGTTGTAGTTGTCCTGTTGAATTTGGGAAGTTGCATGCATCCAGCCATTCCTCTTTTTCGCGGTACTCCTCCATTCCATCTGACGCTCCGTCGATCAATGTTGGGGACCAGAAGACACCTTGCCAACTGCCTGCCTGGCGGATGCTGAATTGCGGGTCGCTAATTGTAAGCCTGAGTTCATCCTTTTTGCCATTGCACAGGGTAAAAGCCGGCCTGTAATTGTTGATGGAAAAACAGGAAGTGATATTAAAACACCACGGAGAAAAAAAAATAAGGTACGCTGTGTAGTGCAAAAATAACACTTTCAGTTTCAGAGTCGACAGTATAACAATACATACAAGCATCATTTCGAAAGTGTGTACTCTGAGTCTCCTTCTCAAGGATAAATAAGTGTGGGTGATATTTGTGGATCTTTCCCCTCAAGCTAGGTGTAAAGTGTAAACTGTGATTTTAGAACAAAATTAGACCTTCCCAGCAGTGCTCCCAGACCCCTCAACCCACCCCCAAACATCTAGAACCCCCCCCCCAAGTAGCCCCCCAAAAACATGCGATACTACTAGGCCTAACTTTCAACCATGCCAAAACGCTCTCTGCAACTAGGTCTAGGCCCAAACCCCCCTTTTCCACCATGGATTTTCTTCAAACCACTTGCATCCGATATTAGACCTTCCCAGCAGTGCCCCCAGACCCCTCAAACCACCCCCAAACATCTAGAACCCCCCCAAGCAGCCCCCCAAAAACATGCAATACTACTACTAGGCCTAACTTTCAACCGTGCCAAAACGCTCTCTGCAACTAGGGCTAGGTCCAAACCCCCCTTTTCCACCATGGATTTTCTCCAAACCACTTGCATCCGATATTAGACCTTCCCAGCATTGCCCCCGGAACCCTCAACCCACCCGCAAAAAAGTAGAACACCCCCAAACAGGCCAAAAGCAAAAATGGAAAATGTCACACTTAGAAAATTTGAGGCCTACCTCAAAATCACTCCAAACGCGCTCTGCAGCTAGGCCCTAACTCCTCTTTTCCACCATTGAATTTTTTTCAAACCACTTGCAATCAAAATTAGACTTTCCCAGCAGTGCTCCCAGACCCCCCAACCCACCCCCAAAAACCTAGAACCCCCCAAACAGCCCCCAAAAATACTCAAGTGAGCTAAAAAAGAAAAACTTTTCCACCATGGATTTTCTCCAAACCACTTGCATCCGATGTTAGACCTTCCCAGCAATGCCTCCAGACCCCTCAACCCACCCGCAAAAATTAGAACACCCCCAAACAGGCCAAAAGAAAAAATGGAAAATGTCACACTTAGAAAATTTGAGGCCTACCTCAAAATCACTCCAAACGCGCTCTGCAGCTAGGCCCTAACTCCCCTTTTCCACCATGGATTTTCTTCAAACCACTTGCAATCAAAAATTAGACTTTCCCAGCAGTGCTCCCAGACCCCCCAACCCACCCCCAAAAACCTAGAAACCCCCCAAACAGCCCCCCAAAAACACGCAAGTGAGCTAAAAAAGAAAAACTTTTTCACCATGGATTTTTTCCAAACCACTTGCATCCGATATTAGACCTTCCCAGCATTGCCCCCAGACACCTCAACCCACCCGCACAAAAGTAGAACACCTCCAAACAGGCCAAAAGCAAAAATGGAAAATGCCACACTTAGAAAATCTACAGAGGCCTACCTGAAAATCGCTCCAAACGCGCTCTGCAGCTAGGCCCTAACCCCCCTTTTCCACCATGGATTTTCTTCAAACCACTTGCAATCAAAATTAGACCTTCCCAGCAGTGCTCCCAGACCCCCGACCCACCTCCAAAAACGTAGAACCCCCCTAAACAGCCCCCCAAAAACATGCAATACTGCTAGGCCTCAGTTTAAATTGTGCCAAAACGCTGTCTGCAACTAGCCCCAAACCCCCCTTTTCCACCATGGAGTTTCTTGAAACCACTTGCAATCAAAATTAGACCTTCCCAGCAGTGCTCCAAGACCCCCCGACCCACCCACACAAATCTAGAACACCCCCAAACAGCCACCCAAAAACATGCAATACTGGTATATCCAAAACATGGCAAATTGCGCTGTTCACAAAAAATTGCTGTTTTCAGCACTTCCACTACTTCGATCCTCTTGAAACTTACCTGGAGACTTGTTCCAGCGATTCCCAAGAATCTCAGCAAGGCAGAACAAAATCGAACGACTGCGCTCTTTGAAGAAGAAGAAGAAGAAGAAGGTCTACGACTAGTTTTCACTTTTCACCCAAACACAGGCACCCGCAAAACACCAAAAAAGGCCAAAATTCTGCCAATTCTGGACCAAAGAACGCCAAACACCCCTAAAACCTTGCCAACATCCTTATGAACGAGCCTGAGCCCTAGACTGAGTGGGAACCCTACCAACTTAAACCCAAAAACCCTAGTAAATCGCACTGAACCCTAAACCCTAGATTTGCTTTGTCTGTCTGTGTCAAAGAGCCTAGGTATGCTACATCAGGATGCTTCACTCAGTGGTGCCTGCCTTGACCGTCTGCATTGCCCTGCCGCAAGCATGGGCCAAAAATCCGTTCCGCTCAAGCATTTGCGAATTTTCGGTAATTTCGCGAGATTCGCGAAAACCAGCAAATTTCGCAAACATAACGGATGTTTGGCCCAAGCTTGAGGCAGGGCCATGCAGACGGTCAAGGCAGGCACCACTGAGTGAAGCAACCTGATGTAGCATACCTAGGCTCTTTGTCAGACAGACAAAGCATATCTAATTGTATGCAGCAAGCCACATAGCCCCAATTTTACATGAACTGCTGCCTGGAGTGGAGTGGACTCTGCCTGGCATAACAACAACAATACACTGCCTCGCCCTCGACCACTACATACCACGAATAGACAGACATGTAGTTCTGCTGTAGTAGTTGCTGTAGACTGGTTTACCTGTTTGCCACTCACGAATTGGCCATAGTTCTTCCGTAAACCGACGCTGATGATCCATCCATCCCAGTGAGTGACTGTAAAGAAAAAAGATATATTATTTAATCAATCATCATGGTATATTGGCAAGCGAGTCCACTCCAAGGACATTTTGCATATTGGAAAATGCAACGTAGTGGCCCCTGAAGTTGAAGTACAATTTGAATTAAACAAGGTAAAAAAAAACTGTGTAGTAGACATGAGTTACAATTACTGTGTAAAAGATTAAATAATAACTAAGACAAGACATATGATTCATTTCATGCACAAAAAACAAACAGCAATTGGTTTCATCAGAGCCAGATAGCCATTGCTGTCCACTGCATGCCATCTACTCATTATTCATTACCTGTTCTACTTTTTGTCTGCATCTTCTTCGGAAAGTGAGGGCCCACAGGACAGCCTCTTCTGTCAATTTCAGAAGTAACTTTGTCAGCAATCAGCAAGCATGTAGTCAGTCAGTAATTTCAGTCCCACTTGAGGGGAGTCGTCTACGAAGACAAAGTTTCTTTATTCTTCGTAATCCATCCATCTGCCTTGAGGGAAATGGATAGGGGAAGTCTGGAGGAGGAGGATAGAGGAGCATGATTGAGTTGTGAACTTGTGAACCTCAGGAATGCAGACTGCGGCACCTTCAAATCAATAAGGAAAATAAGATGAAGACAGTGCTGCTGATGGACTTGTTATGATTAGGTGATTAGGCTTTTGTTGTGGTCAAAGTTGCAAAACAAAGAAAGACACACAGGAATAAAAGTGAATAAGGACGGAAAAAAAGGAAGTCATTTTCAGGCCTCGTGTCAGGGAAGTAGAGCTAGTCCTCAAACTCTATGAATGGAGACGCGAGTAGGTCAGCTAACAGAGAAGAACTTCTGTCACCTAAGTCGGTGTCCTCTTCCTCCTGCGTGCATTCATGTATTTTATAATCTGGTGGTATGAAGTGCTGATTCATCTTGATCAGTGTTAACCTCTCCACATTTTTGGGCGAGAGGCGGGTCCTTTTTGAAGTTACAATGGCACCAGCAGCACTGAAAACATGTTCAGAAGACACGCTTGCGAGTGGGCAAGACAAATAATTTAGAGCCAGGTTGGTGATCAGTGGCCATAGAGGCCTTTTCCTATACCAATGCAGCAATGGGTTCTGATTAACAAAGTCCTCTGTTGGGTCATCCAGATAGGCCTGAACCATCGACTCAAGGTTCTCCATTGCTCCACTTTGCGCACCATCTGTGGCCTTTGCAGCACTGGAACAAGCAAACCCTTGATGAGTTAGCCAATCCGCTTCTGACAATATTATGGCTGGGCCTGGTGCAGGTGAGGATGATGATACGGTTGCTGGTGTCATTAACGGCTGTGAGGGAAAGTGACTCCCTTCGGCCACAGATTCAGAAGTGGAACTTGACGCCGGATGGCCTGCTGATTCAGTTGTACTTCTGCCGGCTCCTGGAATTTTCTGCCACTCTTTTTCGAACCAAGTGGCTGACACAGCTAGCCAATGATTGTATTTTGAAACATCTGCTTCATCAAAAGGAATGAATGCTTTGCTGACCACTGCCTTTTTGAACCGTTGATCCAGAATAGTGGCACAAATGTAATGTTGTTCTGTATGTATGTTTTTAAGCCTTTCATTGTCAACTAGGCGGCTTAATAACCTCTCCGCCAACTGATATGCTTCTTGCTTTTCAGCATTATCCCCGAACGTTGAAGACACTGCCTTCAGTTGGTGCTCTAGCATGACCAACAATGGGATAGCTTTGCCCAAAGAACAGTCCTCCTTGCTGACTTCACACGTGAAGACCTCAAAAGAATGAAGCGTGTCTGTCAGGCTTGCAACTAGCTTCCATTCCTCCAACTCTAGCCTCATGTCTTTCATAGTAGAACCCAGTTTATAGAAATGAATCATTTATTACCCCCCACTGCTCAGACAGATGCTCAAGCATGTAAAAGGTTGAGTTCCAACGTGTTGCCACCTCCTGGATGAGTCCTTTGACTGGCAGTCTACTTTCATGTTGAATGCTCCTCAGCTGCTTCCGGGCCTTAAAAGAATGGCTGAAATGTGTGCAGATTCTTTGGCAGGTGGTCAGTAACTTGCTGACTGTGTTTTCTTTTTTCAAGAAATCTTGCACCACGATGTTAATACTGTGCACCAAACACGGCACTCTGAAGTACTCACCATCGTGCATGGCCTTAACTATATTACTGCCATTATCCGTGGAAACATAACCAACTATGCGATTTCTTGGATGCAGCCATTCATAGACCTTCCAATCAAACTCCTCCAAAAGGTTAGGTGCAGTATGAGTTTTCTCCATGGCAAACATGGCTACTGTTGCATGTTTCCGAGTAGCTTAAATAACTGTGTCTGTGTCAACACCTGCTTTTAACTGGTCTTTAACCCCTGCAAAAGAGACCCAGTGTTCAGTGATGCACAAGTAATCAAGGGCTTGGCAACTGGTCCACATGTCTGTTGTCAGGTGGATAGTGTGAACAGCACTCTTCAGAATAGCTGCGCCAATCACCTCCAGGACATCTTGAAGTAGTGCTGGACCAGCAACCCTGGCACAATAGGACCGGCTAGGAACCTTCCAATTAGGGCAGACTGTTGCCACAAATTCTAGAAAACCCACCCCTTCAACGAAAGAAAAAGGGAGAAGGTCCAGCGCTAGCATTTTAGCCAGCTTTGCATTATACAGACGTGCCATTGGGTGGTTGAGTTCAAATGGCGCATCCGACCAAAACATTCTGCTAATGGTGGTCTGGACCGTTTTACGTGATGATGATGATGCAGACTTCTTCAAACCAGTTAGGCTCATTGATGTACTTTTTCCCATTGGTGTCTCTCCCAGACTCTTAGTGTGCCTCATACATGTTGAAGGGGTAGAGGGTGTGGGCGCTACCACTACAGTGCTGCTGCCAGGGGTACTGGGTGTACCAGAAAAAATGTCGGTCGGTTCTTGACTTCCCCCCTGCACAATCAGCCCCTCGTCAGCATCAGATGCAATGTGAATGGATACATTTGGATCAGTTCTACTTTTGGCTTCCCAGATCTTCCTTAGGTGCGCCTCCCACTGGATAGTGTGGTGTTTTTGGAGATGACCTCTCTGGCCTCCGGTACCATAGTTGGTACCAAGCTTACCCTGACTAACTAATATTTTACAAATCGAACAAACGACCATGTTTTCCACCTTTTGGCTAACAGTAAAGAAGTCCCAAACTGGGGACTGGAGATGTCTTCTGGTGGTGGAGGTGCTACTTTGAGTTTCAATGCCAGATGAAGTGGAGGATGGGCGTGGCTGAATTTGTTTCTGTTGTTCACTTACAGCACCACTACTTGAGGTAATGGAGGTCGAGCTGAATGGAGGTCCCTGCCTGCCCTTCTGACTAGAAAATATGGAAGCTGTAGGTCGTGTTGGTGTTGTAGTTAACTGCGATGGTGGTGGTACCAGTGCCACACTGCCCACATCCCGCTCAGCAGCCATTCGGGATAGGGTGAAAATGTCTGTCTGCTAAATGCCCGCTGGGGCTGGAGTGACGACTGTGATGACTAGGTCATCGTCAGACTGTTCATCAGCAGCAGAAGACACCACTTCTTGTTCGTCTTCATCACCCATAAGTGGAAGCCTTGCGAGAACCTTCCTTTTAATCTTAGCTACCTTTGTCGGCTCATGGCGTGCCACACTCTCAGAGTGCATTGGTGGGTTCCAATCAAGATCAAGGTCATCAGAATGAAGGGGGCTTGAAGAAGAACTTGTAGTAGTAGTAGTAGCCCTCCTTGACCTTTTTCTTGCTGGGGACCTGGAAGACAATGGATCATCATCAGGAGGAGTGGCTTCCTCGGATGATACCTCCGCTTGAATATCAATTTCCTGATGTGCCCCTACTTCTGGAGGAACAAGCGTTGTAGGCAGTTGCACCTCTCCATGCACCTCTCCATGCGCCTCTCCTTGCGCCTCTACTTGCGCCTCAACTTGCGCCTCTACTTTCGCCTCTCCTTGCGCCTCTACTTGCGCCTCTCCTTGCGCCTCTCCTTGCCCATGTACTTGCGCTTGTACTAGTTGCACCTGTTGTCGTTGCGGCTGTGGTTGTTGAACACTCGTCAGCTGAGTTACACCCGGCATTGATTGGATGGTACTTTCTTGTGATGAGCCAACATCACTGGTCGATGGTGATTGAGAAACTAAAGGGGCTGCCTCAGCAGCACTCATGATCTTGGACCTAACTTGGCATGGTGGCACTGAGCCCAATGAAGCGGAGGTACTGCTTTCAGCTTGGTCCCCGGCAGACACCGCTGCTGCTGCATGCGTAGTTTTTTTCTCCCAAAAAAGGTGTCGGTGGGCCCTCCAGTCTCCTTGGTAGGTGATGCCACTTACTTCTTCTGCTCCTTCTTACTGGCAGTGGCACTGGCAACTTTTTTCGCTGAGGCACTACGGCCACTTTTCTTTAGGCCCATCTTCTTCAGATGGCAGAACAGCAGGCCGCAGTTGCACGAGTTGCAGAGTTGTCTTGTCGGTGGCCACACGTGACGTTGTGCTGCACACACCGCTGCAGGACTTCTTCCTGGCACTGGTGGTTCTCTTGTGCACCTAAAAGCAATGGAAGCCAGAGGAACATCAGTTAAACACCCCAAAAAGTCGAAAAACTCACAAAAAATCACCACAATCCAATGCCATCCATGCCCTCATTGATGTCTAAATTCAAGACACCCCACAGAAAGACTTGGTCCATGCACCACTCACTACCCCTGGGCCTAATGGAAGAAAGCAAGGCAAACTGGGTGCAGGCCTGAGCACACTGCCTGGCTTCAAAATGGGCCCTTGACCCCCAGCTACATGGCCAGGCCCTGCCTGGACCAGGCCTCAAAATGGACCTCACCCACATGGCCAGGCCCCAACACCACCCCAAAAAGTCGAAAAACACACAAAAATCACCACAATCCAATGCCATCCATGCCCTCAATGATGTTTAAATTCAAGACACCCCACAGAAAGACTTGGTCCATGCACCACTGACTACTCCGGGCCTACTGGCTAGTATGGCTTTACACGCACCCCAAAATAAAAACAAATTCCACATATAACAGTGAGCTATTCAATTTCATGACATAAATGATATTTAAGTTCAACAAAACTCACAGAAACAGTTGTATCATTCGCCCATGACTAACCCTGGGCCTACTGCATACTGTGGCTACCCACAATATATTTTTTTAAGGTTGTGAAAAAGTTTAACAATTGTAGTTACAGTAACTGCAATGTCCCTATCAAACAACACCAACTTACTTGTAAAATCTCAAATCCAAAAGTAATCCAAAAGTGATCCAAACAAAAAGTCCTCAAATATAAATATCCAGCAGCAACCACAAAAAGTAATCCTTCCAGCTCCAGATCCAAATGAAAAGTGACCAGGACATGGACAAAGCACTGGGAGGAGCCTGCTGGACAGGAAGACGAAGTTGGAGACTCTGGAGCACTTCCTTCCTTCCTCCCACCCCCCCCCCCAAAATGGACCCCTTGCACAAAAAAGTGCAGCCAAATGTCAATCTGAGGAGTTATTCTGATCAAAATCATGATTTTCAGAAGGTTTATGCTGCCTGCGGTGGATTTCTTGTGCAGAATTGCAATGTTTTCAAGTTTGGGAAAGCGAGCTGTTCAAATCTCCCGCCGGAAGTCAGCTGCGCGCCGCATCTACGTGTTCGGCATTGTTTACTCCCGCGATGCGTGATTGCGGGCCCTTATGACGTACTCGCGTTGCCAAACTGTCGCTGTGCAAGATGGCGGACCGCGATGAAGTAATTGCTGTCGAAAAAATCTCGCGCAATCACGCAGCAAGGTCTAAAATGGCGCAGCACACGCAAACCGGGAAAAAAACAACTTGGCGGACTCCGAATCACGGTAAGTCAACGGAGCGCGCAATATTGTATTTTTCAAGTGCGACCAAGCAAAAAAATCCGCAAGCTTGAGAATTTACAGATTTTTGGGCAAATTCGTGGGATTCGCGGACCGCGAAATTGCCAAAAATCCCCAAATTCCGCGAACGAAACGGATTTTACGCCCACGCTTAGCCCCATCCTTACTCAACAGGTCCATCACAAAACCCCTGAACTGACTAAAGCGGAGACCTGGTTTCCGTGGATGTGCACGTCCTTGTGTTGATTGTAGCTGCTCTTGTGCCGCCCCCAGTTCCCCCCCCCGTGTCAGGCTTGAGAAACTGTAAATGTAAGCAGAAAAGGAAAATGCATCAGCACTGTGTAACTGTCCTACTCACAACATGTGCAGCCGCACATAGCTCTTATAACAATTGGAGGACCACATCCCAATCCTTCTAACATTGCTGCTGTGAAAACCTCTTGCTATCGCCTCAGTGGCCGCCCCTTTTCTGAAAGAATGAGTTCCAAAGCAACTAGGACCCAAACCTGCATTCGGCACTGCCATATCCATGACTCTCTTAAACTGAAGCCTTGTGATACGGGGTACCATCAGCATGAATTAACAAGGTCCCCCCCTTGTACTAGGTCTCTGCCGTGGGAATGTCTCTAACTGTGTTACGGGGCAGCATGGGTTACCATGTGCACGATGCAGTACCACCCCCTCACCACGGGCTTCTTGATCGGTTTTGGATTTCCTAATGGATATCAATAAGGCGTCGCCTTGCACCTTTGCATGTTCTAACTGCAGACCCCCTTGCACATCCTGCTTATTCTGGGCCACCAATTCCCCTTTCCTAAAAGCACCATAAAAGGCTAATGCAAAGGCAGCTCTGAATAGCAGGGCTTCCCCTGTGGTGCTGCAAATGATGTCGAGAGCCCCCAGTAAAAATGTTAGCAACTCCACCCCTATTGGACGCCTCATGTCTGGTGCTGATCACTGGAGGCGCTGCCAGCCTTTCAAGGCTTTCCTAACTGTGAAGCTGTTGGTGGGGTCTCCCCCGTCCCTAGTTTGCGCAAAGAAAGAGATTGCTGCCACATGCCGCCTGGCTGCTGCCGCTGAGCGCCCCTCTTCATTTAAAGCACCTAAGTAAAGCAGGAATGCCCCTGTGTCATGCCACTTTTCTGTCCAACCCTTTCCCAAGAATGTACAATATGCCCAAAACGCCCCTTCATAAGCTTTCCTGGTCCTGGGCGCTAGGCTAGCTGGCACGAAGTTCGGTAGTTGGGGGCACCAATCTGCCAAAGTACTTCTGGGAAGGATGTTGGAGTCGATACTACAGAGCGGTGGTGTTCCATGAAAACCTGCATCTTGAAGTGAGAGAGTGCATCAGCACCATTAGTCAAGATCCCTGGCACATGTTTAGCTTTAAAGTGCATGTTCAATTTCATACATAACAACACTATCTCTTTTAACAGACGGAGAATCATTTTACATTGTGCTGCTTGTTGGTTGATGCATTCGACCATAGTCAGGTTATACGACCAGAACACCACCGATTGATTACGCAATCTTTCAGGCCAGACTGTTAATGCAACTCAGATGGGACACAGTTCCAAGAATCCAATGCTACTTGCCACCCCATTCTGCAGCCACCATGCCCGGCCAACGCTGAGCCACCCACTAATTACCGAGTATTGCACCAAATCCCACACTACCCGCAGCGTCAGTCTATAAACCTAACTCTCCAGAAGTAGTGGGTGGACCAAGCCAAACTACCCTTCCGTTGCAGTCATGCAGGAATGCCATCCAAATCTGCATGTCCTGCCTAACCTCAGCCGACAGCCTGGTGTGGTGGTGTTTTTCTTTGAGGCCAGCTATGGCCTGAGAGATGGAGCTGGAAAATGGTCATGCCATCGGTATGACTCTCAGAGCGAAGTTCAACTGCCCTACCATCTGCTGTAACTGATGCAAGGTGACCTTATCCTTTGCCAGACATTGCTGCAATGCTGTCCTGAATTTAATAATCTTGCAGCTGGTAACCGGAAACTCCCTTGGACTGAATCTAACTCAATGCCTAAGAATTCTATTGTTGTCGTTGGTCCCAGTGTCTTTCCTGGCACCAAGGGAACCCCAAAAGCCCGCATGAGCGTGCAAAATTCTTGCAGTGCCCATGCACACTCCTGGGAGCCCACTGACCCCAAGATAATAAAAGTCGTCCAGGTAGTGCATGACCCACTGAAGCCCTGCCGCCTGCCTAAAAACCCATTCTAAAAATGAACTGAATTTCTCAAAGTAAGCGCAGGAGACCGAACAACACAGGAGCATACACATATCCATGTAGAATTTACCCTGAAACTTAAAACCCAGAAGGTGAACAGCCGATGGGTGAACTGGCAACAAATGAAAGGCAGACTCAACATCTGATTTTGCCAACAATGCACCAGGGCCCAGGCCCCTGAGCATCTCCACCGCCTGTTCAAAGGAGGTATATTTTACGCTACAAATCTCATCACTGGTAGCGTCATTCAATGAGTTGCCCTTAGGTGCTGGTAGATTATGTATCAACCTGAACTCTCCTTCCTCTTTTCTTGGGAACCACCCCCAAATGGGAGCAGACAAAATTGTGTACCGGGATGCAATTAAATGGCCCAACTATTCTGCCCAGGCGTAGTTCCTTTTGAATTTTTGCTTCCGCCACGCCGGGAATGGTCCTAACAGAAAGTTGATTTTTGTATTCAGGTGCCCCCACATAGTCAGGTGCAGGGATCCTAAACCCATACATGAAACCTTCTAGCAGTGCCCTAGCAGTGGAATGATAAGGGTACTTGTTCAGCCAAGGGATCATAGCCGTTACGTTAATGGGAGACTGTGCCCTATATTGCGCCCTCCCCTCACTCCTGTTTCCTCCTTCCCTTATCTCTTGATTTCTTGAGACACTTGGACTCTGGGTGTGATGGGTTGGCACAGATAGAGCTTGCATGTTTGAACTTGCACGTGCCTGGAGGCCTAGTACATGACCGTCTATTAAAGACCCAACACGTCCCTTTTCGTCCTCCCCAGCTACCCGCACTAGTGGCAGGGCCTGTGTTCTGGGGTGGCCAAAAGGGCTGAAAGGATTGGAATGCCTGGCCCCTGTTATTGGACTTCACTGCCACCCCAAACTGATCTAACCACGAGATACGCGGTCCCAGGAAAGGGATGGGTCAGATGCCTTAGCATTCCTAAAGTCTTTATCATACTTCTTCCAACCAATGCCCCCAAACTTGTCATGAGCCATAGTATTCTGACTCTGGTAACATGCCATCTCTGCCTGTATGTTAGGAAAAGGTTTAGCCATCACTGCCATGAATACTAAGAAACCTCTAATCCAGTTGTTCAAGTTCTCCTCAATCCTGAATTTTAACAATTCACTTGCCCATTCTCTAGGGAGCATCCAGTTTTTCTTTTTCTTTGCTTCCTCCCTTTCTGCAAAAACAACAGTTGATGGACAGAATGCAGAACAATGTCATACATTCACCCCAGTACAGAGATCTGGGCCTAAATCCATCGTTTTTTTTGCACTCCACACCACCCCAGTTCAGACATGGCCATATGCAAATCCGTCTTGACCCTGTGCCTCATGGGAACAGTCCAACCCGAACTGCCAAGCCATGTATGTCCTGTACCGGAATCAAGCATCCTAGGACTGGTTTCTGGCTATCAGCCGTCTTCAGTCAGGATAGCTTGACTCCAGTGGTGTGGAGAGCATGGGACTCACGTCTGAGCATACCCATCCGACTCAGGGTGACAAATGCAAAAACAACAGTTGATGGACAGAATGCAGAACAATGTCATACATTCACCCCAGTACAGAGATCTGGGACTAAATCCATCGTTTTTTTGCACTCCACACCACCCCAGTTCAGACATGGCCATATGCAAATCAGTCTTGACCCTGTGCCTCATGGGAACAGTCCAGCCTGAACTGCCAAGCCACGTCTTTCCTGGACCGGAATCAAGCATCCTAGGACCGGTTTCTGGCTATCAGCCGTCTTCAGCCAGGATAGCTTGACTCCAGTGGTGTGGAGAGCATAGGACTCACGTCTGAGCATACCCATCCCACTCGGGGTGACAAATGCAAAAACAACAGTGCAATGAGAACATACTAACATAACTTCCTGACCATATCCTTTCTTTCACCTCTTGTGTTACGTGTCTTGCCAAATGCTCCCTTCCGGTGCGGGATTCGCCCACTCCCAACAGCGGCAATGTTAGCTGCTTACCAACAGGAGCTGCTCCAGCTGGCTCCGTCAACTTCTCCTTTGCCAGGATGTTCACTGGCACTTCCTTGTTGGATTCAAGTGGGGATACCCCACCGGTTGGGGTGGGAAGGGAAGTGTACCCAGGCCCTCACTTGCCATACCCCCAGGTGTTGCAGCAAACTGAGCTACCATCCTTCTTGCTTCTGCCAGAGGGTCCCCCCTATGCTCTTTGCCTCGACTGATGATGCCAACATCCCTGCCTTCCCCAACCATGGAAGGACAGCGGCTCACTGTGACACTAAATCTTGTGTAACTGGGGTATTGCCTTCAGGGGCATCCTTTGGACCAAACCCGCCGGATTCACTGGAGCCTGGGCACTGCTTCCCGCCGGGACCACCCCCCAGGGACAGTTGGGACTGAGGCACATGACAGAATACCACCCTGAGGAACCACCCCATGAGGGAACAACTGGGACCGAGGCCCCCAAAGGGAAACCTTCTAGCAGAGCCCACCCTGATGGACCTGGCACCACCCCTTGACCCATGGGCTGGATGACTAGCACAGGTGTTTCCAGTATGTTTTTTACCTTTCTGACCCCTTTCTTGGGCCTAGCCCGCTTGGGGAGGGGTACTAATTCTCCCCTAGGTTTGGGGGGCACTATGGTTCGCCGAGGCCTATCCACAAACTCACCTTGACCTTCCACCCTTTCCCTGGGATCAGCAAGGCTCTGCCCTAATTTATCAACCTTCTTCCATCTCCTAGTCATAGTAACCATCTTGTGCATCATTGTCTCTATCATGTACTCCATGTGAGAACGCTTCTCGCCACGCTTTACCTTACTGGTCATTGCCTTTTTACCAAAGTGCAGAGGTTATTCCTAAAACGTGCTTGCTATTTAAACAGAGTATACAATGCTACCTCAGCACAGTCAACTTGGGCAGCAGCCGAAATGAGCACAACCCTCTGTACTTTCAGACCTGGTCTATTGTCCAGGCCCTTACCTTATAATGCTGGAGGTACACGACCGGCCGTAAGCAACCACGCAACAAGAGCCACGCCACACCAGCTAATCCAGTGGGTCAGGTAAGTATTCTCTAGCCCGTGTGGCTCCCAGAAGCACTGGAGTGCAGGCATGTCCATGTCCCCTTGGGTGTCTCCTGTATGCTGCTCCAAGACGAAATGGACCTCTTGATAATCCTAACTCGGTTGTCGCCACTATTGGTGCTTGTTTACTGTAATAAATCACAATAACAGATCAAGGTAAGCCCCCCCACTAGTCTACACGCAACCCAGGTGTGACTCACAATCTGCACTGTGTGTAAAGAACGAGGGGTCCAGTTCCAATGTTAAGTTAAAGATATTTATTGGAGAGCAAGCAGGTCCGTCCTTCCCAGTCAGGTACCGTGTACTAACAGTCGTTACTAACATTCTGGAGTGTGGATGTGGTGCATCATCTGACGCTATGGTAACCAGATGATGCACCACGAGCACAACACCACATCTTCCTTCTTTACAATAACAGAGAACAAAAGGACCTTAGTCTTCAAAATAATAAATATGTGAAATAACATAGCAGAGGGATAATACAAGTTGCAAAACAATAATGCAAAATAACATTGTAATAATGCATATGTGAAATAACACAGCATAGGGGTAATACAAGTTGCAAAATAACTATGTAAAATAACGTTGCAAGTGGACATGCAAATTCAACCTAGAAATGAGGTAACAAGGAAAAGGTTACAACTATAACCCACACCTCCCTTCTTCTAAAATTAAACCAAAAAAAACCATCACAGCTACATTACGTAACTCCTGAACCGAGCAGGGATTTTGATTTGCCTACCGGTGCGTGAGGTGTGCTGGTTACAAGCAGATGAGGAAAGTATTGGTGCTCGCATATCAGGAGGAGGCAACTGAGAGGAAGACGAATCATGCAACTGTGGAGAGGATCTTGACATACTACTAGTAGAAGCTCTAATGACTTCATTTCCAGTGTCACTACCCTGCATGACATCATCCCACAACCATTCAAAGGAAGGAGCAAGATTAGTGTCAGTACTGGAACAAGAGAAGTTTCCTTTGCATTTCGCCAACCTGTTGTGATGCCAAACTTGGTTGTCATTTAACTTGGCAGACTTCGAAAACAACTCCACAACCTGCAAAGGATCAGAAAATTTGCTTAGACCTTTCTTAACCTTAGTGTCAAGTTTAATTCTGACCCAATCCCCTACGCTGAGTTCAGCCTCTCTAGTGGCATTTTTCCTACCAAAATCACTAATGTGTGAACCTTGAATCTTCCTTAGTCTTGAACGGACCAAAGCAGGAGACCACTTCCCACAAATTTTCTTGGAATTCCAAGTAACATTATCCTTAGTAAATGGCTCTCTACCTCTAAGGTATCTGAAAGGGCTATAATTGGTACTGGTGGGGGTGATTCTGTAAGCCCAAATGGTTTCCAGCAATTCCTTTTCCCAATCTTTATTAGCGTGAATAGCGGCCTGGATACTCCCCATAATTACCCTGTTAAACCTCTCAACAATGCCGTTACCCGCAGGATGGTAAACAGGTGTCTTTTTAGGGGTTATACCATTCCTACCTAAGAATTTAAAAAAAAATTCAGATCTAAATTGTGGACCATTATCAGTTAAAATGTTCCTTGGAATACCTTCTTGTAAAAACAACTTACGGAGAAAAGCAACAACAACTTTAGAGTCAAACTCTTCAGATATTTCAATTTCAGGCCATCTAGAGTAATTGTCAATCACAACTAGAATATGTTTAATGCTGCCTTCGAAATTCTCAACAGGACCCAACCAATCCATGCTTAAATCTTTCCATGGATACATAGGGATATGTCTAAATCCAAGAGTGGGTTTAAATATCTTCGGAAGCTCCACAGAAGCAGGAAGCAAATGCCGTGAAATCACTAACGTAAATAAATCTGATTTCCAAAACAAAATGGAGGTACGTTGTGTGACTTTGGTCACGTGATGATGTCAAGAGTGGCGTGAGTTCACAGCGTCAGGGTTAGATACGTCGCAACACTCGTATAGACGTCACAAGACTGGTTGATGAGGGACGCAGAACTCTACAGTGGAATATGTCTCTCGCTTCAGAACGTTCAACAATTTCAAAGGATTTATTTATTTATTTATTTATTTAGCGATTTATAAAGCGCCTGGTGACCCGGAGGCATCCCCGCGCTAATGATACAAGTGGAGACCAGAGGGGGAAGGGGAGCTTATTTGGGGAAAAGCAGAGTTTTCAGTTTTTTACGGAAGAGGAGGTGGCAGGGTTCCAGTCGCAGGAAGCGGGGGAGTGAGTTCCATCCTGCAGACGCTTTTACTGCGAACCGTCTACCGCCAGTGCGTGCCTTCCTGAATCTCGGGACGGTGGCCAGGCGTTCGTTGTCAGAGCGTAGGAGTCTAGGGGCCTTGTAGGGGTGACCATGTCTCTCAGGATAGAAGGGCCAAGACCATTGAAGAGTTTGTGGGCAGTGCACATCGCCTTGAATTCTACCCTCTGCCGCACTGGAAGCCAATGTAGGGCCTTCAGCGCTGGTCTGGCAGAGGTTCTGGAAGGGAGGTCCATAAGGAGCCGGGCTGCCGCGTTTTGAGTTCGCTGGAGTTTGGCCAGGGTAGACTCAGGGGCTCCCAGATAGACAGCATTGCTATAGTCTAGCCGGGCAAGGATCAAACCTTGAATCAAGAGTTTCCTAGATAGGGGCGGGAGTAGTGGGAGGATTTTACGGATGGAACGCATAAGTCCGAAGCAGGTGCCTGCTGTTTTGGCTGCCAGGGTCTTCATGGACAACTCTGGTTCAAGCCAGACTCCCAAGGTCTTGATTTCTGGTTTCGGGGAGGGCACCTCACCGAAAGCGTCTGGCCAGACCGAAGGTGGGATGGTGGACCATTTCTTGCCCATGAGCATGACTTCGGTTTTCGATCCGTTGAGCTTCAATGATGACTCGCACATCCAGTGGTGGATTTCCTGGAGGCAGTTCAACAGATTGTCCGGGTGATTGTCAAGATGAGAGAGTGAGACGACCAGTTGCGTGTCGTCCGCATAGCTCACTATCTTGATTCCGAAAGGGGAGACGACATCCTCAAGGGGGGCCATATAAGCGTTGAACAAAGTAGGGCTTAATGACGACCCCTGGGGAACTCCACTAGTGAGGGGGAAAGGGGCTGAGCGGGAATTGCCGTCCCATACCTGGAAAGAGCGGCCTGATAGGAGAGATTCTATCCACGCAAGCGCCGTGTCCGCGAGTCCCGCCATGGCCAGCCGGTGGAGTAGGACACGGTGATTCACCGTGTCAAAGGCTGCACTGAGGTCCAGGAGGATCACTGCCACTGACCCTCCTGAATCCAGAATGCACCTAGCCTCCTCGATGACAGCGAGGAGGGCGGTGTCTGTACCGTGGCCAGGGCGGAACCCAGTTTGGGACCGACGTAGAAGGTTGTTTGATTCAAGGAACTGGGACAGTTGGACGTTTACCAGTTTCTCGGCTATTTTGCTGATACTGGGGAGGAGCGAGATTGGCCGATAATTGGCCAAGTCGGAGGGGTCTAGTTGGGGCTTTTTGAGAAGAGCCTTAACTACAGCGCTCTTCCAGCTCGGTGGAACAGAGCCCTGGGATAGCGAGATGTTGATGAGTTCCGTGATGGTGGGGAGGATAGTGGGAACGACTGCTTTCAGGAATCTGATGGGTACGGGGTCAAGGGGGGAGCCGCTATTCAGTTTGGCCAGGGCTGATCCTACTTCGTCCAATGATACTGCCCTAAAGGCAGTGAGTTGTGGGGGCAGTATATTTCCTGTCTGATTGGTGAGTGCGTCAGAGTACATGTGATTAGGTAGACTAGGAGGCGGGAGGGAGACTAGGATACGGGTGATTTTAGAGTCGAAGTAGGTTGCCAGTTCATCGCTTCTGTCCGGCGAAGATGAATTGTAAGAAGGGGGCGCCGGTATTTTCAGCAGTTCTTTGGCGATGAGGTAAGATTCTCTCACTGAGTTGGTGGCATTCCTTATTCTGGTGTCATAATATGCGGCTTTGGTGCACCTCAAGGCGGCTTTGTAAGATCTCAGGATACACAGGTACCGTTAAACTTAAGAAGTTGAAACGTGTCGTAGTTTCCAATCAACGACGAAGTAATCGTAACTTCAGGTTACATCAACATCAATTTCTGTTAAAATTAGTAACACGCACGCACCAATGGACATGTGTTATTGTCCCGAAAAAATTAAATTATCGGAAGACTTCCTCATCCGAAATCAGTCACACGTCAGTCAAAGAGTTGTGACAGTGGTACTCACGGTACAAAATGTTCGTGCAAGGTTTCTTGGGCTCAGGATTCTGAAATTCTTCAGTGTTTAAATTCAGGGAAGGAATAAAAGACGATGTATTTCAAAAGAAAAAAAAAATCTTTGCATAGGTTCTTAATCTTCCTGCCTGCTGGTTAACTGTAAATCCCGTCTTCTGTCGCCATAATGTAAAGAACGAGGGGTCCAGTTCCAATGTTAAGTTAAAGATATTTATTGGAGAGCAAGCAGGTCCGTCCTTCCCAGTCAGGTACCGTGTACTAACAGTCGTTACTAACATTCTGGAGTGTGGATGTGGTGCATCATCTGACGCTATGGTAACCAGATGATGCACCACGAGCACAACACCACACTGTGCCATCCAATGCCTAAAAAATAAAGCAGTACCAGTTGCGTTCACCTTGATAGACTGCAAAAAGAAGGGGGGCAAAAACAGCTCCCAGCACGGCGACAATCCTTCCGGTCAAACCACAGCGATCCACGAGGAACCTGAAACACAAAAAAGAATTAAAATTCCAGCCTCCTAGCGAGGCTGACCAGGCAGAATGGGGGAGCAAGGAGCAAAGAGGATGACTCCTCGGCTCCCCAGCCTTTTAAGCTGCTTTTCCCGCCAGGCCAGTTCTAACCGGCCTGGCATTGTCCCAATGTGTGACCCGGAAGTGTCCTTAATCACTTCTGGCTCACGTCCAGGGCCGCGACCAATTACGATCAAGGTGCGCCTGTCGTGTCACTATTGTGCATGACAGGCCCGCCTCTGTGGACGTCAGGGGCCGGCATGACTGCCATACTTTCAGCGTGTCCGATGCCGGCCCCGCCTTTCACTTCTTACAAAACATTCACACTGTACCATTTACCCCGCTGTGGGAGAGGAACTCATCTTCGGTCACCTCATGACTTCAAGGGGGAGCCCTGTAGTCACACACTACATTGCAGTAAAAAAGGTTGCCAGGCAGGAACAAACGAGAGAGAAGAAAAAGATATGAAGTTTAAAAACATCAAAGTACTGTATCGTGGTGGAATCACTCGTACCTGTGTTCCGTGGTTTGCCAGTGGCCATCATTACATACATCAAGGGTCCTGCCCCACTCTGCGACCTATTCGGCGTGGGTGTGTTGTATCTAAGCATGATGTCACGAGCCTTCACTGGCGCGTGACATCACAAGTCTCCTTGCTCTCCTGCGCGAGAGCACCTTTGTTGTTCCACTCACCCCATTGGTTCCCCCCACGTTCTACATTCTATTCCCCAGGTTCCCTGGTGACTCCAACGGTTCCAACGATGATTAGAACCGGGAGACTTCACCACACTGATGTACTGTTTTAAGGAAATAAATCTTATTTACCCACCATACCGCGTCATCTTCGTTTCTACAAGTGGCGATGAGCGGTTTCCACGGCAGCCCCACTGTGGTATTCTTCATTTCACTGCCGGACCTGTCATTCGGGAAGCAGTTGGCAGCAACCTTCAAACTGTGGCGTTTCTTCTGACACACGGCCGGACCTGTCATTCGGTACGCAGTTGGCAGCAACCTTCAATCTGTGGCGTTTCTTCTGACACACGGTGAGATCGGGACTGTCTGCGCGCCGTTTATGAGCTAGTTGTCATTCTGGAATCCTATGCTGGGCGTCTCTTGACTCACTGTGTACACCGGCGTAAATCGCTAGCGTGCTTAAGGTTGTTTCTGGTCTGCAACAGCTTCGAGGGTTGAGCATCCCTCATGATGACTGTGACATTTTTGGTGTGTGACATTCTATGACCTGCTGTACAGTTCACGCCACAAGCAGCGCTCGGCTGAGCCTTTCATCCTGTCAGCTGATTTCCCGCCCTCATCTCGTATTGAAGCTTACGCTTGATGTCACTGAAACGCATACGCTCGATGTGCAACGTCTGGCGGCCATTTTGAAATACCCTCATTCAGACTGCCAATTCACTCGACTTTTCTGTGCGTTTTCACCTTCAGCGATGCGCACGCTATGAGTACTGGTTTTTTTATTGTCTCCTTCCAAGTGTCAATTTCGATCTGGCAGTGAAATCCACAATATCCAACACAGTTACCAAACATCCTGAACTATTCATGAGTTTTGGGCATTTATAGTGTTGGCTTACTGAAACTTTAGGACATTGACCCTTAATAAATGTTGGAACCTCCTGGATTGCACAGTGAATCTATTCAATAGCGTGCAGCTCATCAAGCTCTAATCTTACCTCGAACCACAGTGTAAGAATGTGTGCCCTAAGCTCGTTGAATCTTTCTCAGCCACAACCATTTCTTCCACTTAAGGGTGAACCTTGCATGCCATGGAAGGAATGGAAGGAATATTTTTGCAATTACATTGAAACTGTGGAAGATGAGGATTTCACAGCAGAAAAGAAGAAGAAAGTGTTATTATATTGCCTTGGTCCTGGTGGTCTAAAGACTTACAACCAGATTGAGAAGAAAGTGAGAGAGGGTGGTGATGTTTTTCAACATGCCTTAGATGCACATTTCTCACCTATTGTATGTGTTGCTGTTGACAGTTACAAATTTTCAAGAAGAAAACAGGGTAAAAATGAAAGCATTGAGGAGTATGTTTCCGCTTTAAATGCTTTAGCCCTAACATGCAGATTTGGGCAATTACAAGAGGAGTTCATTCGTGATCAAATTATAATGCACGCCAGTAATCCAAACATTCAGGATAAGCTTTGGGTTAATGGAGAGTCACCTTTAAAAGAGGTTGTCGCCTTGGTAGAAAAGGCAGAACTTACAGGCAGGTGTGCCAAAGCTGTTTTAGACGAACCAAATATTGTGAAAGCGGTCAAATCTAATGCTAGAAAATTAAGATCAAAAGAGAGTGCCCGCTTAAGTTCTACTGAAGGTGACAAGAAAAAAGAAGTTAACAAAAATATGCTTAATGATGATAAGGGAGTCAGGGGAAAATACAATGATAATAAGGAACGCAAATGTTATCGCTGTGGTTCCCCTTCTCATCTAGCGGATTTCAAAAAGTGCCCAGCTAGGTATCAAAAGTGTACGTCGTGTGGTCTGACGGGGCATATAGCCAAAGCTTGCAATAGGAAACTGGTCAGACAGAGCAAGCCTGTCAGACACATCCAAAGTCAATACGACTCCAGGTCTGAAGAATCTGATGACTCGGATTCTGATGTAGTTAACTACGTATTTACAATTGAATATGACATTTTAGAACTTTCTCCCACCAAGATCAAGAAACCCATCTGTGAAATCATAATGGGTGGTATACCCATGAACATAATTGCAGACTCCGGCTCCCCTTTCACAATTGTAAATGAAAATGTATGGAAGCAGCATTTTGTTAGCAAAATTGGTACTTCACTTGATAAGTCAAGAGTCATTGCTAAAAGCTACACGGGGAATGACATAGAATTCTTAGGTACTCACGATCTAGAGTTTGAATTTAAAAATAGGAAAGCTTTCTGTAAGCTTTTCGTGGCTAAAAAAGGACCTTCGGTCTTGGGATGGAATGATCAAGCTGATCTTAAGATCCTTCTCAATCCCAACAGTGAAGACCCTGTTATGTCTATTGAGGATGTCAACATGTACAATAAAACCCTTATCAATGACTACCCTGATGTGTTCACAGGTAAGGTGGGTTTACTAAACAGTTTCGAGCATAAAATTGAGTTAAAAGAAAATGCTTCCCCATGTGTTCACAAGGTTAGACATCTACCCGTTTCAGTCAGAGATGAAGTTCACGCTGAACTCAACAGACTGGTCTCTGATGGTATAATTGAAAAAGTTGAATCTGCTGAGTGGATTTCTCCCTTGGTGGTGGTTAAACGCCCCAATGGAAAAATAAGACTCTGCATTGACCTCAGAGATCTCAATAAAAATATCATTGTGGATCAATACCCCTTGCCCCGCATAAGTGAAATTTTCAATGCAACGAAAGATATGAATGTATTCTCAATTTTGGATTTGAAATCTGCATACCATCAGGTACCTTTACATGTGGATAGCAGAAAATATACAACGTTTATAACACCATTTGGTTGTTATCGTTTCACAAGAGTACCGTTTGGGTTGGCCTCCGCTGCAGCGCTATTTCAAAGAGTTAGCTCATCCCTCTTTGAAGGCACTGTAGGGGTAAGGTTCTTCCAGGACGATATCCTTGTTATGGGTGGCAATCAAATGGAACATGATGCACGCTTAAGGCAGGTGTTTGAAATTTTGAAAATTCATGGTTTGACTGTGGAGTTAGATAAATGTAAATTTTCGCAGAATAAAGTTATTTATCTGGGTCACACCATCAGTCACGAAGGCATTAAACCCAAGCAAGGATTGGTTGATGCCATTCTTAAAGCTACCCCCCCCCCCCACCTACAAGGATGATGTGAGAGCTTTTCTTGGTTTAACCGAGTTTTATTCTAAATTCATTTGCAATTTTTCTGAAAAACGTACAGTATAAGACAATTGCTAAAATGCAAAGTCAAGTTTGAGTGGTTCACAGTGTGTCAAGAGGCTTTTGAGCGCATCAAAATGGATATTGCTAATGCCCCCTTCCTGAAAGGTTTCGACCAAAATGCTCAGATTTATATCACAACAGACGCCAGCAACAAGGGTCTTGGTGCTGTCCTGTCACAAAAAAATTCTGAGAACCATGAATGGGTTGTGGCCTTTGCTACGCGTTCACTTACTCCAGCGGAGGAAAGATATTCTGTAATCGAGTGTGAAATGCTTGCTTGTGCGTGGGCTCTAAACTATTACAGAGTGTACATATGGGGGTATAACATTCATTTGCGCACAGACCACAAACCATTAATTGAAATTCTGTCTGCTTCAGGTCTACAAAATGCCTCCCCCAGACTCAGTAAGATGTCAGTCAAGTTACTAGACTACAATTACTCTGTGGAATACTGGCCTGGGGTTACAAACAAAGTTGCTGATTTTTTAGGCAGGTTTCCTTTACCCAATGAAGGGACAACAGAGGAGCAACTTGATCTTGAGAAAGTTGCTTTACTATTCAACACGAATATGGATGGCATCACAAGTTCTGAATGGAATGAAAATATGCTAAAAGACGAAAATCTACAAATGATTTGCAGATACATCAAGAACGGTTGGCCTGAGAAAAGACTTCTGGATGAAGTAATGAGAACTTTCTGGGAGATAAGGAATGAACTGAGTGTAGAACGAAATGTTCTATACAGAATTGGCAAAGCTGTTCCTCCCAACACACTCAGAAGCAAAATTTTAAGTTTATGCCACATTGGTCATCTGGGTATCTCCAAAACCAAGCAGAGAGTCAGAAACAGCTACTGGTGGCCCGGTATTGACAAACAGATTGAGGTCATGATAAGAGACTGCATAAGTTGCAATGATTCAGATAAGAGCCTCAAAACTGCTAAGGTTCCTCTATCCCCACTACCATCTCCAAACATGCCTTAGGAAAGAATTGGTCTGGACATAACCGGTCCCATTGAAGGTCACGATGGGGAAATCAAGTACATCCTGGTTGTGATTGATCACTTTTCCAAATGGCCCATTATTGAGATTGTTCACAGTGTTGAAAGCTCTGTCGTCATTTTATTTCTTGACAAACTCTTCTTATGCGAAGGCCTTCCCAAGCATGTGCTAACCGATAATGGGCCTCAATTCACCTCTGATGCCTTCAAATTGTTCCTGGAAAGAAATTGCATCACCCATCACACCACTTCGCTTTATCACCCAGAGGGTAATGGTTTAGTGGAACGGTTCAACCGTGTTTTAAAAGGAAACATACAATTATCCAGGAACAACAACCTTAAGTGGGAAGAAGACATTTTCAAACTCGTTTGGGCATACCGAATCACTCCTTGTACCAGTACCTCCAAATCTCCATTTGAACTCATGCGTAGTAGACAACCCTTAAGCAGAGATTTAGGATGGATGTCCGCTTCCAAGCAGGTGGAGTGGTCACCTGAAACCATAAGGAGCAACATTGAGAAGGCAAAGATGTGTTTTAAAGAATGGTATGATACTAAACATGGTGTCAAAGACAATTCATTCAAGATCGGAGATCTTGTCAAAGTTAGGTTAGAAAGGAAAGTGAAGAAGGGAGAAAGCAGATTCACCACTCCCCTTCTTATCAGAAAACTGTATAATAACGCTGCCAAACTTAGTGACGGTAAAGTATGGCATATGAACAGGTTGGCCAAATACCACTCAGTGGGAAAAGAGACAAATCAATCCAAAAGAGACAGAAATGAATGGTCAGGTCAAGGTCAGACTGATGGTGGTGGCAAAGATTTGTGGGTTGATTATGATGAACCAGAAAAGGGACACAGTTCAAAGTTTTGTGACTATAATGCATGTACTAGAAATGATGGTGCTCAGAATAGTGGTCTTTCACCCGTGGCCGAGGCCACTGATTGCAGCACACCAGACCAGAGTGACATAGTCAGTTCGAACGCTCTCTCGCATGATCAGAGTGATGTGGGTGACTCTCATTCTGATACTGAAGTTGCGCATGACAATCGGGGTGTGAGTGGTAGGTTTGGTAGAACCATCAGCGATCCACATTCAGATTCTGAAGCTGTGTCAGAAACCCAAAGTCGCATGGGAAGGTTTGGTAGGATCATCCACAAACCCAAACGTTTAGATGATTTTGTATGTGACTAACCGCCCTTTGTTAAACATTTTAGAGAGGAAGATGTGTTGTATCTAAGCATGATGTCACGAGCCTTCACTGGCGCGTGACATCACGAGTCTTCTTGCTCTCCTGCACGAGAGCACCTTTGTTGTTCCGCTCACCCCATTGGTTCCCCCCACGTTCTACATTCTATTCCCCAGGTTCCCTGGTGACTCCAACGGTTCCAACGATGATTAGAACCGGGAGACTTCACCACACTGATGTACTGGGGCTGTTTTAAGGAAATAAATCTTATTTACCCACCATACCGCGTCATCTTCGTTTCTACAGGGTCCCCGGGCTTTTGCTCCAAAATGCAAGGAGAAGTAGTTTAAATGTGTGTCCCAAACACGGGGAACCTGGTCGTGGCCCCGCCTCCTAGGGGCGGTCAAACAAACATGTTCAGTGGGTATGACATATGAACATCGTGTCATCCCTTTGCAAGGACCATGGGAAATGTTGTTGAAAGCAACCGTACTATTACAGAGGTACGGTAAACATAACAAGTGGGCATACTCAAAAACTAAGCAAAAGGCCATGGGTCGGATTTGTAATATCCTATTTACCCCCCCATGCCTGAAATACTTTAGCGTTATGTTATTTGTGTGCGTCGTGATATAAACTCTTCAATAAACTTTATAGAGATGTGCTTTACTGAACAACAGTGATGCCACGGTAAGAGGGCACGATTCTCTGTAATACTAACACGTATAATTGTAATGAACCACTAGTCATGGTAAAGGCCCTCAGGAGTGTGTATTTGAATTACGGCTTGGTTTAATGGCTATGTGCTCATACTCATAGTTGATGACGATGTTTTTGCACTATGATATATGTGTCTAGTTATTGCGCCAATTTATGTTTTATTGTTAGAATACTCCGTTCCGTTGTCACGTGTTCTTGTAAAGGACCAATCGTCGTGGTGATGCCCTTAGCATCGTGAGTTAAAATTTCCAACCCAGTTAGATAGCTACGAGCTAATATTCAAAGACAAAAGACGATATTCATGCACTATGCTATTCGTGTATAAATATTAGAACATAGAACAAAACAAAGTGGCATGCCTATGGTCAGTCATATGCGAAATGCATCTCACTGTTCACTGTCCAGACCTAACTGGAAACATCTCTTGTTAAGTTGGTGCCAAGGAATGGAGTCATTAAGTCCAATTAAGTGGGTCTTCAATTGGTAGACCCATTGTTGTTCACACTCTAAGAGTTTATTAGTAAGGTTGCCAGTGCCAGTCACCTTCTCAATGATAGTCCATTTAATATCTGTGTCACTGTGCTTCTTTTCTAGATAGTGGACCGGTAAGTTTGGTTGCCGTAATTGCCCGTTTGATCATGCTTCTGTGCTTGCCTATTTGTATTTTTATTTTCCTGCTGGTCCTTCCACTTACATCAACTTGCAAGGGCACTTGATAACGTAAACCACACAGTTGCTATTACAGTTCGTGTGCAAACGTTGTTCCCACGGATATGCCATACCAAGATCTATCTGTTTGGTGTGTTCTGTCAGGGGACACACCACACATGACCCACATGGGTGGTGGCCTGTAACTGGTGGGTTGTTCCAGAGAGTAAGTTGGTTAGTAGTCATTGGTCTATGTGCGTTAGTGTATATAAGTGTGTCTCATAGGGCTAGATGTAGGTAATTCTGATTTACCGATTCATAAATACCGAATTTTACCTATTCGGTATTTATGAATCGATAAATTAGAAGGAGGGAGATGTAGGTAATTTTTTTTTTGAATTACCGAATCGTTAACATTCGGTATTTACCGATTCGGTAAATACCGAATAGGTATTGCCTATTGATTCCTATGGGCCTTGAAGCCCATAGGAATCAATGGGCATTACCGATTCGGTATTTACCGAATCGGTAAATACCGAATCCTGCAAGGGTGCAGGGGGTGTCACTTTGACACCCTCTAGCACCCCAAGTACAGGCTTGTGTGACATGTGGCACACATACATGCCCTAAGGGCATGTCTGTGTGTCACATTGTACAGGTGTGCATGCACAGATGTGCATGCACACCTGAATTCGGTATTTTACCACCCAATAGGATTGGGTGGTAAAATACCGACTCTTAAGGGCCTGTGGCACTCTTAGGAGTGTCAGCTACATGTGGATTTACCGAATCGGTAAATATACCGATTCGGTATTTTACCAATTCTGTAAATTTACCGATTCGGTAAATTTACAGAATCGGTAAAATATAGGCCCCCTACATCAGAAAACCCTAATACCGGTCGGTGACCGGTATTAGGGCTCCTACATCTGGCCCTTAGACACTTATCTCTCCTAAATGAGAACATCGTTTTTCGAAAGTGAGTTCATTAGATGTTAGAATCGACCATTTTTTGCTGATGATTTTCTTAATGTCATTTGAGGAGGAATTATAAGTAGTGACACATATGAGTATGACCTTTTCAGGTTTCTCGTGTGATTCTAGTAAGGCTTCCCGAGGGGTATGACGTGATCTTTTGTTGGCTCTTTCAATTATCTTTCTTGGGTAAGCCTTCTGTTGTAGTTTAGTGGTTAGTGTCTGTGCTTCTTTTTTGTAGTCTTTTAAGTCTGTACAATTTCTAAGGATCCAGAGAAACTGGCCAACTGGCAAGTTCTCCCTCAAGGCACGCGGGTGAGCACTTTCAAAATGTAGCAGGCTGTGTAATTAGAGTAAGGGCTCATGGGCCAAATATGCTGTTCTTCACATTGGCCCATATACAAACCCGCTATGCTTGGCGAAAGTTGCTGCACATAGAAGTACCATGGACTTGTAGATACATCTGGTCTTCGAAATTGAAAAAGTTCTCCATCAGGGCTAGAAGCATAAGGGTGATGACCCTTACTAGCAGTCTGCCCACCTGCTCAATCCAATCACATCAAATCACTTTAACACCTTCTCAGGGGTAGTAAGCGCTATTTAAATCCAATTTCAAATGCAATTATTAAGAGGGGCATCTTAACCTCCTTGGTTCAAAGGTGAGGTGGAATTCATGGGGGTGCAGGGGTGCGGGAAGGAAAACAGTGGGTGGTGAAGAGGGTAGCAGCAAAGCTGACAATTGTGTTGGCTCACAATGTTAGGGGTGGGGCTGCACCTTTCTTAAAAACATGCACTGAAGCTTTTCCCGTCCTTTCTAATTTGTGTTGCCAGGCACCAGTAGGCCCCCTTTGTTCCAAGGATCAGCCAGACATTATCAGGTGAGGAGAGGTGGGTCGGTGAAAGAGGGAGCAGTCAGATCAGACTGGCATGACAGGGCAGTGTTTAGCAAAGTGCACTCGCCTGGGATTTGAAGTGCTGCATCATGCTGCAAGGTCCAGGTATGGGGTCCTTTTCCTGGGACTTGTAGCCATTATCCAGTGCTTCCTGGCTGCAGTGCTACACTATTCCTGTGAAGCCCAGGGGTTGAAACTCCCTACCGTGGAGCACATGGAGTAGTTTAATGGAAGTGGGGAACCAGGTACAAGTCCTGGAGTTGGCTCCATATCCTGTGATTCTGAGCAAATCATTAAATCTCCCCATGCCTAAAATACAAACCTGACCTTTTGCAATGGTATTGGTACTCCCGTAAAGTGGTACAAAACCCTAGGGCTACTGCTGTGCCATATACAAGTGTAAAATAAAGGAACAAGAGCACCATGTCACAGTCACCTCACGTCCTGGAACTGTGCATAATGCATGACTTGTGCACTCCCTGCTGAATGGATTGCTGGAAGGGTGAATGGATGGGTGTAAGGGAGGATTGATGGGTGGATGGCTGAGTGAAAGGATGGATGGATAAATGAGTGAAAGGGTGGATGGATGAATGAGTGAAAGACAGGATAGATGGATGGATGAAGGAAAGGGTGGATGAATGAGTGAAATGATGTATGAGTGGATGGATGGATGGACCAATAAGTGAAAGGTGAATTGATGGGTGAGCGAAAGAGTGGAAGGCTGATAAGAGAATGGATGGATGTGTCAATGAAAGGCTGGATGAGTGAACGGGTAAATGGATGAGTGAATGGATGGACAGATGTGTAAAAGGGTGGTTGTAAGGCTGGATGAGTGAAAGAATGGATGAATGATACGAGAATGGATGGATCAGTGAGTGAAATGTTGGATGAATGAACGGGTGAATGGATGGATGAGTGGAGGGATTTGTGAAAGGATGAATGGCTGAGTGAAAGGATGGATTAAAGAGTGAAAGAGAGAATTGATGGAGTGAAAGAGTGGATGGACGGATGAGCAAAAGGATAGATAGATGCGTGAAAGGGTAGATGAGTGAAAGGATGGATGTACGGATGGATGAGTAAAAGAATGTATAGATAAGTGAAAGGAATGTGGAGGGATGGAAGAAAGAATGAATGGATGGATGAAAGAGTGAATGATGGACGGACGGGCAGATTGGTGGATAGGTTTGGAGATGGATGGCTAGGTTTGGATATGGCTGGGAGCACAGATGGATAGAATGGTGACAACTGAATGGTGAATGAAAGTGTGAATGGCTGACAGAAAGTAAAGGTGAAATGGTGGCTATCAGAGGGTGGATGAAAGGACAAATGTATAGATGTTTGGATGGAAGAGACAAGAGAGCTGTTCTAGGGATAGTTGCAATGACTTGCATGATTTGCTTCGGGCATAAGACCTTTGGTTTAAAGGGTGGGGGGGTATTTTTATTTCCTGACCACTCCGTTGCATATGTGTGACATTTCTGTATTTGCTTTGTATTTGCATATGTCATCTCTACATCATATGTATGACATTTTGAGTGACACCCAACTGCTTCTTGAATGTTCCTTTCGTAATTGTAAATTGTGGCATGTTTTGTTTCAAGTGTAAGGTTCTAGAGAGAGCCTTATGATGCCATGAGCTGTGCTTGAGATGTATATTGTGGTTGTAGCAACAGGCAAGGGGTCCATAATAAACTGTGTCATAGTGTATCCTGAGTGCCTTCGTCAAGATCGCTGCAGAGAAAAGCACCTTTGTGACTCCTGTCTGCCCCCTACTTCACCACCACAGCAACAGCTCTTTAGTAACATCCCTGCAGCAATGCAATGCAGGAATTTCTAAATGATTCCGAGATTATATAAGAACAATTCTCTGGGGATGACTAAAGTGTCCGTTTCCAGTCTCTAGCTAAGAAACAGAGCAGTTCCACAGCAGTCTTGAGGCAAAACCTAATTGCGGAAATTGTTCCTCTGTTGAGCTGATACAAAGCCCTTAACTTTCATTACAGCGGCAGGAATAAACAGCACTGGTATACTGCTGCACCAAGGACACACACTTGTGTAAAGGCCATCACACCAAAACTGCCCACTGCCTTCTCCTCACAACTGGCTTCACTAAAGGTTTCAAATAAGTGCATCATCAATCTTTCTCTTCCGGTCACAGTAAAAGTGATTTATAGGAGATTTTTTACTTGAACAGATTTCCACCAGAGGAGAACTCAATTTGCTTCTTTATTCCATATGTAAGTAGTTCATGCTGCTTTTATTTTCTTGCATTCTGAAACGTGCCTTTTTATTCTTCCATCACAAATGCAGCAGTACAAGATCTAAATGAAAGGAATAAATTAAATGAGTTATAAGTTTGAAAACTGTAAAAACTCACATTTCAAACGGGCTTTTTCAGTACAGGTGTGATCTTAACCCTTCTTTAATGACTTGTGATTTATAAAGCTTTCAAATAAAAATGAAAATGTACATGTATTTGAACGCGACTATATTTCGCTATACCTGGTTGCATAATTTTTACCTTAGTGATGCCATTCAATTAATTTTCAGCTGTGCTCTGGAGTTTTTATCATGCACTAATCTGAAGACTATCATTTAACATTGAATAAGGAAGTCCATCTTTGTGAGACCTGTGGCTTGCTGTTCTGTTCAATGTGACTATTGTAATCCACTTAATACAGCTTCAATTTAGACCTACTTATTTCAATTGGGTATTTTGTTTTTTATCCATGTTGCTGATCTCCACAATAGGTTACTGCAGCAATACCAAAGAAGATTAAAAGTTCTGTGATGTCATTTTCTGTGCTGTCACTTCTTGTGATGTCACATTCAAATTAGAGGAGACTCATATCTTCCTTTTCGTCCGGGGTCCCAAAAATCCTAGGAGTGGCAATGATAACTACTAAACATAAATGGTTTGAATAACATCTATGATGTTTTATGCTTGAAATTCTAAACACCATGGGCCCCTTTCAAGGTTGCTCCAAAGAGACATTTCTTCACACAGATGTTGTTGAGGAAAAGTGTTCTTCTGATCGGCATCACTTGTACTAGGACTCCATTGCTTTTTCATTGCCATTTCATGTCAAACACTTCCACACGACCCACCTGGTCATTTCTGCTGATGCCTGAGGAAATTCTAACTGACACGACAAAAACCATCTTGCAGCCTGCATTTCTGCCCAGGAACTGTTGTACAGCCAACCCCCCTGTTCTTTGCAGTTCAACTGAAAGCCACAAGACACTCACACCCTGAGTAGATGATATATTTTCCATCTCCTGCTCCCAGCCTGGTAAACATCCTTGATACCGTGATCAGGTTATCTGGACTATGGTCTGACTGCTGGCCCTTGATCAGGGTGATTAAACAATGACTTGAAAGACCAGGCTTTGATCAAGGCAATTGAACAATGACCTGAAAGACTGAGCCTTGATCAAAACCGAGTGAACAATGATTTGTGTATCAAGGCTTGACCAGGTTACCATCTACAAACATCGTCTGGATCTGGTTATCAACTGCAAACACTGTCCTGATTAAACAATGAACTAACAGCCAAAAGACTGGGATGAAAAAGTATAAAAGGCTTGTAAGCTGCAGAGTGAAGCAGCAGCCTCCTCTATCTTGTCTCTGACTAGCTTGGGACTCTGTTCCATAGCCCGGGCTATTGAATACATCTGGGTTCCTCCTGCAGATGAAGGCTCCTGTGTCTCCTTTTACTAAGTATGGAAGGTATGGAAGACTTGGGCAGTTCCCCCGTCGCCGAGACCCAGTAAGTAGGTTTAACCGGTTCTTCATTGTAAAGCCCTTGTGGAGGAGTAGGGTTGTTGTGGCACACATAACGCAAACACAAGGAGAGGATGGACGTAGAGCTGAAACTTTTCAGACACTCACCCCCAGTCACAGATCTGGTTTGAATCCATCATCGTTCTTTAGCTCACTTTGCCACCCCAGTTCAGACTCATCCATATGCAACTCAGTCTTGACCCTGTGCCTCATGGGATCAGTCCAGTTCGAACTGCCAAGTCAGGTCTTTCCTGGCGCAGAAACCAGCATCCTGGGATTGGTTTTGAGGTAACACCCCTCATCAGCCAGGCTAGCTTGAATCCAGTGGCAAAGTGAGCAACGGACCAATGTCTGGGCATACCCTGCCAGCTTAGGGCAAACAAAGCAAACACTAGAAGATGATGGACGGAGCGACTAAACTTTTCAGACACTCACCCCCAGTCACAGATCTGGGTTGAATCTATCATTGTTCTTTAGCTCACTTGGCCACCCCACTTCAGACCCAGCCATATGCAAATCAATCTTGACCGTGTGCCTCATGGGAACAGTCCAGCCTGAACTGCCAAGCCACATCTCCACTGGGGTGGCGAAGTGAGCTGAAGAACAATGATGGATTCAACCCAAATGTCGGTCCCTTGCTCATTTTGCCAATGGATTCAAGCTAGCCTGGCTGATGAGGGGTGTTACCCCAAAACCGGTCCCAGGATGCTTGTTTCTTGACCAGGGAAGACCTGGCTTGGCAGTTCGGGATGGACTATTCCAATGAGGAATAGGGTCAAGACTAATTTGCATAGAACTGGGTCTGAACTGGGGCGGCGAAGTGAGCTAAAGAACGATGAAGGATTCATTCGAGGTATATCCCTGGGGGTGAATGTCTGAAAAGTTTTAGCGCTCCGTCCATCATCTCCTTGTGTTTGCTTGGTTTACCCTAAGTTGCCAGGGTATGCCTATTCATGGATCCCTTGTTCACTTTGCCACTGGATTCAAGTTAGCCTGGCTGATGATAGTTGCTACCCCGAAACCGGCCCCAGGGTGCTTTTTTCTGGTCAAGGGAAGACCTGGCTTGGCAGCTCGGGCTGGACTATTCCATGAGGAATTGGGTCAAGACTGATTTGCATATGGCTGGATCTGAACTGGGATGGAGAAGTGAGCTAAAGTATGATGTTGAATTCAACCCTGATCTGTGACTGGGGGTGAGTGTCTGAAAAAGTTCAGCTCTCCATCCATCATCTCCTTGTGTTTGCTTTGTTTTCCCTAAGTTGGCAGGGTATGCCTAGATGTGGGCCCATTGCTCACTTTGCCACTGGATTCAAGCTAGCCAGACTGATGAGGGGTGTTACCCTGAAACTGGTCCCAGGATGCTTGTTTCCGAACCAGGGAAGACCTTGCTTGGTATTTCGGGCTGGACCATTCCCATGAGGAATAGGGTCAAGACTGATTTGCATATGACTGGATCTGAACTAGGGTGGCGAAGTGAGCCAAAGAACAATGAAGGATTCAACCTAGATCTGTGACTTGAAGTGAGTGTCTGAAAAGTTTCAGCGCTCCATTCATCATCTCCTTGTGTTTGCTTTGTTTTCCCTAAGTTGACAGGGTAAGCCCAGACGTGGGTCCCTTGCTCACTTTGCCACTGGATTCAAGCTAGGCTGGCTGATGAGAGGTGTTACCCCAAAACCGGTCCCAGGATGCTTGTTTCCTGTCCAGGGAAGACCTGGCTTGGCAGTTCAGGCTGGACTATTCCCATGAGGAATAGGGTCAAGACTGATTTGCATATGGCTGGGTCTGAACTGGGGAGGCAAATTGAGCTAAAAAACGATGATGTATCCAATCATTCGACCCAGATCTGTGACTGGGGACGAGTGTCTTAAAAGTTTCAGCGCTCCGTCCATCATCTCCTTGTGTTTGCTTTGTTTTCCCGAATTTGGCAGGGTATGCCCGGATGTGGGTCCCTTGCTCACATTGCCACTGGATTCAGTGCCTGGCTAATGAGGGGTGTTACCCCAAACTGGTCCTAGGATGCTTGTTTCCAGTCCAGTGAAGACCTGGCTTAGTATTTCAGGCTGGACTATTCCCATGAGGAATAGGGTCAAGACTGATTTGCATATGACTGGGTTTGAACTGGGGTGGCGAAGTGAGCTAAAGAACAATTAAGAATGAAACCCAGATCTGTGAATGGGGGTAAGTGTCTGAAAAGGTTCAGCGCTCCGTCCATGATCTCCTTGTGTTTGCTTTGTTTTCCCTAACTTGGCAGCGTATGCCCAGACATGGGTCCCTTGCTCACTTTGCCACTGGATTCAAGCTAGCCTGGCTGATGAGGGGTGTTACCCCGAAACCGGTCCCAGGATGCTTGTTTCCGGTCCATGGAAGACCTGGCTTGGCATTCCAGGCTGGACTATTCCCTTGAGGAATAGAGTCAGGACTGATTTGCGTATGGCTGGGCAAAGTGAGCTAAAGAATGTTGATGGATTCAACCCAGATCTGTGACTGGGTGTGAGTGTTTGAAAAGTTTCAGCGCTCGGTCCATCATCTTCTTGTGTTTGTAGTGCACACATCTACACCTGTAAAGGCAATCTATTGGATGGCTGTCATGTTGATTTTCTTCTGACTACAACTTTATTTGTCTATGCGTTTATCTTGAGATAAGTAAAGCCTCCAAGTGTATACTTTAAAAACCAAGAAAACATAACTCATGTGTGACCAACCAAATACATCTATCAGCCTGAAACCCCAATAGTCGGGCCAGTATCACTTCATGGGTTTTTGAGTCCCCGGCAAGACATATTGGACCCCTTTTCGGTCATGCCTGGAGGCTTCATGTCTATGATTCTCCCACACTGATACAAGATCGCTATTGAGGTGTGATAAAACATGAAGAACCTTGAAGATCTACTCCACCTCCGTTCTGCAGATCCTCGCTCTGCTATCTTCTCTCAAAAACTGATAATTGACTACATATCTGGGGAGGGAATGCCTTCTCTGCTCTCGTCCCTAAGCTTTGGAACCTCCTCCCTGATAAGCTCAAGGGCCTTGCACCTCCTGATCAATTTCGTAAAGCCTTAAAGACCTGGCTCTTCACCAAAGCATACCAGTAGATTCCCCCCTTCGATTCTTGCACTGCTCCCAGTTTTTCCATCCTATGCGCCTTGATGCCTTTGGGCAAAGGTCTGCGCAATACAAATCTAATTTCATTCATTCATATCTGAGAAATGGCGTGGCAAGGGTCTCCCTGGGTAAGTACAGCACAACAAGAGGGAAAGTGGTCCCCCCTTGCCGACCCCTCATCACTTTCATCCCAAATATGCATCCTGCATAGGCCCAGCACGACATATTTTTAAGCTCCCAACACCCTTCGGGGGGGCATCAATATGTGCACTTTGCACTTTAACCGTTGTTCCCATTTCCTCAAGTAGATTGGTCAGGCCGCTGGATTTTAGACACTTTTATACACACTACAATCATGGCTTCTTTAATTATTGTACAATCTCATCTTTGCATAAGGACAATTATAGTGCGCTTTCTTATCTTTCTAAAAACTGTTTTATTGTAAAATTCTTATGGTTTTAACGAACGATACATTCTTCGACTCCTAATTGTACTGCCCATTTTCTGCTAATTGAAGCCTGCATAAGGCGAGACAAACTTTCCGAAACGAGGTTTAGACAAAAACAATTGAAATTCTTGTTCCATGGGCCCTAAAATTCCGATGCAGCTGGGCAAAGAAGAGAGACATTGAGGTAGACAGAGACGAGAGAGGCAGAGATATGGAAAGAGAGGTGAGCTAGAAAAAGAGAATGCCTACTTTCCTAGGGGGGCCCTGGTAAGGTGGAGGCCCTTAGCAATTGCCCACTTTGCCCATGTCAAAACGTCTCTGAGTAAGGCCACGGCGTATAAGGCGAGCCTGCTTTGATATCAATTCCTCTGAGCTCGCGCCTGAGCTTGCAGCAGCCGTTGACGAGACGTGCACCGGGAGGGGGCGAGCTGCCCTACCTGCGAGGAACTGAGAGACGCGCGCGCCCCTCTGACAGGAAGCACACGCTCTCTGTCGGTGCATCACAGCGCAGCTCCCTCTGTTGTTACAACTGTTCATGCTGTGAACTGATTTAAGATGAGGGGAACTTCGAAGTGGGCAAACAGCTGTACGTACAGTTACACAATGATTTTCAGAAAGCGGGCATCCTTCTTTCTGTATCGTACAGGGCAGCGGCTTTGCGGTCGTTATGTCTGTCTGGTTGCCGAAGGCGTAAACGTGGGTTGTTGTTCACACGACTCTTGCTGCGTGAACGTGAGCCCACGCCAGTGCCTCGCGAGCTGCGTTTAGGAGTGTGCGCGTGGGCTGGGACGGGGCTGGGGGAGGGGAGGGGGTTCCTTCCGGTGACCCTCCCACTAGATATTTGGGGCTTCGGTGCCCAGTGCTTCTCAGAAATAATTGAACATGGGCTAGTGTGTGGGAATGTGTTCCGATTCCTGAGAGGTTGGGTGTTCGAATATGTGTTTTGTGTCTGTGTGCGCACCTTGCGGGTATTTGCATCTGTGAATGTGTCCGTGTGGATTTCACTCCCATGCTTTATTTGAACATTTTTAAACTGTGCAGAATATATTTGTTTTCATACATAACACTTTTCCTCACAGTCCTTTACTGGTACCTTTGCTTGTAGTTGGGAAGGACACCTTGAGCATGCGGTGCTGGGCTGTAGGTAGAGCGGGTTGCGCCATGTCGTGTTCGTGGACATGCATCGGGCAGTAACTGCCTCCGCCGCTCTTCTTTTTTGCGCAGATTTACATAGCGCCTACTGGACCCGAAGGTATTGGAGTGCTTACATGAGCACCAGTTACCTTACACAATGACACATTCATTTTTGGTAGGAAATGAGAGAGTAAGTGATTTGCCCAGAATCACAGGATGCTGAGCCGAAGCCGAGGTTCGAACATGGTTCACCAGCTCTAAAGTCTGCAGCTATGACCACAGGGCAGCCATACCAGGACACGAGCCGTCTTCCCGGGCAGGGGTCTGGTGACTAGTGTTAGGAATAAGGATCTATGAAGCGCTAGACGAGATCAAGGGCGGGAGAAAGCCCCCAAAATTAAACGTAACAAAGTGAGGGAAGAAGGAGGAATAAATATTGGTATGGGGGAGGGAGGGCAGATGGAAAGCAGACGGAAAGCGGACTCGAGAAAACAATGTAAAATAAGGTATAATAAAAAAACAATATGAGAGACGACAGACAGCTATACCACTAAATTAATACATATTCGCACTTTAAAGAGGAACAATGTAGGGGAAAATAAATCTAACGAACGAGCTAAAGAAATGAAGGACAATGGATTAGATAAAAAAAATACACGGAGTGAGTTGGGATTTTGTGTGACGGAAACTCGTTTGGGAAAGAACGAGAGGAGCGGGACAGAAGGACGAAATGGAGAGTGGAATAAATTAATAGGACAGAGTGGGAGGCAAGAAGAGAAGACACAATCAAGTGTAACGTGTAAAAGCGAGGGAATGAATTAAGGAGGAAATGGAAAAAGGGGGAAAGGAAGTAAGAATTGAAGGAAGGCTAGAATAAGAAAATTGGAAAAATAACGGAGGGGCGAAGGAAATAAGGACGGGCAAAAGAAGGGAGGGGTGAGAGGTAGGGGGGATGGGGGAAGAACTGCTAAGAGATAAGAAAAGGAAGTCACACAATGTAATGGAAAGGAGGAAGAGGGGACGGAGGGGAAGAGGAAAGAAAAAGTGAAGAAGGAAAACACAAGTGAGTAAGGAAGAAAGAAAGAAAAACAGGAAGTAAGTGAGCGTGGGTATGGAGTAAAAGAGAGGAAGGGTCGAAGGAAGACTAGAAAGGAATGAACATGGAAGAAAGGAAGGAAGAAAATGAAGAAAGGAAGGAAGGAAGGTGGTATCAAGGCAGAAAGAAATGTTAAAAGAGTGGGGAAGGACGAAAGAAAGGTTTTGGTCGTAGGTGAGGTATAGAAATGAGTGAGGGAATGAAAGTAAGAGTAAAAGAAGAGGACGAGGAAGGAAGGACATAAGAAAGAAAGAAAGAAAGAAAGAGAGAGAGAGAAAGAAAGAAAGAAAGAAAGAAAGAAGGAAAGCAAATATAAGTACATTATTTTCCAGAGAATGAAGGTTTAACAAAGTATGGGTAGTGGTTACACTAGCCATGCATTCACACTTTCCTAAAGGAGAAGCTTCGGGAGCCAAGGCGCCCATGCGCAGCGTGATTTGCTTGGGAGTCACATCGGATGGGATTTGGGCTGTCTGGTGCCGGACGCGTGTCCGCGCCTCGTCAGGGTGTGCTCTGAGCCCCGTCACACCAATGTTTGCTAACAGGCTTAGAAGTATTGGCAGGTGCCTGTGCCCCCGGAGTGACAGCGGTCCGGCTCCTGAGCGCATTGATTTCCACAGCCTCGGCCACGGATTTGCCGATAAGCATCCGGGGCCGGTGAAGTTATGAGGGCTCGCGCCTGCCGAGCTGACAGGTCCTGTCACCGGCTTCCGCCTTACAACATGTCCCGCTGTCCGAGGGCAGCCCGCCGGTTAACCGAGGGGGTCGGTCGGGCGATGACCGGGAAAATGGCAAATAATCAGGGAAACGGGTTCACAGCTTAACTGTTATAGTGATTTAGCAGCCTCTACAGGGTACTGCCGGTACACGCACCTTAGCTGTGTGTGCACTGTAGCAGCCTGTGCACTAACATCGCTGTACACCTTAGCTGCCTGAACACTTTAGCAGTCTGTGCACTTAGATCGCTGTACACACCTTAGCTGCCTGAACACTTTAGCAGTCTGTGCACTTAGATCGCTGTACACCTTAGCTGCCTGAACACTTAAGCAGTCTGTGCACTTAGATCGCTGTACACCTTAGCTGCAAGAACACTTTAGCAGTCTGTGCACTTAGATCGCTATACACCTTAGCTGCACATGCACTTTGTCTGTGCCCCTAACTCACCTGCGCTTTTCGCGTGTATGTACACTCGAGCAGCCTGTACACTTAGGTGCCTGCACACTTTAACAAGCTGTGCACTTAGACGACAGTGCACATCCGCTGTCTGAACGCTTAGACGCCCTCGCCGGGACTAGGTCTTGGATCCTGTTCACTCTACGCCATGTGCGCCTTGGTTAGTTTCCTACTGCGCCCCTCCCAGTCCCACCCTCATTCACATTCCAAGTAAGACTCTTGTTCGCTTTTAACTGGTATATTTTAAGTTAAATTCAGTAGTCTATTGGAAAACTTCCATAACGAAGCTTACATTTTTGCATTTACCCCGCCCCGCATTGTTTTCCACTTTTACCAATATTTGAGGTCCTCGGCTTTGTCCCCGAGGCCCTTGAATCACAGCCCTGACTGACATCCACGAGGAATGACTGCTGACAATGTAACAGCACTGTTACCGTTTGCAAGTACCGTGCTGAGTTCCCGGACCTCCCTCTGGCCTTCCACACGTCAGCATAAGACAGAGAGCACCCTGTGGGTTTGTGCAAGCAAAATGCACTAATTCCAGCGTGCAACGAGAACACGAGAACCCCCAACGTGTGATAGCGTGGCCCTCTCTGCTTGTAACTGATATTCAGTGAGTCACGTGTAAACATGTCTCAGAGCCAACTACATGCGTTCAAAACTGTGATCGTCAACGTTAAAATGAAGCACACTTAAGCCTCCATGTGTTAACATGCATAATAATATGCAGCTTCCTTAGATTTAAAAAAAGTCTACATCTCACTCTACGTATACACGTAATATATACATCCCTCCACAAATGCTCACAGAGTACAAATATCCGCATGTATCTGCTGTGATCTTCAGTTGCACACACGGTGTACAGATCCATCATAACACATGTACATATTATATACAGAAACTCCCACATTACCACATACACATCTCCCTGCATTCATTCTTAATATATAGGTTTCTCCAGGTTTAGGGACAATGTACATAGATGTCTCCAGACCACAAGTAAACATAATATACAGAACTCAACACATGCAGACACAGTTTGCAAATCTCTGCAGATCGTATGCAAATCTAGTAAACAAAAACCTCCCCTATATGTACACACACAGAAAGCTTAACAAGTGCACAAAATATAATATACTGATCCCTTAAATATGTGTACGTGAGACAGAAACCTACATGCATAGACACGTAGAGGCACCCAGACCACATGTAAACATAATATACAGTAAATTTCACATCTGCACACAGTGATGGCAGGACGTGTAATCATAATGTGCAAATTCCGTCACTTTGAGACACAATATACAGATCTCTCAGACTACAAGTAAAATAAATGCACAGAAAACAACACTTGTATGCGCAGTATACTAATCCCCCCAGACCACATGTAAACGTAACATGCAGAAAACTGCACGTATACACACGTACAGGAACCTTCCCAATGTTTTAAAAAATACAGAGCCCTCCACGTGTACACGTAAGACACAGAAACCGACAGGCGCAGAGCCGTCTACACTACACACAGTATACAGGCAACTCTTTGAGTAAACGTAAAATAAAGAACTCACCGCCTGTAAGGCTGAAATACATATACCTATAATGCAAATGTTTCTGCATGATGCCAATTTAGACACCCTCAAAGGCAAATTAATGAAATATTCTCAAATAAAAGGGAAGTTTTCGTGACGTATATAATTGTCGGTGCTTAGAGAACGACGTCTAAGGGGGCACATTTGCTGAGAAAGTAACGACGCAGGGCTATGAACTCGATAATGCAAATACGAGAGTCAGTGACGTGCGCTTTAGGGAGAGTGACGCACACGGCGGTGACGCTTCTCCCTGGGTGGAGTGACAGTCAGCAGGTGAGGAGAAGCAGGGTTCAGTTTCAGTGTGAGTTCACCCTCTCGGACCTCAGCCCGTCTCCTCACGCCACCTTCGGTTCCGGGTGTGCCCTCCCCTGGGGGTCGGAGTTTATGCCAGAGCAGACGCGCCTTTGTTTTAATGATGCGTTGACAGCGTTTTCAGGCAGACCTGATTTGGAGGGGAATGTTGTCGGGCTCATGTATATAACAGTGTTTCCCTAGCGATCACCTCGCCGCACCTCTGCCGCGAACTCAGTGCGCAGCGGAGCGGCCACTCACTACTGCTCCGGGACAGTCAGTGGCGAGGATGGGAGGGTACCGGGCGCTCAAAGGGTCTTCCCCACACGCCGCCATGTGTCCGCGTGCGGTCGTGTGTGAAAGTGAAGATTAGTGTGCCAAGCACGCCCGTGCGACCCTGACGTACATTATCTTTGAGTCAAGTATGAGTGAACTCTTATTGTCGAGACACCCATTAACTCCCCTCTTTCACATAATGAAAGCTGGTTCACAACCAGGAAGTTGGCAGCCGGTGAAAGCTGCAAATTAACTACCGAAAACACTCTTTTAGGGCAAAAAAAAAACAAAACCGTGCAAATAAAGTCTGGGCCATCACCAAAAGCTATATCACCTGAATAATTAAGCAAAGGAAAGGTGGAAGAGAGGCGTGCAGATTACATGATGAAATGAGACAGGTATTTATTGAACGCACTTGCGTGGTTTCGCAGGTGTGTGGACAGCCGTATAATCTATCCCCTCTTGTTCCCATGGGGTCATCCTTAGGACTTGAAAATAAAGCCCCCGGGCTGTAGGTCTGAGAGGGAGAGGCGTACTTTGAGGGGGATACAGGTATGCACGAAATGGTGTCACCGAAAAGAAGCACTGGCAAAACGAATAGGTCTGGCCTTTTGGTTTTGAAAAGGAATGCTTTGTTTTTTCATGTTTTTCGCAAAACTTTAGTGTTGGGGGAGCTACTGACCCCTCGACGACATGAAAAGTTTAACATTGGCTAAAACCAAAATTATATATTGTGGGAGTGCCCTTGTAAAAAGGAAAGAAGGCCCACTCACGCTAGCCAAAGGCAAATGACCCACCACCCCATGCTGTATGTTGAAGTCGGCGGAAGAACAGTATGATTGACACAGCAACAGACCACGAAGAAGCCTGGCTGAAACCCCTAAAAGTAGGCAGATTTTTATATACATTTATAAAATCAAAAAGTCTTGGCTAACCGCAACACCTAATCAAAATTGCGAGAGCGGTAGGGATAGGAATTGCTTCAGTGACCAGTTGTTTACTTTTCCAAAGTGTGACTCCGAGCTAAAAATGCAACAACTAATGACCTACCACAAAGGTTGCAGCCCTTTGAAGCAGATCAAATCAACTTTGGGAGTTGCGCCAAAAACCGTCCACGCACGCTTCTCAGTGCGCCGAATGAAGCCAAATCCTTTGAATGGGGCGATAATCCTGGGTTCATCGAGGTGGACGAGAGAATGTAGAACAAGGAACTCTTTATTTGCATATGCAGAATAATAGTGACCAAAGGCGCGCAGATCAAACGATGTAAACACTCATGTTGGTAGCCATAACCATGGAAAGTTCTGAAGTTTACTAAACAGCAGGGCGCGATTTGCGCTTGTGTTTTTTTTTCTGGTCAGAGTTTGCACCTCTTCCATTTGGTCTACCTCAGAAAATGAAATCAGAAAAACTACGTTCTTGTTTCTTTTCTTATATAGTGAGGCAGAGGAGCGCTTTCTTCAAAGGCTATCTTGTATTAGTAAAATCATCAATAAAGACAATGGCACATATTCACAAGGAGCTATCACCGAATTAATGGCCCTTTGCACAGCCAAAGTCGTGATAAATTTATCCCCATCCGTTCTTCTTGTCTCTGAGGACCTGGTCTATCATAGCGCCATGGAACCGTTCCGGTGAACGCGCACTTAATAAATAATTTAAAACTCAAACTCAAACTCAAACCCACCATTCACAAGCAAGTGCTACCAGCCCACAGCACCAGTTTTCCCGCGATAGCAGACGCAAAAAACATCGCCACGGAGGAACCACGCAAATATCGTTAATGAGATGCAGAGTAGGCGTTCCCGTGGCAAAACCCGCAACAACACCACACCTCAAAATTCACAATGACCAGACAGAACCGTGAAAAAACACACAAAACATGTGATAAGCCGCGTTAGCAGCAGGAAATTTACACCTACTCTGACCTGGTGTAAAGTCGGACCACAGTCTGCAACACAAAAGGGAGCACAGCCCAACCTGAAGACAAACAGATGCCATGGAGCAACTGAACTTGCAGCACGACACCCAAGAGGGCCACAAAACCTACCAACACCACACCAGACCTGCAACGCCCCCCCCCCCCCGGGCACACCCCCAAACCCGGAACAAGAAACTGTACACCAACACCACGAATCACCAAACAAATATGTTGCCTGAGGCCGCACAAGCAGGAAAATCAACATACATGTGTCGCCAGAAAATGGAGAACCAGTCATACAGCAATGTAATCACCAAAGCAACACACCATACAAACAAAAGACAAAACAACCATTCAGATGAGTCCTAGCGGGTCCACACTGGACATCCAACAGAAGAAGGTGTGCCATGCGCCCAACAAAGGAAAGAGAGGGAGAGAGCGAGGGAGAGAGACGGAGTGAGAATGCACAAGCAGCGCAAGGCCTTGCAGGGCTCCTGGCACCACATGCCAACACGTGTGTGTGTATCGCCATCCGTACACCATGAGTCCAGGACCATGTCCCAATCTCAGTAACAAAGCCACATCACATTCTGAAACTGTAAGTAGTAGTCAGACAAACTTCAGGGATGAAAGCTCCATTGTTCCAATGCAGAAGGCGGGAGGACACCTGCACCTCTGACCTTTGTCCTGAACACTCCTGAAACACACTGAGGGAGATGCCATGGCAGATGTGGACGCCTCCCACACCACGCATTGCGCAAAGGAACCATCCAACTGATCCACAGCTCACACACAGAATTCCCTGCCTGAGGTACCCCGCATGGGATAGCCTTGACTGTCACGGAAGCAGCAACCCATTCTGCCCAACGTTGCACACACATTCAACTTTTGCTCAGAGCTGTGGCATATCCTCCATACAACTGCTGCCGTATAGAAGAGTGCCGGTTCCACGAGACGCACCAAGGCAATGGCAGGCCATACTGGGCACATGCACAACCCCCGTCACGTGGAACAGTACCGTGCACGCATGCTGCATTTACTGGGCACAGTGAGTGTTCCATGGATGTCTTCCTATCCAACACAACGTTAGCTGAACTGGATTATGGGAGTGTAACCGAGACAGCTGTGCATGGGATGCCTTGACATACTGCGTATGTATTGGCAATTGTGCATGGGAGATTGCACAATTCCTCATGTACAGTGACCACATAGAGGAGCTACCCTATTGGGCTGTCTTGTGGATTGGTGAAACAGCATGGGCTGCGCACACCTGCCCGGACCAGTTAATGGATTGGCTCACCCCGGTGTTCCTTGAACACGACAACAATGTACTATTGGAACACATTGCATATGAAGCTGCGTGGGAATTCATGGACGAGTAACTACGTTCCTGCAGCCACAACTGATTGCTACCCACAACACAGGTCCCAACAACATGTTGCATTGTTGGGATGGTTGACATATACCAACACAACAGAAAACACTTCTGCCAATGTCCGAACTCTGGATGCATGTGCGTAAAACAACACGTGTGTACACACACCTGTGCAAGGTGAGGCAGGTCCATGGTCGTATCAACACAGCTTCGTTTGGCAACGTTGCCAATTCAGGCACACTGCTGGGGTAAAGCACACACAAAGCACTGTGGCACAACATGTGAACCTGTCGGAGCCTTTTACCTGAGCAGTCAGCAGAGCAGACAATAGGCGCACTATGGTGGCAGAGCACAATACAGATCCTATGGGCAGTGAGTCGTGCCCCCTCACACGGGGTAATGGGCAGATGCCAAACAACACCTGACTCATCCAGGAAGGCAAGGTGGCCTGGGAGCGTTGCCATCCGTGATGATTTTCGTCCATTGTTGCAACAACAATGTATGAACCTCAACATGTACCCATGCTGTGTCCAAGTGTCTTTTACATATCCCTGCCTTTTGTGGCCGTTGCCTTGTCCATACTGACATGCACATGCCAAAAAAGTCACCCACTGGTGTCTAACTGTGAGGTGTGTTGATTGGATTGCCCACTCGTGTGCCACAATGAGCATCGTCCCTACGCAGGGAGGGACGAACTGACGCATGTGCAATGGTGGTGTGTCACTTTTGCAAGTTCAACCTCGGTGAGCCAGACATGGTTTTGGGATAGGTGCTGGCCAACATGTGCACATATGTGACTACAGCAATGTGAGTATGGTGTGCAACCTCTAAACATGTGGAGCAATGTCATACATCATAACAGAATGTGTACACACAGATGTGTGTAAGTGGGTATGTGATCTGCTGTTCTGTTGTCACATGTGATGTAGACCACCACACCTGGCCTGATACCCATTTGGTCAGTCCTACCCACAGCCCTATTCAACACATGGATGTGTGCCTAGTTTGGGGGGTCATGAGATTATTGTTGATGTGCAATGGGGACACAGCTAGTACTCACCTTCACAGTCAACCACTTTGCCATGTGTCTCAGGGATACGCATGCACATAGATGTAAGTTACCATGGTGTACCTTCAAGTGCAATCATTGTCCCAACATCCAGCCATACTTCTATATGTGAGTGAACATAGTAATGACACATCTGTGCGATTTAGAATGTTTTATTCACATTCAGGTGAGTGATGGAGCTGGTTCTGTACATTGCCATCCAAGCCCACATCACATGGAAGCCCAGGGGTGGGCCAAACACAGTCCTTTGGGGATTGAGAAGTGATTAGGAAGTGGGAGAGTGCAGTCCGCAGCAGGATTTTTGTGAAATTGGCCAGGAGTGATGAAATGCCAGTTGTGGAAAATGACTAAAATTAGGTATACATAAGCGGCGTTCATTTATGTTCACCACAGCCACTGTTGAAAGTAAAGCGACAATCATGAAACAGTAGCCACGCCATCCTGTCCCTTTTAGGCCCCATCGCGAACGTAGGTGGCAGCCATTTTGTGTGTCACAACCTCTCTGCCCACTGCCAATAGCCTGCGCGTCTCTCCCCCTCACTCCCCAGCCTCGCAAGCATTCCCCCGCGCCCCGACAGCCCCCGGTATCTCCTGCTTGGGCCATAAGCGCACCTCTAGCGCGACCCTGTCTCCGAGCCACATCCCGTGCTGAACCCCCTCGCTCTTTCATCTCATTCATGGAACAGGCCCTTTTGATAACCTCTTCCTCCCTGCCCGATTGTCCGGCCTGATCCCAGGCCATCACCTAGCCCAACAGATACGGTTTATTGCCCCTTCCAGTAAGACCTCGCCTCACATCAAAGGAGCGGGGATTAATCAATGCCTCCACACCCTTAGATCCGACCGATCGCCCGCATTCCTGTTCCCAGTGGAATGTCCAGCTGCGGGATAGCCATCATGCTGAGATTTGGGTGGGGACCCCTACTGTAGATATGTGTGAGAACGGGCCTGAACCGGGGATTCCAGAGATGCCTTTTTCGTACTTCAAAGCAAAACCACTGATGTCATAAATGTAATAAAGCCATAAACTTGTGTATAAGAGGCCAGGCCTCAGAGATGCGGTGAGAGCACCTCGAGAAGATACCCTGTTGTCTGATTTGACGTGTTCTGCTCCGTCGGAATAAACTCCTGTTTCCTGCCTTCTGTCTCCAGCGCCTGCCTCTTTGTTTGGTAATCTCGAATGGTATGAGAGGCGGCTAACGACGGGCAAATACTGAAGGGTTCTTGGTCGAATTCGGCCCTACCTTTTCTACAATTGGCGTCCCAAACGTGGGGCCCATCAGCGACACGTGGATCCAGTGGGAGAGGTCCCAACGACAGAGTGAACGACTGCAACGATCGGGAAGTGCACCTGCCCGATAGACCCTCGTCTGGCAGACGATCATCCTAACTTCACTGGTTCTGAGCAGACCTCTCTCGAGTGATCTACGGTCCTGACTGGGAACCATCAGGAGTGCCACAGCAATTACGGAGAACAGAGGACGATCAGGCGCTGGAAGCGGAAGACGAGAAACTGTCCATGCGGTCCGGGTAAGGTCGTGTAAACACGACAAATTGCGAATTGATTGTTTGAAAATACTAGTATTACTCATTTGATTGTTTCTGAGAGATTCTCTATTTGCAAACAAGCACAGAGTCGCCATACTCCGTTTAGTCTTTGCAGATAGTGAAGGGTAGGTAACGCAGGCCTTTGCCCCCATTGTAATCCGTCGTGCCTACTTCCCTCTCCATTTGATTGATTGTTATCCAAGCATTTACTGTTTTGGAATTGGTTCTCTTTGGATCATTCTCTATTTGCAAACAAGCACAGAGTCGCAATACTCTGTTTAGTCTTTGCAGATAGTGAAGGATAGGTAACGCAGGCTTTTGCCCCCATTGTAATCCGTCGTGCCTATTTTTATCCCTCATTTGATTGATTGTTTATCCGAACATTGATCGTTCGGAATTGGTTCTCTTTGGGTTATTCTCTATTCACAAATAAGCACAGGGTCGCAATACTCTGTTTAGTCTTTGCGGATAGTGAAGGATAGGTAGTGCAGACTTTTGTCCCCTTTGCAACCCGTCATGCCTATCTTTGCCCCGTTTGTTGGTAGTTGGTTCAGCCCGGACCGTTTATTAGAGGTAGATTATCCGGCTCCACCGGAGGACGCCCCTAATAAAAAGGACATAAATAAAAAAATAAAAAAAATGCGGATTAGCCGCTGTATCGTGCTAGCAAACAATAACATAAAAATCGTTAGGAAAAACAAAAGGAATCGAGCAAAATCAGTAGGCCACTGATGGGATCTCTTTTTGACCTTGCTAAATTAGAAACATTAGGAACAACCCCTCATGAGAAATATGAAACTAGTGAGAAGAATCGAGCTCGACGCCATGATGGCTACAAGACAGCTCGGCTCCACCGCCCACCCCGCCCAAATAACGACAAACCCTATGCAAATATTATAAATATATACAACACTCCAGCAAAATAACATGTTAAAACTTTTTATTAAACAACTATTTACATGGCAGCCGGCTGCAACAACAAAGCCAAATGCATTTGCCGTCTGCTTGACGCTGTTCCTGTTGGGCTACTTTGAGTTACTTTTTAGTAGGCTTTGGGCTATAAAAAAGTCTACAAAAGCCGTCAACCGGCGAGGTAGCGTCGGTGGCGGCCCGTTGTGCGAATAGGCCGGAGGCTACCCAACGCGCCAAGACCTGTCCCCGGACCATCCAGAGGTGATGTCCAGCAAGTTGTGTGCGGGGGATGCCTTGCTGATGGCTCCCCCCTTTGTTGCCTGGTCCAGCCATCCTATAATGCTGCGTCAAGAGATGGCGTGGGGTGCCCGGGGGGGAGGCGACGTGAACGGGCCTCCCCCACCTCCCCAGGAGGAGGTTCCTCAGCTGCAGCAGGGCGACCCTTAGCGTTTCACTCGCCGGTCATCTGCAGCAGGGCGACCCTTAGCGTTTCACTCGCCGGCCAGCTGCAGCAGGACAACCATTAGCATTTCACCTGCCGGACGGTTGCACCAGGACTGCCATTGGCGTTCCACTCGGTTGCATGGCTGGGGGACCCGCTCCGGTGGCCGGGGTGAAGAGCGGCTGCTGCTGCGGCACGCTCAAAATGGCGGCCGACACCCCGGATTTGGGCTTGGTCCATTAGAACGGCTCTGGGCTACCTTGGAACTCGGATGCTTGCCTGCTCGGGCATGAGCCCCACTCTTGAAGACGCCCTCCCAGTTTTAAAAATTCTACGAAAGTAACTGGCCCTCGACTCCCGCAGGCTTCCGGTGGGGGCCACCGCCACTGTTGCTCGACTATCCCCCATGGATATGCCGCTGCCCCGGGCGACCGCCACCTTATCCACATCTGGTGTCGAAGGAAAGACTGATTCAACGTATCTGTGGAGGGATACACCTGCTGTCCCGCTCTCCGGAGTGGCCGCGACGTGGCCGCGAGAGGATGGTGCTCTCATGATGACGCCAGCTTTTGTCTGAATTACCAAGAGACACTCGATCAGCTCCGGTGGGACCTCAGCGTGGCCCGGTAGGGAAAATTTTGCCTTCCTCGCTTTTAAATTGCAGTCCACACCGCCTGTCCTCTCTGCTGGCATTAACGGAATCTTTTGAACTACCGAAATGGATTCTGGTCCGACCACTTGTTATTGGAGGCATTTGGACTATGCTCTGGGCCCGCCCGGTCTCGACAAAAATGGCGCCAGTATGGGCGGGACTCGCAATTCCATATGACGTTCTAGTTGCCTAAACCTTGATGTTATGGGATATGTATGCGGTCTTTGTACACGTGGCGGGCGGGAAAGAGTGCGGACTGAACATGCGAACAAACCTATTGATGTGTTTTTTTGTCATTTTTGTATTATTAAAGCTCCGAAGTAAATGTTACTCATGATACTCGCCCATGGTATACGTATGAACGATTTTATTGTAACTGATCCTGTTTTACTTTCAATTATAAAATCAACCTTCACTGATCCTGCAACCGTTTGTCACGTTTAGTTTTTCCAATTAAATGGCTCGCTCGTTACGTACTCCTGTACTACAGTGTAATATCTCCTTACCTCATGTGTTTCCCGTCTGCCCCGTGGCCGGCCTGTATGGCTGGAGGTCCGTATTTGAATACTGACATTTTTACAACCAAGGTTTTAAAAGAAAAATATATGGAGCTAGCATCGTAACAGTCATTTAGATTGATAGGGTTGTTTTTAAAATACCATGCTCTGCGAACAGGAACGACCCTATACCGCCGTAAACCTTTTCTTTCCCGCGAATGAAAACATGAATCCGTCACCCCCCACCTTATACTGAATACCCCTGGTCTTTGACCCTCTCCTACACGTGGTCTGTACTACCGCCCTCGGGCGATCTATGTAATGAACAGACTACCATTGGTTATCTTTGCCGCACTACCAGCTCCTGTGGGCTTCAATGCCGAGACATAAGGGACTGCAGCCCAGAGAGATGAGTCGAGTATGTGGTAGGTAAAAACATTTTCGTGTTTATGCGCGCTGATGTGCTTTGAACGCTGCACCCCCCCCTTTTTCTTTTTCTTTTTGCAGGTTACATCGGAATTTCAGCTGAAGTATGGAGAAGACCTAAAACCGCACTGTGTTCCACGCTAGGAAAATAGGCTAGCTCCGTGAGACGGTACATTATATGTAGGGGCTATCTCTGGGAGCATGAAAAATTGTATGGTATGAATGTGCGCATGGGCCCTGATTTGTACGGTATGAATGTGTATGTGTGGCGCACGTCTGGGTCAATAAAAGAATGCTTTTTGTATGATTGAGGCGTTGATCGAGCGGTTAATGGAATAAGAAAAATAAGCCCGAACATGGTACCTGCATGTGAAAAACGAATAAAGATATAGCACTTTCCTTACTTAGGAACGACTCTCTCTGGAGCTAACGACTGGGGGAGTGGCCTATGCCAGAAACTCAAAGGCCTATTTCAGTACGATGAACCCAACCCCAACCTATATCCCAAATGAACGCCCTAAATGACGCGCACCAGTGAGTCAACTTAATGTGCAGACTAGATGAGAAAACTTAAGGATACCCCGGGTTGGGGTTCATCCAAAATCCCCCCTCAGCCCAGAAATTAGGGATATTGTCATGTTTTAGATTTACCCCCTCTTCTTCCACCCTCATAGAAAAGTCAGAATTGCACCATCGCACGTCCGACAGACACCCCTCCTTTACCTCAACTTGGATCATCATTTGTTAGATGTTGGAAGACCCCACCGTGAGTATAAACACGACTGGACCAGTGTCCGACCAATTAAAAGGAGTAAGTATTTATTGAAGCGAGGTTACCAACAGAAATTGTCTGCTATTAGGAAGGAAGGAGAACGAAGAGCTCGACCCCCAAATGAATTAAATGGAGTACTGAAAATATGCAACACGCATGAAAAGGCTCTTTTGCCAAAAATAGCCCTCTGTTTTATTTTAAGTTTTCGTACTTGATGTATGTACTGTCGCACCCTATCTGGTATTTGTGTATATGTAAACTATGAATTTATGTTTTCCCTCAGCTTGTGTTTTATACGTGAAACTGACCCGTACTGATCTATATGTGTGTGCACTGAATAGCCTATTATCATACACGTCTCACTCTCTCTCTCTTTTTATGTTGTACGTGTACTAATAGCCTATTTGGTACGCACGAAGCTCTCTCCCTCTGAGGGCTCCCTTGCTCCCTTATGAAAAAAAAAATGACGACACTGTACCTCGCCGGTACAGGTATAATTGGCTTTAGACACGACGGTGTTTGAACAAATTGACAGAAACAAAACGATCATATTTAGCCATATTACTACCTCTCCTTTCTGTAAAATGATGGAACTTAATTGGCTGAGAAAGAAAGGACAGGTAAGACGACTGATGTCCCCTAATCTGACCCTTAAAAGGGGACTATATGTCAGTGGCTTTTGTTTTAAGTACTTTGGTAACACCACCCTCATCGTTCGGATTACCACCGCCCATTGCACAAAAATAGAATGTCCGATACGTCCCCGTTTCTCCAGAATGGTCCCAGTTCTGTACCAGCCGTCCCAGAAAATCTTAAAGACTGTAGCTATAAGCCCATGATAATAGCATTTCACACTTTTTATAAATTAACAGACCTTGAAGAAACATATAGCTCAACAGGATTTGTTTTAGACAAACGCGAGTCTCTACTGAAGGAGCCGGTTGGAATTCGATAAACCATGTGATTTTTAGATATCAGACTTCTTGCCACGTTCGCAAATATAACAGGAGTAGAAAACCAGACAGACAGGATGTTTGAAAATAGAAAAAAATGCTTGCCGACCTGCGCTACAGCAATGATGCATGAGTTAACAAAATACACCGATGTAAGGATTACTAAGCATCCACCCTATCGTGACCAATGAACGTTTCCCCAACTACTTGGGGTTGAGAGAGAAATTAAAGTGTGTAAACGTCTTCCCCTGCCAATTCTCTAAAAACTGTTTTTTTATACTCATTTAAGGATAACGTGCAGTCGTCGGAGGAGAGGGGCCGGATGTGACGCACAGCCTGGCTGCAGATCGGGAATACCTATGACCTCGACCAAGGTGGAGCCACGGAGCAAAGAGTTGCGGGACAAGGCACCGTTCTCAGCGTGGAAAGTGAAGGAAAGAAGGGCCGCCCAGAAGCCCCTGCACGTTGATGAGCTCGTACCGAAAGTCCCAGCCCATTGTGCCCGATTGATGGGCCCACTTGCTTGAAATTTCTGCCCTCCTTGGTCCGTTTCGGATCTGATCCCACTCCACTCTCTCTTGCCTCGGCCTCCCAAAGCACGCCCCCATCACCCCCACCCCTTTTTTCATATGGAATTTTTGAACTTGACTCTGAGAAAAAAGACAGCACAAAAGATAGAATAGGGTTTGTCATGAAGGAAGAACGGAATACGGGTACCCCGCCTAAGATACCTATGATAGATTAGTTAGGGAACAGGACAAACACAGGTCCAAGGTTGTCCAAGGTATGTGGAAACTGATGGAGTGCCGTGCAAGTGAAAAACGTGTGTGAAAATAAAAATGACTCTTCACAGGCTACCAGTTCGTAGCCTGTGAAGAGGTACCGACGGATAGAGCGTGGCCTCAGCCACCGAGCAGTAGCCGGTCGAGGTGCGGCTTACCCCCACATAAAGCTGGGGATGAAGAAATAGCTCTCAATCTACACACACATGGGACGCATGTCTGGTAGGGTGGTATCATACCACTGATCTATTTTCTTCTGATGAAAAGAATTAATTTGATAAGTTTTGTAATTCAATACATTTTCTTGCAGTAGCACATATCATTTTTAAGGTCCTGAAGAAAGCCGAGCCAATGAGCTACACGGCTGAAACATGTTGACCTCACGTACAGCCAAAAGATAGTAACAATTTCTTAAAACTATCAGGCGTTTTTATTACATGACATTAGGACAATCCCTAATAAACATATTTTTTGTCCTCTTAGTCATTTTTATTTTCACACACGTTTTTCACTTGCACTGCACTCCATCAGTTTCCACATACCTTGGACAACCCCAGTGGCTGATATCTCTGAGAGTAGTTGGTTTTACATCTATGCACACTAGCCCGGAAATGACATGGGCTACATGTGACCCCTCTCTCTGAGTTTTCCAGATGACGAAGTTCCGCCAAATGAGTGGGCTGATGGAAACTCTTCTCAAGCCAGGAATTGGACAAGATATGTTAAACTGGTGAATTGTATACTTCTAAGTATTAGAGATTCTTCTGTCACACCAAATAGACCGGTTTCCTCTTTATAGTTAGTCAAGTTTGTATTTAGGGGTGGCTAGAGGGCGCGCTTTCGGAATGGCTGCCTAGACGCGCAGCTCCCGTTCCTTGGCACAAGATCCTCCACTGATCCTGCGCCACGGGGTGCTACATCGCCCCAAAAATTCATATCCTGAGCCCTAGCATCTTTCTCCACACCCGGTCCAAATTTGGCAGATCTGCGTGCACCGGAGCCGAAGATACAGGCAGCTGCAGCGTTGCCGACTCTGCCACTGGAACTGAGGCGAGCGCTGGCACGGCTGCCATTTTCACGCGACCCTGGGGATCGCCACGAGGCTGCAGGCCGCTCTTCGTCGCCACGGCCTGCGGACCCACTGCGAGGAAGTGCGGCGGTCGCTGCGCAGGTAGGAGACGGCTGCGAGCCCTGCCTGGGGCTGGATCGCCCCCCCCCCCTCCTCCAACCGCCGCTGGACCCTCACTGCTGGTGCTAGGGGGGGGCTGCTCTTCACTTGCCAGACGGAGCTCTGACCTGTCCGGACTGCTCCCCTGCTTCACTGGCGGTGCCGGCTTGCGCGGCGCGGCTTGGCGGACCTGCAGGGATTGGGGACTGCCCCGCCGCGCTGGCACTTACCGCTGGTGCGTGCTCCTTGCCTGCGGACCACTGCGCCGTCTCCACGCCGGATGGCCCTGTCTGGCTGAAGATTTGCTGTATCTCTGCCCTGCGTGGAGGCCCTGTGCTACCCCCCCTGCGAGGCGCTTCCTGTGAGGCACGCTATCTTGCCACTGACCGACGCTGCCCGTCCTGCTGACCTGGATCCTGTTGCCCTGGGCTGTTATAGACCCTACTACCTGGGACTTGTTCTCCATAGGCCCAACACAGATAGGGGCCTCCACGAGGCTTGCATATCCCTGCTCGGACGCTCACGGGCGCTTCACCAGGGCCTGGGGGGGTGCACACCGGAGGGGCCCAGCGACGTTTCTACTGCTCTGCTCTATCAGATCGTGCTGCGTTTGGACCCGCCTGCCCACCCCCGACTGCCCACTCCTTACGAGGCCTGTACTCCTATCGGACTGCCCTGCTACTGCCCGTCCGGATTTGTGATCCGTCGCTAGGAGTTGCCATGGGGCGACCTGAGAATCGCCAGCCTAAACTGAGCTTTGATAACGCGCGCAAGGGCGCTAGGTCGACGCAGATGAACCCAGGGCCGAGCACATCTTCTCCACAATCCAACCCCCCGCCCCCGGCACCGGTGGCGGATCTTACAAGCCTGATCCAAGAGATGCGGCAGGGTTTCGCCACTGTCGTGGAGAAGGTGGATGGGGTCACGGCCCGATTGGATGCCCTTGTGCACAAGGTTGACCGCCATGAGGAACGCATTACGGCTGCGGAGCAACGGATCTCCGACAATACAGATACCACCGCGACCCATACGTCACAATTGGCCAGGATGGACAACCTGCTACGTGTCATAGCGGCAAAGAACGAAGATTTGGAGGCACGAAGCCGCCGCAACAACGTGCGCATCACGAACGTGCCGGAATCCACGGCCACGGGCAGAATGGAGCTCTACGTGGAAAAATTGCTTAAAGGGTCCATAGGAGAGGACGCTTTTTCTCCTCAGTTTATAGTGGAGAGGGCCCACCGATCACTGGCACCAGTGCCCCAGCCTGGCTTACCTCCTAGGCCTATAATAGCGCGGCTTTTGAACTATCGTGATCGCGACACGGCCCTCAGGGCAGCCCAAACTCAGAAATCACTGCAGTATAATGGGCTTACGTTCTCAATCTATCCTGATTTCACACCGATGGTCCAGGACGAGCGGCGCAAGTTTCTGCCCGTAAAGAAAAAGTTACGGGAAGCCCAAATTGACTACGCCCTTCTCTATCCGGCGAAACTACGAATTACCCATCAGGGTAAACAGCGTTTCTTTACCAACCCGCAGAAGGCCGAGGATTTTTTGAAATCGGTCCGACCAACGCGCAGAGGCGAAAATGTGCCTGCAGAGGACCTGGAGAATGCTGATTTACCCCCTGGACAACAAGATAATTAACTATATTTGCGTGGTAAATGCACAGTGCCGGCCACAACGGATGGCCCTCCATCAGCGTATCAAACTTTTTGTGACTGGAGTGCTGTGAGAACGATGGACCTGCATGGACACGGCACCCCTGTGGTAATGTATGCCAAGGACCACTCCCTTGGCCTTAGTCTCCACCGAGGGTGGTACAGTACTGGAGCTAAGGACCAGGTAGTGGCAGTGCGCACTCTATGCTCTACCCCTACTGGGTGTTCCCCATTACTTGGTTGTGTTTTTTGGAGTTGCTTTTGCAGTTGAAAGGGGGGTGGGGGCGGGATTGCGAGGGTGGGATCCATGGCTTCTGGCATGTTTGGGATGCTGGGGTGGGTGGGGGGAGGTTGGATTTTACGAGGCTTCTGTTGCTTGGACTGTATTTTTATCTGCTGGACTGGTGTTTCTTTGGGTGGGGGTGGGGCGGCCGGGGCACTGTCATTAGGCCTGCTAGGTCACTTTCACATATAGACTTTCTGCACCCATGGCGGTATCGAATGCGAATACTAGATTGACGTGCTTATCGTGGAATGTCAGGGGGCTGAACAATGCTAAAAAATGCAGAAATGTCATTGCCTATCTGAACAGACATCATGTACAAGTTGTTATGTTGCAGGAGACGCATCTGCCTGCTCAGGGCACTGCCGCTTTTGCGACGAAATGGGCTAGCACCCGTGTTTTTTCCTCGTACTCGACCTATGCCAGAGGGGTTGCGGTGCTTATTGCCCGCGGAGTGCCTTTTCATCATCTCGGAGAGGCAGTGGACAGGGAGGGGCGGTATGCTTTACTATGGGGAAGGGTTGGCCGCGATGTCTATATATTTGTATCTATGTATGCACCGAATGTTGATACTCCTGCCTTTTTTTCCACATTGTGGGGGAAGATTGTAGCTGTTGGGGCAAGACATGTTATATGGGGTGGTGATTTCAACCTCGCACTGGTGCCCCCCGTGGATAGGGCGGATGGTGTCAGCTCCTACAAGCCCAGGTCCAGGGAGACGCTGGAGGGAATCATGGAAGAGGGTGGTCTCTTGGATGCCTGGAGACATCTGCATTCTCAGGGGCGGGAAGGGACACACTTTACCTCTCACACAGGGACATGGGCGCGACTTGACTACTTCCTAGTTAACAGAGAAGCTGCTGCAGAGTTGCTGAGAGTAGAGCACCTTCCTAGAACCTTTTCCGATCACTGTCCTGTGTCTATGCAATTCACCATTCCCGGGTGGGACGATCCACGACCTCAGTGGAGACTGCGTCCTGATATACTCTTGGACAATGTTTTCTGCACTGAACTGGGGGAGGAGATAGCAGATTTCTTCCCTAGAAATAAGGGTTCGGTAGAGTCAGTTGAGCACATCTGGGAAGCTTTTAAGGTCACCATCAGGGGCTTCTGCATCTCCAAAAGTCATGGGGTGCTGCGTGATATCCTTCAGTCCATTTCTACACTGGAACGCGAACTGCGGACTCTGGAACACCGCATGATCACAGATTCTGACCCTCACTTACACGCCACCTTTAGAGAGACACTGTCAAAATTTGAAGAAGAGGCGGCCAGGGAGGTGAAGTACCGGGGCAAACACTGGGTGGCCCGGAGATATTGTGAGGGGGATAGGCCCGGAAAGGTGCTTGCTGCACTCACACGACCACCACGGGTGCACAACACTATACTGGAGCTTATTGATGACACCGGCACGGCTGTCAGGGACCCGGCAGAGATACTATCCACTTTCACAGCACACTACTCTTCACTTTATACCTCTACGGCACAGGTACACACTTCATATGCTACCTACCTTAATGATGTGGCGCTGTGCTGGCTCAGCGATGGGGACAGGGAGTTTCTTGCGGCTCCCTTCGAGCTGGATGAGATCCGTGAGGCCATCATGTCCCTTCAGAATGGCAAGGCGCCGGGGCTCGATGGCTTACCGGCCGAATTTTATAAAACCTATGTTGACATAATGGCACCGGTGCTCAGTGAGGTCTTCACGGAATCTCTGGCCGATGGGATACTTCCCTGCTCTATGCGTGAAGTGGCGATCACCTCCCTTCTGAAACCGGATAAAAACCCTGCCACTTGCGACTCGTACCGTCCACTGTCCCTTCTGAACTGCGATGTTAAGATACTGGCCAAAGTCTTAGCTACCCGGTTGTCGCTGCTCATGACCCGGATTGTCCTGCCTGATCAGTCTGGCTTCGTGGCAGGGAGATCTACGTCCCACAATCTTCGCACCCTTTTTACCTTGCTTCGCACGGTCCACCCCGACACCCCTATCGCTGCCGTGTTCCTAGACGCCACTAAGGCATTCGACTCGATCGAGTGGCCATACCTGTTTTCGGTTTTAGCCAGCATGGGTTTCCCCAAATTATTTCTCTCTTGGGTTCGACTTTTGTATACGGACCCGACGGCGAGGGTACTAATCAATGGCCGCCTGTCACAACCAATTGCACTCACCAGAGGCACCCGTCAGGGATGCCCGCTCTCTCCCCTGCTATTTGCCATCGCGGTCGAACCACTCGCCTGTCGTATACGGCAGTTACACCGAGCGGGGGCAGTGCACTGCCTGCAGCGGCAAATAGATGTCTCACTTTATGCTGATGATATCACGCTCTATGTTAAACATCCCGAGACGCATCTCAATCCCCTGCTTCGGGAATTCATATTGTTCGGAGGGGTGTCGGGTGTCCACATCAATTGGGCAAAATCGCAGTTTTTCCCCCTCACGGATGCGGTGCATGCCTTCCCTCTCGATTACCCACTGGAGTGGTGTAGTGAAGATCTTAGGTATTTGGGAATTCGCATATCTCGCGATAAAGATGAGACGCTCCGTGCCAATTATGGAGTGGCCGTGACCAAATTAACGGCTTCGGTGGACAGGTGGATCACGCTACCACTCTCCATGGCGGGAAGAGCCTCACTTATAAAAATGGTGGTATTGCCCCGCTTCCTATATCTTTTCCTCAATATCCCCTACTACCCTGGTGCCTTTTTCTTCAGGACGCTCCGCGCGGAGCTTCGCAGACTTTTCTGGGGCGGCAAGTCCCCCCGCTTAAACTGGTCGACGCTGACCCTTCCCTACGATAGAGGAGGTTTTGACATCCCTAATTTTGAAACTTACTACCAATGTGCACAGGCACACTTTGCCTACCATTGGATGGCTCCAACTCCTTTCATGCCACACATAGCGGTAGAGGACTGGATTGTGCACCCTATACCACTCAACGGACTACTACACTGTCCTGAGACGTCCATCACCACTGCGCATACCTCAGTTTCCTGCACATTAGATGCGTGGCGTCGCATCGCTAGACACCTGTCGTGTCCGATGCCCTACTCTCCCAAATTACCGCTTGCTTATCACCCGCAATTATCTCTCTTGTCGGAACGAGGTTTCCGTCAATTATGTGATAGGTTACTCATCGCCCGCTGGGGCGACCTGTTCCATGAGAGTAGTTTCAAGACTAAGGAACTGTTCTTTAAGGCACAGGAACACACCACCCTTGAACTCTTTTACTATATTCGGCTGCGTGCGGGGATGCGGGACATCTTACCTGACTATCCCAATGAACCTGAGACCCTAGCGCCACTGCATTTCCTGTTGGGATCACAAGACGGGACCCACTTGGTCTCTGGTCTTTACCGCCAAATCCGAAGTGCGGCTCCGGAACCGGTCTCCAATGCTCGGCTGCGATGGGCTGCTGAACTTGCCCTCGATATCACCGATGAGCAGTGGAACTACTGTTGCACGCTCACCGCCCGCGTCTCCGCTAGCAGCAGATTGAAAATTATTCACTACAAATTCCTTCAACGGATATACTATACTCCGGCTCGGAAGTATAGGTTTGGGCTGGCTGACAGCGACAGATGTGAACGCTGCCATGCCGACCATGCTGATTTCCTACACCTGGCATGGGACTGTCCCCAGGTTGCTCATTACTGGCAGCTGGTTGTGGAGGCTATTGCGGAGATGGTGGGTGAGACGATGCCCGCTGACCCCTTGATCGCTATCCTCGGATACACAGTGCACTTGCCTAGAGGATGCAGGAAATTTGTTGACACCGCCTTGCTCTTAGCCAAGAGACGGGTGGCTTGTCGCTGGGGCAGAGGAAGGGCGCCCAAATTTAAGGACTGGCTTACAGACTTGACTTATTGCCAAGACCAGCACACTACTTTTGCTGAATTGATACCCCCTTCTTGTAGGCCCAGGGACATTTGGGAACCTCTGATGCACTACCTGCTCACGCGCTCGGATGACGATGCACGATCGGATGATCTGCCTCCCCCTCCTCAATGCACTGACATCCTTCTTGGAACGCAACCTGTCAATACCTCCTGCTTCGTCTGACTTTCCTTGTCCCCCATGCACTCTCATGCCCCTGCAGCGTCCTGAATGACCTGGGCCGCTCTCTCTTGGCCTGACCCACACCCCCCTCATGATTGGGCATGCATATCCCTTTTTTTTCTACATCCACAACACGCCTCACACTACTGCTGAGTGACACCCCGTTATAATTCATGCTTCTATGGGATACACCTTTACAGACCTCTGCTTCACTGGGTTGCAGTCCTGGACATTAGCTCCCCCATGGGCTGCGGCCTGCCTGACCCGCCTTGCTACACCACCCTTCATTGGAACTTTCACACAGTCTTATACAGCCTCATAGTTGTTACCTACGTTGGGAAGTTTTGGTTCCTGTTTGACGATGAAAAAAAAAAAAAAAAAGGAGAGGGATTTCATCTCTCTACTACAACGCCCTGTTCAACTGCTGCTCATCCTTGCTTGTCCTACGCCCCAGGCTGCAGAACCAGCGTCTTGTATGTTTTCCTATACGCCGCCGGGCCCCCGGGATGCCGGCTTCTGGGCTGTGTACTGTTCATGTTTTTTGCTGCTGGCCTCCGGGTTGTAGGCGGATCGAGCTGTGTACAATACTCTGTTTTCTCCAATAAAGCAGTTTTGAACCCCAAAAAAAAAAAAAACAAAAAAAAAAAAAAGTTTGTATTTAGGGGTGAGGAGTAAACCAGGTCTCTAAATATTGCCCCTAAGACCCTTCCCTCCTTCTGTATTTTAGTAGCATCACTGTGTGCCACGGACATATCAGGGCTTTGTGCTGTGTGTGTCGATGTTCCCACTGCAGTCATCTGGGACCGGCTCAGTGGCAGCAATGGCAAGATTTCGCATCTGTGCCAGCTCTGTACTCTGATTGCTGGTGCCTGTCTGACCACACAGTTTTTGTATTAGATTCATTGCCCCAGCAAGGTCGGCCAAGGTCTGTGGTGGAGCTTGGTGCCTAAAGGGGGTGTCCGATAGGGACTGTACGTGGTCCCTAATGGGACTCATACATCCACGTATGGCATCAAGTTTGGCTGCCACTAGTTCAAAGCCCACCAGCAGCTGATCAGCCAACTCCACCTGGCAACACCACATACGTTGTTGGAAATCCATTCGGTGGGTGCTGGGAGATAGCTGTGGTGATGTGTGCTTCCTGCTGTGTGGTCTATGCAGGTGGTGGGGTCACCTCGGGGTTGCTGGCCTACCCTGCTTCTGGGGATGGGATGCGGAGGCTATCCACTATCCGTTGGAGGGTGTCGGTGTAGATGACCAGAGGATCCTCTTCATCGTCACTGAAGATATGTCTGGTCTGCTCTGCAGGAGGTGTTGTTTGTCCCTCTGCAATGTGATAGGGGAGATGCAGGTTAACAGAGTTGAACATGTATGTTGGAGATTTGCAGATGTTTACGTTCAGACTGCATACCAATGTACATTGTGACTGTTTTGCTGTAGCTGGCTGTTTGATGGCAGTCAGTGTGTTTTTCGACTACATGACGGATGTCTGGTAGTACCCGTGCATTGTCATCACACAGTGTCAGTCAATGCCTGATCGGTATGGACAGTTACTACGCACGTACGGGACCTGTTGTGAGTCGTTTCCTATGGTGCAGGTGTTGCACTTTGTACCTCATTGCTGATGTTCTGTGATTGCTTTGCGTGTGCTGCATTGTGGGGGAGATGCCACTGCAGCTCTGATTTCGTGTAGCCTTCTCCCTTTGAGGTGGAGTGCCTTTGAATTGTGTGCTTTTTGGGGCCTGTTTTGTTTTTGACTTGGGTCATATGTGCTCTCAGACAGATTTTGTGGCCTGGTGCATTGTTCGTCTGCTGCGTGTATTGTACGGCATGGGTTATGTGTGCACGTGGACATGTCGGAGTGTGACCTGCTCCTTTACGGATGTGATCCGCACTGCCTCCATGTCCTGGCCATCTCATGTTTTTGGCCTGCTGCCATGCTATCGGGCATGCAGTGTACTTGCATAGTCAGTTTGGGTCACAGAGCCGCTACTTTGCTGGATTCATTACATGTGGAAGGGTCGGTTGTGTTTTGGTGATCTGGAAGGGGTCCTTTGCGCACATTGGGGACGGGGGCCTACTTGGCATTTCTATGTGTGCTGCGGTGCGCCACGGCTTTCAGTGACTAGATCCAGGGTCATTGTGGGTGTGCAGTGTGCTACACATACTTGTGCATGTGTGCCATTGTGCCCATCTCCCCCTGACCCCCCCGTCCCTGGTCGTTACTCACCCTGTTGCTGTTGGGTCAGGTCGTATTGTGTTATGTTCAGGCCCCCAATTCCTGCCACCGTCTCCCTACTGCTGACTGTGGCCACCATTTCCTCCAGGTCATCAGACACCTACTGTGTTGCAAGACTCCCACCTCCAGTCGCCCTTGCTGCCTTCCTGTTGGCGGAGAGCTCATTGGTTTGGCTGTGCACTTCAAGCCAGCACCTCTTGACCTCTTCCAGTGACCTCCTCGCCACTCCGACTGCATTGACGTTGTTGATGATGGCCTGCTATATTTTCGTTTGGATTTCCAGTGCCGCAGTGGAGGTGGGGGACAGTTGTTGGTAGTGTCCTATGTCCTCGATGATGACGGTCTGGTCTTCCTGTGGACTGAACCCCGTCTTCCTCTTCCTCTTGTCCTTGCCCTTCCCCGAACATGGGGTTCCATGCAGGTCCGCCTCGGGGATTGTGAGGTTTGGTTTGTCCTCTGCACTCGGTCCGGGTGCATCCATGGTGCTAGGCAGTTTGAAATGTTTTTTTTTTCTGTTATAGTGCATTTTCCCGCCATACGCGTGGGGTTTGCAGGCCTGTGGCTGGTTCTCTCTGATTTTTGTACCGCAATTGGCATCATCGTACGTTTTTTTGCGTTCGAGTTTCGCATTTTTGCAGCTCGTTGTTGATTTTCTCGCCGATTTTTGACGCGTTATCTGATGACTATCACATGCTTCCACATTGTTCTGAATTCCACGTTGACACAGGGTTATTGTTCCGAGATGGACTGCGATGTTAAAAGGTGCGTTACGCTATTCTTGCGGTAATTATCCCACCTTCTTGTGAATATACCGCAAAATGTACTCTTGTCTCTTGGCCCGTAGCACGTTTCCTTTATTAGACTTACAGGCTTCATCTGTGCGCAGAATAAGACTGTACACGATTCTTTTACATTGTTCATGTCTCGTGCAGTTTACACACGTTACTCAACAGGAAACCCTAATGCACGTGAAGTGTTTTTAAATTCTCAACAGCATTCATTTCTAAACCTCCTTTTAAGTCAGAACTATTTCTATGGCATTATTTGATCGTTCCCATGAAATGTGTTCAGCCTGTTTCAGGGAGGTGAATGTTTCAATGACTTACTGACATGCCCCTTTACTTACTTTTTTTCCTGTGCCAGTCGTTACTTCATTAAAGGTTTATCTCCTTTCATGGAGCCTTTTCTCCTATATTTTTATTTAAATGAAGCAGGAGCATGTGGGTTGTTCGTTGACTGGGGTGTGAGCCCTGGTCAAGCAGCAACCACAATCCTTGTCAGGGTAAAGCACAAGCAAACCCCAAGTTAACCTGTGCTCACCCTCTGGTAGCTTGACACAGAGCAGTCAGGCTTAACCTAGAGGCAATGCGTATATTATGTGTGCAACACTTCAAACAGTAATGAAGTAAAAACACCACATAAAAAGGATTCCACACCAGGTTAGAAAAATAGCACATCCTTTAATAAATAAAACAAGACCAAAATAACAAAAATCCAATCAGTCGAACAGTAGAAATGTAATTTTAAATATTTTAGGGGTGTGTGTTCAAGATGGCGGATGGGTGAGACGCATTTATCAGTCTCTCTGTCCTGCCAATCCTACAGCTAAGATTAGCACCCTCCCCGCCTGCATTAGTGGGTCCCCTCAAGGCTACACAGGAGCCTCATCGTCCTGGGAGTGGTGGGGTCCCGATCTTATGGCCCCGATATCCGAGCATAGATCGATGACGCTGTGGCTGCGTTGCCACCTGCGCTGGGTTAGTTGCGGGTGCGGAGTCAACGTTGTGCTGTGGAGCATGCCGTCAATCTGCGGCAGCACCAGAGGTGCTGATCTCTACTGGACTGGCTCCTTGGGATGGGGGGCAGAGGGGAGCATCTGTCATGGAAAGGGCCCCCCTCAACGATTTCCACAGACGGGGTATGGCCTGGCCCAGCGGCCGCAGAGAGGTAGTGACAGGCTGGTGGGGCCTTCGGTGAAGTCGGAACAGCTGCAGCGCATGCGGAGGTGAGTGGAACCCTACTGCAGAGGGGGAGACGGTGGCTGCAAGTTCTCCCCCTATCGCCCTCTTCCCCGTCACCCACCTCATGGAGAAGACGGGGACCCGGGGTTCTTTGTCTATAGCCAAATCGGGGCTCCCGCCTGGAGATGGTGGGGCCAGGAGGGCGTGGTGTTACGGGGAGACCTTCTGACTCTGGCGGACTGCTGAGCACCATTGGGTGTGTGATCCTTCTTCCGCCCTGGGCCCCCAACTTGACACTCTTCATCTAGGTGGTTGCGTGGGGCCCCTGGGATTGAAGCTCTATGACACCGGATGGTTCTCTCCTTACTCAACTGATTGACCTTGGGGCCCAGGTGAGGGGTCCTTGATTGGGCCTGGCACCCTTGGCCTGGATGGGACTCTGAAGTGCACGTCTCCTTGCGGTTGCCTAAGGGGTTGGGGCCTCTTGGGGTACTGCACAGGCTCCATTGCATTTGCACCGGACCCTCACCAGACGTAAAAAAAGAGGTGCATAGGCAGAATATCGAACTAAAAATATCTGGTGTCATGGATATTGAGTGAAGAATATCGTGGACGGAGAATATCAAGGTAATTTATATAATTGTCAAAAATATCGAAATAGTAGTTATTTTATAAGTTTAAATATTTTTAATTTTAAAATATAGTTTATACATTTTGTTTCCATTTTTTACGGGCAGGATGTTGGGTTTATAGGGGTTTAAGGGTGGGGAGTAATTTAAAATGATTTGCTTAAAGTAATATATTTTTGTAAATTTTCATTTTTATTTGTAGGAGTGGGATGTTGGGTGTATAGGGGATAGGTGTGGGGAGAAATTTGAGTATATTTGTCTGAAGTAATATATTTGTTTTGTTTATATTTGTAATTTTTAAATATTTTTTTAATTAAACTATATAATTCCATTTTTTAATTAAAATATATAGGGAGTTTTAAATTAATTCTATTTTGTTTTGTTTTGAGGTGTTGATATTTGCATAAAAAATTTAAAGAATTTTTTGTACATTGTAAAAATATTTTATTGAAGAATTTTTTTAAATTAAATATTTAAATTAATGTAAGTTTATTATTTGAATTGTATGTATACAGTATGTCTAGTTGTTGTAATTGTTGTGTTTAAAAAAAGTTAATAGGACATAAAAAATAAAAAATGTTAAACCGTTGCTAAAATCTATTATTTTCAATAAATACTCTGAAAACATTTACAAAAAAAAAAATGTAATTAGTAATATAAAACATTTGTGGAAAAATTGAAATATTTATTTTAAAATTATTTAAACATATTTTATGGTTATTTCATAATGTTAAGTTTTTTAATTCCAAAGTTTATATGTATATTTTGTTTTTTTAAATGTTTTAATTATCTGGCACTTTCCCTGAATTTAGTTAGTTTGGAGTTGGAATAGCAATTTGATATGTTTTATAATCCAGCATTTTCCTTGAGGTTAGTTAGTTTGGAGTTGGCATAGTAATTTTTTCAGTTTTATTATCCAGCACTTTCCCTGAGTTTAGATAGTTTGGAGTCGCAATAGTAATTTTTTCACTTTTATTATCCAGCACTTTCCCTGAGTTTAGTTAGTTTGGAGTTGGAATTGTAATTTTTTTCACTTTTATTATCCAGCACTTTCTTTAAGTTTAGTTAGTTTGGAGTTGGAATAGTAATTTTTTCAGTTTTATTATCTAGCAGTTTCCCTGAGTTTAGCTAGTTTGGAGTTGAAATAGGAATTTTTTCATTTTTATTATCCAGCACTCTCACTGAGCTTAGTTGGTTGGAAAATAGTTACAAGTATGGCACAATGCTCCAGGCTGTCACAAAAATTAAACCACAACAGGAAGCACTTACAGATAAGGAAGCAGGTGCCGGACTTGAAGCTCAAATTCAGTAACACATTACCCAGCCCCCAGTTGAGGCTGGGCAGGTGTGCTTTCTCCCCATAATCTACAGTGGTGAACCAGAGGGTGCTGTGATGAACCAGAAGGTGCAGTTGTGAACCAGAGGGTGCTATGTCAGTGGTGCACCAGAGGGTGGCAGTGGTGAACCAGAGGGTGCTGTGATGAACCAGAGGCTGGCAGTGATGAACCAGAGGGTGACAGTGATGACCCAGAGGGTGGCAGTGGTGAACCAGAGGGTGGCAGTGATGAACCAGAGGGTGACAGTGATGAACCAGAGGGTGGCAGTGGGGATCCAGAGGGTGGCAGTGATGAACCAGAGGGTGGCAGTGGTGAATCGAAGGGTGTCAGTGGTGCACCAGAGGATGGCAGTGGTGAACCAGAGGGTGCTGTGATGAACCAGAGGGTGGCAGTGATGAACCAGAGGGTGACAGTGATGACCCAGAGGGTGGCAATGGTGTACCAGAGGGTGGCAGTGATGAACCAGAGGGTGGCAGTGGTGAACCAGAGGGTGGCAGTGATGAACCAGAGGGTGACTGTGGTGAACCAGAGGGTGACAGTGGAGAAACAGAGGGTGCTGTGATGAACCAGATGGTGGCAGGGGTGAACCAGAGGGTGGCAGTCATGAACCAGAGGGTGGCAGTGGTGAACCAGAGGGTGGCAGTGATGTACCAGAGGGTGACAGTGATGATCCAGAGGGTGGCAGTGGTGAACCAGAGGGTGGCAGTGATGAACTAGAGGATGGCAGTGATGAACCAGAGGGTGGCAGTGGTGAACCAGAGGGTGCTGTGATGAACCAGAGGCTGGCAGTGATGAACCAGAGGGGGGCAGTGGTGAACCAGAGGGAGCTGTGATGAACCAGAGGGTGGTAGTGATGAACCAGAGTGTGGCAGTGGTGAACCAGAGGGTGCTGTGATGAACCAGAGGATGGCAGTGATCAACCGGAGGGTGGCAGTCATGAACCAGAGGGTGGCAGTGATGAACCAGAGGGTGGCAGTGATGAACCAGAGGGTGGCACTGGTGAACCAGAGGGTGCTGTGATGAACCAGAGGGTGGCAGTGATGAACCAGAGGGTGACAGTGATGATCCAGAGGGTGGCAGTGGCAAACCAGAGGGTGGCAATGATGAACCAGAGGGTGGCAGTGATGATCCAGAGGGTGGCAGTGGCGAACCAGAGGGTAGCAGTAATGAACCAGAGGGTGGCAGTGATGAACCAGAGGGTGGCAGTGATGAACCAGAGGGTGGAAGTGGTGAACCAGAGGGTGCTGTGATGAACCAGAGGGTGGCAGCGATGAACCAGAGGGTGACAGTGATGAACCATAGGGTGGCAGTGGTGAACCAGAAGGTGGCAGTGATGAACCAGAGGGTGGCAGTGGTGAACCAGAGGGTGGCAGTGATGAACCAGAGGTGGCAGTGATGAACCAGAGGGTGGCAGTGATGAACCAGAGGGTGGCAGTGGTGAACCAGAGGGTGCTGTGATGAACCATAGGGTGGCAGTGATGAACCAGAGGGTGACAGTGATGAACCTGAGGGTGGCAGTCGTGTACCAGAGGGTGGCAGTGATGAACCAGAGGGCGGCAGTGGTGAACCAGAGGGTGGCAGTGATGTACCAGAGGGTGACAGTGGTGAACCAGAGGGTGCTGTGATGAACCAGATGGTGGCAGGGGTGAACTAGAGGGTGGCAGTGATGAACCAGAGGGTGGCAGTGGTGAACAATAGGGTGGCAGTGGTGAACCAGAGGGTGACAGTGATGATCCAGAGGGTGGCAGTGGTGAACCAGAGGGTGGCAGTGATGAACTAGAGAGTGGCAGTGATGAACCTGAGGGTGGCAGTGGTGAACCAGAGGGTGCTGTGATGAACCAGAGGGTGGCAGTGATGAACCAGAGGGTGGCAGTGGTGAACCAGAGGGAGCTGTGATGAACCAGAGGGTGGTAGTGATGAACCAGAGTGTGGCAGTGGTGAACCAGTGGGTGCTGTGATGAACCAGAGGATGGCAGTGATCAACCAGAGGGTGGCAGTCGTGAACCAGAGGGTGGCAGTAATGAACCAGAGGGTGGCAGTGATGAACCAGAGGGTGGCACTGGTGAACCAGAGGGTGCTGCGATGAACCAGAGGGTGGCAGTGATGAACCAGAGGGTGACAGTGATGATCCAGAGGGTGGCAGCGGCGAACCGGAGGGTGGCAGTAATGAACCAGAGGGTGGCAGTGATGAACCAGAGGGTGGCAGTGATGAACCAGAGGGTGGAAGTGGTGAACCAGAGGGTGCTGTGATGAACCAGAGGGTGGCAGTGATGAACCAGAGGGTGACAGTGATGAACCAGAGGGTGGCAGTGGTGAACCAGAAGGTGGCAGTGATGAACCAGAGGGTGGCAGTGGTGAACCAGAGGGTGGCAGTGATGAACCAGAGGTGACAGTGATGAACCAGAGGGAGGCAGTGATGAACCAGAGGGTGGCAGTGGTGAACCAGAGGGTGGCAGTGATGAACCAGAGGGTGGAAGTGGTGAACCAGAGGGTGCTGTGATGAACCAGAGGGTGGCAGTGATGGACCAGAGGGTGACAGTGATGAACCAGAGGGTGGCAGTGGTGAACCAGAGGGTGGCAGTGGTGAACCAGAGGGTGGCAGTGATGAACCAGAGGGTGGCAGTGGTGAACCAGAGGGTGGCAGTGGTGAACCAGAGGGTGGCAGTGATGAACCAGAGGGTGACAGTGATGAACCAGAGGGTGGCAGTGATGAACCAGAGGGTGGCAGTGGTGAACCAGAGGGTGCTGTGATGAACCATAGGGGGCAGTGATGAACCAGAGGGTGACAGTGATGAACCAGAGGGTGGCAGTGGTGAACCAGAGGGTGCTGTGATGAACCAGAGGGTGGCTGTGATGAACCAGAGGGTGACAGTGTTGAACCAGAGGGTGACAGCGGTGAACCAGAGGGTGGCAGTCGTGAACCAGAGGGTGGCAGCGATGAACCAGAGTGTGGCAGTGGTGAACCAGAGGGTGGCAGTGATGAACCAGAGGGTGGCAGTGATGAACCAGAGGGTGGTGCTGCTAAATTGCCCGGGAGCCCTGAGGGTGTGAGCCCCTGCGCTGCTGAGCTGCCCAGGGGTTGTGAGCCCACGCGCTACTGAACTGCCCCGGGACCCAGTGGGTGTGAGCCCCTGTGCTGCTGAACTGCCCTGGAGCACTCTCAGTGTGAAAATCATTTGTGCTCAATTGCCTGGGAGCCCTCTGGGTGTGAGCACACATTGTGCTAAGTGTCCCCCTGCCCCCAGTACATATATACCCGTACCGCACAGCAACATTATGCTCTTGCACCATGAAGTCTGGTGCCTGGATGCTCCTGATCCGTGTAGGTGGTACCACCGTCTGGTGCAGTGAAAATGTAAAGTTAGAACTTGCTACACAGCACCAATAAACACGTGTTTCCCCCTGGCACCGGTATGCGCATGTACCAGGCGTGGAGCACCCGCATGCCACTGCACCCTACTGCCCAGCGCCAGCATATGCCTGAACGGGGCACTTTAGTATGAGATGGGACATTGTCCAGCAGCAGCAGCTGCATGCGCCTGAACCCACTGAGCAGGATCAGAATGGCTTTGTACCAACACGTGCAGCAGAGCTATCTTGGACATCTGAAGGATTCTGGGGTTCAGGGCCAAACGTATTTTTGCATCCATGAGTTTCCCGAGCGCCATCCCCGTGTAGCTCCTGTGACCAGGATGGTGCTTTTTCCTCATCTGCTGCTCTGCTCGGTCTCTGACCCTTTATAAACAAGATGCATGTGAACTCGCATAGAAGGCCTGCCCGTTTGGCCCCATCCACCACACACTAGCAGTATGAAACATCTTCCCGCCCGTCCCCACTATAATGGCCAGCTCACTCAAGGGACCTCGGCGCCTTTTGGCACGCTGGCAAAGTTACAGGCACACATGGTCACCTATTTGCGCAAATAGCACAAAAATCCGCGAGTTCGCGGGTAAATTCGCAATCTCGCAGACTTTTTTTGCAATTTCGCACGAATTCGCGGACCGCGAATTCGCAAATTTCGCCCATACTCGACTACGGCAATGCACTCTACGCAGGAATAAACAAAAACCTCACACACAAGCTACAGAACATCCAGAACACTGTTGTAAGACTGGTCCTCAACCTGCCAAGACACTGCCACATCTCCCAGCAACTGCACACACTCCACTGGCTCCCCATCGAAGCTAGAGTCACCTTCAAGATGCTCACCCACACGCACAAGGCCCTCCAAAACACTGGACCAGCATACCTGAACAGCCGACTCAAATTCCACGCACCCCAAAGGACCCTACGATCAGCCCAGCTCTCCTACGCGTGGTCCCCCGCACAGAAAGACCGGATCGGGAGGCCGCTCCTTCTTCTTCCGCACGGCCAGGGCCTGGGCTGATAACAACGCTCCCCATCTTCGCAAGAAACCTCAAAACATTCCCCCTCCTTTATGGACTGGAACCTACGAACTCCCCGCCCCCACATCCTCCAGCACCTTGAGACCCTTACGGGTGAGTAGTTGCGCTTAACAAACACCTGATTTGATTTGATTATATGTTTAATTATGTAGCACTTTCCTTGGATATAGTTAGTTTGGAGTTGGAATAGTAATTTTTTATGAGTTAATGCAATATATTATTTATATTTGGTTTATTCTGTGTTTTTGGTTAGTTAATCTTATATAGTTTACTCTTTTTAGTATTTTCATAGTTTCATTTTTATAAGTTTGTAATTTAAAAAAAAATATTTTTCTGGGTTTATATTTAAATATTTATTTATTTTATTTAAGTTTGTATATTTATTGAAATGTTATATTATAGTGATTTTACATATTTTCCTACATAAATTATATATAAAACATGAGACATTTAATAATATAGTAATTTTTATTCAAAATAAAGTGTAATGGTTTGAGAAGTCACATTCATTTTTTTGCTTTTCTTTTATTTTCAAGTTACTGTAAGTAATACAAATAAGGGGCTGATTCCGATTCGGGTCAGGAGGACTCCGAACAATGTTCGGAGTCCTTCTGACCAAATCAGTCAGTGCCGGCCAGATTCCATTCCGACCGAGCCATTCCGATGGGCTCGGTCGGAATGGAATCTGACTCGGATTTCAGGATGGCCTACGACGGGTTCGGAGAGCCTGTCTGCTATCCAGAAATCCTTCAGTACTCCCCCGGTCGCCTCTTTACGACCGAGGGAGTACGATGGCAGTTTATCACTGCCTTTTCGTGCTGGTCTGTCCGGCACGAAAAGGCAGTCGAAAACTGTCTTTGGGGGCCCCCAGTAGGGCCCCCATGGGTGCAAGACTGCCGAATGGCAGCCTGGGGGCACCTATGGTGCCCCTCTGTGGATCCCTGCACCCGGTGGTAGGCACCTTGGAGTGCCAGCCACAGGGTGCAGGGATGAACTGCACCCCTGCTTTTCTCAATGCAGGCATGCATTCCACTCGGAATGCATGCCTGCATTGTGAAGTATACGAACCCTGTTCGGTCGCATCGTATTAGCAGGGCCATAAACCACGACAGCAGGTCGGTGGGTTACTGCTACTGACTGATGTCGGACGGACCTGAGTCCGTCCGACATCGGAATAGGCCCCTAAGTGTTTACAATTTTTAATGTAAAATATAATAAACATTTTAACATATCTATTTAATACAGATTTACAAGGTTACAATAATCATTTTTAATACATTTATGAGTTTTCAAACTTTTTTCAAAATATTTACATTGTTTAAAAAAATGATGTCACAGCAATATAAGTATATTTTTGATATTTTCATAGTATTCTTTTTATGTATCAGAATGGTAATTTATTTTAAAGAAAAATAATACATTTAAGTACATTTGTTTTTACATATATTTCTAATACATTTTGTTTTATTTTTATCATAACATTATTTGATATGTTTTTTATAATGTAATAGTTTCAGGTATTTTATGGTAATTTTTTAGTAAATTAAAATATTATTTATTAATAATATGTAATTTAATAAATCATTTACATATATGTTACATATATGTTACAAAATAATATTTTTTGTATGCAACATATTTTAGTTGCTAAACATTTTCATATTGTTTGTTTCCGAACAATAATATTTTGGTAATGTTATATTTTTTAAATTAAATATATCACAAAAACATACATATTAAATACAATATATATTATTTTGTATTAATACAATATTTAATATATGTTTGACAGTTTTTTGTACACATTTTCTATATTTTTTTATATAATTTTTATAATAAAAAAATATTCATTTAAATTGTTTGAATTTTTTTGTAATTCTCCATTCTTGTCTAAGGGGAAATAGTATCCTTTTCATTTTGATTACACAACAATTTTTTTTCAATTTTCTCGCATTTCTTTCTATCTATTTCATTTTTGGGTAATTTTGGAAGAGGGAACCTCGCAGTTGGGAGCTGCCTTTAGACACTTAAGGCAAGTTTGTTTTTATTTACCTTTTAAGGTAATTTTAGGGCAGGGGGAAGCTAGTGGGAGTGTAGTTAAAGTCGGAAGAGTTTTAAATGTCAGTTTTTTGTGTAGTATGGTGTAGGTTTGATAGTTTAGTGTTTGGTGTATTTGTCGTGGTTTTTAAGAGTAGTATAGCGTCATGGAGTGTTACTTATGTGATATTTAATTGTGTTCTGTTACATTAAAGGGTCGATTCTGAATCCCTATGAATCGCCGTACGGAGCATTTTTCCCGTACGAGTCGTACACCTTCAACGTCCCCGTACGTACGATGAAGTACGATCCAAACCCAAAGCAGATCTCCATACGAATCGTACGAAAGACCATACGACTTAAAAATACGTACAAATCGCATTTGGAACACGCAGTAAGCGACGTCGGTACAGATTGAAGCAGCTTTTCATGAACCAGCAAGTGCGATTTGTTATGACAACACTCCAACTCTTTTTCTACGGGAGTTTAAAACGTCCGTAAAAGCATATTATGACTCGAACCGCATGCGAAATGGACGGTACGTAAGTGCACCCAATGATTGCAGGGGTACGGTGCTTAGGGGTAACGTGTGTAGGGGTACGGTGCATCGGGGTACGGTGGGTAGGGGTACGGTGCATCGGGGTACGATGCATGGATGTACGGTGCGTAGGTGTGCGGTGCATGGGTGTACGGTGCATAGGTGTACGGTGCATAGGGGTACGGTGCGTACCCCCATGATTGCAGGGGTACGGTGCATATGTGAATGTGTGGTTCTTCGTACGAATTGCTCATGCAACGTTTTTCTGTACGAATGGCGTTCTCGTTCCCCGGTCCGGATCATACTTGTCTGGTCACACACCATGTTTACGATTCGTACGGTTCACCGTGAGGGTCCTGTATTGTATGGATTTTCCCTTGCTTTTCATACAGTTCGCACACATTCGTACGTATTCTTTTCCTATGGATCGTACTACGCGATTCGGACGGATTTGTACGATTCGTATGGAAACGGCTACGAATACGAATCGTCGTACGGATTTGTTTCCCGAATCGGAATTGACCCCTAAATGTTGTAATGAATGTTTGTGGGTTAGTAAGTGTTTTTGTTATAGGATGTAGTTTTTCTGTTTTTACAGGTTTGCGGTTTCGATTCACTATGGAGGTAAAACGCTTGTTTTATGAAAAGGAAATTGTATTTAGTTTCATTGAAACTAATTACTGTTTTACATTTCCTTGTATTTTCGGGTTTGTTGGAGTGTTTTTTTTAAAACTATTTTTAGGGTTTTTGAGGGTTTTGTTATAGAGAGGATTGCGTTGTTGGAGTATTTTTTCTACAGTTGTATTTTTACATTTTTTTGGGTGTTCCTGTTTTCATGGATTGGTATTTCGTTGGAGATCGTATGGGTTTGTACGTTTTTGAGGACGATCTACTGCTACAAAATTGTAAGTTCTTTTTAGTTATTATGGGTTGGAAATATTTTTTGTTAACATTTGTTTTCTTGTTGATTTTTTATTTTAATATTTATATTATGTCACATATTCTAATGTACATCTTTATTAGTAAAATGACACAGTTATAATTATTAATTTAAAAAGGAGTAGTAATAGGTTGTTTGATGCTTTTCTTACTTTTTTATAGTGTATGGTGTTTGGATTTTTATGATTTTTAAAGCATAGATTTGGCTATTGTATCTAGATATTCTAATCCTTTGGTGTTTGGGTAGAGTCTAGTTTTGTACTGTAGGTGTTCGTACATTGTTTTTGTTTGTTTACTAAATTTAGGACCTATTACAGTTAGGGATTGGTCTAGTCTTATTTCCTGGTAACTTTGTTCTTTTTTTATGGCTTATAATAGTTTGTGGAGAGTTGGTTGTATTTTTCCTATTGTGGGGTTGGAAGGCAATATGCCATCCTTCCACTGCGTTTTCTTTCCAGCTTTTTGTGCTAGGGTGCTTCATGGACATCCCACCAATGGATATGGAGTTTAAATTGTCTACAGTGCCCTGATCTATGTAGTCTTCCTACCAAGGTATTTTCGAAGTAGTCAAGCAAGGTTGTTAGTTTGACTTTATTGGCTTGGCAAAATGGATTTTCGATCAGTGAATTATTGTGGTTTGCTATTTCTGTTGTTGGTACATAGGCCAGGGCTATTAACTTTTTTCATTTGATAAGCAAAGTTGCTGTTTGTGGCATATTCTATTCTTAGTGTCAATTTTCGGAGATGTTTCCATATATTTTGGATACAATGATAATAGCATCCTTGTATTCCTGAATGTGGTTATATTTTTTTTAATTGTCTGGATCATTCCTTGCTCTAAATCTATTATCATTGTTTGTGGGAAGAAATGTTCTGTTTTTGGTTTAATTATTGTTAGTAGTTCTATATAGGTTGTATTTTGTTTTTTGGGAAGTAGGGCTAATATGAAAGGGATTTTATTTCTTGGTATTCACCATGGATAGTGTAAGGTTGATAAAATGGTTTAGGACAATATTTACACCAGCAATTGCCAACATCTGTAACACCATGTTCAGCACAGGAATATACCCCTCAGTATGGAAACAAGCAGTCATACGCCCACTTCTTAAGAAGCCTAACCTAGACCCAGGAGATCCAGCTAGCTACAGGCCCATTGCCTGCCTACCCTTTCCGTCTAAGATATTTGAGAGTCTTATGAACACGCAACTCTCCAACTTCATTGAAACCAACGATCTTTTAGATGACACACAATTTGGTTTCAGACAGGCACATGGCACAGAAACAGCACTCATTAAAGCGGCGGATGAGATTAGGTCTACTATGGACAAAGGGGGAGCGGCGGTTCTGATATTATTGGACTTGTCCGCAGCCTTCGACACGGTCGACCATACCACCTTGGTCGACCGTGTCTCTGCCCTGGGGATTACACACAAAGCAAAAAACCTCATATCTTCATTCCTTGAGAATCGATCCCTAACAGTCAAAATGGGACAATTTTGCTCGCCCACTTTTTCACTTCCATGTGGCGTTCCTCAAGGATCCTCGCTAAGTCCGACATTGTTTAATATATACGTGTCGGACTTGGCGAGGGTAATCAAAGCCCACAATATCAGCCTTACAACCTACGCCGACGACACACAGCTCGTCTTATCTATCCATCAAGACGGTGCTGATGTAGCCGCTAACTTTCAATCAGGCATGTTGGCAATAAGTGACTGGATGGCTGCCAATTGCTTAAAGCTGAACTCCTCCAAAACAGAGATAATGGTCTTCGGTAGACTGGAACCCATCTGGTCTCCCGTCTGGTGGCCTGACAAGTTAGGTCCTCCCCCCACCCCGGTCACCAAGGTGAGGAACTTAGGGGTAATATTTGATGATAAATTGCTATTTACCCATCATGCTAACAATGTGGTGTCCTCTTCATTTTTTATGTTACGGAAAATAAAAAAGCTACTACCGTATATCCCCAGTACTCATGCAAAAACACTCATCACCTCCCTAATTTTCTCACGTACAGATTATTGTAATGCTCTTTTTTTGAATGCACAGGCCAAAATTACTAATAAACTTCAGCTAGTTCAGAATGCGGCAGCCAGAGTCCTTCTCAAGATTCCCAAATTTCAATCCATCTCCTCCCATTTGCAAAACCTTCATTGGCTCTCCATCAAAAACCGCATCAGATTTAAGTCCCTCTGTATAGCATACAAAGCAATCAACAACATAGGTCCCGCTTTTCTCAGAGAGGCCTTTAAACCTAAAAACAACCCCAGAACCTTGCGCTCCTCTTCCTATCATTGTGTTAACATTCCCCGCACCCGAAGAGTCAACTGGGGAGACAGATGCTTTGTAATAGCCACCGCCAAACTTTGGAATTCTCTCCCCACTTACATCAAAACCAGCCCCACCCTCATGACCTTCAGGAGACAGCTAAAAACTTGGCTTTTCACTCAGTAAACTGCCCTTTCCGTGTAACCATTTCTGTCTGACTACTTTTGATCTATAGCGCCGAGACACCCATGGGTATTTGCGCGCTTTAAAAGTCGCATAAATAAATAAATAAATAAATAAATAAATTTAAATGTTCCATCCATCATCCATGTTTCACATTGTTTTAATTTTTTAATGTTTGTGTTGTTAGCAACGATGATAATTCTTTTTTTATGGCTATTGTTGTCATAAAGAATGAAGTTTTCATCTTTGTGTGTTATTGCATATTCTGATAGAATTTCTATATCTGAGAAAGATTTGTAGGGGGGTGTTTGAGTACTTAGGGGCCCATTAGGATGGCGGGCGGATTGCCCCTGCCAGGCTGGCGGTAGCCACTGCCAGCCTGGTGGGGGCAATCCGCCCGCCATCCACACCTAAATAACCCCCGCCATATTAGTATGGCGGGGGGGACCGCGGCAGATGGAAAGACCGTCCGCCACTTTTCCGCCCCGGTCGCAAGGCGACCGGGGCGGAAAAGGTCTAATATGGTGGCGATGTCTAATAGACACCGCCAGCCATATTAGCATGGGCTTTCTTAGATGCCTTTCCGTGGCGGCGATGCCGCCACAGAAAGGCATGCGGTCTTCACTTTGGGGTCCCCTGCGGGCCCTCAGAGTGAAGGAGAGGTGGGGGGTGCACACGTGGGGTACCTGTGGTACCCCCCTGCATTTGCATAAACAAAGCAGCAGGCACCACGCGGTGCCTGCCGCTTTGTTAATGCAAATGCATACGTGCATTTTTAGCATTGTGGCGGGCGGCGCTGAGAGCATCGCCCGCCACAATGCTAAAAATGCAGGATGCGCCCGCCAGAGTGGCGGGCGCATCCTAATACCCCCCACAGGACCTCCGCCCTCATGGCGGGCGGTCCCGACAACCGATAGGATGGCGGGCGGACTAAGTCCGCCCGCCATCCCAATGACCCCCTAAATCTTTTTGTTCTGGATATGAGGCGTTCTACTGTTGGGATGGAATGCAAATGCCCTGTTACATGCTCTGGATCACAGGTTAGCAGATTTTTTTAAAGATTTCTGTGCTAGTTTGTTGTGAGCTGGTGCTTGCTTCTTTGATATTTTTTAGAACATCTCTAACCTCTATTTCTGTGGCTTTGGGGAAGTGGTTGTGTTCTCTAACATTAATTACAGTTGTTTCCCTGGTTGTTGCTCTCCCATAGCAAGAATTGCAGTTGTATTTAGAACATTTCCAGTGTGTTTTATTTTCTGTAAATTTTTCTTGCGTGTAACTGTAGCCCATGTAGAATATATATGTATATATGTTTATTGTTACTTAGTGAAAAGTAAACACTTTTCTGTGGTTTGAATTTTTATTTACTTTTATTGAAGTGGTACATTTTATTTGTGGGGCAGGGTGGGGGTAATAATGTATGGATTACGGAGGATTACAGGTAAGTAAACATATAAATAAATAAAATGTATTTTGTTGCGTGCACTGAAACTCATTTTATTTATGTATCTGTTTACTTACCTATAGTCCTACGTAATTCATAGATTACTACCCCCACCCTGCCCCTCTCTCTCCCCCTCCCGACATCACCGCCCGGCAGCTACTCCCACCACCAACCGCTACTGTGTGCAAGAGATCCAGTTGGTGGCATGGGAGGGGAGTCTCTTCTAGAGCAAGACCAGATTCAGAGACCATGGCCAAAAAAAGACAATCAGTACTCAAAACAAGAATCATGATGCAGAGAGGCCCACCACTGAATAAGTATGATCTCTAGGTGGAAAGGCCCCACGACGGAGGGATGGGAGAGGTCCACTACCTATGACGAAACCATTGTGCCAGGACACCATCTGGTAACAGCGCAACTTATAAATCTTTTATATTGACATTGACATTCTCTCTGCCCTACCCCCTAACGAGTCTGAAACTCCTAATGAGGCAAATATACCACCTAGACTGTCCTTGTATGGTTGACGTTCAACAAATAATATTTCACATTAACGTACTTTTGTCAATTCAATGCTACTTTTCTTTACTCGTTGTTCCTATTATGTTTCTACCTGAGTCTTTTGTTTCTTTTTTGCTCCTCTGCACCTACTTCACCTAGTGCTTTCCAACAGATGCTTCCCAGTTATCCCTATTCTTTCTCTCGGTCTGAATCCACTATTAAGCCTAGGGACCTGGTACAAAACGCAGCCTTTTCTGTCCCTAAAACCTGATCCGAGAACTAAAAATCCTTAGTTTTAATGTCCGGGGACTAAACAATCCTGTCAAGTGGGTAGCAGTGTTGTCCCTTCTCGATCAATCCGGCTGCGACATATACTTGCTGCAGGAGACCAACCTACTGTCCAAAGATATATCCTGTGTGCAGTCCCGCTGATTCCCCCACCAGCTCTGGTCTTCAGGCCCCTCAAAGAAGAACGGGGTAGATATTCTTCTCTCGCAGAAGTTAAGCGGCAAAATGCTATCCACAATTTCTGTGATCAAGGGTCATCTCCTGGTTGTCGGAATACAATGGTCCACCTTTTGCTTCACCCTGGCTAACATTTATACCTCGAAAGAGCGCCAAGAACCCTTTATACTTAGCTCTTATTCTTCATCCCTTCCTACCCCTGACGCTGCCATGCTGATCGGAGGTGACTTAAACTTATTGATGGATCCCATTCTCGGCCACTCCAGTCAATACTCCAGTCAAGCAGGACCTTTTTCTGCCGATGGTCTGCAATGGGAAACATCCTTTACAACGAAACTTTTACAACGCAGTGCTATTACAATGCAGGTTTTACAATGAAAACCATTACAACGCATTGCACTGGGGGGTGCTCTAGGATAGGGAATAGATTTAATTTACTATCCAACACCTTCCCTACTATCCACCGGGACTGGAGTTGGAATAGTAAATTAAACTATTCACTATCCAGCACCCCAAAGCGCTATGCGTTGTAACAGCATGCGTTGTAAAAACTGCGTTGTAACAGCATTCATGGTAAAAGCATGCGTTGTAGTGTCATACATCCGTCTGCAATGGCTGGCAGACAGTGCACTACGCGACTAAAGGCTCCTCCAGGGAATATACCTTTTATTCAGCGGTACATAAGTCATACGCCCGTATTGACCACTTCCTTATGTCATTTTCCCTAGTAGCTCATGTCAAAGAAGCGGTCATCAAGCCCTGATCGCTTTCGGATCATGCCCCAATCTCCCTGACTCGATGACTGAATGTCACCCAACCCGTGCATCACACTGCGACTTTGTGAAGCATTTCTATAATCCCCCCAATGGTCAGCACTGTGCGTACAGTTCTGGTGGAATATCTTTGCATCTATGTTTGAGAGGCACTAAAACTTGCTGTGAGGGGTAAATTTATCATCATCTCGGCAGCCTAGAATCGTATGCACGTTTAGAAATGTCAGTAGCTAGAACAGTCTGCTTCAGAACTCGAGATGATCCATAAACACTCAGGCGCCACCAGAAAATTGACAACAATTAGAGAAAAAAAGACCCCTCTTGTGATGCCTAGAGCTGGATAGGGAGGAGTACGCCCTTTTGCATCTCAAGAATAAACTTTATTTGAGTAGCGATTGCTGTGGACACATGTAAGCTCATGGGCTCCGCAACGAAATGTACTCCGTCTCCGTGAAGGCGATACGCACGGCTAAAGGTGTAGAGGTGACTTTTTTTCAATATCTCCAGGGCGTTCCCCTGATTCTATTGCCACTGATGGTCGCGTCCCAGCTCAACCAACCTATACAAAACTGCAAGGGCGAAACTGGTTCGCCGCCCAATTCTGCAAAACCTTTTGTCAGGAGTTGGCACTTCTTTTAACATGGTTCTTTACCTCATTTCTCGACAGAGGCTCCCTGACGAATTCAATGTTGGAGGGGAAAATCTCTGTAATACTCAATCCGTCTAAAGACCCTTGGGACTGCGGGTCATATAGACCCATAACCCATCGATCACAAAGAGATGCCCTATTTCTTTTCATTGATGTGGAGAAAGCATTTGACCGCATTCATTGGCCATCGCTGCTTGAGACCCTCCGTCAGTTTGGATTTGGGAATGAATTCATCACATTGGTACATTGCTCCTGAATTTGTGTCCGTGTCAATGGAATTTTGTCCTCCACATTCCCTATAGCATGCGGGGTCCGACAGGGATACCCCCTGTCCCAGCTTCTCTTTGTGCTATATATGTAGCCCATGTTGCGGAGAGTCAGGGACAACTCGCAGAACATCAGCATTCAGTTTGGCAGGGACGGCCGCACCATTAGCATTTATGCTAATGATCTTATCTTATCCTTATTTGATCTGATGAACTCGTTGCCATCCTTACTCAATGGACTCCATCTATTTCGTGGAGGCCTTAGGATTTAGACTCAATCTCCAAAAATCACAGATATTAAATCTATCAGTCTCTCCTCCTAATAAACCCGTCTTGGGGTCCTGATTCCCCTTTGTTTGGGCGGAGGAGATAATCTTGTACCTAGGTATATAGATAGCTTCCACTCTCCTGAAGACCCTGACTGTAAACTACAATGCCTTCCTCTCCCAGATGAACAAGACATTATCCTCATGGAGTTGACTTAGACTAGTAACATTGCAGCAGTTAAAATGACAGTGCTCCAGCACACTCTCTATGTCTTCCAAACCATCCCTTTAGTCCCCTCTACTGCAGTTCTGTGCACATTACAAATATCTATTAATCGTTTCATTTCAAAAAGCAAAAAGCCGCGCTTCCATCGTAAGTAACTGACTCGTCAAAAAGGGGACTGTGGCTTGGGGCTCCCTCTAATTGCGTGCTACTGCCAGCTACACAACTTAGAGTGGAATCGCCCCCTCTCAGAAAACCATTGGTCGTTTATGGACCAGACAGTTGCTGGTTCTCATATCTGGTGAGAAGCCTGGCTTCTCCACAAACACCACACTTGGGGACTGTACTCCTTGCCAGTGACAGCCACGATTATAACAGTGTGGAACTCCATAGCACTCAAACATGGACTTACGATGTTTCCCTCCCCAATGATACCTACTCCTAACCTCCCCGATTTCCCTCAGGATGATAACTTGGAAATTTTTATTCAATGGTGCGAAGGGGGCTGTCAACGGGCTTGGCTCACATTTTGACCGTACTAGGATTATTCTCATCGACCAACTCAGGCAGGTCTACTCCCTTCTTCAGACAAACTTGTTCCCTTACTTACAGCAGAGACACAGGTTGACATCTTTGGGTTATAAGACTGGTTATTCCTGACCCCTTACTAACTTCAAGAAATGGTTGCTTTGTAAGGCTGATGACAAACATCTATTACTGAACTCTATGCCTTGCTCTCTAAGGAAGTCTCCACTTCTAAGTCTAAGGGTCAAATACGCTGGGAAGAGGACCTGGTTTGAACTCTCACTCCCAAAGAATGGGATAACATTTTCTTTAGGGTATATCACAGCGCACAATATGGCAAGTACGGAGTCGACCTATAAGGTAGTTTCCTATTAGTATCTCACACCTGCACGTATATATACATGGAATGCTGACGGGGCTGATGGCAAGATGCTCTCTTCTTCATCTCCTGTGGCCCTGTCTCAAATTAGCTAGATTTTGGGAGGAGGTCCTGAATGATATTGAAATGGCATTAAATACCTTTATCCAGCGATGCCCTGCCTATACTATTCTAGGGCTATCCAAACCTCAGACCTTTCCTTTACGATAGAACTGTGGCAGACAAATGGCTTTAGCACTGAGCGCTACATGCCAAGTAATCTTTTCTCTTTGGGGGATGGAGAAAATCCCTGAATATGTTTCAAGGCTGTACAAATTGTGGTTTATACTGGGGATGGAACATATGCCTCTCACAGTAGATGACAGAGGTACCGCTTACCCTGAACTGTGGGCCCCCTTTATTCGAATCCTTTCATAAGACCGTGCCCAAAATATCTATGGATACTACACCTGATACCCCCTGAATCTACGGAAGCTACCTAGAACCCCCTTACAGGTGCAGTCTGTGCACACCTTGCCTCTGAGAACAGACCCTGGACATACTTAGCATAGTTGAGTAAATTGTCACGGACAAGCGGGTCGGAGGTGAGTGTTGTATTGGTTATATTCCCTTTTTTCCTAATGTTTAAAATTGCCCGCTCATCACTGACAGCCTCCATGTTGTAAGCATTTAGCTGTGTACCCTCTTTCATATGCTTATCACGCTGCCAGCAGTTGGTTGTAGCCAAATAGCTGTGTTATTGACATTACGGACTCCAATAAATCAAATTGTTCCATAAAGATTTTAGGTAAAATAGCACCAAAAAAGCATAAAACACACACTGTGGATATCTGGTTGTGCCAGGCAGGGACAAAGTCACAAGTTGAGGACAACCATGAAAGAGTGTGGGCTGGCTACAGGGACTCAATTAGGCCAGCTGAAAACAGTAACTTAAATCCTGGTTTGCGGAGCATTGCAAATATCTACATCAAAGATGTGTTGCACAGATGAAGTGATTGAGGAGAAGAGACTGGTCATTGAAGCATAGAAAATAAACTGCCCATGGAGGAGAAGAAAGATGAGGCAAAAAGAGAATATTGGAGAAACAAAAAGTGATCCTGGATCACAAACGGAATCTGAATGAGCTGGACTTTAAGACAAGACAGGCAGAGTCCAGCAGTGATGGTGGCAGCATACCTGCAGTGACTGAAGGAGAACAAAGGTCCACATCCCCAAGGATTTGTGCCCCGTTATGTAATGGTAGATGATATTGACAAATGTTTTTCTGCCTATTAGGTAGCCCTGAGTGTTCACAAGCTCCCAGAATTCAAGAAGAGAATTAGGGAAGGGGGTTGTGGAAATGCATACATACAGTGAGGCGGGACACACTTCTTAATATAGAAGTTGAGGACCAAACCAGGTACATTCCCATGAAAGCCATCATGTTTGCTAAGTTTTGACTGACCCTTGAATGGTACCACCGTAGATTCAGTGACAGTCAGAAGCTCCTCAACCTGTCCTGGGTGGATTTTGTGGAATGCTCTGTTGAGGCACTGAATCGTTGGGTGCAGGGCAGCAAAATTAATGATTACAATGGGTTGGTCAATGTCATTTTTAGAGAACACATACAGTGTTTTTTCCAGAGCTGCCCCAGCATCTAGTTGACAGCAAGCTAACTGACCCCAGGAGGCCTGCTGAGGTGGAGGACCCCTGGGCCAGCACCAGAGTGTCAAAAAAAGTATCCGGGGAAGACTCCCACGGGGGTGGTAAGGGGTCCCACCAGAGAAAGGGGGAGAACATAAAAAGGAGTTCTCAAAAGGCCCCTAAAACAATTCCTAAGGTAACAGTGGTAACCAGTTCAAGTCTGAGCCTAAAAAGAAGGGGATCTTTGATAAACAGACTGGAAGGTGTGTACCACAATGCAGAGAGTGTTACAAGTATGGACAATCTTCCAGTGACTCCAAATGTCCTAAGAGGGTACAGTCTCCCAATGCTTGGGAGACACCTAGATTGGCAAGTGTAGCGCTCAGGGAGGAGGCAGTCCAAGTTAGCTTTGGAGAGCAGACAGAGGTGACCCCGGTTTCCCTGGGGATACAGAGATAGTGGCAAAAGTCAATATGCCTGGCAATACTTCTAAGTAAAGTCAGTGGGTTACTATCAATGGGCAATGGGTGGAGGCTCTGAGGGACACAGGAGCCAGTATGCCTAGTGTAAGTTGTTAGCTGGTGTCCTCAGAGCAGGTCCTCAATAAGACATTCCAAAAAGTCACTGTAGCATACAATCATGAGAGCCATCTACCTGTGGCTCTGGTTCCCTATGAGTGTATCTGGTCTCAGGTTCTCTGAAAGTAGCCGTGAGCCGTGCCATGCCTGTAGGATGTCTGTTAGGCAACAACCTGGTGCAAAATGTATGGAGTGCGGTAGAGCTCAGGTCACACTTGGAGATGCAGGCATTGCCTGAATGGGTCTGTGTTAGACCTGGCATCCTTGGCGTGGTTTCCCCTGACTTTTTGCCTCTACCTCCTGTGTTTTTGATGCTGTGCTGGATTTCGTTTTTGCTGACTTAGATGCTTTGGGCACTTTGCCACTGCTGATCAGTGTCAAAGTGCAAGTGATCCCTGTGTAAATTGGTATTGTGATTGGTTCTCCCTGATTGGCATATTTGTGTTACCAGTGGGCCTCTAGTAAAGTGCACTGAGTGTGCCAGAGCTGGTAAATCAAATGCTAGTAGCGGTCCTGCAGCACTGATTGTGCCACTCACATGAGTAACCCTGAAAAGAGGTGTCAGGTCTGCCACTGCGGTTCCTGTACGGAGTTAGTTAACTGCCATGTTGACTTGGCAAGTACACCCACTTGCCAGATCCTAACCTTCCCTTTTCGTACATATAGGACATCCCTATGGTAGGCCCAAGGTACACCCCCCTGGGCAGGGTGCAGTGTATGTGAAAGGCAGGGCATGTACTGGTGTGCGTAACATGTCCTGATAGTAAAATACTGCCAATTTAGTTTTTCACTATTGAAAGGCTATATTGTCCCATAGGACAGAATGAGGAATGCTTTGTAACAATTTACAAGCACATCATCCCATAGGGATGAGATAGAAAAATGGAATTTGCTATCCCTGAACTCAGGATTTAATAACACATCTTTTAGTAAAGATGGCTTTTAAATTGTGTGTTTAAAAATAGCACTTTTAGAAAGTGACTATTTTCTTGTTTAACCATCCTGTATGCCTCTGCCTGTTTGTGGATTGACTGTCTTGTTTCAGTGTGACAGAGACAGGAGACGTGCATTCCCTGTTAAAGGCCTCAAGGGAGGTTGCGATGTGCCTGGACCTTCATGGATGACTCAGCCCTTAGCTGAACAGACCCTTGCTGCATAGGGAGTGGTGGGAGGAGATTTACCTTGCACCTGAATGGAGCCTGTCTCCCTTGCACAATGCTGTCTCCACCTCCTGTGGTCATGCTGCATCAGTGAAAGCAGAACTGGTTTGAACTAGGCTCATAGCCTCCTGCACAAAGAGAACAAATTATTATTTGGGGAATAAGTATTAGACTTAAAACCCCAGAATTTTAGATCATTCCTGGAATTCAAGAGTACCCTTTGCCAAGGAGAAGAGCTGGAGAAACAGAGGAGGAGTACTGCCCATGCTGTGTGTCTGGGGTTTGCCTGCAGTTGCTGTTTCTACCAAGGAAAAGAGAAGGAATTTGCTGTGTGCTGTGTCCCCTGCATGAAGAAGATCTCCAAGGGTCTGTGTGTGCTGGCCTCCTGTTCTGAAGTCTCAGGGACACAAAGACTTAACCCCATCTCCCCTGAAATCTGCTGTTGTGAGTTCTGATCTGCCTAAAGGTGCCTGTGCCAGTTTTGGAACTCTGGAGGTTGTTGTTGCTGTCAGGGAGCTGGAAGAAAAAAGAAATGTGATGAACTGCTAAAATTGACGCTTTTCTCTTCTTGCAGGTGTTTTCTCAACGCATCTCCATGGCGCAAGAAGAATTTCCATGCATTGCCATGCCGCTGCGAAAACTGGCGCATCAACTGTCGCCGCTGCAAGAATCGACGCGTCAAGGGATCAAGGCTGAAGAGGACCAACGCAGCTCGACGCAGCTTCATCGATCGCCGTCGCATCCCGGATTTCCATGCATTGTACCTGTGCGCCACCTTTCCTGATGTATCAACTGCGAACCAGAACCATCACGAAGAATCGACGCAACACTCGCCATACAGACCGGATTCGACGCACCTTTTCCTCTGCGTATCGCAGAACTGTTGCATCGCCTCCCCAAGGTCTCAGGAGTGTCTCATCTCTTTATTTTCTGACTCTGCGGATGTTTGGCTTGAGGAACTTTGACGCATCGACAGGTACATGCATCCATATTTTTCCATGGTACAAGTTCTTGAAACCTTTTGAAAGTCATATTTTTAACTGTGTATGATGGATTTTTATTGTTTTGGTCTTGTTTAGTTTAGATAAGGATACTTTATTTTTCTACACTTGTTTGGTGTCCTTTTGTGGCGTTTTCACTGTGTTACTGTGAGTGATGGTACAAATACTTTACACATTGCCTTTGGGATAAGCTTGTCTGCTCGTGCCAAGCCACCAAGGGGGTGGGCAGGGGTTATCTAAAGTGTGTATCCCCTTACCTTGACTAGAAGCAAGGGTCCCTATTTGGACACAGGTGCTTACCTCTGCCAACTAGAGACCGCCATTTCTAACATTGGTGGTCAGTGGTGAGGATTTAAACCTGTATTTGTACTTGACCCACAGTAATTGGTGTACATCACTAGTTTAGTGCAGACCACTACACAACCACATACTGTGTTTTGTTTTTTGTTCTATTTTTGAGTGACCCTTAAAATATCCAAGCATCATGTCTCAGAAGGGTAAACCAGCAAGTGAGATGGCAGAATTGGAGTTTGATATTGAGGTTTTGCATACCTACAGAGTAGATCAGCTCACGCAATTTTGCAAAGATTTTGGATGTCCCATGAAGAGTAGCTCCAGGAAGGAGGAGCTGCAGAAGGCCTTAAAGGCTGGTGGGAGGCCAAAGTTCAGTTCCACAGAGAAACGCTCTGCCTGTCCCTCATCTAGTCTCCTTGGGAACCACCTCTCACCTCTAACTAGCACCAGGATGCTCCTTTCGGAGTGGCAGTTTGCGCTTTACAAATAACTTCATTACATTACATTACATTACAAAAGAGGCTGGGGAGGCAGGTGATGCAGAGGTGAATGAGGATGCACAAGGGAATGGTTTCAGGTCGCAGGATCTGCATGTGTCAAGAGCAGCCTCCTGGGCAGGCAGCAACCATTCCGCTAGGAGCTTTTCCCCAGAGTAGCTGGAGGAAAACCAAAGGGTCAGAGATCATGAAGTTCAGCTCTTAAGCTTAAATGAAGCAATTGGAAATGGAGAACCAAAAGACTGCCTTATAGAGAGAGAAGATGACAGAGGAGAGAAGGAGGGTAAGATATTGCTTTTGGCTCATGAGTTGAGCATGAGTGAACTAGACATTAAGGCCAAGCAAGTAGAGTCCATTTCAAATGATGGCAGCTTACAACAAGTGCAAGGGGTTAAGGTGTACATACCCAGGGACCTAGTGCTGAATTACCAGAGGGTTGAAGATATTCATGCATGGTTTAAGCCACATGAAATAGCCTTGAGAATGAATGAGTTTCCTGAAAAGAATTGGGGGGAGCGGGCCCGTGGAAACACTTTGAGGCCTCTGGGAGGCATACCCTACCACCTTTGGAGCAGGGGGTAACCTGATCTATCCCCATATGATGGAGGCTTTATGCCTCAGGTATAGGCTCACAACAAAGCCATGCAGAGAGAAGTTCAGAACCTTTAAGAAGCTTGATTCTCATACTTGGGTTGAATGTGTAAACATGTATAACCGTGCACTGAAAGATTGGATAAAGGGAAGCAAGGTAACTAATTACCAGGGAATACTCAAGTTCTCCTAAATTAATAAGAGTAGTCTGTGTTTCAGAGCTGCGTTAGCATCTATTGGATTATAAGCTAACTGACCCCAGCGAGCTTGCTAAGGTGGTAGACCACTTGACTAGCACCAGGGTCCACAAGGGGATTGTGAGTAACCCTGCCAAGGGTGGGCAGGGTCCCCAGCAGAAGAGAGGGGGGCAAGGGTAACCAAAAGGAGTTCTCTAAAGAGCCCAAAAACAGTTCCCAGGGTAAGGAATCCCCGCCTCCTAAGCCTAAAGTGTCCTGGCCCCCTAAGGGCAGGTATGACAACTGGGGTCCCCAGTGGTGTTATTCATGTAATCAGGTGGGCCCAATTGCGAGGGATCTCAAGTGCCCCAATGCACCACCAGCATCCACTGGTACACCACCACCAGGGTTAGTAAGTGTAGCTCTGGGGGAGGAATTGGTTCCTAGTGAGGTGGGGAGCAAGCAGTTATGACTCTTGTCTCAGGCGACAGAGAGATGGTCCAGGGATCCTATCTGCCTGAGAACACTAAGAAATACAGGCAGTGGGCGACCATCAATGGGAGGAGGGTTGAGGCTCTGAGAGACACAGGAGTCAGTGTGACATCTGTCTGGTGTCAATGGCTGTCTGAAGAGCAGTTTATTCCCAATGCACTTCACCCTGTAGTTGCAGCAGACAATTCTGAGCACATATGTGAGGTGGCGCAAGTTCCCTTTGAGTGAGGGGGGTTTCAGGTTCCTTGAAGGTCGTTGTTAGTCCGTCCATGCCTGTTGACTCTCTGCTGGGCAATGACCTGGAGTGTTCCACCTGGAAGGAGGTGGAACACCAGGCTCATTGGGGATTTTGTGTCTGCCTGAGTGGGTCTGTGTGACCACTCAGTCAATGGTAGCCAGTTGGGGTAATCAAAAGAACCTGGAGCCTGAAACAATGGCCCAGGTGCCTGCCAGAAAGAAGAAGGGCAGGTGCGTAGGTAACTAGCCCTGAAGTTCCCACGGTAAAGGGGGAGGCAGAACCTGAGGGGGATGCCCTGGAACCTAAAGGGGAACAAGTGGCTGAACTGGGGACATGCCTGAGCTGACCCATTGGCAGCAGGAAGGGGGTCCCTCCATGGAGGAGTTATACAGAGCGTAGATGGAGTGCCCTACTCTTGTGGGTTTGCGGCTACAGTCTGAAAACCAGGCAGCAGGTGATCGGTCTGGATCACATCTTATTTACTGGGAAGAAGGATTGTTGTATAGTGAGCCTAAGGTCACTGAGTCCGGTGCAGACCATGTGCTGGTGGTACCCGAGCACTTCAGGACCTTCCTACTGGGTTTGGCTCATGACGTACCTCTAGCAGGACATTTGGGTGTGACAAGACCTTTCAGGGGCCTGTCACCGACTTTTACGGGCCCCAAATGAGAAGGCACATTGGCACACACTGTAGATCTTGCCCAATTTACCAGGCAAGTGGCAAGAGTGGAGAGAAGTGTAAGTCTCTCCATCAACCCTTTCCTGTGGTGAGCACCCCTTTTGAGCGGGTGGGCATTGACATTGTGGGTCCACTGGAACAAAAAACAACCTAAGGCAAAAGTATTTATCTTGGTGGACCATGCCACTCGGTACCTGGAAGCTGTCCCACTCCGGACAATCACAGCCCCTGTGATGGGACGTGTGTTGATGGGGATCATTTTCCATATGGTGTTCCCCAGAGGTAGTCCCTGACCATTGTACAAACTTCATTTCAAAGTACATGACATCTTTGTGGGAGGAGTGCGGTGTGGCATACAAGTTCATCATTCCTTACCATCCTCAAGGGAACAGGTTGATTGAGAGATTCAACCGATCCCTGAAGGGCATGATAAAGGGTCTTGCAGAACCCATGAGACAGAAGTGGGACATCTTTTTGCCATGCCTGTTGTTTGCATACAAGCGGGTACCGCAGAAGTCCCTAGGGTTCAGTCCCTTTGACCTGCTGTATGGGCATCCTGTGAGAGGACCTCTGAGTAAGGTGAAGGAGGGCTGGGAGAGTACTCTTGGTAAGACCCCACAAGATGTGTTCTGCTATGTGCTGACCTTTCAGAAACCAGACTCAACCCTTCAGGAAACTTGCCCAGGTGAACCTGGAAGCTAGCCAGGTAGAAATGAAAAGATGGTATGACCAGAATGCCAATCTGGTCGAATTTCAGCCTGGCCAGAAAGTATGGATGATGGCACCAGTGGAGCTTTGTGCTCTCCAAGGTAAGTGGACTGGTCCATATGAGGTGGTGGAGCGCAAGAGTGAGGTGACCTATTTGGTTGACTTGCAGACTCCTAGGAACCCTTTGAGGGTCCTGCACGTAAAGTACCTGTTAGATCTGGGGGTCTCTAGTTGGCAATGGTATTCACCATTGTCCAAATAGGGACCCTTACTTCTAAGTCAGGATAAGGGAATTACACTCCTTAATAACCCCTGCTCACCCCCTTGGTAGCTTGGCACGAGCAGACAGGCTTATCTCAGAGGCAGTGTGTTAAGCATTTGTGAATATACACAGTAATACAGTGAAAACACTACAGATGGACACAACAGGTTTTATAAAAAGAAGTATTCTTTATGTAGACTTAACACAAGACCACAAACAACAAAAATCCACAATACTTTACTAAAAGTTGACTAGAAGATGATTAAAGTTTCTTAGTTCAAGTTAATGATGAAGTAACTGGATGCGTAACGCAGAGTAAACAAAAGGCTCGCAAAAGGGGAGATGCGTCAGTTCCCTGATCCGGGAGAACGGTTGCATCCTTCCTCAATGCTTGCGCAGAGTAAGGGACTCGTCGTGAGCTTTACCCTTGCGGAGGTGATGCGTAGATTCTCAGCCTGCGGGCCCGTTGCGGTGTGCAAGATGGCGCCTTGCCGTGATGCGACGATCTGGTTGCGATGCGATGCGAGAAGATGGCGCCCTTGATGTGGCCTTGCGACGACTCTGTACTTTGGAGCTGCGACAGGCCCTGCGACGTGCTTCTCCGGTGATGCGATGGCGAATCTCTCGATGGCGTCATGCTTCTCCAGTGATGCGACAGCAGGCAGCTTCGATGAACACACGCTTCCAGGGAGATGCGGCGAAGGCTCCATTCTCCAGCAATGCGACGATTTCAGCTGCGGCGACAACACGCTTCTTCTCGATGAGTCACGCTTCCAGCTCCCAGCGGCATGCAAGTGTCTGGAGTCAGAATTCCCAGCAAGGAAATTCAGGGGGAGCTGGAGGTAAAGTCTTTTGTCCCTGAGACTTCAGCAGGAGGCAAGCACAGTTCAAGCCCTTGGAGAATATTCTTTAGATGCAAGTCCTTACAAAGTTCCTTCTCCTTTCCCTTGGCAATGAAGCAACCACTGCAGGCCAACCCAGCAAACAGCACACTAGCAGAGGGGCAGTCCAAACTCCTGCAGCTTCCTTGGTTCTTCTCCTTGGCAGAACGGTTTCTTGTTCTAGAAGTGATCTAATTTCTTGGGATCAGGGTCCCAATATTTATACCCCAAAAATCCTTTGTTCTCTGAAGGCGGAGAGGCCTCTGCCTAGTCCAAATCAGTTCCTGAGCACTTTGTTTACATGACTCTCTTCTTCCTTTCACTGTGCAGGGCAGAGACATCAGCCGCCCCACAGGAGGTGGAGCCAGCACAGGGGAGGGAAGATACAGCTCTGGAGAACTATGTTGACAAGATTCCTCCTCTCCTTTCACAGTGCAGGGCAGATACATCAGACAAGCCACAGTGGGTGGAGCCAGCATTGTAGAGGGAAGGTCCAGCCCTGTTCAGGTCCCAGGTGCAACTCCTCCCTCCCATCTAGATGCAGATCTCTCTATTCACCACCGGGCTGCCCCAGCCTGTCTCATGGAATCCCCCAGCCCTGTCACTCACTAACCCAGACAAGGAATGCACAACCTAGCAGAGGCAGGCCTGGATAGTTAGGCAAGAAAATACCTACTTTCTAAAAGGGGTATTTTCAAACACAGAATATTAAAACTAACTTTACTAAAAGATTAATTTTATTATTCTGAGTTCAGGCATACTAAATTCGAATTTCTACCATGTTCCCTGAGTCAGTTAGGATTATAAGAATGTAATATTCTAACTGCCCAATCTGGCCTATGGAGAACAGGTAGCCTTCAATAGTGAACAACGAAATGGCTGTAATTCACTATTAGAACATGCTACACACATCAGAGCATGTCCTACCTTATACTTACAATCCAACCTGCCCTTGGGCCTACCATAGTGGAGTCTAATATGAGCAAAGTGAAGGTTTAGGGACTGGCTAGTGGGTACACTTGGCCAAGTCGACATGGCAGTTCTAGACTGCACATAGGCCTTGCAATGGCAGGCCTGACACACTTTACAAGCTGCTTCTTTGGTTGGCACAACACTGCAAGCCCACCAGCAGCATTTGATTTATAAGCCCTGGGCACACATGGTGCACTGTACTAGGGGCTGACAGATAAATCAAATAACCCAATCATGGAATAACCAATTAGTATATCAATTTAACATAGGGAGCACTTGCACTGTGGCACTGATTAGCAGTGGCACAGTGCCCAAAACATATAACCAGCAAAAACATATCAAAACAGAGGAGGCAATCCGTCAAAATGGAAGGGAGACTCACGCCAATGATGTCAGGTCTAACACGTGTCCCCTCCAGCTGAATTGTGGGGGGAACTTCCCTTCCCCTTGGGAGTTCTCTTCACTAAGGCGGAAAAATCTGGACAGACCATCAGCGTCGGCGTGTTCTGTACCAGGGCCGTGTTCCTTTTTTTTTTTTGTTTAAACAATCTTTATTAATTTTTTACACAAATGAAGCTACCCATCCCACCACCCCCCACCCACCCCAAAACAGGCATTGCAATTACACAAATAAATTTTTTTTTTTTAAAAAGACATCGGTCAGAGTAGACACAGAATCGTATGAGGTTTACGATTGAACAAAATGAAATATAAAACATAATGTACAATCTTGATTAAACAGCCTGTTCTATCTAGTGCATAAAGGGATCCCAAATTTCTAATCCTTTCTTTTTCTTATTCCGACCTTTACGACTGTATATAGGTATTTCGAAACTATAAGTTGCTAGTATGTGTGCTTGCCATTGTTGAAATGTGGGTGGGTATAGGTCGAGCCATGCTGATGCTAGACAAATTCTAAGAACAGCCATTGCTACAAATATTAGTCCCCTAATTTGGATCGGTCGAGTATCTCCATCTGCCCCCAGGACTATTTCAGCGGTAGTTATCTCTATGTTTGTTTTAAAGATTCTAGTCAGAAAAGTTGAGATTTCCCGTCTAATGGTACAGAGTTCCTTACAAGTGGTAAACATATGAATTATATCAACTTCCGGCATTGCACACCTTGGACATTGCGTCCCCTTGCCTGTACTCCACTTAGCTATTCTTTTAAGAGTATAATATAATTGAAAGAAGGTCTTATAATATTGTAATTGTAAATTGGTTGATATTAAAAGTGATTGGGAGTAATCAAATGCAATCTAGATTGAAGTTTCTGGTATTTCTAATTGGTTCTGCCATATTTGAATGTGTTTGTCTAGGTCATCTGGCAGAGTGGTGATCATATGTTTCCCCAATTTTGATTATATTGTTTTGTGTGATCGTTTCGATTCTCTGTATTTTCTGAAACGCAGCGCTGCTGCCTCCTTTTTTCATTATAAAATCTCGAATGTGCAAGTATTTAAAGAAATCTCGGTGAACCAAGCCAAATTTATTTTTTAATGATTCAAATGTGCTGAACCCTGTTGAGTTGTAAAATGTGCCAAATTTAGTAATACCCAACCTAACCCACCGTTTCATACATGAGTCAGTAAAGATCGCAGGGAGATTTTGATTTCTATAAAAGGTTGTGTAATGCGAAAATCTACCAATCCCCAGAATTTTGCGTACAATGCCCCAAGCAAAATATTTTCCTATTAGGGTTTTAAAACACACTTTTGTAAAATAACAAACATAGCTCAGGCGCCAGAGTTGGTCTCCTTTCTCTTCCTCCAGAATAAGTTCTTGTGGGGTTGGGACCCCCCTTCCTTGATCTGAATCTAGGCTTGGAATAAAAAGTGCTCTGCTATAATTGAGAATAGTAGCCCACCAATAAACTTTAAGGGTTGGTAGGGCAAGATCTCCTCTGTCTTTAGGTAGGTTGATGAATTTCATGGCTCTGCGCGATCTGCTGTACCCCCAGATAAAGCGAGAAAATATACTATCGATTTCTTTAAAAATCTGTTGATCAAAAGTTAGACAAATAGTTCTGAAAAAATATAATAACTTGAGGAAGAATACCATTTTAATTAGATTGCATCTACCAATAATGGTTAAGTGTAAGTTATGCAATCTCTTCAATGCTTGGTCCGTTTGTTTCAATAGTGGATCCATGTTTAGTTTAACCAAGTTGTTAAGATTTGAGGTGATGTTAACCCCTAAATAAACAGCGTTATCGACTACCCTTCTATCGTAAAAATAATTGATTTGATTATTGATTATGATTTGAGTTTTGTTTTGATTTAGTTTATAACCCGAGACCTCTCCAAACTGACTAGCTTCTTCTTCCATTAAATTTATTGTTTCATCTGGGTTAGTTGTGATTAATGCAATATCATCAGCGTATGCCAATGTTTTGGTTTCTCCATTGGGGGTCCTCATTGGTATTATGGCTTGGTTGGATTCTAGCCTCCGAATAAATGGGTCAATAAATAAGGCAAATAATAGGGGGGAGCAGGGGCAACCCTGCCTTGTCCCTCTTGTCACTTTGAAATTGTCATATATATCCCCATTTATCATAACAGTTGCTTCCGGGTTAACATACATCATACGGACTGCTTTAATGAAATTTTCCCCGATCCCACTCTTTGACATAGTGGTCCACAGATATTGCCAGGAGACCCTATCGAACGCCTTTTTGGCATCTAGCAATATAAGTGCCATAGGGTCTCCTGTAACCTCAGCTATGTCAAAGAGTGTGATCACCCTCTGTATGTGATCGGTGGTTGATATGCCCGGAACGAATCCGTGTTGCCTGACTGAAATGATTTTATGTATTAGTGGAGCAAGTCGGCTAGCAAGTAATTTAGAATAAATTTTGGAATCGTTATTAATTAAAGTGATTGGGCGGTTGACCCTAGTTCAGTGGGGTCTTTGTTCTTCTTAGGGAATACGATTATCTTTGCCTGTGCCCAGGATCCTGGTGGTTGCCCATCCTGAAACACCTGGGTCATCAGCTTGGTTAGGATCCCTTTTAATTGTTTGCTGAATCTAGCATAAAATTCTGATGGGATTCCATCTAGCCCCGCTGCTTTACCCGATGAGAGGCTGTTAATTGAAAGAAGTATCTCAACCCATTGTTGTTCTTCCGCCAGACTATCTTGGTCATTTTGGGGGAGTTGAGTCCATGCAACCAAATCCAGATAATCCTCAATTTGGGATTGATTTTTGCATGTCTCGGTATATAGTTCCATGTAGTATCTTTGAAATATTTCTCTAATTTTTTCAGGATCTTGTGTAGGGCCATTGATAGGGTCTCTGATCTCTTTGATTGTATTATCAGTGTATTCCTGCCTGGTTCGAACTGCTAATTGGTGCCCCACTTTTTCCCCAAGCTTGTAAATCTTTTCTTTATTTTGCGTGGCTTTACAGATTGCCTTAAGTGTTAAGATTTCTACAATTGAGTTTTTTGCGATAGCCACATCTCTTATCACCTCCTCGACGTTGTTATTTCCCTGGATTGCCCTTACTAGATCTTCCTCTTTTTTAACGAGTTTGTTTTGTAACTTTTTTACTTTAGTTTTGCCTCTTGATTGCTTTTGATTGAAAATCTAATGGTTTCTCCCCTGATTCCCACTTTGAGTGTATCCCATACAATTTCCAAGGCGGCACTTCCGAGATTATATTCTAAGAATTTAGGAATCCAATTTTCGAGAGGCTGACAATATTCTTCGTTAAGCAATAGAGCCCTTTCAAAAGTCCACCTCCTATGATTTGATTGTATCTTTCCTGTATCAATGCTTATGATTAGCGGATTATGGTCAGACAACACCTTTGGTAGTCGATCTATGGAACAGTTTGCAGCAATACTGTGTGATGCAAATATATAATCCAACCTTGCGAACTTATAATGTGGGTGGGAAAAGAAGGTATAGCCCGGATTATCTGGAAGGTGCGTTTGCCAACAGTCAGATATCCCATGTGTACTACAAAGTTCTTCAAGGGCTCTAAAAACGTTTGGTCTCCTACCTTGATACGTGTATTTGTTATGCCCTTGCGCCCAGTCTGATGGAAGATTTAAGTTGAAATCACCGCAAACAATCAAAGGTAGTGACCAATGTGCCAGTTCATTAGACAAAAATACAAATGGATCTGGATCATCATCAACACATCCAAATACCGAGCAAATTGTCGCTTTTTTCCCCACACCATATTGACACTCGGTGATAGCCCATCTTCCACACTTATCTGCAGCTGATTTAACAAATTGGAGACCCCCACCGCTTGCCAAGATTGCTACACCCCGTGTTTTATTTACCTGCGTTGTTGCCTTGATCACCCTGTATCCGAGAGTTTTTAGAATTGATATTTGGGACCCTTCAACATGGGTTTCCTGGAGACAGACAATTTCTGCTCCAATTGAGTTGAGACCTATTGCCGTTCTTTGCCTTTTTTTCGGGTCGTTTAGGCCGCATATGTTAATTGTTAAGATTTTAAGTTGACTCATTTTAAAAAAACTATATTCGAAGTTTGCCCAATCCAATAGAACCCTGTGGATTCAACACCTTCCGACCTGATTTCGTCCCCTCTTTCCTTCCCCTAGTGCCCCTTTAAAAAAAACACTTCCCCCTCCCCATTGACTCTCCCACCCCCCTCTACCCCTAAGTGAGGCTTCCTGGTTCAGATTGAACTAAGTTGTGGGCACCCGTGTAGCTTCAAGCGACTACTAGCCCCGACCCCTGTGTCTGCCTGAGGGAGTGACGCTATTTATTATTCTAACCTATACACATTCCCCCTTTTTTTCCCTTTGAACCCCTCTCGCTTCACTTCCCTACTTTTCTTGTATTATTAACTAATTACATATAATCCAGTTGAGACATTTTACTTAAGATTGTTATTAAACGTGTGGAATATTTTTTAGTCTTGCTTTTGTCTGAGTTTGTGATTTCATTTAAGTACGCTTCTCTCTGTATTTCGCTGGCAAAGCTTCTCGTGACGCCGTTAAAGATGATCTTTAGTCGTGCCGGGTTCTGCAAGTATACGGTGGCACTCAGTTGTTCGAAAGGAGTAAATAACTGTCTCATCCTCCACCTTCTTTCCACTGTTGCATGAGCGTAATCTGGTGTGCAGAAGAATGAAAAATCTTTATATTCTCTTTTATTCGTGGGCCGAGCTTGGTCAAAGATCTCTTCACGTAATAGAAAGTTACCAAAGTTTACAAGAATTGCTTGTGGATACTGTGCCTTTGACTGTGGTCTTTTTGAGAGGGTCAGGGGAAAGCGATGGGCCCATTGAACTTCTTAGGGCAGTGTTCCAATGTAAAGTCCATACCCTGTAGGGAAATAGACCACCTCAACAACTTTGGATTCTCACCCCTCATCTGCATCAGTCATCTGAGGGGCCTGTGGTCGCTCTGAACTCGGAAGTGAGTCCCAAACAAGTATGGTCTCAACTTCTTCAGTGCCCAGACCACAGCAAATGCCTCACGCTCAATTGCATTCCACCTCTGTTCCTGTGGAAGTAACCTCCTACTGGTGAAGGCTACAGGTTGGTCTAGGCCCTCTTTATTAATCTGTGATAGAACAGCCCCCACACCATGCTCTGAAACATCTGTCTGTACAATGAATTCTTTTGAGAAGTTGGGTGCCTGAAGCACGGGTTCTGTGCACATGGCAGTCTTCAGGGCGTCATAAGCCTTCTGACAGGTGTCAGTCCAGTTCACTTTCTTGGGCTGCTTCCTGGAAGTCAGCTCAGTCAAGGGTGCAACAATGTTGCCATACCCCTTGACAAACCTCCTGTAGGTCCCATGAGTCTTAAAAAGGCTCTCACCCGTGTCTGAGACTTTGGGGGTTCCTATGCCAGAATGGTATAAATCTTGGCTTGTAGGGGTGCCACCTGGCCGCTTCCTACCTGGTGACCCATGTACACCACGGGACCCTGCCCGATCTGGCACTTACTCGCCATGATCATGAGGCCTGCCTTGCGTAGTGCCTTCAACACTTCCCAGAGGTGCTGCAAATGTTCTTCCCAACTGGCGCTGAACACTGCAATGTCATCCAGGTAGGCGGCGCTGAAATCCTCCAGCCCAGCCAACACCTGGTTGACCAACCTCTGAAAGGTTGCAGGGGCATTCTTCATTCCAATGGGCGTAACCCGGAAATAACCCGGAATTGGTAGTGCCCCTCTGGTGTGGAGAATGCTGACCTCTCCTTAGCCCCATCAGTCAAGGCGATCTGCCAGTACCCAAATGTCAAATCAAACGTGCTGAGGTACTGTGCAGCCCGTAACCGATCAATGAGCTCATCAGCTCTGGGGATGAGGTGTGCATCAGTCCTGGTGACTGAATTGAGCACTCTGTAATCCACACAGAACTGGAGTTCAGGTGTGGCACCCGGCGAGGCAGCCTTTGGGACCAAGACCACTGGACTGGCCCAAGCACTGTTTGAGGACTCAATGACCCCTAAAGTAAACATCATGGAGATTTCTTCCTTAATGTAAGCCCTAACCTTGTCAGTCACTCTGTAAGCCTTGTGCTTCACAGGAGGACTGTCGCCAGTGTACACATCATGGACGCACCACTTTGTGACACCAGGAACCAAGGAAAATAGATCAGAGAATTGCCCCAACAGCTGGCGACCATCTTGCTGCTGATCAGGGGTCAGTGTGGCAGAGAGGCTGACACCATCCACTGACCCATCTTCCTCTGTTGCAGACAGGAGTTCAGGAAGAGGCTCGGTCTCCTCCTCCATTTCATCATCTGTCGCTAGGATCATGCCCACTTCGGACCTTTCTAAGTGGGGCTTTAGGCGGTTAACATGCAGTACCCGCAAGGGGTTCCTGGGAGTCCGCAAGTTCACCAGATATGTGAAATCACTCTTGCGCTCCACCACCTCATATGGACCGGTTCACCTGTCCTGGAGCGCACAAGGCTCCACAGGGGCCATGACCCAAACTTTCTGTCCAGGCTGAAGCTCAATCAGATTGGCATTCTGATCGTACCACCGCTTCGTCTCTTCCTGGCTGGCTTCCAGATTCGCCTGACCGAGATCTCTGAAATGCCTAGTCTGGTTCCTGAAGGCCAGCATGTAACTATATACATCTTGGGGAAGTTTCCTGGGAGATTGCTCCCAGCCTTCCTTGACCAAACTCAAAGGTCCTCTTACCGGGTGACCATACAAAAGCTCAAAGGGGCTGGAGCCTAGGGACTTTTGTGGCACCTCACGGTAGGCAAACAGAAGGCATGGCAAGAGGACATCCCACTTATGCCTCATTGATTCTTCAAGATCCATGATCATGCCTTTAAGGGTCCGGTTGAATCTTTCAACCAGCCCATTACCTTGTGGGTGGTAAGGAGTGGTAAACTTGTAGGTAACACCATACTCCTTCCACAGAGACTTCATATAATTAGAAATGAAGTTCATACCACAGTCAGACACCACCTCTCTGGGGAACCCCACACAGGAGAAGATCCCCATCAGTGCACGTCCCACCACGGGGGCCGTCACTGTCCTGAGCGGAATGGCTGCAGGGTACCGGGTAGCATGGTCCACCAAGGCCGGGATGAACCTGTTGCCCATGGCTGTCTTGGGGTCCAGTGGCCCCACAATGTCAATGCCCACCCGTTCAAAGGGGGTACTGACTACAGGGAAAGGTTGGAGAGGGGCCTTGTGCTTCCTTCCACTTTTCTCACTTGGCTGGCAAGTTTGACAAGTTATACAATGAGTATCTGAACTCTTCCGCATCTGGGGACAATAAAAGTGGGAGACAAGCCTTTCAAAGGTATGTTCTGCCCCAGATGACCAGCTAAAGGAACATCATGAGCCAAACCCGGTAGGAAGGCTCTGAAGCACTGGGGTATCACCAGCACACGGGCTGACCTAGGCTCAGCAACCTTAGGGTCGCTATACAGGAGACCATTCTCCCAGTAGATCCAATGTGATCCAGACTGATCACCTGCTGCCTGGTTTGTGGCCTGTTGTCTCAAACCCACAAGAGAAGGGCACTTCTGCTGCTCTTCACAAAATTCCTCCCTGGAGGGACCCCCTTCTTGCTGCCAATGGGTCAGCTCAGGTAGGTTCCCCAGTTCAGAAACTTGCTCACCACTGGTTTCCCACGCCCCCTACATCTTTTCTTTAAGGCAGGTCCCTGGGCCATACTTTCAGGCTCCAGGGTCTCTTGAACACCCTTAGCTGCCATAGACCGAGTGGTCACACATGCCCACTCAGGCAGACCCAACATCTCTAAATGCGCCTTCCTCCCCACCTTAGCCCAAGGGGAGCTTTCTAAATGATTGCCTAACAGACAATCAACAGGCATGGATGGCCTCACAGCTACTTGAAGAGTACCAGAGACTCCCCCCAATCAAAGGGAACTTGCACCACCTTGCAATGGCTCTCTGTGTTGGCAGCGGCAACAACTGGGAAGAATGCATGAGGGACTACCTGCTCTTCAGAGACCAAGTGACACTTGACAGCTGTCACGCTTGCTCCTGTGTCTCTCAGAACCTCCACTCTATGGCCATTGAAGGTCACCCACTGCCTGTATTTTTTAGTGTTATCAGGCAGCTGAGTTTTAGGGACCATCTCAAAGTCTCCTAATGAGACAAGGGACAATTCTGCGGGATCCCAACCACCTTGGGCACCCATCGCCTCCCCGCCCAGGGCTACACTAGCCATCTGACAGGGTGGTGCATGGGGTGGCACATACTGACCCTTTTTGGGGACACTGGGGATCATACCAACAGTGCCCCACCTGCTCACACTGAAATCAGGTAACAGTCCCCCTATGAACAGGTTTACCTGTCGGGGGTCCTGACTTCTTCTCAGGGGGAGGCTGGGAACCCTTAACCTGGTTCCCTTGGGAATTACTTTGGGGCCCTTTCTGGAACTCCCTCTGTTTACCCTTGTACACCCCATTCTTCTGCTGGGGACCCTGCCCACCTTTAGCGGAGTCTCCCACAAGACCTTGTGGGCCCTGGTTCTGACCCAGTGGTCCGTCTCCTCAGCAAGCTTTCTAGGGTTAGTCAACTTGCTATCAATAAGGTGCTGGCATAGCTCTGGAAAACAATTAGCAGATAAGTGTTTTCCCTGGCAATCAAATCATAGAGAGCTTGAAAATTATCCACATTGCTACCCCTCACCCAACCATCGATAGCTCTGCAAAAGAAAGACACATATTCTACCCAAGTCGTTCCCTCCAGTTTCTTACAATTCCTGAACATCTGTCTATAGAGTTCTGGAGTCAAACCATACCTTGTCATCAGTGCTCCTTTCATGTTGTGATAAGACATCCTATTCCACTGGGTAGGTCTAACAAAGTATCCCTCCCCTCAGTCAGAAAGTTGGCCCCACAACCCTGCTCCCCAATCCTTCTCAGGGACCCGGTGGGCCAACATCGCTATCTCATAGGCTGCAAACCACTGCCCAATATCTTCACCTTCGTGAAAATCTTTGATGACATCCTTGGGAATATGTACCCTGCCTTCTGAAGGCACAGATGGTGCACTGCCACCAGAGGGATTGATTTCTAATCCCTTGGCCTTGATTTCTAACTCCCTCAACATCCTCTCATGCTCCATTCTCATTCTCTTTCCAAAGACAACCTGTTAATCCCTGTTTCCCTCTGACCCTCCATCTTAAGCTTAGCCAACTCCAGCTTCAGTGCCCTATTTCTCTCCCTGTCTTCCAATTGTCTGGGGGACAGGTCTTTGGAAGAGATGCTGCTGCCAGGTAGGGACGGCACCTCTTCCGTGGCTGTAAACACTGGCCTATCAATTTGCCCATCTGTATCTCCCACTGGCTCTACCACAAGATCAGGGACATTTCTTGCTTCTACCCAGGCCCTCAGCGCCTTTTGGTAGTCTTCCTTTTTAGAAATGCCTGTTGTAGCAACTTTCAATTTCCTGCAGAGGTACTAGAGCTGTTTCATAGTGTAGGTTTCCAACCTCTCTTCCTCAAAATCAAGATCCATAGATGCAACAGATGCTGGTTTACTCATGGTAGTAAGAATTGGGAGTTTTCAGGAAAAACTAACAGTCTAAGGAAAAAGATTCTAAAAGAAAGTATGTGGTCGCATTTAGTCTGCACTCACTAGTAGTGTACACCAATCACTGTAAACGAAACACAAATGCAAAGTCCAAATCCTCACCGCTGACCACCAATTTTAGATCTGGGGGTCTCTAGTTGGCAATGGTATTCACCTTTGTCCAAATAGGGATCCTTACTTCTAAGTCAGGATTAGGGGATTACACTCTTCAATAACCCCTGCTCACCCCCTTGGTAGCTTGGCACAAGCAGACAGGCTTATCTCAGAGGCAGTGTGTTAAGCATTTGTGAATATACACAGTAATACAGTGAAAACACTACAGATGGATACAACACAGGTTTTATGAAAATAAGTATTCTTTATATAGACTCAACACAAGACCACAAATGACAAAAATCCACAATACTATACTAAAAGTTGACTTAAAGATGATTAAAGTTTCTTAGTTCAAGTTGATGATAAATGCGATATAGTTCTCAACAAAGTACCTGGATGCGTAACGCGAAGTAAACAAAAGGCGTCGCTTCTGTGATCCGGGGGAACGGTTGCGTCCTTCCTCAATGCTTGTGCAGAGTAGAGGACTTGTCGTGAGTCTTACCGGTGCAGAGGTGATGCGTAGATTCTCGGCCTGCGGACCCGTTGCGGTGTGCAAGATGGCGCCTTGCTGCGATGCGACGATCCGGTTGCGATGCGAGAAGTGGCGCCCTTGATGTGGCGATGCGATGGCGATGCGATGTCGCCCTAGCAGCCTTGCGACAACTCTTTACTTTGGAGCCGCGACAGGCCCTGCGACACGCTTCTCCGGTGATGCGATGGCGACTCTCTCAATGGCGTCACGCTTCTCCGGTGATGCGACAGCAGGCAGCTTCGATGAACACACGCTTCCAGGGAGATGCAGCGAAGGCTCGCTTCTCCGGCGATGCAACGATTTCAGCTGCGGCGGCAACATGCTTCTTCTTGATGCGTCGCGCTTCCAGCTCCCAGTGGCACGTAAGTGTCTGGAGTCAGAATTCCCAGCAAGGAAATTCAGGGGGAGCTGGAGGTGAAGTCTTTTGTCCCTGAGACTTCAGCAGGTGGCAAGCAATCAATCAATCAATCAATCAGAGTACTTGTAAAGCGCGCTACTTAGCCGTGAGGATCCCAAGGCGCTGAGGGGAGAGGGGGGTGGTGCCACTGCTCGAAGAGCTAGGTCTTGAGGAGTATTCTGAAGGCGCGTAGGTCTTGGGTCTGCCGTATGAGGGTAGGGAGGGTGTTCCTGGTCTTGGCGGCGAGGTAGGAGAAGGTTCTGCCGCCGGAGGTCGTTCGTTGGATGCAGGGGACAGCAGCGAGGGCGAGGCTGGTGGAGTGGAGCTGGCGGGTGGGGGTGTGAAAGCTGAGTCTGCTGGTTAGGTAGGCTGTTCCGTTGTTTTGGAGTGCGTTGTGTGCGTGGGTGAGGAGCTTGAAGGTGATCCTCTTGTCGACGGGTAGCCAGTGTAGGTCTCTCAGTTGGGGGGTGATGTGGCTGCGGCAGGGGACGTTGACGATCAGTCAGACGGAGGCGTTTTGGATGCGTTGTAGTCGTTGTAGGTGTTTGGCTGGGATTCCTGCGTAGAGTGCTGTAGTCCAGTCTGCTGCTGACGAAGGCCTGTATCACTGTTCTTCTTGTTTTGGTCGGGATCCACTTGTAGATCCTGCGGAGCATGCAGAGCGTGTTGTAGCAGGAGGAGGAGACGGCGTTGACCTGCTTAGGCATGGAGAGGGAGGAGTCGAGGATGAATCCTAAATTGTGTGCATGGTCGGTGGGTGTTGGTGCTGTTCCCCGTGTGGTCGGCCACCAGGAGTCATCCCAGGCTGAGGGGATGGGTCTAAGGATGAGGACCTCCGTCTTGTCCGAGTTCAGCTTCAGACGGCTGTTCCTCATTCAGTCGGCGATGGCCTTCATTCCCTCGAGGAGGTTGGTTTTGGCGGTGTGTGGGTCTGTGGTGAGGTAGAGGATGAGCTGAGAGTCACCAGGGTAGGAGATGATGTTGAGGTCATGATGGCGGGCCACTTGTGCGAGGGGGGGCCATGTAGATATTGAACAGCATTGGGCTGAGGGATGAGCCCTGGGGGACGCCACAGATGATGTCGGTGGCTTCGGATTGGAAGGGTGGGAGGCGGTCGCTCTTCGTTCTGCCAGAGAGGAAAGATGTGGTCCAGTCAAGAGCCTTCTCTTGGATTCCAGCTTCTAGGAGGCGTGTCTTTAGAGTGCGATGGCAGGCCGTGTCAAAGGTGGCTGACAGGTCCAGGAGGATGAGGGCTGATGTTTCGCTGTTGTCTAGTTGGCGCCTGATGTCGTCTGTGGCGGCGATGAGGGCTGTCTTGGTGCTGTGGTTTCGTCTGAATCCGGACTGAGACGGGTCCAAGATGTTGTTTTCTTCCAGGTGGCGGGCCAGTTGCATGTTGACGATTTTCTCGATGACCTTTGCCGGGAACGGGAGGAGGGAGATGGGCCGGAGATTCTTGAGGTCCTTGGGGTCCACATTGGGCTTCTTGAGGAGGGCCTGGATTTCGGCGTGCTTCCAGCTTTCCGGGAATGTTGCTGTTTCGAAGGAGATGTTGATGACCTTCCGTAGTTGGGGTGCGATGGCTGCGTCTGCTTTGTTGAATACGTGGTGTGGGCACGGGTCAGACGGAGATCCAGAGTGGATGGAGTTCATGACCTTGCGTGTCTCATCGTCATTGATGTTGGACCAGGAGGTCAGGCGGTTGGCGCTGGTGGTGTTCACAGGGGAGGTGGAGTCTGGTGTAGTCGGGGCGGTCGTGGTGTTGAAGCTGTCGTGGATGTCAGGCACGGTTCAAGCCCTTGGAGAATATTCTGTAGATGAAAGTACTTACAAAGTTCCTTCTCCTTTCCCTTGGCAATGAAGCAACCACTGCAGGCCAACCCAGCAAACAGCACACTGGCAGAAGGGCAGTCCAAACTCCTGCAGCTTCCTTGGTTCTTTTCCTTGGCAGAAAGGTTTCTTGTTCCAGAAGTGATCTAATTTAATTTCTTGGGATTAGGGTCCCAATATTTATACCCCAAAATCTTTGTTCTCTAAAGGCAGAGAGGCCTCTGCCTAGTCCAAACCAGTTCCTGAGCACTTTGTTTACACGACTCCCTTCTTCCTTTCACTGTGCAGGGCAGAGACATCAGCCGCCCCACAGGAGGTGGAGCCAGCACAGGGGAGGGAAGATACAGCACTGGAGCATTCTGTTGACATGATTTCTCCTCTCCTTTCACAGTGCAGGGCAGAGACATCAGATAAGCCACAGGGGGTGGATCCAGCATTGTAAAGGGAAGGCCCAGCCCTATTCACGTCCCAGGTGCAACTCCTCCTTCCCATGTAGATGCAGATCTCTCTATTCACCACCGGGCTGCCCCAGCCTGACGCTTGGAATCCCCCAGCCCTGTCACTCACAAACCCAGACAAGGAATACACAACCTAGCAGAGGCAGGCCTGGATAGCTAGGCAAGAACATACCTACTTTTTAAAAGGGGTATTTTCAAACACAAAATATTAAAACCAACTTTACTAAAAGATGTATTTTATTATTCTGAGTTGAGGCATACTAAATTTGAATTTCTACCGTGTTCCCTGAGCCAGTTAGGATTATAAGAATATATCAAAAAGGGGGGGAGTTAAGGTAGTTGATCAATGGATCAGCGGACACGGTTTACCACACAGGGTGGTGGAAGGTCCAGTTACAGCTTGTGTCCGTATATTGCACTAGGAATACAAAAGGGAGGTTGCTGCACTGTTCCAATGGAGAGTGAGAGAAGAGTTAACTGGCATGACCACAGATGTCAGAGTAACATCCTGGGGCATCCATTTTGTTGGATGTAATTGCCTCACACACCCCGAAGGATGTCATGCTTCATCATCGGCGGTTGCTCCTCGTCGGGGAGGCGGTGCAATCCCCGACGGGCTCACCTCAAAGAGGGGCTCTTTGGCGGAGATCTTTTTTCCAACAGCCTTATGGTGAGGTGGGGGTGTGTGGGCTGGGCTAGGTGTAATGGTGTGAGGGATATTAAAATGTAGCAAGGGGTACCGGAATCCAATTTATTCTGGGGGTCCCCTGGCTGCAGTTAAAAAAGTGGGGTTAGCTCACTAGGTGTCAGCAGGTTAGGTCGAGTGACCCTAGATGAGACTAAAGGTGATGCTGGTCGACATGTTTCTCGCTGTGGGTCTAGTCACCCGCGATTCATCAGGACCTTAATAAAGTGCAAGGGAAAACATGCTAGTGTCATGTGTGTCAATCGTTACCTCTGTGGGTACTCCTATGCCTAATGGTTAAGGATTGAATGCCACATGAGGGGTCGGCGGGACTGAACATCAAGGAAGAGGGGTTTTAGCTCCATATTCCTGTGTCCGCGTAGTCAGACCTACCCTTCTCCGAGCTCGGCGGAGAAGGGTAGGTCTGACTACGCGGACACAGGAATATGGAGCTAAAACCCTGGGCTCTTCCTTGATGTTCAGTCCCACCGACCCCTCATGTGGCATTCAATCCTTAACCATTAGGCATAGGAGTACCCACAGAGGTAACGATTGACACACATGACACTAGCATGTTTTCCCTTGCACTTTATTAAGGTCCTGATGAATCGCGGGTGACTAGACCCACAGCGAGAAACATGTCGACCAGCATCACCTTTAGTCTCATCTAGGGTCACTTGACCTAACCTGCTGACACCTAGTGAGCTAACCCCACTTTTTTAACTGCAGCCAGGGGACCCCCAGAATAAATTGGATTCCGGTACCCCTTGCTACATTTTAATATCCCTCACACCATTACACCTAGCCCAGCCCACACACCCCCACCTCACCATAAGGCTGTTGGAAAAAAGATCTCCGCCAAAGAGCCCCTCTTTGAGGTGAGCCCGTCGGGGATTGCACCGCCTCCCCGACGAGGAGCAACCGCCGATGATGAAGCATGACATCCTTCGGGGTGTGTGAGGCAATTACATCCAACAAAATGGATGCCCCAGGATGTTACTCTGACATCTGTGGTCATGCCAGTTAACTCTTCTCTCACTCTCCATTGGAACAGTGCAGCAACCTCCCTTTTGTATTCCTAGGATTATAAGAATGTAATAATCTAACTGCCTGTTCTAGCCTATGGAGAACAAGTAGCCTTCAATATTGAATAACGAAAATGGTTGTAATTCACTATTAGAACATGCTACACACATCACAGCATTTCCTACCTTATACTTACAATGCACCCTGCCCTTGGGACTACCATAGGGGTGTCTAATATGAAGCAAAGGGAAGGTTTAGGGACTGGCAAGTGGGTACACTTGGCTAAGTTGATATGGCAGTGCTAGACTGCACATAGGCATTGCAATGGCAGGCCTGAGACACACTTTACAAGCTGCTTCTGTGGATGGCACAACCAGTGCTGCAAGCCCACCAGCAGAATTTGATTTACAAGCCCTGGCACACATGGTGCACTGTAGTAGGGGCTGACAGATAAATCAAATAACCCAATCATGGAATACCCAATTAGTATATCAATTTAACAAAGGGAGTACTTGCAATGTGGCACTGATTAGCAGTGCCACAGTGCCCAAAACATATAACCAGCTAAAACATATCAAAACAGAGGAGGCAATCTGTCAAAATGGAAGGGAGACTCACACCAATGGTGTCAGGTCTAACAGTGCCTCAAACCGCACTTTGAGAGGTCTGAAGTAACTGTGCTCCTAGCAACAGATGATGGAATGGAGAATTAGAGTGAGCCTCTTCCTGACCTCCTGTCAGCGAAGGAACTGGACTGGATGGGTCAGTGGATGGGGTAAACTTCTCTCCTACTCAGACCCCAGAGCAGCAGAGGGACTGTCGCCAGGTGCTGTGACAGTTCGCCTCCCAGTTCTCCCTGACACCAGGAGTCACCAATTGGTGCATCCATGATGTGGACATTGGAGACAGTCTTCTTGTGAAGCAGACATTTTTACAGGGTAGCTGACAAGGTCAGGGCCAGCATCAAGGAGGAAGTTTCCAAGATGTTGGCTATAGGGGTGATAGAGCCCTCAAGCAGCCCCTGGGCTAGCTTAGTGGTCTTAGTGCCAAAAGATGCTGTACCCGGTGCCACTCTAGAACTCCTGTTCTGTATGGACTACAGTGGGCTCAATGCGGTCACCAAGATTGACATGAACCAATCCCCAGAGCTGATGAGCTTGTTGATTGGTTAGGAGCTGCCCAGTACCCCAGTACATTTGATTTAACATCTGGGAACTGGCAGATTGCCTTAACCAATGAGGCCAAAGAGAGGTCAGCATTTCCAACACCAGAGGGGCACTAACAGTTCCGGGTTATGCTCTTTGGGTTGAAGAACACCCCAGCCACCTTCCAGAGACTGGTCAACGAGGTACTGTCCGGGCTGGAGGAATTCAATGCCACCTACCTGGATGACATTGCTGTGTTCAGCTCCAGTTGGATGGAACATTTGCAACACCTCTGTGAAGTGTTGAAGGCTTTGCAAAGGGCAGGCCTCACTATCAAGGCTGGTTAGTGCCAGATAGGGCAGGGATCTGTGGTGTACTTGGGACACCAGGTAGGCAACAGCCAGGTGGCGCCCCTAAAAGTAAAGATTGACACCATGACCCAGACAGAGATGAGAGCCTTTTTAGGCCTCACCGGGTACTACAGACAGTTTGTCAAGGGGAATGGAACCATTGTTGCCCACTTGGCAGACCTGACTTCAAGGAAGCAGCCCAGGAATGCGATCTGGACTGATGCCTGCCAGACAGCTTTTGGTGCCCTGAAATCAGCCATGTGCACGCGCCTGTGCTTAAGGCACCTGACTTCTCCAAAGAATTTGTTGTGCAGACAGACGCTTCAGAGCATAGTGTAGGAGCAGTATTCTCACATTTGAACAATGAGGGCTTTGACCAACCGGTGGCTTTCATCAGTAGGAGGCTACTTCCCAGGAAACAGAGGTGGAGTGCAATTGAACGAGAAACTTTTGCTGTGGTCTGGGCACTGAAGAAGCTAAGGCCTACTTGTTTGGGACTCACTTCCCAGACCACAGGCCTCTCAGATGAGGGGTGAGAATCCAAAACTGTTGAGGTGGTCCATCTCCCTACAGGGAATGGACTTTATGGTGGAACACCACTCTGGTACGGAACACGCCAATGCTGATGGTCTGTTCAGATTCTTCTGCCTTAGTGATGAGAACTCCCAGGAGGGTGGGTAGTTATCCCAACTATTCAGCTGGAGGGGACACATGTTAGTCCTGGCATCCTTGGCGTGGGTTTCCCTGACTCTTTAGCTCTATCACCTGTGTTTTTGATGCTGTGCTAGATTTCGTTTTTGCTGGCTTAGATGCATTGCAGGCCAGCCTCAGACACACAGCAAGGGCAGTACTACTCCTCATTTTCTCCAACTGTTCTCTTTGGCAAAGGGTGCTTTTGAATTCTAGGAATGATCTAAAGTTCAGGGGTTTTCAGTCTAATACTTATACCCCAAAAATGTATATTTGTTCTCTGAGCCCAGTTCAAACCAGTTCTGCCTTTTAGTAAAGACGGTTTTTAAATTGTGTGTTTGAAAATAAAATAGCACTTTTAGAAAGTGGCTATTTTTTTGTTCAACCATCCTGTGTACCTCTGCCTGTATGTGGATTGACTGTCTGGTTTCAGTGTTGCAGTACTTTTGCAAACTTTTGCGAAACTGCCACAGATATCACTAACTTAAAATGCCTTATAACTTAAAAAATATTTACCCTATTAACTTGTACTGCCCAAAAGGGTCATCAACAGACCATAATCTATATTCCTGCCAAATGTCAATGAAATACGTTCAGCTGTTTTTGCACAATATGCAACACAAAAGTCTACGGAAAATGCTTTGGTGAAAAATGTATGTTTGTACCCCCCCCTTTTTGTGCCCCCATGGCCAATCATTGCAAAACTTTTCATCATCCACCAATGTTAAGAAAGCTATAGGTCAGGAAAGTTTTGTGGGCAAAATTATTTGCAAGCAAAAATCAGAGGAATTCCCATACATTTGAATCTCTCCGCACTAATGCATACCGTGTCTTTTTCAGGGTTTGAATTGTTGACTGTATGAGCCTAGCTTCTGTCCCTATATACTGGCCTCTGCAGTGTTTCCAAATATGAACAGGGTTGGCTGCTTTAGAGTAGGGACCCTTCCCTTTGCTTGCTTGCTCCATCCTCATAGCACCTGCTGAGCTCCTATTTGAGATCTCCAAACCAGTCCAGATGGAGGCATAGCTGTCTGGGCCTTGTACCCCTAAGTCTCCCCATTAGCGGCAGTGATACTGGTTATATCAATTAGCAATTTCAGTTAAAGATGGTGACAACAAAGCCTGCTCAAATTCCAAAAACGCCTTTTCCGCCTCACCCTCAGCAGAGGAGGAAGCAATTTTATCAATGAAAGCCCTTTTCCAAAGAGGAACTAAAATTTCCTTTTGTACCCGGGGGCTGCAACAGTTGCAGTGTATCTCCATGTGGGGGGTTATGTAAGTCTGCAGAAGCAGAGAATGAGACTTGCCTCTGTGTGGACCTGATGTATTGTTCCCGCAGCACCGAGCAGCAGGTGGCACTTGCATTCCTAGACCATCGCGACCCGGAGAGGCTCGAGAGGGAGTCATCAGAGCTGCCCACACAGCCCACATATAAACACGGTCCTCATCGACAGGACCTTGGCAGCATACAATGCCTTGCAGGAGAGTGGCAGCATTCGGCCAGATACATCCACTGTGGATTCCAAGAAAAGATGCTGAAACCTCTGTGAGTACAAAAGAGGCAAGTTAAGGAGGAGAAGAATGGCAGAATCAGCCTACCACCATTTTCCCCCACGTGGATGATATATCCTAAGTACATTCAGTACTTAGGGGTCGATTAGGGTGGCGGTGAATCCGCATCCTCCGGGCCGGTGGAAGCCACCACCGGCACGGAGGATGCGGATTCACCGTCGCGGTCCCTGTAAACACCACCCGCCAGATCAGGATGGCGGTAGGACCAGCGGCGGAAGGCAGGTCCGTCCGCCGCTGATCTGCGGGGTGTAGCCTGCTATTTGGTGGCGGTGTCTGCAAGACACCGCCAGACAAATTAGGAAGCATGTGTAAACATGCTTTTCCGTGGCGGTTTTTCCGCCGTGGAAAAGCATGTGGATCATTGAGGGGGGTGCACATGGGGGGTACCTATGGTACCCCCTGCATTTGCATGCACAAAGCGGCAGGCACCGTGAGGTACCTGCCGCTTTGTGCATGCAAATGCAATGCATGCATTTTTAACATTGCGGCGGGTGCTGCTTCAAGCAGCACCCGCCGCAATGTTAAAGATACAGGATGTGACCACCAGGGTGGCGGTCACATCCTAATTGGCATGGAGGGAACGCCGCTGCCCTTGCGGACAGTCCCTCCACCTCGGGGGTGGCGGACGGACGCAAGTCCGTCCGCCATCCTAATAGGCCCCTTAGTACCCAACTCATTCAAGCAGCTGTTTTATCTAGAAAGTAGTTTTATTATTTATTTGGCTCTTCCAAAAAGGAATCCTTGAAATCGCAAACAAATCTAAATAGAGCGGTGGGCATTATTTTCAGCTACAGATAATGATTGTTAGAAATGAGGGTTTCTTGTTGGCAGATGTATGTACCCTTGTTCAAGTAGGTATCCTTGCTTTTAGTCAGCGTAAGGGGGATACACACTTTAGATAACCCCTGCTCACTCACTTGGTAGCTTTGCACGAGCAGACAGGCTTATCCCAAAGGCAATGTGCAAATTATTTGTGCTCAAGACACACTTCATATCTAAACCAAACAAGACCAAAGCGACAAAAATCCAACATACATATATCAAAATAGCCCTTAAAAACAGTACTTGCAGAAATAGCAACTTATAGAAACAAATAGCTCCACCTGGGGCTATTATGACGTTGTGACATGAATAAATCCAAAATACAACACCGACCATGAGGTGCGCAGCGTTGTTCATGGAGTCATACGGACCCCCAAACAACAGTACCATGGAAAACGAAGTCTAGGGATGATGCACGGCATTGTGGAGGTGAGGTGTCGGTGCTGAGGCCGGTACCCTGGTTGCTACAAAGGAGGCCAGGTGTTGTGTCTGCAATGAGGCTATATGTCAAGTCTAGGACAGGGAACGACAGCGGCGTCGGCGATGAGACGTCGGTTCTGGTGAGGCGATGCGAAGTCAAAGAGTTTGTGAAGTCACTCTAGTCGGTTATGGACTCCGCATTAACGGGATGCATGCACTGGCGGTGACAGCATCGGTGCAAGCACTGGCGTCGGGAAGGCCGATAACTGCAGGTGTTGGCAAACATCGAAGGGTGTCTGTGCCTGTGTACAGGCGGGACGGTGCATCGTGCACTTCACGAGCTGTGCCCCTGGCCTTGGTACAGGTTGTGGTGTCACTGGTGGCATTTCTGACAGTGTCAGAGTTGTTTTTCTTGCTTTCTTTAAGTTTCTTCCAGCTTCTAACAGCAGGAACAACCTCCAGATGCCCAAAGCTGGAATAGCCCCCTCCTGACAGGCCAGAACTCCAAGCAGTGGGGTTCAGGGGAGCTGGTTGTAAAGTCTTTGTGCCGCTGAGACTTCAGAACAGGAGGCCAGCCCACACAAGTCCTTGGAAATTCTTCTTCAAGCAGGTTTTCAGCAAAGTTCCAGTCTTTGTCCTATTCCTTGGCAGAAGCAGCAACTTCATGCCAACCCAGCAAAGCACACAGAAAAGGGCCAGAAGTGAACTAATTATTTGGGGTTGAAGAGCCACTACATATACCCCACTTTGTTCTCTTTGTGACAAGAGTCTCTGAGCCCAGTCCAACCAGTTCTGTCCTCTCTAATGCAGCATTACTTCAAGAGGTGTAGACAGCATAGTTCGGAGGAGACACTTCCCATTCAGGTGTAAGTGAAATTCCTCCAACCACTCTAAATGAAGCCAAGGTCTATTCAGCTCAGCTCCGAGTCACCCAAGAAAGGCAGGGCACACCTCAACCCCTCAGTGGCTGTCTACAGTGAATGCACATCCCCAGCCCCTGTCACTCCAAAACCAGACAGTCAATACTCAAACTAGCAGAGGTACGCAGAATGGTTAAATAAGAAAATGCCTCCTTTCTGAAAGTGTCAATTCCAAACACAATTTAAAACCCATCTCTCTAAAAAGATATGTTATTAAATTCTGAGTTCAGAGAGCCTAAACTCAGTTTCTCTATCTTGTCCCAATGAAATGTTATACTTGTAAGATGTTACAAAGTAACTCCTTTGTTAGTCTATGGGACAGATTGCCTTTCAATAGTGAAAAATTAAATTGGCAGTATTTCACCATCAGGACCCGTAAAGCACACCAGCACATGCCCTATCTTTTACCTATTCTGCACCCTGCCCATAATGTTACCTTGGGCCTACCTGAGGGGTGCCTTACATGTAAGAAAAGTGAAGGCTAGGGCCTAACAAGTGAGTGTACTTGCTAGGCCGACATGGCAGTAAAAAACTGCACTCATGGACACTGTACTGACAGGTCTACGTTACATTTGGAAGGCTACTTGTGTGGTTGGCTCAATCAGTGCTGCAGGCCCACTAGTAGCATTTGATTTACAAGCCCCGGGAACACTCAGTGCACTTCACTTTGGGCTTATCAGTAAACCAAAATATACCAATCATGGATAACCATTTATTATAATTTCCACAGGGAGCACTTTGATACTGATCAGAAGTGGCAAAGTGCCCAAAGCATCTAAGCCAGCAAAAACTAAATCCAGCACAGCATCAAAAATACAGGCGGTAGAGACAAAAAGTCAGGGGAAACCACGCCAGGATGTCAAGCCTAACAATGATCATATCAATCAAGGAATAATGGGGTTAACAGGGCATGCTTAGGAAAAATAAATCCAGCACTGGTGCCTAACCCTGGCATGGAAAGTAGTATACGGCAAAGCTCTGGTATAATTGAATTACCTATTTTTTCCAACCATAAGCCTTTTTTTTTTTTTGGTCCTCATCTCACCTTTCAAGCCTCTGCGGGTCTTATGAAGCCACCTTCATTGTCTGTCGCCCCTACGGCTTACCGCACTCGCTTGGGTCATCCGACCAGTCCCATTGTTTTGTAAGGGACCATGGTGTAATCATAAGACCAATGATGTTACACTAATCTTAGGTTCTTTCCCCAGCTCATAAGGGGGTGCCAAATGTTCGTGATCTAATCCTCCACTCCATCATACTCCAGTCGTGCCATAGAGAATGCAGCTTTCAGCCAATCCTCCCTTTGCAGGGGTAGGGGGTCTTTCCACCTCTTACACACTTCCCTTCTTGCCAACAATATCAAATTCAATAGTAAATCCCTGTCTTTCTGCGAGAGGTTCTAAGTGAGGCGACCATCGTCTCCAAAAAATACCAGTTGCATATTTATCTCGATGGTGGTGTTAAATATGTCCAGTAAATTGTCACCCACCTCAGTCCAAAATCTTGTGAGTGTTGAGCACTCATAAAAAATATGTAGGTCATTGGCAAGTGGTACTGCACATCTGGGGCATTTGGGGACAGGATAGGGAGCGAACTTTGCAATTTTTGCCGGGGTGTAATAAAGTCTATTAATAACAAAGAAATGTTGTTTTTTTTTAAGCAGGCAGGTTTAACAGATCTGTACAAGGTCTTCAATGAGGATTCATATAAAAAATCTGCTGGTGGCCCAAGTGGGGTTTCCATCCACACTGCAACAAGGGCAGGTGTCTCATGGTCTTCGGCCTCCAACAAACTGTTGTACCACATAGAGATTTCCTTATTCAATGGGCATGTCCCTTGCAGCAAACCTTCAATCTCCCTGTTTCCACTGATCTCCCGCTTTTCTGCCTCATACCATGATGTTAACTGTATGTACTTGAATCTCGATAGCCATGGGCCTATCTTAGCCCTCAGGTATTCCCAGGGATATATCCCCCCAGTGTCCAACAGTTCAGACCAAATTTTGATACCAGCCCTCTTTATCGGCAGTGCCAAGCCATCCTGCAAGCAATCCGGGGTTCCTGGGGCATCCCACACAGGGGCATTATCAGAATAGTATCCAATGCCCCAGCTACGCCTGAGCCTGCACCAAATCTCCAGAGATGTCCTTAAAACCTTCAGACGAACCCTCTTGAAGAACCTAGGTGATCCAAATTTATACAGAAATGCTTCACCATCTCCTCCCCCTTCTACCCGCACCATTTTGCCTAGCAGCCTCCCCCAGGCTGATTCCCCAGGCTTCATCAGCAGCATCCATATGCTTTTAAACTGGAACGCTGCTGCATATAGCCTTACGTCTGGGAGGGCTAACCCACCTTTTTTTAGTCTGCGTCTAAGTTTTTTCCACGCCAGTCGAACCCCTTTGTTGCCCCAAATGAAACTGTTGATCTTACTCTGTACTTTAATCAGACTTTTACTCGGAAATGTTAGTGGAATTGAAGAGAAGAGGTATGACAGTTTAGGAAGGATGACCATCTTTACTAAGTTGGTTTTCCCGTATATGGTCAGTGGGAGATTTCTCCATCTACTGAATAGGCTGTCGATTTCCTTTACCACCCTCTTTAGATTTAACTCAGGAATCTTTTCAATTTCCTTCACTACATAAATCCCCAGGTAACTCATCTCTTCACTTTCTGTCCCTGACCACTCCAAATTCCAACACATCACCTCCGTCTTAGTTCTATTGACAAGAAACCCAGAAAGCAATCCAAACTCACTCATACGCTCTTCCACCCTTGTGATAGCTGTATCTGGGTCGCTTGTATACAATATCAAGTCGTCAGCATACAGAGCTATTTTTGAGCCGTATTGTTCTGATCTGAATGGGTAGATTGGATCATCCAATCTAAGCATCTGGGCCAACGGTTCCACATATAAATTAAACAAAAGAGGTGAAATCGGACACCCCTGCCTCATTACTCTCTGAATATTAAAACTCGCAGTGAGGAACCCATTCAAAAGTATTCGGGCAGAGGCACCCTTCTAACAATTCTGCAAGGTCTGTATAAAGATAGGACCGAAACCCATAACCTTCAGAACCTCCCATAGATATACCCAGCAAACTCTATCAAAAGCCTTGGCCGCGTCAACAGCGACAACGGCCAAGGCTTCTGTCCTCTGGATAGCCAGGTCGATGTTAACTATAAGTAGCTGTATTTGTTCCTGGATATGTCTACCTGCGACAAACCCTTTCTGATCTGGATGTATTAACTTAGGTATCAGTTTGGCCAATCTCCCTGCTAAAATGCCCATAAAGATCCTATAATCGGCATTCAGCAGGGAGATTGGGCGGTAAGAGTCTGCCTTTTTTGGATCCTTGCTTGGTTTCAATATCAGAACTATTATTGCCTCTTTCCAGGTGTTAGGGACCTTTCCAGCCAAACCATAGATTGAATTAAAGGTGTCTTCCATTGGTTCTAGGAGCTCCTCTTTAAGATGTTTGTATATTTCACTCGCGAGTGGATCTGATCCTGCAGCTTTTTTGTTTATCTGAGCTGCGATCTCCTCTGACGTAAAAGGGGCATCTAAGTTGTTTTTGCTTTCTTCCGAGAGTACTGGGAGTTGCTTATTGCTAAGAAATGACTGAATCAAACTTGGTGGGGGAGCCAGGTCTTCCTTATACAGTTCTGAGAACATAGAGAGAAGACAGGTCTGTATATCTTCGATCTTATTTGAAATTTACTTTAAGTTCTTTTATGTCATTCCTAGCTCGATCGGTTCTGGCTTTCCATGCTAACAAAGCACCAGCCTTTTCTCCATATTCATAATTCTGCATCTTACTAGTATCCCACTGTGCCCTACATTTGGCTTCTAGTCTCCCTCTATATTTTGATCTTGCCTCTTCCAACTTCCCCAAGATTTGAGTGAGTTGCTCCCGGTCCTCATTGCTAGCTCCATCTCTTTCTCTCTCCAATAAATCAATCAATCAATCACGGCATTTATAGAGCGTGCTACTCACCCGGGAGGGTCTCAAGGCGCTGGGGGAGGGGGACTGCTACTGCTCGAACAGCCAGGTCTTGAGCTGCCTTCTGAAGGAGAGATGGTCCTGGGTTCGCCGAAGGTGGGTGGGGAGGGTGTTCCAGGTCTTGGCTGCCAGGTAGGAGAAGGATCTTCCTCCGGCGGTGGCTTTGCGGATGCGTGGTATGGTGGCGAGGGCGTGGCTGGTCGATCGTAGCTGGCGGGTGGGCGTATAGAAGGTCATGCGGTCGTTGAGGTACTTGGGGCCCAGGTCGTGGAGAGCCTTGTGTGCGTGGGTGAGGAGTCTGAACGTGATCCTCTTGCTGACGGGGAGCCAGTGCAGGTCTCTCAGGTGTCCGGTGATGTGGCTGTGTCGTGGGATGTCCAGGATGAGTCGTGCGGAGGCGTTCTGGATGCGCTGGAGTCTTTTTTGAAGTTTGGCTGTGGTTCCGGCGTAGAGGGTGTTCCCGTAGTCCAGGCGGCTGGTGACGAGTGCCTGGGTGACGGTCTTCCTGGTTTCAGTGGGGATCCATCTGAAGATCTTGTGGAGCATGCGCAGGGTGTTGAAGCATGAAGATGAGACGGCGTTGACTTGTCTGGTCATCGAGAGGGAGGAGTCCAGGATGAAGCCCAGGTTGCGTGCGTGGTCTGTTGGCTTGGGAGCGGTGCCCAGGGCCGGAGGCCACCAGGAGTCGTCCCAGGCGGAGGGTGATGATCCCAGGATGAGGACTTCCGTTTTGTGTGAGTTCAGTTTGAGGCGGCTGTTCCTCATCCAGTCGGCGACGTCTTTCATCCCTTCGTGTAGGTTGGCTCTGGTGGTGGTGGGGTCGTTGGTGAGGGAGAGGATCAGCTGGGTGTCGTCGGCGTAGGAGATGATGTTGAGGTTGTGTTGGCGTGTGATGGCTGCGAGGGGGCTCATGTAGACGTTGAAGAGGGTTGGGCTGAGGGAAGATCCTTGTGGTACGCCGCAGATGACTTCGGTGGCCTCGGATTTGAACGGGGGGGGGGGGGCTCTCTGGGTTCTTCCGGCGAGGAACGAGATGATCCACTCCAGTGCTTTCTCTCGGATCCCGATGTTGCTGAGGCGCTTCACTAGGGTGTGGTGGCAGACAGTGTGGAACGCAGCAGAGAGGTCCAGGAGGATGAGGGCCGCTGTTTCCCCATTGTCGATCAGGGTTCTGATGTCGTCGGTGGCTGCGATTAGGGCGGTCTCGGTGCTGTGGTTGGCCCGGAACCCGGACTGCGAGGGGTCGAGGGATCCGTTCGTCTCGAGGAAGGCGGCAAGCTGTCTGTTGACGGTCTTCTCGATGACTTTGGCCGGAAAGGGAAGGAGCGAGATGGGACGGTAGTTCTTGAGGTCGGTGGGGTCCGCCGTTGGTTTCTTCAGGAGGGCGGTCAGCTTGGCGTGCTTCCAGCTTTCCGGGAAGGTGGCGGTGTGGAAGGAGGAGTTGATGATGTTCCGGAGATGGGGTGCGATGATGGCGTCGGCTTTGTTGAAGACGTGGTGTGGGCAGGGGTCGGTTGGTGATCCGGAGTGGATGGAGTTCATCGTGCGGGTGGTGTCTTCGGTGCTGATCGGGGTCCAGTTGCAGAGGGTGGTGGTGGCGGGCGTTGGTTCGGTGATAGGGTGCGTTGTCTGTGCGTTGAAGCTGTTGTGTACGTCGGCGATCTTGCAGCGGAAGAACGCGGCGAGTGAGTTGCAGAGGTCTTGCGAGGGGGTGATGTCGTTGTTTCTGGCGCTGGGGTTGGAGAACTCTTTGACGATGCTGAAAAGTTCCTTGCTGTCGTGGGCGTTGTTGTCCAGTCGTTCTTTGAGTGCCGACTTCTTGGTGGCGTGGATCAGCTGATGGTGTTTGCGGGTGGCGTGCTTGAGGGCGGTCATGTTGTCTGTGGTTTGGTTGAGCCACCAGGCTTTCTCCAGGGTGCGGCAGTTCTTCTTGGATTCCTTGAGTTCGCCGGTGAACCAGGGGGTTTTCTTGCTGGCGGGTCTGCTGGGGGGGTTCTTTAGTGGTGCGATGTCGTCGGCGCAGGCGGTCAGCCACTTGGTGAGGTTGCTGGCTGCTTCATTGGGGTCCGTTGTGTTGGTGGGGGTGTTCTGGCTGAGGGAGGCGGTGAGCTGCTCGGCGGTGATCTTGCTCCAGCTCCGGCGGGGAACCTGTTGCGGGTGGTGGTGGGTCACAGTTTTTCTGAAGCTGAAGTGGACGCAGCTGTGGTTGGTCCAGTGGAGTCCGGTAGCGTGGCTGAAGGAGATGTGCTTGCTGGATGAGAAGACGGGGTCAAGCGTGTGGCCGGCGTAGTGGGTGGGCGTGTTCACCAGTTGCTTGAGTCTGAGGTTGGCGAGGTTGTCCAGCAGGGCGGTGGTGTTTCTGTCGTTGTTGTTCTCCAGGTGGAAGTTGAGGTCCCCTAGGAGGATGTAGTCGGCGGAGGGCAGGGCGTGCGGGCTGACGAAGTCTGCGATGTCTTCGCTGAATTGTGTGCGTGGTCCCGGGGGTCTGTAGATGAGGGTGCCTCGGAGGGTGGTCTTGGGGTCAGTGTGTATCTGGAAGTGCAAGTGTTCGGCGGCGGTGAAGGTGTTGTCGGAGTTGGTCGAGATGCGAATGTTGTTCTTGTGTACGATGGCGATGCCTCCTCCCGTCTGGTTGACGCGGTCCTTCCGGGTGATCTTGATCCGTCCGGGATGGCTATGGCGATGTCAGGCGCTTATCCTCTCTTTGATACCCTTTAGTACCCCCGCTTCAATCTTGTTCTTATAACAGATGACTCCATGGAGTTTCCCCCTCAGCCAGGCTTTATAGGCGTCCCAGACTACATCAGGTGTTGTAGAGTCGGAGTTCAACATGAAGAACTCCAAGGACGAGGCCTGTACAGCGGCAATCACATCGGGGTCCGGCAGTTTGGACCTGTTAAGGGTCCACATTAGTGACCGCCGCTGCACCTCCTTGATCTGATATACAATATGAAGGGGTGCATGGTCAGACAAATGACTCGGGAGAACTGAAATCTCCCCTATGTTGGCCAATGAACCTCTATCTAAAAGAATATAGTCAATCCTGGAGGAATGACAGTACTTTTTGCTATAAAAGGTAAAACCCTTCTCGTTTCCTTTTATTTCCCTCAATAGATCAACTAGGTCCATATCGTGGATCATGTTAACTAATGCCCGACGTACCTTCACTGCACCTTTATAATGACTTATATTAGACCTATCCTTAAGGGGGTCGATCAGGACATTAAAATCTCCCCCTATCACGTATGGTGGCGGCTCCAGCATCAATACAGAATGTAACTTATGGATATAATTTGGATCGTCCGAATTTGGACCGTAAAAAGAGGCACAGACCATATCACGATTTTCAAATGCTAGTGTAACGGTCAGCCATCTACCAGAGAAGTCTGACTGTGCTTTTTTTATATCGCAGGGCGTCCCTTTTTTAATTAATATGGCGACCCCTCTATTTTGGGCTGTTTGTTTTGAGGCACCAAAGCTCTTTACCCAAGTGACCTTTGAGAAAATTGCGATGCTTTCTTCATAGCTCAGATGTGTCTCCTGTAACAGACATATTTGTGCAGTTGACAATTCTAAATGTTTAAGGATAAGCCTCTGCCTCCGAGGACATCTTAAGCCATTGACGTTTCATGAGATAAATATTGCCCCACTATTCCTTGAGGTCACAACTGCCATCATCCTCTTTTCCTATATGTGAGCATCAACCCTTTTTTGAGGCAAGACTTGACAGAGATATACAAATGGTTTAGATGAGGTTGATTTTTTTTTCCTTTTTTCCCACTGCTCCCCCACCACGTGCCCCCCCTCCTACCCCTCCTACCCAACCCCCCCCTAGCCCCGTGCCCCCTCTGCCCATGAGGAACCCTCCCTACTAATAGGCGAAAGCCTATTTAGCCATCTATCCCCCCCATGGAGCAACTGTATATTCACAGTTATTTATTTATTTATAAAAATTCCTACTAGTTGCACATCATTTTAGTTAAAGACCCACTTAATCTATCTTAATCTATTTCGCTCCCTGCCCCTCTTTTCTGTCTCTGATGCTGGCTATAAGAGCGTCAGCTTCCTCCCCTGACCTGATCTGGTGCATGTGATTGTTCCACATTACCCTCAGCTGTGCCGGAAACTTCAACTGTGCCTTAGCTCCTAAGCTATTTAACTCCTCCAGTCTTTCCCCAACTCCCACTGCCTTGCTGCGGTGATATGTGAAATGTCAGATCTTATATAAAAAGTAAAGGGGTTGGAACTGTTGAAGTGTATGGAGCCTACTTTTAATGCAGTAGAGAGAATCTGTTCTTTTATGGAGTATGTCAAAAAATTGACCGGAATTTTTCTGGGTTTCTGCTTTTTTTCCAACCATAAGCCTAACAGACAACAGAAATGACTAATGGCCAAATAGTTTCTATTGAAATAAAAAAAATATGTCTATGTTCAAACAGAGACTTAAAAAACACTTATTGAAATAAAGCAAATATCGAGCTTGAATAAACTGCCCAGACTTGTGTGCTTGCTCTTTTGTTTATATTTAGCCTACTAAAGTAGTTTCTTTTTTTAAATCGTTTTATTCTTTGTTTTTTTGATTGTGGTCTGCCCCCAGCCACGTTTAATATATTTTCCGGAGCCTATAAACCCCTGGGATTCTGGCATTGCTGTACATCAAAAATCCATACATGCAACTAAGCATTCATCTTACACCATACGCCATTCCAATCATAAGCCAGTAGCTATAATAAATATGAAGATTGTTTGAGCCATTGGAAAATCCCTTGCACATAATGCACCTAATTTATGACACAAATGTTAGGGTTGGGCCAGTTGTTCCTGCCTACAGTAAGCAGAAGTGAATTCTGGGCTGAACCTGTATGGGATCCGATGATTGACATAAAATATGCATTTAGCAGGTGGTATGATATAACCTTGCTCAGCGAGATTGGTGAGACACTCAACTCGAGGGCAGCTCATGCTAGAGCTACCCTGAATAGTTGCAGTCGGAATGATGTTACCACAGGGCCTTCAACTGAATGCCTGAAAGAATGATAGACAATCACATTGCTGCAACAGCATGATATTGCAGAAAACCTCATTGGTCGCTTGTTCAAGCTAGATAAAAAGTTCTCTGGATTAGGACCATTATGATTCACTTCTGGCAGCAGATCAGAAAAGCTGTGAGTAGGGAGAGCCTCCATAGGCCAGTCTTCTGCTGTAGGGAGGCGCAGGTAGCCCGAACACAGTGCTTTGATGCCTCTGATTTGCAGACGTTTGTAATAAAAAATAAAAGCAGAGAGTGAGTAATAATATTATCCACAAGTTATAGTGTTATGCAACGCCATGACGTCGGCAGCAAGCACGGTATAAAGGACTGTTCTCATCATTCACCTGAGAAGAACAAGTAATGAAGTGCAACTTAAAACTTCCAAATCATGGCAATAGAAGGAAAATTGAAAATAACCCCAGTCCGCTTGGAGCTATCTTCCCACGCACATATTCAATTATATCAGGAGAGAACCGTGGTGTGGCCCATCAGTGCTGGTGATGTGGCTCTGCCCCTCCATTTTCCAGAGAATGATGAGTTTTTTACACGCTTGAGCAGAGTTATTTGACAGACACTCATCATGTCAAAGTCAGGTAAACATGAGTTTTAACATAAGCTAATGTGCAGGCAACATGCATCCAAGATTTGCTGATATGCAGATCTCACAGCCCTAATGGCTGTTGCATCATCAGCCCAACAAAGCTCTTTCAGTCTCCTCCCCCTGACTTAGAGCAGGATCATCCCTGATAGAGCTAGCCCTGTGCTATTTAGGTTAAAGTCCAGAAGGGCCCTAGGCAGACTTGCAATCAATGACACCTCACACCACCCTTTCACAACTCCTCAATGAAGGGGCTGGGATTAGCAAGTTTCACTGACCCTACCCCACTCTTTGATGAATTAGGGAAGGTCCCTCTCTCATTGGCTGGCTCCAACCAATGAAAGCAGGAAACAGAATCTTCCAATTATTGCTTCTCTTCTGAAGCCTCCAGATTAATCCCGGGTTAGCATGGTTGGTCCTCCCTTCTACCCCCGCAGCCCAACAGGTAAAGGCTTTATTGAATGTTTGGGTGTGTGTATATTTGAATGGATATGTATTTGCAGGCATGTGCTCGTGAATGGGTGAGTGTAAGCGCACATTTACATGCTTGTAAATGCATGATGTTTTGTGCGCATCTGTGTGCTTGTGAATGCGTGGGCGTGAACATTTGCATGTGTGTTCGCTTGTGTAGGAATCAGTGTGAGTATGTGCACCGGTGTGGGATTGTTGATGTGTGGAAATGAGTCTGTGCACTTGTGTGCCTACCTCACAGCTGTTTAAGTTTACCAGCCCGCACTGGCACACTTCCAGAATGGTCTGGAACTCAGAGTAACCACTGTGCGTATACGCTAGTGCATCAGGCATGCATTCCAGGCAGTGATTTAAATTACGTCTCTCATGCTGTTCTTTTTACAATGCAGCTATGAATTATAGTCTTTTTTACTTTTGCAATTAAAGGGCAGAACAGATGGCGAAGTCCTAGTTTAAAGTGATGTGACCATTAAAATAACCTATGCTGCCAAGGTGATTCACTCACTCTGAAAGAGCTTTACCATCGCTGTGATACTGACTTAGCGAATTGGCAATATGCTTCACACAGGGAGGACTGGAAGATGATCATTTGTGTGGGGGGCTCGAGGGGGTGACTGGTTCAGTCTAACGTGTATATTTAATTTCTAGCTGTGGTGGGGCGACAAAGTGATAAAAGGAAGAGGTTGGGGGGTCATAAGAAGTAGCACATGACTTAAATGTTATCTACGGCAGTGAGACCAAGTTGGCTTAGATGCAGGGCTGCATTATTTGACAATAGCTACAAGAGCAATACAAACACCCTCCTGAAACAGGAAAAGTCTAATTTCATTCATGATAAGAATTCCCATCTTTGATCACACACCCATTACAAGCATTTGTGTGTTGGTAAGATCTCTTCAGTCAGAGCCAGATTCATTCACAAAAGTCAAATGGGGCCCCACTGTTTAAGTAATACTATTAGAAGTTTCTTGTTTCATGAACTTCTCCAGTTCAGAAAGGGGAAGTGTAAGAAATTGGAATATTGGTCGAGTGGGGAGAAATCCCCACTCAGGCAACAACCACAATTCTTGTCTGGGTGAACCACAACAGTCACTAAATTAACTTGTGCTTAACCCTCTGGTAGCTTGGCAGAAAAGTAGTCAGGCTTAGCTTAGAGGCAATGTGTTAAGTATTCATGCAGCACACAAACAATAATAAAGCGAAAACACAGAACAAAAAAATCCTAAACCAATTTATTAAAAAGAGTAACTTTTAATAAACAAAATGATACCAGAATGGCAAAAAACAGTTAGTATAATGGGAGATATTCAATTTGAAATTCATTAAGTGAAAATAGCATTTAAAAGCACGAAGTGCCACTTACAGTGATCTAGTCGCACTAGGCAGGGGGGCAATCACAAGTTCAGACCGATTGTGATGGAGCTCAGGTTGGATACAGGGACCAGGTTAGTCCAGCTGAAAAGTTGCCTTTAAAGTCTGGTACAAAGAGTTCTGTTGGCATAGGAGGAAGCCACGAGGAGCAGACTGAATGTCACAGATGGTCGTCACTGTAGTGCGATGAGCAGGTTGGCCATCACAAATAGTTATTGCTCTATCGCAAAGAGCTGGTCAAGCGTCATGGACAGTCGTTGGTGTAGCTTTGTTTTGGCAATCATCTCGGACTGTTGTTGCTGTAGCGTGAAGTGCTGGTCTTGTGTTACCGATTGTTGCTGACTGCTGCTGTTGGCACAAAGGGCAGGTTTCACCAGTGCTTTACACTGACTGTTATGGCGGGTGGCAGAGTATTGGCATGAATGGGCCCATTTGCGGTTGCGAGTAGCCCAAACGTCTAGATTTTAATCTTTTCTTCAGGAGGATTACACTCTAATGCTAGCCAATGGTCCAGTACCTGGGGATGCACCTCTTGAGTATCAGGGCCTCACTCCAGCAGAGGCCAGCATGGTTCAGGCAGGTCCAGGTGTAGGTTCAGGCAGGTCCAGTTTGCAGCAGGTCAGCTGGACAGTTGCAGGGAGGCCTCTGAAGCTTGTTGTGTCCCTCTAGAAACACAGGAGGTCAGCCAACTGACCTTTGCAGTCACTCTGGTTAGTCTGGGATGAAGGTAAGAAGGTCTAACCTCCTACTCAGACAGCAAGGAAGTCATCTGGAATCAGGGCAGTTCTTTTTCTGTAGCTTCCACAGATACAAGAGTGTTCTGTCGAGTGACTCTGGAGGTCCAATATTTGTTCCTGCTACCAGCTTTTTTGTAGGGGTACTTCTTGTCCTACCCACACATCTGGTTGTGGAAAGTTCTTACCCCTCCCTTGTCAAGGCTCTGAGCTCTAGTTTATATTGTCCACTTGTGTGCCAAGGTAATATGCTAAATTTGCTTATGGCAATTTGTTCCTCCACACTTATCTCAATAAATACATGTAAATGTGAAGTCACATTTGTATCCAAATGTATTTTGAAACACAAAACATTATAATTTGGCATATGTGTTGATTGAAAAAAAGATACTACTCACATGTTGTAATGTGAGGACCAGAACCTGTGTTAAAATAAATAATGTTTAAAATACCATCAAGAGATTTGTATGGTTGATTCTCAAAAAATCTTCACACATAATGGAAATCAAAAAACACGAAAACACTTTGTTGAAGCTGAAGAGGTGTGACCTGAAGTTAACTGCATACGCTATCTTTGTATGTGCACCTGCAACAATGATATCCATTGCAACGGTATATTGAGGAATGTGTAGTTTCCCTATACAACGTCAGAGTGTATCAACAGGTCGCATTTTCTTGATGGACACACAGTGAGCTTTTTGCAAAGCACACACTTACCACCCTTCAATGGGATGTGTGAGATGTGTGACCCCAAAACACTGTTCTACTGATCCACATAAATGTTGCAAAGTAAATATTGCAACATTGTTATCCAGTGTGAATACCTCACTGCCCACACACAAGTGCATCAACAATACATGACTCTGAATGGTTGTACCAATACTAGCTAGACACACATGCCCATATTCCTCATGGAGTTGCATTGTACTTGTGCCACGCAATGATGCACAAGGGCAACTCAATACCTGTAATGACAGTAACAAGGACATGCAAGGGCACCTTGCCTGGTCCTGTGTATTCTGATTAATGTGGAGCAAAGCAGCTAAGGCCAAAATAGCTGACTTTTGTTACTGTTCCATAGAGAGGCATCACATGTGTTGAGTCTGAGTATATCCACACATTAAATCATTTGCACATAAAATTCTGCATAAGTGGCAGACCAGGGAACCTAGGCAAAACATCTTGTACTGTCCTCTTTCTAAGTGAGCTGCATGATAAGGCACACTTAGTAAGAAGTAAATGGCAATGACGATTGATTTTGTCCAGGCATTTGTGACCTCCTGAACAAAAGTAAACCAACCAACGAAGCCCCTTGCACTATGGTGCAAAGGGTGTCTGCATCAGTGCTAGGCAGCAGTTTATGTCTCAGCACAGGCGTGGTGGAGCAATCTGTGGTATCATGTAAAATCCAACTCTTACCTCACATCTCCCTTTCACACAGGGTACAGTACAGAGACTACCTGTGCTGTGCTGTGTGTAAAATCTAATACTGAGCCCCAGTGCCCAAAGTTTGGAAATAGGTCAATACATAAGTCTAAAGTGAGTAAGACCAACAGTTGTACAGAGGACTCTGAGGATAAAATGAACAACATCTACTCACCTAACACAATAGTGCCAACTCATGACAAATAAATAATATCCAAGTAGTGAACAATGACTAATTTATTGAAATTTAAAATATCTAAAAACACTACCTAACCCTAACTAACCTACACTAATTATAATTAACACAAGCCTATACTGCCTTATCTAACACATCACCTATCCTAACCACTATTGGCACATAACAAGTTCAACAGCCTCCTATCCCCCTTAATACACATATGTCAGAACAATTTAAACATCAACCACATCCTAAACATAAAAACCTACACATAGTAGCTTAAATAGAGATATATTTCTTGGTCTATTTCTAAATGTTTTTAAAAAATGATATATTTTTTTTAAGTACATAACATTAACCCCCCACCCACTTAAAAGCCTATCGTAATAAATACTTAATAAAAAATGACTTCATCAAAACTTCTTTCTTAACTAAAATTAACCTAAACTATTTCTAAATTTACACTAAACACTAACTATAACTATGATCACTAAAAATGGCAATATAAAATGTAGAAAAAAAATGGGAAGGGACTGTCCAGAGGGAGGGTCTAAATTTGGGTGGCAATTCGATTGTGTGCCTTCTGGCACGTAAGCAAAATATCTCTAATGCTTGCCTGCTCCTTCTCAATCCTGGCCATCCTCCTGTCCATAAGTTGCAACCGTAGGTCAAGCAACATTTTGAAATTTGAGGGTACTGCACTTCCAACTTTCATCTTGTATCTTGCAGCTGCTGTGCACTTGAGGGTCAAGGAGTGGGTTGTGACCTTCCTTGCTGCTGAGTGTCAACCTGAGAAGCTGTTGCCACAGGGGTCTTCTGTGACTTGGACCATGTAGTTGATCCCCAAATGCCAGCAAACTTTATCTTCTCGTGAGTGTGACCTATTTTCCTAAGCATAAGCTACCTTGCGGATGCTGCTCTCTTATATACGACATTTTCCGCTACACAGTGCCCGTCTCAATGCAAATGTCTTTGCATGTCTGCTGTCATGTTAGCTATGGAGAAAATTGCACCTCATATTAGGGAAAGTTTCATATGTACATCACATTTCACAAAATTTAAATGACATTGCCAAGTCAGTCAGTCAGTCAAACAAAACTTTATTTGGTTTGTTAAAACCTTAAAAGTACATTTACACATTCCGTAAAAAGGAGAAAGAACAGCAGCATAACATGACAATATTCAGCAAAGAGAAAGAACAGCAGCATAACATGACAGTATTAAAACCACAATTACACCTCAAGATACGTGTAGTTTAACTTCTCTTGTTCCTTTTAAAACGGAGTATTATAACATTTATTTTGTTAAAATCGCTAAAATCTTACCTATACATAACTTCTTCAGAATGCAGCTCTTACTACTGTTATACCTTAGTATCTCTACCTTTGTTCGGTGGTGAGGGCTGCACTATACATGTTCTTCTGCGCATTTGAGGAACAACTTGACTTTATTCATATATTTCCCCAACGCACAGGCTATATCTAAATTCTCAATTTCCACCGACAGAGTAGCAGCTTGCATTCTGTGCGTAATATTATATTTCTTAAAAATCGGACATAAAAACTCCTTTCGAAAATCTAAAAATCTCATACAATCTAATAAAATATGTAAAATATCACAGGTGGTTCCTAAAGTGCAAGTGCATTTCCCATTACATCCTATCATTAGGTTTCGAACCCCGTTATTCGCATAACCTGGGTTTATACCAATTCGCATTTTCAAGACTTCTCGCCTCAGACTATGGCTGGGTAGCCGATCCACATAGGGGAAGTGTTGACTGCTCTCCCAAGTCACTTTCATGTGTGCTACCGAGGACTTTTGAGCAAGGTAGTCCCGATCATAGCTACGGGACATATTGACCCCTTGAATCTTTAATTCTTTTTTCCCAAATATTATGGGGTCTTGCGGCAAGCATACCTTCAAATCTAGCACCCCATAAGCCTTACTTATTGAAGCTCTCACCTCTTTTGCCCAGGGTAGTTCACTAATGGTAATTTACTCCTTAGCCCATTGGGAGATTTTAGTAAGTTCCCCTACTCCCAACCGCTGCCAGAAGCGTACAAGGCTCATACAAGCTGTTATAGCCCAGGAGGTTATTCCATTGCCATGCAACGATAAGGGCCAGTCCATGCCTACACCTAATCTTGGGATAGAGAAATGTACAATAAACCTTCAGAACAATGACTTCTCCAATTACAATACCCAAGTAAGGTCAGTGTGGGTGAACAATATATATATTTAGTCAGAATATAGAAACATGCATTATGCTCATACCAGTGACCCTCATTCATTCAAATTACATTTACATGATCACGCCTCCTCGTTTATGTAAAAAATCTGTTGACACATGTGCTATTGTTTTTGCGCAATGATTCTGAGTGATTTGTTGGCAGTTTATGAATACCTCCCCATACATATCACACTGTTGCAACTATCATGGATCACACACACTTGTCACAGAACTGCAACTATGTACTCATGCCACTTACTTCCTGTGTCAGTATCCCTTATGCTGTCAATTTCTACTTGTGTGAATGGGCAATGCCTACCTGCAAAACATTAATGGCAAATTGTTTTAAAAAATAGTGCAACTACACACAGTTCCAAATCTAAACTAAGCACTATGACATACCAGTGTAATGGCACATTTTGACACACTTACACACATATGTATACATTTTCAGACCATGGAACGCAGCTTGTCACCTCGCAGGGCTGTCTGACTGGAGGTGAAAGGTCAGAAATGTTTTACATCATACGCCAGAATTAGGTCCATACGTGTGATGTTGTAAGAACTGCTAGCCAGCTTCACCCCAGGCACCCTTGCTCCATGACACAAGGGTGCAAGCATTAGCACTAGGCCGCCATAAGAGTTCCAGTGCTAGGAAATTACAGGAATGAACCATAATATGTTATATACAATGCATCCCTGACATTCACTTTCACGCAGCAAAGTTTTATATAGCGCTGGCTAGACTCGGAGGTATCAGAGTGCTTTACATAAGGTTCCACAGAAATTATAAAATTACTTCAGTTACACGTTACATCAGTTACTAGAAAAACAGTTCAAAAGTGTAGAAGACGAAATAAACGAAATAAATGGAGTTTAGAAGGGTAAGGGGGTGGGGTAAAGGGGTAGGAGCTAGATAGAATGGAGAGCCGAAGGAGGGTCTGCCCAAAGTCCGGCTGGGTAGGTGACGACCGAGGGGGAAGTCCACAGTCCATCTCCTCTTTAGCTATCAGGTAGCTCCACCGGGCTTCAGCCAAACAGCTAGCTCTCAACGGGAAAACAATTAAAGAGCAAAAGCAGCGGCGGGGAAGAAACAAGACAAATGTCAGAAGTCCGGCTGAGTAGGTGACGGCCATGGCGGTGTGCCGGAGCCAATCTCCCCTATAGGTGTCGGTGCAGCTTCACCGGGAATCGGCCATGTATGCGTTTCGGGTTCCACCAGAATAGAGAGAGGAACAGGAGGTGATCCAAAGTCAAGACTCGAGAGGGGTAGGGGGTAGGGAAGAGGGGGAGGAGGGAAGTAAGGTCAGGAGAGACATCGGTCCTGGTGTTACTGGGGAGAACCTTCCGCAACGTTCTCCAGTGGGCCACTGGGACAAAGATGGTGAGAGGAGAGGTGAGGAGGGTACAGACTCCACGTTCAGAGCTCCTCGTGGTGAAAAGTCTCCCCTGGGAGCCATCTTAAGGTCAGGCAAGGAGTGCAAAACCCTGTGGGTCCCCACATCTATGTCCTTTTCAAGGATTGCTAAGACTCTTCCTGGGGCCCTGCTATTAATGCTCTTCCCCCTCAGGGCACCTCTGGGGTGCTCCCGTGCCATACCTGAAAATGGGAGGGACGGCCGACATTTTGGAGTAATGGTGCCTCAGGGTCTCCTTCCCTCTCGGTCTACCTTCAGATCTTGGGCCCCTCATTGCACTAGCCCGTAGCTTTCAAGCATCGTTTTGACGGTGGACATGGTGGCTGCCCCAGACATGGAAAGGAAATTAAAAAAAACACCTCAGGGACCAGAAGGAAGAAGGCGGGGGCAGCATAGCTCACCTGCAGGACTGCACACAGTAGGAGCCGGACAGGAGAGCAGCAGTGCACCGGTTCAATTCAAGAGTGCTGCTTTGTGTGACAGCTCTGCCACCTGCTGCCAATCTCTCTTACCTTTTGTGTCCCGGGGCATCCACACATTGCAGCTAAATTATGATATTGATATGTCCAGAAAATCTTCCGGCATTCGGCAGATACCGCCACGTAGTCGCTGCCTTACCAATTAATTCCTGCATCCGAGGGGCAGGGCAACTGTTTACTTGTGGGTCTCTAGCGCTTGGCATTTAACAATGGGGTACTGATCAATATCCTCACACCCTGATTTTTAAGCAATGGCCCCGTGGACACCCAGTTATGATTCATCTTGATCATCATAGTTTAAACTGACGCATGGTTTTTTATACTTTTTAGGAAGTGGTTCTCATAACTATCACCATTTACGGATGTTTACAACACATTGTGTGGTAGTCTCTGCACACCGGAGTACCCGTACCCCAGGCGATATTGGGCCAGTGGGCTCATTTATGGAGTTTACACCTGAGTAGCCAGGCCTGGCACCAGGTTTAGGTTGCCATACCCAGTCCTGATGAAGACTCGCAGCTGAGGGTCGAATCTACCTCCTTGCATCAGACTAGTCGAAACCTCAACGCTCTCCCTCTTAACAAGACCTGTACCTGCTTCCGATCCGATATACCATTGGAAAATGCATTGAGTGCACATTGTAAATTTACAGAATACATGTAAATGAATGTGCGGACAGGTCTACATTGTCTCGTTTTGATTACCAGTGATCCTTAAAGTATCTAATTTTTTCTATCCTTATTCCTATGACTTACACTTTCACTACCCACCACCACCATCCAGCTACCTTTTCACTCTTTCTGCGCGCAACCTATGTCTATTTAAAAGAATTCTTGACTCATTCAAAATAAATGTTGTTATTTTGAAATCATTCAAATAGTTTGGCGCTTTTTCCTGTGTGGTTTCTTGACATATGAATGCATAAATAGTAATTGAGTGCATGCATGAGGCATTTCTGTTGGCTATTGAATACCAGTGTTGTAGTGTTCACACAACACAGACTGTTCAGTTCATAATTGAATTGAACTCATTAAATAATTGTTCACGCACCGTTTTTTCATTCCCGTATTGCACCCAGGTCCGTCTTGACTTTTTGGGTTACCCTATTATCTATAATGGTTTTCTTGTGCAGGCACGCCTGCGAGGGTTTTTTGTAAACAATTGTACATTTTATATAATGTTTATGTTTGTACTGTACATATTTGAAAGATTGCACATTTTTTCCTTTTTTCTACTTGTGGTCTGAAATGTCTGAAAAAGCAACACTCTCATATAGCGAAGACTATATTGAAAAACTGTTACAAGGGCAATGAGGCTCTAGTTTTCTTGACACAGCTACCTATGGTTTAGATGCCACACTAAATGAGAAAATAAACAAATTAGAAAGACTAGTGAAAAAATTGATCCGCACTAGACTACACTGGCACGGTCTAACCAAATACCTTCAGGCGAATACCATTCCAGTAGGATTGCAGGTTCGCAATGAACCTGCAATTTTCATCAATAGCCCTAAATTCAAAGAGAATTTTAGCTTTATCTCAAACAATTGCTCCAGGCACTGGATGGTGCTAGGGGTTGAAACGGCCTTAGAAGAAGTTAAAGGTTTGATGAAGGAAATCACAGAGTTGAGGAAGGAGATCTTTGATGACAAAGCTCTCACAAACGCTAAAGAGGCACTAGAGTGATTAGACCATACCCTTAAAGACTTTGAAACCTTCACACAGGCGAATAAACTAGACAAGCAAGCTCAAGATATACAGCAATACGACAAAAAATCAACGTAGCTATACCTTCAGGAAGGGTACCACAAGCAAGATACACAAGGAAGGTACACAAGCAGTGAAAGGGGAGGGTACAGAAGATACAATACCTTCTCAAACTCCTCATTCAGTAACAGTTTAGATAGCGAAAACGATAGACCAGGAACGAGCTCAGGCACATATACACAGGGACACAACGAACAGCAGCCCCCTTTTTTAGACAGAGCTCAATGGACATAATGCAGGGGAAGGAGCCGGCCCTGGGCTCACCCCAGGGGAATGAACGAACCAACATGGAACAGAGGCAGGGGCAGAGCGAAGAAGCAGGTACTCTTCCCTCCAGAGATACACGGGGACATCAGAACATGCCGACAACACTGCCAGTGGTGAGACAACATGCCCCTAATCCCATAGTTAATATCTCAGGATACACACAGAACAGTGATGAGGAAGCCATTCTCCAGAAGGGTCTTTCATTTGTTCCCACTAACTTACCTGACAGCTTCAATTTAAAACTTAAATTCCATCAATTTTTCAGGAAGGTCAGGTTAAAATGCCATTTCATGAAGATACCTTTTAATCCATCATTCACAAGCACTGGCCTGAGACCCCCCTCTACCTTCAACCCTCCTTCACATATGATGTCCCATAAAATTATGGCGTTTGAACACATAGTGATGAGGGATGTGATGCAATTACTGGAACAAAAAGAATATGTTAACTTTACCACTTCTAAAAATGAACGATCAGCCCTTACTTCCCTCAGAAATAACACTGGGATTGTCATAAAACCTGCTGACAAGGGTGGAGCCATAGTAGTTAAAAACACCACTGACTACAGACAGGAAATCCTTACCCAACATGGGGTAGGTGAGAACTATAGGATACTCACAGCTGACCCCAGCAACGAGGTTGCCCAACTCATTAAGGAGGCCACGAGTATAGGTTTGCAAGAAGGCTATTCGAGCAAACACGAACACGACTTTCTAAACAACAGACAACCCCGGATGCCAACCATGTATACCCTGCCTAAAATCCACAAACGAATGGAGAATCCCCCAGGGAGACCAATCATATTAGGGTGCGGCTCATTGTTAGTACCATTATGTAAATTCATTAACTATTTCCTCAAGCCCATTATGATTGCCACCCCCACTTACCAATTAGGTACATTCTGGAAGCCATAAATCTAGTTGACAACCTTCCATTTAACACTAGCAAAGAATTATTGGTCACTATGGATATATCCTCGTTATACACGAGTATTCCCCAGGAGGCAGCCTTGGATGTGATTAAGGGGGCATTGGACAAATGACCAAGACCCACCAGAATCCCTAACGAGTTTATTATACCACTACTGGATATTGCAATGAGCAAGAATTACGTTATGTTTCAAGACAGATACTAATACCAGACCAAAGGTGTGGGCATTGGGGCCAGTTTTGCCCCGAACCTGGCCATTATTTTCATGGATGCATATCAGCAAAGATATATTTTGAACACTCATAACCCATATAGGAACAGTATCGTTCTCTGGCGTAGGTACATTGATGATGTGCTGATGATCTGGCAAGGGACTGAGACACAACTTAACGCCTTTCATTGCTGGCTCAACACCCAAACCACGGATATACAATTCTCTTTGGATCACAGCACGGACGAAATAATGTTTTTTAGACATTACCATCAAAGCTGAAAAAGAAAAACTCCACACCACACTCTATAGGAAAGCCAGTGAACGAAACACACTCTTAAGATACTCCAGCCACCACCCCCGGAGCCTAAGTGATAACTTGCCATATGGCCAATTTTTTAGGGTTAGGCGTAACTGCTCCAAAAGGGAAGACTATTTTTCTGAATCTACTGACCTGCTCAACAGACTGAGAGACAGGGGCTATCCCATCAGGCTCCTAACAAAGGCCCGGAAATGAGCATGGTATAATCGTAGGGAATTCCTTTTGACCCCCAGAGAAAAAGATAATACCATTCAAGATAGGCTCACATGTGTCACCACATTTTATATCAAGAGCAACCAGATCAAGAAAATGATTAACAAACACTGGCACATGGTTGCTGATGATCTTAACATGCCAGAACCTCCCCTGCAAGCGTTCCACCAAGGCAAGAGCCTCAGGAACACATTGGTCAAATCCCTACTTCCATCTAAAAAGGCAAACATCCAGGTACATCTATGGAACAACCCTCCCATCAAGGGCCATTACAAATGTGGGAGTTGCAAGGCTTGTCCTTTGACAAAGGAAACTAAATCCTTCACACACAACGACTACACTTACACCCACAAAGAACACACTAACTGTAACTACTCGGGAGTTATATATGCCATCCAGTGTCCCTGTGATTTCTTATACATAGGCCAGACAACACAGAAAATTAAATGTCGCATCTTGCAACATTGCAGTAAAATAAGATGTGCTACACAGGGAGCTCCATTAGTTGAACATTTCACGAAATTTGGACACACTGCAGAAAGCCTGAGATGGTGGGTGATCGAGAAGGTACATATTAATCCAAGAGGAGGTTGCCTCACCCACAATCTTAACTACCGTGAATGCAAATGGCTTCACACTTTCAATACAATGCTCAAGGGATTAAAGTATGAGGAAATCGCCCGTCAGGCAGCCAGTTTGCACATTTGCTAGTCAGGAGTTGCAACCTGGATATACAGTATATTCAGCTACCTTGAGATACACATTGGCTAATATGTTCCTTACTTCACACACCTCAGGCTATATGTAATTGGCCCCATGGTTGCAGTGTACTCCCTGCTTCTACCTTGCATATGGACTCAACCGGTTAATCATCCGCGTACACCTTTATGCAACACATAAGGTTTTCTTAATACATATTTCCCACTGTATAAATCAATGCATATGTGTATATATGTCAACTATTGTATAAACACTGTATATATGTAAACATATTCACCATTGTAATCTTTGCCACTCGTTTCATATTGATTTCTAACTGTATATATAATGTCATGCACTCTAAATGGACTTCTATTCTATCTACCACTCACATTAATTGTACATATTGTATCTATATTGTGTAAACACACTCTGAATATGAGAGATCAGACATTGGCTATCTTTTCCCGGGTGATCTACATCTGCCAGGGACCCTGATGGCGCTTTGAGCCTCCGGGCTGGATTTACCCGCTACTTACTGCAGCGTACACGTTACGCACTTTCCCCTGTCCGGTTTAACTACCGGCACTGCCGAGTCGTCATTCCTTGTCCGCGATCCTTCGGAGCAACATGGAGTGATGTGAGATCTCCGCTAGTAAGGTATGCTTTTGAGCGATCCATAGTTTTTGACAGCCACTCACCGCTGAACCTTCGGGTCTCGACTGGGTGACTCATTGCATTATGGCCACTCGACGGGGACCGCACAGCGAGTTACCATCCTAGTGTTAAATTTTCAGTTTCACCTGGGTAGTCTCCATGTTAATCGGCTGCCACACAGAGGATAACATCAAGCTCAGGCATCCGGCAGATACCGCCACGCGGTCGCTGCCGTACCAATTAATTCCTGCATCCGAGAGGCAGGGCAACTGTTTTACTTGTGGGTCTCTAGCGCTTGGCATTTAACAATGGGGGGTACTGATCAATATCCTCAAACCCTGATTTTTAAGCAATGGCCCCGTGGACACCCAATTATGATTCATTTTGATCATCATAGTTTAAACTGACACATGGTTTTATATACTTTTTAGGAAGTGGTTCTCATAACTATCACCATTTACGGATGTTTACGACACATTGTGTTGAAGTCTCTGCACACCGGAGTACCCGTACCCCTGGCGATATTGCCAGTGGGCTTCTTAATGAATTTTACACCTGAGTAGCCAGGCCTGGCACCAGGTTTAGATTGCCATACCCAGTCTTGATGAAGACTCGCAGCTGAGGGTCGAATCTCTCTCCTTGCATCAGCCGAGTCGAAACGTCGACGCTCTCCCTCATAACAAGACCTGTACCTGCTTCCGATCCAATATACCATTGGAAAAATGCATTGAGTGCACATTGTAAATTTACAGAGTACATGTAAATGAATGTTATACATCGGACAGGTCTACATTGTCTGGTTTTGATTACCAGTGATCCTTAAAGTATCTATTTGTTTCTACCCTTATTCTTATGATTTGCACTTTCACTACCCACCACCACCATCCCGCTACCTTTTCACTCTTTCTGCGCGCAACCTATGTCTATTGAAAAGGGATGTATGACGTTACAACGCATACTTTTACAACGCATACCTTTACAACGCATTTTTTACAACGCAACATCCATTACAACGCATTCCATTACAACGCATGCCATTACAACAAATTTTTAAAAACTACCTTTACAACGCATTCCATTACAACGCATACTACCTTTACAACGCATACCATTACAACGCATAACATTACATTGCATGTATGGTAAGTATTGGATAGTGTTGGGGTACAAATTACTATTCTAACTTCAGGGGAATGCAACAGTAGGGTAAGTGTTGGATAGTGTAGGGGTAAAAATTACTATTCTAACTCCAGGGGGGTGCAACAGTAGGGTAAGTGTTGGATAGTGTAGGGGTAAAAATTACTATTCTAACTCCAGGGGGTGCAACAGTAGGGTAAGTGTTGGATAGTGTAAGGGTACTATGCGTTGTAATGTTATGCGTTGTAATGGTATGCGTTGTAATGACATGCGTTGTAGTGGTATGCATTGTAGTGTCATGCGTTGTAATGGTTGCATTGTAATGGCATGCGATGCAATGGATGTTGTGTTGTAAAAGTTTGGTTGTATTGGTAGTGCGTTGTAAAATTTGCGTTGTACTGGTTGTTTCCCATTGAAAAGAATTGTTGACTCATTCAAAATAAATGTTGTTATTTAGAAATCATTCAAATAGTTTTGCGCTTTTTCCTGTGTGGTTTCTTGAAATATGTATGCATAAATAGTAATTGAGTGCATGCATGAGGAATTTCTGTTGGCTATTGAATACCAGTGTTGTAGTGTTCTACACAACACAGACTGTTCATAATTGAATTTAACTCATTAAATAATTGGTCACGGACCATTTTTTTCATTCCCGTATTGCACCCAGGTCCGTCTTGACTTTTTGGGTTACCCCATTATCTATAACAGACACAGACTACACCAGAAACAGCTAAAAACTCATCAAAACTCACACAGCACTCCTGAAATCACCAGCACCAACCAACAGACACTATCAGAAAATTAAAGTAACATTTACAGTTCCTGGTAAGCAGCCACACCCATTGCATCATTTCCTGGGTGTTACAGGCAGGTTCTCACATTTGCGTAACTGTTTTGGAGACATTGCTACACAAATGTACATTTCGAGATGCAGTTATATCTCCTAAACAACGCAAGGTCCAACACTACACCAATGTAACAACTCAGTGGCCTATATAGTGCACCACACATAGCCACGCAATGCATATGTTTCCTACACAGAGGTCTATATAGCACAACGCATATAGCCATGCAGTTGCACTTATGCACTAAGGGGCATGCAATAGTGGCAGAGTGTCGTTGCTGATCCATACAACAGAGGCGATGCCCCGGTTTCCATCAATGCAACAGTGTAGATGTAATGGTTCTGATCTGCGCTGCAGCAGCGATTCATCTGTTTGACAGAAGATGCAAGGCTTCCTCTGGAACAAAAACCTTATGCCCACTTCCAAGGGTCCTGGACTTGGGTGGACTTGGGTTGCACCACTTCGCAGGGCAGGTGCAGAAGCAGGGTTGTCAAAGGTCCAGTCCTCCTCACCCAGACAGGTGAACAGCAGACTGTTGGGCAGCACAGCATGGCAGGACTCCAAAACAGATTAACACCACAGCAAGATTCATATGAGATACCAGGGTCCATACCTTGATGTCAGCCACAATCATGTGTGCATTAAAATGTTGATCCTGGGCCCTCTGCTCCACTCCTTTTGATTCCCTTTCCTGCCCAATCTCTCTGTTCCAGAAATGCGTTCCGGCCCCTTCTTTGTGATCTATCACTGAATCAAAAAACAATTAGGAAAACATAGATACAGCCTGGCTGTCCCATCCTCCAGTGTATATCCCACCCACCTTGCGGCATTCCTGGACTATCAAACTCAGTCTGGTGGAATTCCTCTACTCCTCACGTTTTCCACTGGCAGACATGGCTTACCCAAAAAGTACCCCAAGGTCCTCCATGTTATGTAGCAGTGCAGGCACTTCTGCACTCAGTGTACAGTCCCAGCACATTCAGTGGCCAGCACTGTAATCCATATGTATTATGCTACCACCAGCATATTCAGATGCAGCACACACACTCAGTCTGTGCACACTGTTTAGTACCACAATCTCTTTGTACTGTACTAGAGTGTGACACTTTGAACACACACTACCAGCACAGACATTCTTACCATGTGCACACTGTCCCACATTTCACCTTATGGGATGTGTATGTCTGGCATGGGAACATGCATTCAGCACATGATTTTATCACACATATACTTCCAAATAAACCTGATGTTGGGCAGGGGTGAGTAGAACACACAGCAGCAGAACTTTAGAAGAGGTGAGTGAGCTTGTAGGCCTCACTCCAGTGACCCAGGGTAGGATGGTCATGTTCACTACTACTGATCACTACAGGGTATGATGCACCACCACACTAGTGCTGTTTTACTCCTGGCAAAATCAGTAGTGTTCCATAACTATGAAGGTAGCTCTTTGGTTGGCCCTCCTAGTCCAACAAGACTGGAGTTCATGACACAGGTCTATGGCATGACACACACGCATATTGCATGTATCACTATGGGAATATACCAGCATTAGGGATTTGGCCCTCTGGGCAGGGGTACACAACTCTTACCATGCAGGGAAATGTTTCCACCCAACACCACCATTACATCATATTTCAATTATTTATGTAGGGACACAACAATTTGGGTGTGCAATATGAAATGCATGTTTCACACATTACACATCTCTGTATCCTGAAGTGATGTGATGCTTGAAAAACATCTCTCTTCTCTTACTTTTCAGATAAATGCTACACATTGCTACTTCAGCAGTTTAGTATGTTTTGTTACTGGCCTTTGAGCCTCCTTGCATTGTTCAGCAAAGCATGGCAAATGTGTATTGTATCAAGTGTAGGCAAATGTAGACCTTACATCAGACCTGGGAGGAAATGCATGTGTGATTTTTGTGGTTCCCACACATACATGAATGCAAATCTAACAAATTACGTTTTGACATAAGCACCTGAGGGTAAGGCATTTGGCCATGGCAGATGTCTCCCATTATCTGTGATGGATCTGCTGCAACATTTGTCCCAGTAAAGGGCTGCCACTCTGCATGCCTGTCCATATCTGTAACACACATCAATTTGTAGCTTGCCTTAGGGAGCTGATTATTGGGAAAATTGTGATCCATTATACACTGAGGGCCACGTTAACACACTTTCATGCAGCAGAACACAGCAAGACAGCTTGCTGAGCTGCATTGGACTGCTTAAGAGAGGGAGGACAGGATCGCCCCATATCTATCTACTCTCTTTTTCGTGCAGTGCAGTCAATCACATTGGCTTGATTTGTTCTTAGTTAGAGATATGCCCCCATGTTTATCAATAGCTCCAAACACAAGATTCATACATGTTGAGGCCTACATCTAGTTGAGAAGATGTGAGTGCCAATATATGTACATTCACATTCACACAAACACCATACAATGGATGTGTTAAAAAATATTTATTGGATACTAGGCTTACATATTTACTCTCATTACTACCATCATTTTAATGTTATTATGAAAAGAAATTAGTCACTATTTAATCATGTCTCACATGACCTGTTATTGTGTGCTCAATATCCTCTTAATGTACATGTGGGATTGCAGTCTCATAGTCCCATGGCCCATTTATTTTGAAGCATATGCTATGCAATATTGAACATACTAAAATAATTTTTCAGACCATAGAAGGCGAGTACAGAAGATTTTCAACTTATTTGTCCAGGCAGCAGATATGGGGCTTTATAACTCCAAACATTCGCTCCACAACATTTTGAGTTTCACTCAGAGCTGAGTTATATTTTTTATGCCCATCCATCTGGGGATTTCGAAATGGGGTCCTAATCCATGGCTGCAAACCATATTTTTGGTCACCTAAAAAGTGGGAAAAGCCAACATTCTATAATTTGGTACAATGTTACGTAGACATAACTAACTATGTGTTATGTATACAGGGAACATCATACACATTTCTTTAAAGTATAACTAATATGTCTTAAGTGCACTTGACCATTGCTTTACACATGTATGCTCAATATATATCTTTACTTACATACTTACATACCTTGCTTCTTGCACCAATTATTTAGCACAAGGGAGTTCAATTTTTTTTCCGTAAGTACACCGTGATACTTTACCTTTGTTGCATTTCTCCTAGGTTATTTCTTAGTGTATTAAATCTTTCAGAGCCTATTTATTTATTGTGACAGTATTACATTGATGGAGTGAAATGCAGATAATGTTGCCAACTTGAGGCATTAACTTAGTAATTTATCACAATACTGAAGTGTCACATTGTGGATTAATATCTATGTAGTTTAAGCATTGAAATGTCTGGGAATTAGCTGCACTTTGCTCTTTAGTTATCACATATGTTATTAGAGTACATATTTATACAAGATATAATGCTACACTTTCAGCTCATGACATACGTGGAATTTAGATGTTCTTTTTCCATTTGCACTTCTGATGCTTGGATCAGCCTACGGATATACTGCCATGTTTGACACATTTGCTTTGTATCACAAGATTTGTTCAATGTCCGTTATTTTAGTGGAACATTTACAACTAATCCACACTTAGCACACCATTGCACATACACGCATCTGTAACGTTTCTAATATTTAACCTTTCTTCCTATATTAATATTATTTATGAATCACATGATTTGTCAGTTGATTCGTTCGGATTTGCAGAAATTATGGTTCTGTCCACTCACACAGTGTGAGATAACAAAATACTTCTCACTGTGGGATATTTCCTACTTCCATTGCAGAATCAGTGAGGGTATCATTGGGACATCATTGGCTACATGTTAGAGTAAGATACTACCACTATTTGCACATTACACATTTAATAAATCGGGGCAGGAGTCTCACCTGGACTATATCCTTGTCCAGACATCTGACTGGAACAAGGTCTTTGACTTTGTGGTAGTGCAAAGAACTGACAGTGATCACAATGCGCTGATCCTTTCGTTTGTCTCACCCGGCGGTCCCACAGGTGATCAGCCGACAGAGGCATCTATGGATCCAAAACTAATTTTAACTAATGACAGGCGCAGAGTGAGGTGGGCCAAGCTCCTGGACAATCCCGCCCACATTTCCGAGCTTTATGCACGGATTCTCCCCACATTTGAACGTGTCCGGGCCCTTATTTCTCAACCCTCTCAAGCAGAATTGTTTCACAAGCTGGGCACCCTCCATACGGAGTTGGTGGACACCCTTGCGGAACTTTTAAATCCAACTGCTCGGAAAGGGCCCCGCAGGGGGCAAAGAGCTTCCTGGTTCAATTCAGCTTGTAGGAAGGCAAAGGCTGACCTCCTCGCTGTATTGAAGTACCCTAGGGACACAGGGTTAATCAAGATTAGGAGAGCGGAATTGAAGCAAGTAATCCACCGAGCAAAGGTGGAATGGGACCATTCCAACTGGGAAAACATGCTGGCCTCTCTCCAGACCAGAGATGCCCGTAAATTCTGGCAGATAGTGAGAACAGGGTCTGCCGAGCCGACTTCAGCTATATTGGCCAATATAGCGGCCGGGGTGTGGGAGGACCACTTTCGCAGCCTTTATGAAGAGGCTACCCCTGGTTAGGCTAAGCTTTATGATGGGCTAATGACTGATCACCCCTCACTCTCAGGTGGGCCAACCGCGTACTCTAACACTATGGAGGGTGCCGAGGCAATGCAATTTTCATTGGGGGAGGTTCTTGATGTAATATCTAAGCTGCCATCGGGTAAAGCTTCCGGGTTAGATAAAATCCCGGGAGATCTATTTAAGCACCAGCCCAGGGTTTGGGCCCCCTACCTTTTGGAGGTTTTTAATGCAATTCTTGGGGGAATGGCGGTCCCCAGTACTTGGCTGGGGGCAGAGATTGTCCCTATCTTTAAGAAGGGCTCTCCTCTGCTCCCAGCCAATTACAGGCCGATCAGCCTCATTGATGTTTCACAAAAAGTTTTCGCGAGGTTGATACTTGACCGCCTGCAGGAATGGATGATTGACCATTCTATCCTAAGTACGTTCCAGGCTGGGTTCAGGAGTAAGGTTTCAACTACGGACCAAATTTTCCGCTTGGCCCTCCTTTTTTGGAAGACGGTGCGGGTGGAGGGTGGCACACTGTATACCGTCTTTGTTGATCTCCGCGCAGCCTTTGATCTGGTTCCGCGGAGTAAATTATGGACGGTGCTTGCTAACCTGGGTATCCCCCCCAATCTTTTAGATATTATTGTTCGTTTGCACACACATAACTATGCACAGGTTAGGTGCGGGAGGATGGGTAGCCTCTCAAAAAGATTTCCCGTTGGCAGAGGGGTAAGGCAGGGATGTTTCTTAGCACCAACCCTGTTTTGCCTCTTTGTCAACGGGGTAATCGATCATTTAAATAAGATCCCCAATACAGACGCTCCAAGGCTCGGTGGCAGCAGGGTGCCCGCAATTATGTTCGCGGACGACACCCTGCTGCTGTCGAAATCCCCAATGGGGATTCAGCGTATCTTGTAGGGTTTTGAGGCATTCTGTGGAGAGCATGGTCTCGAAATTAATGCTCTCAAAACAAAGTTTATGATTTTTAACCCCCCCAAAAAACCACGCCCCAACCCCTCTATAGGCCTGAATAGGCTAGAAAGAGTGTACACGTTTGAGTATCTGGGTGTGACTATGAACGACAAATTGGAGTGGGGGGAACATCAAGCTAAGTCCCAGCTCAAATTAGCTCAAACAGCTGGGGGAATAATCAGGCTAGGCAATTCTAATAAATCATCTGTTAGACCGATAGGCCCCCCGCTGTAGATCTGTAGACTCCAGGCCAGAGTTGCGATTCTCTATGGTAGTGAACTCTGGGGCCATGTGTGCAAAAAAGATCTAGTCATCTTTGAAAACAAGTTTCTCAGACAACTCTTAAAGTTACCGGCTAGCACCCCTCTTCTGCCCCTTAGGCTGGATCTGGGCTTAAAACCTCTGGACGAAGTACTGGGTGTAAAGCCCTTAACTTTCTGGCGAAGATTATGGTCCACTCCTGAGTTAGCCAACTATAGGCAGGAACTGCAGGAAATTCTTGCTCTTCCTACTATAGAGAACATCCCGTGGTTCAAATACCTAAAAACTGAGTTTGCCCGGCTAGGTCTTCCGACCGTGTGGAGTGATCCTGAAGCGGCTTGTCAGGGACTAACTCGCAAACATCTGGTGGCAACTTTTCATGCATGTAATCTTGCATCCCACATACAGGGTACACGCATAGATTCCATAACTAACACCTTCCTTGGAGTCAAAGATTGCTACAAGTTTGAGACAGTTCTAGATGACATTTTCCCGAATCTGGCCAGGAAATTATACCTGCAATGGCGGTATGGCACTCTTCCGCTAAGAGCTTTTATCAGTAAATGGAAACAGCACTCCCTGGAAAATTGTCCCGGCTGCAATTGTAGGCTTGAAGATGAATTGCATTTAGTTTTTTTTTGCCCTGCCTACATTGCTGCTAGAAGGTTTTGGATAATTCCATTTTGTAAAAATCTAGGGTTTGTTAACTGCTCCGAGTCCTTCAGAATACTCAAGACTGACCTCTCCAGTGCAACTGTCTTTGCAGTGGCCAAATTTCTTGAAGCAGTATGGCACAAGAGATTGCTTCTAATTCCTAGGGCACTCCAAGCCTGATTCAGACTATGCAACAGTTAGTGTATCAAACCTTTTTTCTTTTTCTTTGTTTGTATTATGTAATTTTATGTAAGATTTTTAGTTGCTAGTGTTAAATTGCTGCTATATTATAATTCTTAATATTATCTTAAATAATTAATCAGATTTGATTCATCCGACTGTTTCAACAGTATAGATTGTTGTGTATTGGGGCATTTTCTTTGAGTACCACTACCCTGTATCTGTGTCTTACTCCGCTACTGATGTAGCAGTAATGTCTGACTTTTCACTTGTATTGATGTTATGTTGTATCTTTTATGGCAAAATTGCCAAAATAAAGATTAACGAACAAACAAACAAGTTCCAGACACAAACACAGAGATGGCTATTATGTCATACTTTATTACTTATTGGTAGGTATATAGAACAGTTTGACTTTCTCTACCAATGAGTAATCTGTTCCCATATCTGCCATTATGAAACTGCTTATTGACGGGGGTAGTTTCTTTGCAATAATTATCTTATGTTTCATCATATTTGTATACATGTCTAATTGTTTCATCTGCACAAGACAACTATTCTTTGTGTTACGTGGAAGAATTGCATGTAAACATCTATGGATTTGTTGTGGTCTCACAACATGTTTTTAGTTATGTAATTTTGTATAATGAAATGAAAAAAGAAATTACTATTGGTAAATATGAAAACAAGTTTTTATAATCTAATAAAAAGACAAACAACAGTATATATATGCCTATGACTCTGATGGAAAACAAACTCCTTCCTCCTTTGCTGCCGACGTTGTTGTCTCCTTGCTACTCCCAGTTGCAGTATTATGGCCTCCATGGTGCAGTTGAGCTTGGCAAAGTGTACACTGTGATGGTGAGGAATTTCTACCACAGCCACTGCATCATTTCCTATGCCTGGGTTGGGGATGCACTGCAATTCTGATGCATTTCTATCACTGTGTTGCGCTAGTCCACGATCCGTGATGCATTGATTTACTGTTAAATACCGCTACATTACATCTGCATTGGATTTTGCACAGGAACACCAACATTGTATATACTAATTCCTGCATGATGCAGCTGGATTCATCTCAGCTTTTGCATCACACAATTCTAAAAAAAAAAAACTCATTTGGGCATTTGCTTAATTTCTTAAATATGACTTACTGCTTGCATTGCACTTGCATCACACAACATGATGCAAGACTGATGCAAACCCTTAATAAATAGCCAGCATGAGTTTTGTGTAGGGAGGGACATCTTCCTGCACAAATACAATCCTTTGAGGCATTTTTCCTCTTTCTATGTGTGCTGCAGAATGCAACACACATAGAAAGTGGAAAAAGCGAGGAAGAAATTAAGATATTTCTCCTTATTACGCCTCCCCTAGGGATGCGTAGAATTTTGATGCATTCACAGGTCTACCAGGAATGGTGAATCTGGGATGGTAAACCCTTGGGTGTTGCATTGGAACACACACGCACCACTCATGGAATGCCTCCCTGGGACAGAGTAATGCAATGCAGTTATTTGTGCTGCGTTGCCTTACTCTAGAGTTGCTAAGCAACTCAGGACCACGCAAGTTGGCCTTGCATGGCTTGATAAATCTAACTTAGTGCTTTTGTTGCCCTTGCACCCCTTTGTGTGCCCAAGGGTGACGCATATACTTGATATACACAGCCCTTAGTTTTTTCATGTTAAACCCCCCCCGAAATCCCCTAAAAAATGTAACACCTTTTCGTCATTCATTTACTGCATGGCTGGATAACTACTAACTTGACTCGTCACAAAATTCTTTAGGGCCTTGCAAGAGGCAGGTATGTAATATAGAAATTCAACAATACAATACAATGCAATACAATGTAAACTGAGTAATTTCAATAAAAAATGTGAGTGATGATGGAGTTTCAAAGTAGTAGTAAAGGAACATTAAGCAAGTCAAAAAAATCCACAAGTTTGAGAGGAAGAGAGAAAGAGGTAGAAAATGGTGTAGAGACAGCAGGAAAGTAAAACAAATACATTAAGAGAAATAGTTGTTCTCACCCTTTATCCTTTTCACAAATATTCCCACATCTCATCTACCTCTTCTGCCCATTTGCATTGTTAGAACTTTTTTAAAGTTTGGCATCATCATATAATGATTAAGAATGGATTTAAATGAAAGATGGGGAGAGTCTTGGTTGGAAGGTGCTGGGTCTGACACTCTCCCCCATATCAAAGCCTTTTATTGTCAGGCATTCCAAATTGAACTTCTGTCAAAGCAATCTGTAGGGGTGTTATGACCACGTTGATAGGGGTGATATATGGCTGGAGGCAGCAGAATCCAGCTAAGTTGAATACATATCCATTGGTAACACCAAGTATATCCCCCAGTGTCCACATAAAGCCGCGGTGGGTAGTGGGAGTACCTGCCGGGCGGTGACGTGGGGAGGGAAAGGGGCACGGTGGGGGGTAGTAATCTATGGATTATGGAGCTTTACAGGTAAGTAAACATATAAATAAATAAAACGAATTTCGTTGCGCGCACTGCATCGCATTTGGGGATGCAGTGCACGCAACTAAATTTGTTTTATTTATTTATATGTTTACTTACCTTTAAAGCTCCGTGAGTTAAAGAGGGCTGAGGTTGAGGATGGTTGCCTATGATGAGCTGCCCTTTCCTCAGCTGAAACGTTAAGGGGGCCTATTGCAAATTGCTTTTTCCTGACCTGAGGATCTTTGCTGCTGTCTGCTGTCTGCAGCCGTCCTGTGCGTGGGTGGAGGAGTCCGTCCTGACGTGCCTGTTGCCCTGGTGGGACTCGTGGTCCCAGGGTGCACCTTGAGGTACCAGAATCGATTCTTGATCACTTAATATTGATAATCGATATGTCAGGATTAGCATGGTGTCCCTGAACGCACATCGTGGACACACAACATTAGTATTTGTGATATTTACATTCACTTGCTCCACACCACGTTACGCTACATGACTACCATATTTTGGAGTTTTTCTATATCGTGCATGCACAGGCCCTATTCTTATTTTCCTCTTAAAACCCTGCTACTGGGAATGAAACCAACTGTTGCAGAAACTGCTGTTTCAGCTCGTTAGACTCGGCAAGGTCGTAGTTAGCTGAGGAAGGGCCAATAAGCACATTCCGGGAGGGGTGCGGGGTGGACTGTCTCTGAGAAGACAGAAGGGAGTCACCCGTCTGACCTTGCTGCCTGAGCGAAGCAAGGAGCTCTTTGTGTGCCTTATATGGGTTTTCCTATTACTGTACTAGCTTGTACCATTTTGTATTTTTCCATGTTAGGCCATGATGATGCCAACGCAACTGTATATATGTGATGTGCTGACAATGTGCCAGCAGTCTTCTTGGCAGACCTCGCGGGTTAGGTCGCAAGGAGCTCCTCTGGCAGAGTTTGTGTTTGTCTAATAAACGCTTGAACCTTCTACACTGCCGACCGACTGCTTATTGGTATTGGTAAGGGGGTTTTGGTAATGTAATAATAATTGTTGGGAGGTGACAATATAATTTCGGTACTTCAGTTTGGCGACTCCGCCGGGACTCCGCGTTGGGGTCGTCCCTGTGTAATCACAGGTGACGTTGAAAGGGGTTCTCTTGATTGGGGGGTCTGCAGACCGGATACGTAAGAATTCGGGGTTTTGCTCTGCCCTCCCGGTCCGGAGGGCTTCAGCTGCTAGTAACCCCACGCCGGAGTCCTTCGGGTGTAACCCGAGAACCTGCAACGTTGGTGCTAACAAAACGTCGGCAGTGGAGAACGTTCCGGCAGACCTGCGTGCACCAGGTGAGTGTTGTGTTCCATTGTATGTTGGATTGCATATACAGATTTGGATAACGGAACCTAAGCATTGGTGGCCTATGGTCACGGAGGAACTCGGAATTTGCATTAGTTACCACAGAGAGAATTTGGACAGAGGTCCGATGGGGGCAGTGTGAGGCTGCACGTGCGGACGCTCTAGGTATACTAAAGATAAGGATTACACGCCTAGGGGAACTGCGGTTTCTGCTCGGCCGGACTGTTCTCGGGAAGGCCGATGGTTGAGATTGGGTAGCACCCGGACAAATCTGGAGCGGCGCTTAAACGCGGGCTTACCCAGAATAGTTCGGGAAGTGAACCATGAATGCTGTCGGATGGCCTGTAGACCGGTCTGTGGTTTAAAACCTGTGTGACTATCTTTAGGCAGTCTGAGGATGAGACTGTTGTTGGAAGTGTTCTTTGCAGCCTTGTGAATAGTAGCAGAAGAGTTCTCCACCAGTGGGAGCCGACGGGCTCCACTTTTTGATTGCAACTGTTGGAATTTATGTGTTACGTTTTACGTTCATATTCTTGTCAGATGAATAATGAATGACGGATGAGAGAATGATTGATGTCATGGTCATGAGAATGAAAGTATAATGATGACGTGCTACGTAATTTTATTGAATTTGTAATAACGGAAAATTCCTTTTCAGCCCGAAACGAAGTAATCCAATATGCCGTGCCTTAGCAAGTTGTGCTTTGGTTGTGTACGTAGTGATGAGGGGAGGTTAGACGAGAGTCAGCCGACCCCACCGGAGGGGACGCCTAGTCACGATATGTATTGTAAGCATGGTATTGGCCCCCTTATTTTTAATTCTTTGTGGCATAAATACACTAAGGACAACATAGAATTACAATGGCCGACAACTGGGTCTTTCGATGAAAAGAAGATTGCGTATTTACAAGAACGCCTTTTTATTAAACGTAGTCGACAGTCGATGTTTGACACCCTTAACAAATGGCAGAAAGAAGCAAAAAGAAGACGCATTCGATCTGAAAAATTAATGAAGATAGAGCAGGGACAGACTATCACTCAGAAGGCTATCGCATATGACAAAAGAAAGGTAGAACGAAACATCGAGATTGCAGATAGACAATTTAAACTTCAAGTAGACCAATGTTATGTAGCCAGAGAGGGCCCG